>NW_022995376.1:20110110-21310110 GCF_004354385.1 Drosophila innubila
ATTTGATAATTTGCCAATTTGTATTTATTTTGCAGGTCAAGCAACAGACCACGATGTGTACGAAGTGAAAACAACAGCATAAATAAGGACTTAACCGCAACAAACTATCCATGCCAAGAGAGAAGAAGAGACATACATAAAACGAGAAAGAGAGAGAGAGAGAGAGAGAGAGAGAGAGAGAGAGAGAGAGAGATATTAACTAGCTATACAAAATGTGGTTACTTAGCCTTGGCCTGCATTTGGCCAGTGGCAGCCCAACGGAGTCTCAATTGAATTTGGAGCTGAGCAATGGCACAAATGGGTATTACCCCAATGATACCCTGTATAGCACACAGTCGGGAGAGTATTTATCTGCCACAGGCAGTTCGATGCATACCACAGATCTGCCCACGTATCAACATTGCATTGCAACACGAAATTCTTTTGCAGATCTTATCACTTTGGTGCTCTATAGCCTCGTTTGTATTGTGGGACTGTTTGGTAATACCCTTGTCATCTATGTGGTTTTAAGATTCTCCAAGATGCAGACGGTGACCAACATCTATATACTCAATTTGGCCATAGCCGATGAATGTTTCCTAATAGGAATCCCATTCCTCCTGTATACGATGCGCATTTGTAGCTGGCGATTCGGGGAGCTTATGTGCAAGGCTTATATGGTAAGCACCTCGATAACGTCGTTTACCTCGTCCATCTTTCTGCTGATCATGTCTGCAGATCGATATATAGCTGTCTGTCATCCGATATCGTCGCCACGTTATCGCACTCTGCATATCGCTAAATTGGTATCCGCTTTGGCATGGAGCACTTCGGCGGTGCTGATGCTTCCGGTTATGCTTTATGCCAGCACCGTGGAGCAGGAGGATGGCATCAACTATTCATGCAACATTATGTGGCCAGATGCGTATAAGAAGCACTCGGGCACCACTTTCATTCTATACACATTCTTTCTGGGCTTTGCGACGCCACTGTGTTTCATCCTCAGCTTCTACTATCTGGTCATCAGGAAGCTACGATCGGTGGGTCCCAAGCATGTGGCCAAGTCGAAGGAGAAACGAAGAGCGCATCGTAAGGTTACACGTCTAGTTTTGACCGTGATCACCGTCTACATTTGCTGTTGGCTACCGCACTGGATGTCTCAGTTGGCTCTGATCAATTCAAATCCGGCACAGCGTGATCTCTCCCGTCTCGAGATACTCATATTTCTGTTACTCGGTGCTCTGGTCTATTCCAATTCTGCGGTCAATCCGATACTCTATGCCTTTCTCAGTGAGAATTTCCGCAAGAGCTTCTTCAAAGCGTTTACCTGCATGAATCAGCAGGATATCAATGCCCAGCTGCAGAACGAGCCGAGTGTCTTTACCAAACAGGGCAGTCGTCGACGTGGTGGCTCCAAACGTCTTCTGGCCGCAAATCTACAGCAGCAACAACAACAGCCGCCTCTCTTGGCTCTCCACGTGGGCAACAACAACTCATCGACAACGACTTCATCGACAACAACGGCTGAGAAAACTGGATCAACGAATGCTCCCAAGTCCAGCAGCTCCAATGGCAAGTTAACAGTGCCAGGAGCGGAGAATCTCATCATCTGTCTGAGTGATCAGCAGGAGACTTTCTGCACGACAGCGCGACGTGGTTCAAATCTAGTTCAGCAAACGGATCTGTAAAATTAAAATACATATTTTAATAAATATTATATATATATATGTATCGATGTAAGCTTTGATTATAAGATAGATTTGCGATTAAGTTCTCTGGCATTTAAATATGGGGTAATATTTTCTATAGGTGTATGTTTGTGTGTGTGAATTAAAAACTAGTCAATTTCTTCTAAGCAGTATTACTACTCGTATATTATCTTATAAACAGCCATATTGTGTTTTTTTTACCGTTTTTATACCCAACACCCGGGAAGATGGCGGCGTTTTTGTCCCTTCGAAGTCCTGACCAACCTTACGTGACGTGTCCGTTCTTATTCTGCCGGCTATATTCCCATATATCCACAACTATTTCTAAACTTAAGATACATATTTTGCAAATGTATATTTATTAAGATTTCTGTGCAATTAATAAAATCAAATTCAATTTTTAAATTGGCATCTGTTCAGTAATATTATAAGAAGTTGCTCAAACGAAGAGAAAGCATTACGAAGAGGTGTTTTCTCAAGCTAAGTAATATAATTATGTTAGAATTAAGACAATTCATATATATACATAAATGTTCTTCTTATTGGATCAATAAATATACAATTTAAATAAATCTAAGATTTGTTGATATACTGGAATACATAAATTCAAAATTAAGCTTGATCTACGTCCGAATGTTTCAAAATTGGAGTGTTTAACAGGGATTGGCGTACATTGGTATTGGTTTCTTTGAAAATGTATATGGAGAATAAAAAGCTGAACTGTCCTCTATGGAAATGTTGAAAACAGAAGACACTTTTCAAGAAGAAATGAAGAAATGCCCTTGCTGCCTGTGTGGGCAGTGAAATGCATTAACGTAATCCAATCAGGCGCAATAATGAAATGCTGAGGACCAGACACATTCCCAGCGGGGAACAGGACACAGGACAGCATGCAGAAAGTTCTGGCGCCGAATACGCAGCCAAAATGCAACAGACAGCGGGACATGCATTGTGGGGCAATTGTAGCACATTTCCTTTCCCCTGCAGTAGCCCTTATACAAAGAGAATGAGAACCTACATGCATATATACATATAGAGACATGTCCTGGTCACGTTTTATATTTCAGGGCATTTACAGATTTTGCGCCGGTTCGCATTGCAGCTCCCTGGTAAAACAGCATATGATGTTGGAGGATTTTTAACAACACACGTTTCAGATTGCGACGCATAACAATATTGTTTGCTTTAATTGTGTAGCATTGAACTGGCTTATTGCTGTTGATGTGGTTAATAGCAATTTGGCACTTTCATGTTAATTTTCTGAAGTTCTCGTACTCTGTTCGAGGGACATGTTCAAGTGCATGCAGGGGACATGAAAAAAGAAATGCCGAGCAATTCATAAAATCAATTTATCGGTCTTGAAAACCACAAATTGAACTCACCTTGCGGTTAACCTACAGGTAAAGCAATGAAACATTCTTCAAACCGCAATGTCAATCACAGGTGTATTTTAATTAAATCCAATTACACCAAAAATATATAAAAGTAAACGACTGCTTGAAATTTCACTAAGGAATACCCGAACTTAATTAATAAACTGACTTTAATTAAATCAGCGGTGGGCACGCCTTTGCTCTTGCTGCTCGCAGTGCTCAACCAGTTAAGTTTTGGAAAGTGGCACCACTTGACACATTTTTAATAATTTTTAAATAGAATACTATTTAAAAATTTTTTACTTTATTATTTAATTAATGCTAATTATAAAATCAAGCTTATCGTGACGTAATTTCAAAATTTTAATTTTTGATTTGATAAAACTATTAAAAACAATGTAATGCAATAATTGAAATAGGCAAATATTGAAACATTGTGTAATATACCCCAGGTGTAAATCCACAGAGACAAATTATAGTTAATTTATTTTCAGATTCTCCGCATTTTCCTTCATTGAAATAGTTGTCATGCCGGCAATTCGGCATAAATCAAAGACAAGGTATTGCAGTGCATAAATCTTTTTATTTGCTTTTTTTTTTGAAAATCCCACTAAACCCGTTAATCCAGAGCTCAGAAACCAGAAATGCTCACGGGGTTAAAGCCATAGTACCATCGCATTCAAAAGTCAAAAAGTAATGATAAAGCTGAAGTGCATAAAAAAGAGAGAGAAAACAGCAAATAGAGAGAAGAGACTCAAAAAGTTAACTAGCGGGTGAAAAAAGAAAACAAACCAAGCAACAGGAATGAATTCATACAAATTTGCACTCCAAAAACTTGCACAGTTACCCCCTTGTCAGCCCTTCTTTCCCCAGATGAGGGGTGAACATGTCCGCAATACACAGCAGCTCAACGTGGGGCTTTGTCGATTTAGCGACTTGGTCTTTAACGAAAGATTTTTCTTTACATATATTTAAAGTAACACTCATTTTGGCTCGTACAGTCAGGTAGTCAGAAGAGAGTGGGAGGGAAATCCGTAGGGGGGAGACGGGGGTTATACTGCAGTCTTTATGCTCGCTTGCTGGAACACATAAATCAACAGCAGCATTGGCAAAAGGCTGAGAGCCAAGTTCCTAAAGTTGATTTAATGCCAGTGCGCAGAGTTTAAGCAAAAAAAAAATAGTAGCATACTTATGTATAATATAAGTACAGTACTGTGTTAGCAATATATTGGCAGCTTGACTTGAAAAGCGCCATTTTAAAACCATATGCCTGACTTGTAAGCTTTCGATATAAATCAATGGTAATGTTTATATTCTTTCCCACCTTTCTACTTTAGTTGAATGAGATGTGCGACGAATGAAATAGACATATGAACTCTACGTGCTGATTGACGGAGTGTATCGAGTAGGATTTTGAAAATTTACAATTCTAATTGGGGAAAATATTTCAAAAAGCTTTTTACAGAAATTTTCTTAATCAACTTCAAACTCATTTAAATTACCTCTCTTTGTTGTAATTAATTTTTAAATGAATTGTTAAGCAACTGTACAAATTTCTTTAAATAACAAACAATGTCAATGGTTGGAAAGGTACTGTGAAATGAATTTGACTTCTGGGATGAAAAATAAAATCAGTAGTCATTTTATAAATATTTGATGCGACTTTAATATTTTAAATATTTTGCCGTTAATTTTAGATAGTGCAAAAGTTTGACCAATTAAAATCCAGTAATTCACATTCAATTATTGCTCGCAGCTCAAAGTTAAGTTTTTCAATTCCCAGTTGCGTATCCATCAATCCGGCTATTTATGATAACTTTGTAATGTTTAACAGTGTTCGCTATCTGTTTCTGTACAAACACACACACACACACACATTCGCGAATTGAGTGCTGCTACCCAAAGAACAACAACAAGTCAAAGTGAAAAACAGTTTTATGTCATGACGAGAGTGAGATACAACCGAAACTATTTCGACAGCATTTCCACCTGCCTCTAGTTTTCCCTTTGCTCAGAGTCAACGCATTTTTATGAAAATCGTGAGTCTGTTGCTTTTTTTTTGCTTCAATTTCCATGCCAAAAGCGTAAAAATATTTGCGTAGCGAGAAACTCAAAGGAAAAGTGCATGGAATAACAATAAGAGAATTTGTGGATGGCAAAAGAAAAAGGAGTTTTCAAAGGAACTTCTAATGGAATTAGAACTTGAGCCACAACTTTTGGCTGGCCGTACAAAACTCTTGGCCATCAATTGCCGGAAATGTTTTGTCCAAGTTATGAAACCGTGTCCATACAACCAGCTCACCAACTAAATGCCAATTTAATTTGGCAGCTTCGACTTCGACTGAAAGGACGAGTCTATGACTGAGACTGTGGCTATGGTTGCAGGCCATAACCGGGAATCTGTGTGATTTGCTCCTGCGGTTGCAATTTTCTATGCAATTACAGCCACACGAAGGCTAACGAAACTTGTGTAATTGATATATGTGGTTACAGCAAGTTGCAGTTGCAACTTTCTAATGGAGCTGCCAGCATCATCAACTGTGAGTTGCACCCAAAAGTTGGACAGCGGCGCAAAGTCTGTGGTTTCGGCAAGTGTGTGTATCTGAGATTGTATTCAGACAAATTTTTGACTACAGGCTAATTAGTTTTGTTTTCCTTTCACTTATAATTGTTGTATACTAAGATTTCATTTTTTTCTATCATTTTTTCTAAACTTTATAAAATTATTGTTAATTTCATTTTGTCTGATTCTTCACAGTTATACGCTTGGTGCTTTAATGCATTATTCGCTTTGACATTTTCAAAACATTTAAGCGCAATTTCAATTATACGCTTTACGGTCTGCGCGATCCCCAATTCCCGAACCGAAGAGACTGAGCTTCCGGTTCGTTAGGAAAGTTCCCGCACAAATTAACACGCAGCAAGTGCAACTTTTCCCGTTATGGCTGCCACCAACGCTCAAAGACAAAGGTTTCTCTCTGCGCATAAAAACCAAACATCATTGCAATTTTAATGAACGCATCGAGTGGGAAGTAGATTCCCCCACTTTTTCAAAAACAACTTGCAGAAATATATGCAAAAATTGCTTACTAAACATCGAGAGATATATTCATTAACAATGACCAAACAAAAATGCAAACTCATTTGAGGTGGAAGGAATGAAGCTACGAAAGGGGGAAATTCACTTAAATAAACATTTCATTGCATACGTGAGGGCGCTAAAAGCTGCAGTTTTGTGGGATTTGGAATGAGGCCAAAAAAAAACTGTGAGGGCGTTGCCTTGGCTTGCCAATTGAAATTGCTTTTGAGTAGGCTGAGTTCATTGGCTTGCAGCTGCCACTATTAAGCGAGCTTTAAAATACCCTATAAAATGTGAAAATTGTTAAGAAGGTTATTAGGAGAGAGAGTATAGTAAGTTGGCATACAATAGCTCAATTTATCAAGGCTTATGTATAGCCTGTACACTGAGAAACTAATGAAATAAGACATAATGATAAGCTGAATTTATTTTTACACTTCCCGTAATATTTAAAAAAAAATTTTATTTAATGCATCTGAAAGACTGAATCAAATAGCTAGCGAAATCGTCT
The DNA here is from genome assembly GCF_004354385.1 of Drosophila innubila. Classification (NCBI taxonomy): domain Eukaryota; kingdom Metazoa; phylum Arthropoda; class Insecta; order Diptera; family Drosophilidae; genus Drosophila; species Drosophila innubila. The sequence continues at coordinate 20,116,762 of NW_022995376.1, forward strand.
TAATAATACACCGTATTTTTGTACTCTATAAAATGAGGAAGTTTAAGAAAAAGTTATTAGAGCTGGCTTAAATTACCAGAATATATTGGCTTGCAATCATACCAAATGATTAATTGAAATACAAATAGGGTCAAGTGAGATTAAGATTTAAAAGCCTTTCATAAAGTTGAACAAAGTTTAGTTAAAGCATCTATATTTTAGCTCTCAGCCAATCTATCTACAGGGTAGCTCCCAGTCAAGTTCCCTCAACTCAAGCATTTTCTTCTTCCATTTTATTCATGACTGCCAGCCACTTCAGAACCCGTAAAAACATAAAAATGTTTATAATCAACATTATTTTTTTAATTTTCCCCCCGCCTTCCAAAAGCTTTTTGGCTTCAAATGTTAATTGGACGCTGAAATGTTAAATTACTCAAAAACCCGGGGTAAAAAGCTATTAAAAAAATATATATCAGATTTCACGTAAAAAACCGTCGACAGCTGACTGGGTCACGCCTAGCCAAAGGCAGTCCCCTACCGAACATCATCTGTGTGTTGGCTGGAAGCCAGCTCTGAGATAGACTTCCGGCAGTGACTGACTTACATATTCACAACATTTATACTCTTTTTAAATGGGAACGAAACATAATATCTTACTTCTTTTTTTAAACAATCCTGCAGAACTAAATGTCCCTTTGCTTGATTGTCCCTAACGTTGTCGATGATGTTGTTGTCATTTCTTGACGTTTTGTTGTTAGTTTTGTGATTATTCAGTTAGGTTCCCGGGTTCGAATCCCGCTCTGAACAGTCTTAATAAAAATAATTTAAATAAATATACGCCCGTTGTCAAAGTAGTTTTAAATTCATGTAGTTTTAAATTCTAAAATTAAAAGTTTAAAAAAAAAACAATATAAAAGAAAAAGCAAAAAGTTTTAAATATATTTTTTTTTTTTGCTTTAATTGCTTTCTCTGCAGAGTTCCACGAGGAGTCTCTTTTGTTTTATGTGCGGAAAACCTTAAGGAATACCTAGGGAGGTTTCCTCTGTCCCCGTTCCTAGGAACTCACAATGTTAAAGTCCACAACGTTTTTCATACAATGTCCACAAGGTTTCCCTATCGATTAGGGACAAATCCACATGGAATACACATTTTTTCCTCGAGGTCTGGAACTGCTGTGAAGAAACTACTGTCCATGCTATATGTACATATGCATTTTAAATGTATAGGGTAAAGAAAACCTAAGGAAAGCAGGCTACCCCTATCGAGGATATTTTGCAATAAAGTTTCTTTGCAAGAATGTAGAGTTTTAGTTGCAGAGCATTTTGCAGTCGTACAAATTTCCTCGCCACCATTTTTGCTTGCCGTATTATGCATAAATTATAACGCGCAAAATTTATAAAAAAAAAAAAAAAAGTACACGCCAGTCATATTTTGCTCCCCCTTTGACAGACATTTGAATTTTGCGGAGCTCTTTCATTTTCATATACAAAAAGCATAATTGTATTAGGCCATTAGCGAGTCTTGGTTTTAATCGGCTTTTGCTGATTTTTTAAATTATTATTTATTATTGCACGAAGTGTTTTTACACAAAGGAGTTTGGATTACCCGCCTTTCCGAACTCTCGACAACTATTATCTCTTTTATCAAATTAATTACAGCTAAGTAGAAAAGCATCAGACATTTTTAATTTTGTAACTCATTTCACAGCTCTCATCTCATATATCCAATTAATTGCGATTACTGTATGCATAAAATAGAAGCTGCAATTCTAATTAAAGCTGATTTAAAAGCCAATTAATTGTTCACTTGGTATTTAATCGCTTTCTCGGACACACCCTACAAATTGGCCCGAAATCCCGAGAGGTACCTCTCTTTTAAATAAAATCAGGTCACGTTAAGACATAAGTAATTCGACGAATACCAATTTAAAAAAATGTAACCACTGCCGTTAATGTCAATGCAGCATTTTGTAGCAAAAATGTGTGACGGGAAATAATTTCCAACATAATATTTTAGAGCCGAAATAAGAACTAATAATGCACTGAATCGTTGTGTGATTTTATTTGCTTGAATAAGTGCTCAACTCAGTTAAGGACAACTAATGAGAAAGCATTAAGCAAAACAGCAAGGGTGCACTGAAAAAAACGATAACACCTCAAAATATCATAATTTGGTATCACTTTTATTCGACAGCTGCTGCAGTTAAATCAATCCATGTCTCTCTAGTGATACTTTCACCAATAAATACAAAAAAATGGTTTGAGCCTGATTTTAACAAAACATTTTTATATTCTCAATTACTCTTAAATTTTCCACTATTATTCAAGCCAGTCTTATACTATTTAATAGTTATTTTAATTGTTTGTTTTGTAATTTTAACACTAAAAAATTTACCCATGTGCTAGGGACAAAAATTTCAGCCATAATGGTTATAATGTACCCTGTATCCTATTTAAGATAATTAATTAATTATAATAAAATAAGGCAATTGGTTACTTTATTTAAATTCGCAAACCATTAAAGTGAGTATGTGAAATATCTTTTTTAATTTTAAACTCTTCGTTTTCTTTAGTTATTTGTAATGTCAACTGAACAAAGATTTAAAAATTCAAAAAGTCAGAGTGTTTTTCTTGTTATAAAGAAAACTTTAATTTTGTATTTATTAAGAATTCAATAATTTAACTCTATAAACTAATATCCTTTTCAATTCAGCTCTTCTTTTATTAGAATATTTATAATTAAATACTGTTTTTAATTTTAGTTTCGTTTTAGGAATATAAAATAGTTTTTACTTGTTTGAGCTCTTATTTTTCTTAAGTTTAGTTTTATTTTTGGTTTCTTTCTTTGATGCATGTGAGGCCATGTGACTCAGAAGGTTGTGCTTTCGAGTAAAATCCGTTGGACAATGTGGACACTTAAATTCGCGTTCTCCGGTATGAACTCGTAGGTGAGTTTTTAAGCTGCATGTCTGTGTAAATGCTTTCTGGCACTGTGGACATTTGTATGGTCGTTCGCCGGTATGGACTCGCAAGTGTATCGTTAAGTGTGGCTTCCTTATAAATACTTTGCCACAAAAGATACAGGAGTGACCCTTCTTTTTCTTGACAGTTTTTCCGGCTGCTGTGGCAACTGTATCATTAGTATTTTCGCTGTATAATTCATCTTGTGGCTCTTTCTTAAGAACCACATCGCTGTCAAGTTCCCAATCCTCTGTTGCAAGACTTTCAATAAAGTCGTCGAGTTCTTGCTCTTTCGACTTAATATTCAGCTCGTAATTTCTCTTGAATCGATAGGCTGCTCGCAGATCCGAAATACAGCATTCACATAAGTTCTTGGGGTGTATTTCATTGTCATATACTTTGTAGTTGAAGCACTCGCTTATCATATCCACCAGACAAGGTTCCTTCGCAGACAGCTGCCTCCCATTAACTATATTCACCACGGTCACGCAGCTGCTCAAACAAATGCAACAAACTGGTTTTGTGTGCGTCATTGTGATTTTCGAACTTAAGACTGTGGCAAGGGTAAGTCGCTATCACCAATTTATTATAATTCGCGATCTTCGGTTATTCTACCTACTTATTGTTATTGTTCTCAGGGTAAAATAAGATGCCGGCAACTCCATGCGTGTGTGTGTTTATTTTTTAGGCGTGTATTCTCTTTACGTGTCTTTTAAGATTCGCCTTCCACCTATAAAATTGGTCACAATAATCGCACTTGAAAATACGTTTTATTGGCACCGTTTTACAAGCACCGAAGTGAAAATTCATGTGACGGCTCAAATCTGACTTCCTCTTGTAGACCTTATCGCAAGTTTTGCAAATATAAACGTTCTCTTGTTTTGTTGTCAGCGTCTTTGAAGTTATTTTGTTTGTTCGCTTAGGTGCATCTTCCTCAACAGATGGACTCTCGCTTACTGACAGATCTCTTGGTTCATATTCTTTGTCACTATTCGAATTTATGCTCTCGTCGGAACTCTCTTTCAAATCCGGGGATGCCTTGCACTGACTCTCTTCGTTTTGACTCTCTTCACTCAGGTACTCCTCGCTCGCGCGTTCGCTCTCTTTCTTTTTCGGTCTTTTGATTGTGGTTGTTGTTTTCGGATTACACGTGCTCACATCTTCAGTATTGTTTTCATTATCAGAGAGAACTATGTAGATGTCTTCTTTTTTGCTCTCTTTTAAATCCAGTTTTTTATTGAATTGCCTAAGAGTCAGCTCGTAGTTGCGCTTAAATCTAAATGCGGCCTGCACATCCGACAAGCAAATTTTGCATATTTGTTTCGGGAAATTATCATGGCGCGTTACTTTCACTTCTACGCACTCATTTATCATGAACTCCAGAGTAGGAAATGTTTCTCTCATTTTTGTGAATATATCTATCAAGACTCCCGAGCTGGTCATGCAAACGCGACAAATCGGCTGCATGTCTATTGGTTGAACTTTACGTTATTTGCTTAACTTTGAGTATCAAACACCAATCTATTGTTATTCTCTTAGTTTTCCTTTCCTTCTATCAATTAGTAGGGATGTCGAATTATCATATATATAGCAATATTTCGATAGATATTTTTGTGATAATTTATTTTTTTCTGGCGATAAAATCAATATCGATATAATAATGTGATAATATTGTGCGAAATTTTTAGCCGTTGCTTAAAATATGAAAAGTTAGTGGATTAAGGTATATTTTTATCATCAGATATTTATATCATCAACATTATCGATATTTTGTAGTCAAAAATATCAAACTTTTATATTTTTTTCATATCGAAAAATGTGTGATATTGATATTCTTAAAAATACAGGTAGTGATGACACGACAAATCATATGATACCTATTAATCGATTATTATGTCTCAGTTCACGATTTAATTGCCTCGTTAAATAGTGATGAAATGCAAACAATTTCCAATATATGCCAGTAAAGTGTGGAAATATTAATCCAAAAGTATTGAGAGTCTACCTTAACCTATGTTTGTCGTATACGTCTTCGTTATTGTTTTCCAATATGCACTTCGGGACCAGCAGAACGTCTTTTTTAAAGGGTGATACTGCCACTGAAAAGAGTTACTTGTTTGCCACTATGCGACAGTTTAAACTACCCTATTAAATAAATAAATATGTATCATTTATGTGCTCTTTTATTTATTTGTTAATTGCAACAATTATTTGAATAGATCCCTATAAAAATTGTTCAATGTTCGTTCCTAATAAAGCCATATAACCAAAAGACAAAGGTGTGAGAAAAAGATAAGGGGAAGTTAAGAAGAGACATTGCTAATCCTACAAAATTCAAATAAAAATCCATTTCTCGATTTCTTTTATTTTTTGTTTCTTCATTATAGGAGACCTTAAAATTGTAAATGAATTTTACGACTGATCGATTCTCAAGTTTAATGCGCATAAAGAAGCAAAAAGAAAAATGATTACGTCAATGAAAATTAAGAACTCGTAAAGATGCCAGCATTCAAGACTGACAAGGCTAAAGTATATTTTTTGCTGGTAAAAGAAATGCATTTTCATGGGAAATCGTAAGCTCTCAGAAGGCGCAAAGGTGTGCTCAAATGTTAAGCAATTGAAAAGCAGCTTAAGATAAAGTAATCAAAGCATTTCTTACATCTTCAACAGCAGCTAAATGAGAATTAAGAGAAATTGCAAATAAAAAAAAAATACCTGAAACTGCTAAGCAATGTGAAAATTTCAAGAGGCAGCAAAAATACAAAAGTAAATAAATACATTTTAAAAATGCAATTAAGATATAAAATAGAGCACTAAATTGTGTTGGATTATATTTTGAACCAAAAAATGCAGAGATACAAATTCAAAACAACATAAATAACAATGCCATAATTTATTTGCAACAATGTAGATATTTTAAGAAACTGCAGCTCATCCAGAAGATACCCAGCACTTGTGTATATCGATGCTTGTATTGCAATTTATATAAAAGCTCCACATAGGAGGGCAGAAAATTATTTTACAGGGTATACCAAGCAGAATAACAATATTGTGTAAGCAAATATTCATGTGGCAGCCTCTTAGATTAAGGTGAAGAAAACTTAATACGGTCAACAAGAAACAGGCAATAGATCTGCCAATCGAACATGAAAAAAATGCATTTTAATTAAATGAAGTCAATTAAGTTGCCACACTTGTACACAATACACACATGCCATAAATTCTGCACTGACCTCCAAATGCTGCATGAATAATGAGCTGGTTGCATGGAAGAGCGGAAGAAACATTCTATGTACAACACAGTGGCAAATATATAAGCGAAGAGAAAAATGAGGAAAAACTCTGAAAGAAAACTTCAAACTCTCACAAAGTTTTTCAAAATTATGAATAATATTTGTGTTTCCCTTTGAAATCTACTTAATGTGGCATAATCACATTGCTTTTTAACTTTACTTAAAAGGAAAATGTTTCTTTGAAATTGCATTTAACAGACTGTGCGAAATTTGTAACATATTCATGAGAGTCTTTCTGTGAATATTTACAAACTCTGTCAACCTAATGATATCATCACAGCAGCTGTCAAACGAGCTGAGATGAGTAAGTCAATCTTTGACTGCGACATCAATTTCTAAAGCATTTTAATTGCTGCCAACAGCTTAGGCTAACTTAAAAATACCCTATTCAAGAGATATCAGACATACAATATCACAGGGTATATGTTAAGCTAGCAGTTGTAGTTGCACTTGGCCTTTGACGCAGTTGCATAGAGAAAAGGGCGCAAATATGTTGACCTTGCACTTATTCAGCTAGAAAGTGAAAGCTAAATTTGCATAATTTGCATGCAACACAAAGCGAGAGAGAAAGCGAGAAAGGAAGGCAAAGAGGAAAAGATGGAGATTGGGTGGAAAGTATAGAATTTAGTTGTTAGCTTGCTGACAAATTGCGACCCTGGCGAATGTCAACACCTCCACATCTTGCACCACTCGTTGAATGCTGTTCACAACACTTACCTCAGTCTGTGGCACGTCTGTAGATTGCTTGAATTACGCATGCAAACGACTGGGACGACGACGACAACGACGACGACGACAACGTTGACGACTTTTGCCATTGAGACAGCCAAAGTTTTCATTTTATGGCAATTTCACAGCCAGACGCCTCGGGAATGGTTACCGCTGTTCCTCATTTTCTACTGCTTCCTCCGCATCTTGTTAACTTTAATTTTAGCCGTAGTTGTAGTTTGAGTTGCATGAATATCAAATTTAACAAAAACTGCAACAGCAGCCAGCCGGTTATAAGTTTTCCATCCATTTTTCACATAGGCTGAGTAGAAAAGTGAAAAAGTTGTTACAGCATTAAATTAAACTGGTAGATAAACTATGTAAGCAAGTTAAATAAAGATGTTATAATTCAGTTTTTCTTTAAGCAAATTAAAGTTGCATCTGTTTCGCTTTGGAAGGTTATTCCGTTTTCGCTGCAACTGACCAGAAGTCACCAAGCTGTCCCAATTGAGACAAAATCTGATACCAAGAAAACGATACCTAGGCGGAGAAATTGTAGAAAATCCGAACTAAAGCACAAAATGTCAACACATTGAGGCGATGATATAAAAAATATAGTAAAAGCAGAAAGAAAACCAATGAAAAGATAGCATTTTTCTGTCTTTCAACTGCAACTTGAATGAGAAACGATTGCACACCTGGTAGCATGCCAACAGACAGAGGCGAACTCTTAAGCACAAATAGCAGATATAGTGATAAAAAGTGATTGAAAAGAAAGTATGACAGGGATGAACCAAGCTGCATTATACATTTTTTAATGGAGCACTATCTCGTCGGTTGTCCGGTTGTGGTTTGTCTGCTCCTTCAATCCAGCAACCATGTTATGCTGCTGTGATTCATATTCGATTTGATTGCTCAACTGTTGGCAGTTGGCAGTTGGCATTGGGTTGCACAGCGAGCTAGTAAATAGCAAATAACGTTTTCACACTTAGCTCTGATTCGATTTTGAGCGAGTTGATGCCACAGGGCGGCATGATTGAGTTGCACAAGCTCAGTTGCACAGTTGAAAGGCAAACAATTCTTGGCACTCTACTTTTGTGGCAGTCAAAAGGCTTCAGGACATTTCAAAGTTTACTATTCTTTTAGACTGTCCAAAGGAATTTAAGTTTTGTCACGAAATGCTTGTCAGACTTTATAAATACACTGCATTTTTATTTTTATTCAGATTTAAATAAGACAAATCTATCATGTGGATTTCTTTGGAATAATTGAAAAAAAAAAAAGATTTGCTACGCAAACATTTTTAAATCAAACCATCAAAATCAGAGCACAATATCATAGGAACAATAAATTGTAAAGAGTTTTTGTAAGAAAAAAGTTAATGCAATTTGGTAATAATTTATAAGTCATTATGAACTAATAGCATTAGAAATTTATATATATTAAATTTATATATATTAAATTAAATTGAAAAAAATGTATCTCAGCAGAATAATAATAACAGATGCTGAAAAAGGGTATACAATCTTCTGGAAGTGAAAGTTAGTTATTCTTCACATATTTGTTTTTATATTTATTTAAAAGATTACTTTGCTGCAGTCAGTCCGTTGGTCAGTAAGTCAACTGTTAGAATTGTTGGCGACTGCTTTTCGCTTTGATGCATTTGGCAGCTGGCAGGCGCCTAAGGGCCACGCCCCCTCTGACAGTCACGACAATGCCTTAATTAACTTTGTGCCTAATACTCTTTTGCTTGCTGCCATTGTTAACTCGAACAGACGGTTGCCAAAAATGTTTGCATAAATAAAAGTGAAATGGGAAACTATATGGCTTAGATTTAACTAAAGTTAAATACACTTTTAAACAATTTATAAATATTTATAAATCATTTACATATCATCACATCGATTTTTTTTTTATTTATATTAATATGTAATATTGTACCTTCTATTTATTAAAAGTAACTCATGCTTGTTGACTAAACTGACACAACTCGATAATTATGACAGAGTTATGACTGAGTTTGTGTTATACCTATTCCTCACATATTATCCACCATATTATACATGGCTTTTGAGGTTGATGAAACAATTTTAGTAACTACTCATTTTCGGCTAAAAAAAAAAAAATAATGGGACCAAATATGATCAGAATGATATTCCGGATGAAAATCGGACTAATTTTGACAGAGTTCTGACTGATGATGATCAGAATGATATTCCGGGTGAAAATCGGACTAATTTTGACAGAGCTATAAATACCCTTCAGTAATGGGCACTAGTTCGAAACTGGTGAAATAAGTACTTACTAGGGAGCCACCTCTACTTACTTTGCTAACCCTAAGCAATGCGTTTCATCATTTCGTTTTTTGTATGAAATGTCCGCAAAAAGGGTCAATCGCCACCACATCGTTTACCACGAACTAGTGAAATGAGTACCCATGAAAGGGGTACTTACATGGGTACCCATGAAAAGGGTACTTACATGGGTACCCATGAAAAGGGTACTTACATGGGTACCCATGAAAAGGGTACTTACATGGGTACCCCTGAAAAGGGTACTTACATGGGTACCCATGAAAAGGGTACCCATGCTAGGGGTGGTGATATGGGAACCCATGAGAAGGGTACTTACATGGGTACCCAAGGGTGCTGAAATAGGTCCCCAAAAGTAAAAATTTAAATAATTTATAATTCAATTTTTTTATTATCTAAAATTCCATTTATTTTCTTCAATATCCAATAGCTAAAATAAATAAAACTACTAATTATTTTAATATATATATATTCTTGTTATTATTTATACGTTGTTGTTGTTTTCATGTTCAATTTTGTTTTTGTTGCAACTGGAGTTCTTAAAATAGCGTTTTTTTTGCAGCTGCAAGGCCTTTCGTAGATTGTCCTCAGCTGATCCAGTCCCTTCTACCAAATTGATTGCATCTGGGAAAAAAAATAAAAAGAAATTCCATTAGTCTTTAATGAATCGACAAATCAATTAAAAAATTAGTTTATGCTAAAAAATTAATTTGTACATGCCCAACTACTATTACAATGAATTTAATAAAACCTACCAAGCAAAACTCCATAAAAACTGCTTTCGTTTTTCAAGGCAGCTTTGCCTTGGACGCCATCAACATTATAGGCCAAGACAACAGTATTTGACAACACATTTTTTAGGTTTTTCATAATTCCACCATGCATAATGTGGATCTTAATTGCACCATTTCGATTTCACCGTCATTGTTGCCTTGTTGTTCCTTTTCAAGCGCATTTTCTTCTGCTGCGACACTATTTAACTTGTCTATATATTTTTTTTTCTGTTGCTGTTTAAGTCTTCTTATATGCCGTTCACTATACATATTGTGTTCTTAATTAGAGTGTTATTTTATTGTCGTACCTTTGTTGTTAATTTATATAAGTCACTTTTGTTTTATTTTTTTTAATTAAATTTACACTTTATTCGTATTTGCTGCACTCCAACACTTCTGCTGCACTCCAACAACTTCAATGCTCTCACAAATTGGTCAACCGGCAAACGCAACAGCGTTCGATCATTAAAGAGCAGAAAGCAAAACGAAAACAAACGGTACTAGCATCACAATTGTTTTGTAAATTCATAAACAAACAGCGACAGAAAGCATAATCGAAGTTATGTTTTTTTCGGTCATCTATGTCCTATTCGCAAATTAACAAAAACAAATGTGATGCTAATCCGTTACGTTTCGTTTTCGCTTTCGAGCGCACATATTTTTTACTCGGTGGTTCGGCGTTCGCTTACCATAGGGTCAGTAAAGTAAGTACCCATGCACTCGGTGGTTCGGCGTTCGCTTACCATAGGGTCAGTAAAGTAAGTACCCATGTGGGAAGTAGTGGGGTAGGTAGTTCAAGCATGGCCAATCGCCACCTCCATTACTGCAGGGTATTTATAAATCAATTATATCATCACATCGATTTGTTTTTTTATTTATATTAATATGTAACATTTCGCCTTTTATTTATTTAAAGTAACTAATTCTTGGTGACTAAACTGACACAACTCGATAGTAGAAAGTACGATAAAATAGCAGACTATGCATAATATGCAGAAAGAAAAGCATACAGAGAGTTTGAGCGAAAAAGGAAAGAAAGCAAGCGCAAATAAACATTGAGAGTTGCAGCTTTAAGTGCCCTCTAATTGCCTTTGTTAATTTTCAAGCATATTTTATTTGTGGAGCTGCCTTTAAAAGCGAGAAGAGAGAAAGAGATAAACGGAAAGAGAATGAGATGGCGAAAGAAAGCGACAGGTCAAAGCCAGCGACACAGAGTGGAGCGTAAAAAACCGGAAAGGGAAATTAAGTGACTCCAGTATGTCCTTCACAGTCCACTCTGCAAATTTTGCTGGTTTTTCTTCGCATCTGGCTTGCCATTAAAAATAATTCCCTGGAGAACGTGGCTCACCACGATTGTCACATCACTTGCCACAAGCTGGCCATTGTCCACTTTGTTTGCGTGCCACAACATCGACAACAAATGAAAAGGCTTTAGAAAGGATGTTTGCTGAAATGTCTGCCACATTTTTCAACCCATCTTTAACGGCACTTTAAAGCTAGTATAAAATAGATTTACAGCCTGAATCCTTTGGTCATACTCTGAGTTGACCTGTTTTATGACCTGAGCATGAAAACTTGAGGCCTGCCAAAATTCGAGGATTACAGGTCATAAAGCCAGATAGAGGGTGAAACCCAAACTGCAGCTGTTTGCTGCAGCAGCTGCACAGGATTTGTCCCTGAAGCTACCTGTGTGCAGGTTGCACCCAAAAGGGACCTGTATACCTGTAAGCTATGTCGCAGATATATAATCCCGTGTCCAGAGGGCATAACACATCAGTCAGCAAACCAATCTTGTCCTAGACACATCTGAACCTGACATTCCAATCGAATTCAAACATGCACGACGAAGAGCCAATTTCAAGCTTTGTGTTCAGCAGCGTGGGAACACAGCAAACGTTCCACCATCAGTGGTATGTGGAGGGTCAGTTGCATGAGTGCAGCACTTGCTACAGCAGCATCGATGCCGATGAGCCCCCCAGCCAACATTGGCTGCAGCGGGGCGAGGAGCAGCGACCGCAGTTGAGCAAACAACAACAGGCGGTGCTCAATATAATTGAGGCTCGTCAAATCGAAACCTTCTTCATTTGCGACGAGAGTGCCAAGGATAAGCTGGAGCACTTTATGGCGGAGACTTGTGCCAGAGCGGTGCCGGAGTTGCTTCGTTGGATGTTCCACAATGGCACCCAGCGAGTGGAGTTTAATCTGGCGTGCTATGTGAATGTGCTCAATCAGGTGCACATCTTCCAGAGCGGTACTTTGAGCGTGCAGCATCATTATGACATTGAGGAATGTGTCAGCGTCATTTACGAGATGATCACACAACGCATTGAGAACTATCTGGCCAGCAGTCACAATGTGGGACTCGACGAATGCAGCATCACCAGGATGCGCATTCAGCTCAAACGTATACGTGATGACAACGACTCGGAATGTGCCTCCTTAGCTCTGCCTCTACCTCTACAGTTGCGTCATGAGGCAGCTTCCGAAAGAAGCAAGACCAGTGAGTCTGAGTTGGCCAGTTTACGTGCAGCATATGTGAAGCATCAACGGGAATGCCATGGTTACTTTCCCTCCAACATGCGGGTTAATCTCTACGGTCTGCAGCAATGTCAGACCACCAAGGAGCTCTATGTGGTGCCCTATCACATAAGTGAGACACTGCAAGAACAGCCCAATAAGAACTTCCTCATACTGAACAATATCATGGGACAATTTCAGCGACTCCATGAACTACAGACTCCAATTGCATCCAGTAATAGTTGCAACCGATCCCAAACTCGTCCTTTGCAGTGTCGCCGTTGTCGTACTCAGTTCAAGTGCCGCAGTCGGTTGCACATTCATCAGCAGCTTCGTTGTGGCCAGGACTTTAGTGTGGACAGCATTCATCCGGACATTATTGAGATATACGAGCAGTGTCTACCCATTTCCCGCAGCATCTTCCAGTATGCCTGCTATGGCATCACCAAACCCAAGACTGTCATGAGGAAGGGACAATTTGTGCCCATCGAATGCGATTGGCGCAGCAAAAGCTCCGTTCAAGTGCAACACGGTCCCTGTGTGGTCATCAGCAACTCCCAGCTCAGCAGTCCCTGTAAATTAAGTTAAGATTTATCAATAAAAACCATTCATCTTAAGCAAAAGCATTACGAGTTTTTTATTTGCAAATTTAGGTATTGGAAACGGGAAAATTTGACCATCGTATGGCAAGTAGATCGTAAGATCGAGTAGTTACAATCTCCAATATATTTTTATTTTTACTGTTTATTCAGTTAAAATTTGTTGTGATCACAGTCAGAATTTAAAACTTTTTCGCCAAGAAGATTAATACTGAGAAAATACTGAGCTCAAAGTTAAACAGATTGCAAAGAAAGAGAACCAAAAGTTAATTATAACAAGTGATCAAATAAATAAACCTATTAAAATTATAAATTTTACATGAAAAAAAGGAAAAAGAAACTAATTCAAGAATTTGTTTACCTTTTTAAAGATCTATGTTACCATAAATAAATACCCTTTTCATTGAATTCTTAAAAAACAAACAAATTTTGCGTAAGTATAATCTAATATAATTGTGCTTTGTAATACAATTTTCAGCTTATAAATATATCAATGCGTCATTCGCATTTTACAGGGTATGTGACTAACGCTACCTTAAACTATTCGCTGAATGTGTTACCATACCAACAGCTCTTTGTGTTCACTTTTAATTGCACTTTTGATTTTTGTTGTTCACCAACGAATATCAAAAATTTCCCATTACATTTTCTTCATATTTATTTTTTGTCTTCCGTTAGGTGTTAATTACATGAGAGTTAAATGACAAATATGTTATTGAAAATTGTTAAATTGAGCAATTTTTATTTGATTGCAATTTTTCAAAGGAAATCGGGAAATTGTAAAATGACTTTTATATTCGCTTTGCCATTTTACTTAAGATTTAAGTTAAAGTTAAAAAAAATCAAAGGGAATTGGAATCACTGAGACGTGAGCGGAACCTTTGACAAGTGTCAATCAAAGCGAAATATCGAATAATATAAATCGATGCAATCAACTGCGCAATCCTGAGTTGCACAGTTCGTAAACTGACCAAAGAAATTGTTGAACTGAACTGGACTGAATTCCTTTGAGTTCGGACGGAATTGAGTTGTTCAACAATTGTTTACAGTATACTCCGATTTTATGATTTACAAGGCTACAGAGTATTGTGGCCAAAATCATTAAACGTAATGCGAGCCGATGACAATGACGGCTCGACGATAACCTAGACGAACATCAGAGTCTGCCCATTGTTTTAATAGCCATTGCGATAGACGACAAGGACATCAAGTGGTAAATATGAGAGCGCATCAATTCTGGCTTAAAATGAATAGCAACAGCACAAAGTTAATCGAACTTCATTTTGTTTTTTTACACTGTAATAAAGAGAGAAATCAATTCGTAGAAAACTTTACAATATTTCAACAAAATTTAAGTTGAGCAGTGGATTAATTTGATGTTAAAAAAATTAATCAGGTCTTTTCCGGTTTTCACTTTATATTTTATCGGATTTAAAAAATAGTAATTTTTATCGTTGCGTTTTTTAAAACTATATTTTTTGGACATAAATTCACTAAATCAAATTGAATTCAATAAGCAAAATATTTCCAGTTTGATATAAGAACAGGTTAAAGATTTTCACTTCCGACAAATCTTGCCGAAAGTGGAAACCGTAACAGGTCTGAATATGTATAAAAACAAAAAAAAAACTGTGTATTTTAATTTCATATTTTGGCAATTTGCAGATTGTAATTTGCAAAACGAAATCACATGTCAACCCACGTCAAGTCGACGTCCTCGAAGCTGTTTCAGTAAATCGTGTGGAATTTACGCGCCACCACTTTTACCCTGTACAAGTACAGCACATTCCTCCCTCGCCCACTGCTCCTCCAGCGCCTCCTACCCCTCAACATAATTCAGCGATACAATACATAATTCAAATGTGATGCTGGACACATTAGTTCCGCCGTTTTGAGCACTCGCCGGCATCTGTGATAAATGGAGGGCCAACAGGTTGTCCGTCCCCAGGGGCAGTTTAAGTAGATTTTGTGGTCTGGACGCGCTAACAATTTGTAAGCAGTTCATAAATGCGTGTGCCAAAAAAAAAAAATAATGACAAGCAAAGGCGCGAACTGTCGGCAAGGGTGTTTGACACAAATATACCCTGTAAGCAGGTCAAGGATAAACTAATTACATACACTTATGGTGCCTCTAGCACTTTTCTGACTTCAATATACTCAAAAATACAGAAGCAATCGAAATGTTCTTGAAATAGACTAGTAAGCATACAAAATAATCAATTGTACGAGTACTACAGAAATTCACAATAATTCAATTTCTCCATTACATTTTCAATGTTGTCTCTTTTTTCCTGAGCACATATATAGGGTATACATACATATATATAGTATTCAAAAAATAACAAGAGATATATTTAAGGCGCTTTCACTTGAAATGCTGCGACTGCCATCGATGATTGATAGCTATAGTCGAGCGCGTAGAATGACAAGAGTAGAACTTGGCACATGGGCCATAAAACGTTTTCAGCAATGCTCATCAAGTAGCCATACAATAAATAAAAGAACAGTCGATGAAGTTAGATATGGGGCAGCTGGACAGTATGTGGTACGGGGGAACCATAAAAATGCAACGCCCAGTCAAAGACCGAAGCTCATTCAAATTGTAGCCATGTACACATAAAGAGCAGACAAAAGACATAAAGTAAATGAAGCGCCGCACATAATGCCCCAAAAAAAATACAGAGAATGGGAGGAAGAAGGATGCGACAGGGTATTTTCATTTCTATTCCATTTCTATTTCTATTTCATTTGCCATTTTCTATTGTCGTAACTCAATGCTATTTAAAGTCAAGTCGAAATCAAAATCAATTGTTACATCCACACACGCAAAGTGAAGAAAAACAGTTTTTTCATCAATCGTAAAGACATCTCGACATTGGGAATCATACAATACTGTTGCTGCTTTAATAGAAAGATAATCATTTAAGTAAGCAGAGCAAAGAGCTCAGACAGCAAATTGTATGTAAATGCAACGATAGAAAATCATGTGAGATTGAGTAAGTGCCACATGTTGTGGCAGCCAACAAACTTGCCACATGCAATTGCTGCTTTTTTAGAAATAAACTTCACCTGCTGCTTACGATTGAAGTTGATGCAAATCTGCAAAATAATAAACACATTTACTCCATTGACATTCTTTTTCCTCTTTTCCAACTCTTCGTCAGCTTATTGCCACGACAACAAATTGCGTCAGGGGCACAGAGAAAATGAAAGAAAGAAAAGCCATGATAAACAAAATTTAATTGGCATATGACAGAAAAATAATAAAAATGCGAAAGACTCGCGTATAAAAAATCAATTAAAAAGTGCTCGAATTTCAAGTGAACGAGAAAATACCCTGTAGGCAAGACTAAAATTTTCAGTATTCCCTTTTTTAAGCAGAGGAACTACGAGTACATTTTTGTACAAGTAATAATTGTATAATTTGAAAGATTTAAATTGTGAAAACCCTTTAGACTAGTCTAATGAAGTTTTTGAAAATTAACTACGAGTAGAAATGCCCTGTATGCAGGCCTGAATTATCCTATTTTTCTATATTTTGCACAAAACCAATTACCGGTACTATAATAGATTTTAAATTTTCAAGCTTTTGTTCTATTTTATATTGTTTAATTGGCTGTATTATTATATTAAAAATATTCTCCAAATTTGTTAAATAATATTGGAAACTGCCTTGCATACCCTTTTAGGCATCTTTAAGTAAGATGATATATAAAAGAAAAATACTCGAATTTGCATATAAAAATAGCTCAAAGAAAGAGCTCACACACGACATCCATCTCAAAGATGTCTCTCTGATGTATTCGGGCATCTGTCAAAGAAGAAAAAAGCTAATTTAATAATTTTCGAGGTTGCAGGAATAAAGAAATAATCTTAAATTTACGCTTTACTAATCAGCTGACTTGGTCTCGCCGCACATGAAAACAAAGAAGTACATTGTACTTTGATATCACATGCGATTATCTGCCACGAGGCAAACAGACACTGTCCAGACCAAACACCTACGTCATGTTATTTGTTTATTGAAGAGGAATTGATTCGGATGAAATTGAGAGATTGCCAGAGGGAAGGAGAAGCAGCTCGGCAGACCATGATGACAATGGCCAGGACCAACAGCTGTGACTCAGACCCTGGGTGCATAAGTCTCCATTGGACAGACATTGCCCGAAGCTGTAAATTTGCAATGCGAATTGGTTTAAATGTCTCGCCAGTATAAATCAGACTCTGGACAAAGTGACAGAATGACTGACTGAATAACTGGCTGATTACCAAATCAATGCATAGATGAATTTATGCTAGGTAGCTTACATGAGAACTTAAAGATAATATTGGCAAAGGTTACTTCCCAGTGGCGGCATTGGTAAAACAGTTTGCTTAAACGGTTAACCTTCACTTCTTTCTCATACTCAAATCTTAAACTTTAAAATCTACGCCGGTATGTTTTAATGATTCAACCCTTCGTGAGTTCCCCTTTATGAAAAATGGTATAACAAATTTTTTGTAGCAAAATTATAAGTTTGAGCTTAAAATAAAACTCAAAGAATAATCATTACTTTATGAATTTTATATTCAAGCTCAAAAATAATGATTATTATTTAAGTTTTAAAAGATGATTTAAAATAAAGCATTTTTTTTTATCTACTTAAATAAATTTACAAACATCTAAGAATTTTTTAATGCAAATATGGACATATATTTCAGCGAATCTCCCTGGGTATAAGTCAGCAATTCTACAACAATTAAACTGTAACTAACATATGACGAATTAACAGTAAACGCTTTAAGCACAGTAGTTTCTAGTTCAATCCACATCTAAATAATATAAACTTTAAGGTTATTTATCTCTATAATGGTAGTAAATTCAAAGCTAACAATATGAAACCCTGTTTTAAATGTCTGCTTTATTTGTTCCTCTTACCAATTGTCAACTGCCTCAAGAGCGGGATGAGAGATTTGGCCATGTCAGTGGCAGGTTTGAAGCAACTACTTGATCAGGAAACTTCATTCATACACGAACTAGAAGCCTATTCAAATGCTTTGCAGTTGAAGATTAATACAATTGAAAGGTAAGCAATAAAATTGACAATAAATAAAGATATTTACTCGTTAATTTCTACAGTTTCATAGATGAAGTGCGTTCCAAGAAGATAGAATGGGAGCAAAATGCAGAAGAATATGTTGCTCATCCCCTAAACAGTTTTTCGCTTATAAGACGCATGCATGAGGATTGGAGATACTTTGAGCTGTACATGTCAGAGCCAGTCGGCAAAGTTCACACCGATAATGTTAAGCGACTGTCTAAAGAAATGGCCCCTCGCCATGTGGACCTGGATGACGCAATGATGGCTATTATACGTCTGCAATATTACTACGAATTGGATGCGGCAAATCTAATCAACGGTCTAATCAATGGCAGGCAATACAAGTAATTATTAAGTAATCCTTATTCCACATCATTGCCTATATAGAAACTATACTTGACAGTTCCCAACTAACTGTGCTGGAAGCCTTTAGTATGGCTCAATTTTGCATTAGACAGCGACTACATGAGTACGCCATCAATTGGTTTAAGGAATCGCTCAAACTATATGACAACATTAAAAATTACGAGCTGTGCGAGTTAGTTTATAATCTAACAGCGTCTAAGGTATACGGAGATTATGCAAACTTGCTTTTATACAAAGGTAATTAAATTTCCCTAGAGTCCTGATGATTCTACTAATTATTAATGTCAACAGGATATAATGTGGATGCTTTAAATTTGCTCAACAAAGTTGCCGACTTGAATGTTGACCTTTGGCTAACACGAAGACCTGTGGAAGAGTCTGCTTTTTATATTAACGCTAGTCCCCAGGTAGATTAGATCTAATACTCGACTGTAAAATCAAACGTAATAATAATTCGTATTCCTTTCAGTTTATTAAGGATTCTCGATCTCCCGTGCAAACTGGTTGCGCTGACCAGTTTCCAGCTTCAACAAAATTTACTTGTCATTTCCAACGCGATTTCTCGCATTTTCTAAGATTGGCGCCACTTAAAGTGGAAACCCTCAGCCTGGATCCCTACGTGGTTATATTTCACGATGTCATTTACGATAGGGAAATTCAAGAGCTTAAGTCCATAGAGTTATCAACTTTAAGACACGATCGTTCTGAAAATCCTAAAAACTCCATGAAATACGTAACTTTGGAAAAGAAAAAGAATGATGTGCTCAACTACCGGATTAAGGACATGACGGGTATGCAAATAGGCAGGGACAAGGATTTTTTGCTTATGAACTATGGTCTGGGTGGACATATTAAATTGCATTTAGATGAACAACCGGTAAGTTATCAAATTAGACTTAAGATAAAAAGACATAACATATTACTTCAATCTTTAGCTGGAACTTGTTGATAGCGTGACGTCTATAATCTTTTTCGTAAGTACTTAAAATTTTTCATATTTTCCTAATCCTATATATGTGCTATTTAGCTGAGTGATGTGACGCAAGGTGGCGCCACAGTATTCCCGAATCTTAGCATCTCCGTCAAGCCTATAAAAGGCACCGCTCTACTCTGGCACAATATGAACAATAAGCTGAGTGATGATTATAGGACTGAGCACACATCATGCCCAGTTCTAGTGGGATCCAAGTGGAGTAAGTCGACTCCCATTTGCTCAACATAACCTAATTTATGTTACTTATAGCTCTCGTCAAATGGCTTCACGGAGGAACACAAGTGTTGTCATGAACCATGTTCCAAGTTTTGATATTTTCAGATTAAAAATATAAAAAAAAGAAGAAGACAACTATATTTTAGAACTATAGTTGTTTTTATTAAATCTTTCATTATTTTTAATTTTTTGAAAATATAATTTGTAATCCTACACTGTATTTAAGACGAATTGATTATAGGAGGAAGCGTCGCCAATTCAGCGTAGTTAATTTAATTTAAGCACTACTCGTAGTTTCCACGTTTGATAGCACTTCCAATTTAAAATCAAGTGGGAGCAGAAGTGTTTAAAATGAAGTTCCACCTGGTGTTTATTAGTTTGCTAGTGTTGGCTTATGGCAGCGATATTAGAAACCCCAAGTTTCCCAATGATGAACTCTATAGCAGCTCTATTTTGGGATACTTGAAACTTTTCGAGCTGGAAAAACAGTTTATGACACACGTGAAAGGCTATGGAGATGCTTTACAGGAAAAATTGGACACGCTAAAGTTGTGAGTTTGAGCTGAAGTCTAAGGAGAAAGTGTTGCAATAAAGAATTATTTTTAGACATTTAAAAACAATTGATCGGAAGGCTCATAAGACCCAGGCAGGACGTGACAAGTATATTTCGAATCCTCTAAAAGCATTCAGTCTCTTACGACGTCTACGCGAAGATTGGATCAGATTGCAAGTATATACAAAAGCAAAGCCTGGCAAAGGTAATTCTAATTTAAATTTTCTACTTACTTAGTATATAAAACTTGAGATATTACAGGTGAATTGGATGCCATGAAGAAACTTTTGGATAGAAAACAAAATTTTGAGGATTTGCAAGAAGGACTACGTGGTCTCAGTCGCATTGAACAGACCTATGACCTGAACGCAGTGGACATATCCCAAGGAAGACTCCTGAACCAAGAATTCAAGTGAGTGTCTAAAACTAGAAACACTAAGTTAATCCATTTAACAACTATTTTTTAGCAAAGAACTGTCCTTGCGTGACTGTTTGGCAATCGCCAATCACAAATATCAGAGCGGGGATTATACCAGGGCTGCCGTCTGGTATCGTCAAGCTATAAAGCACAAGGACGAACCGAATTCCGAAGTATATAATGAAGCTCTTGGAAAGCCAGCTGCTGGATTGCGGCGCAAATATGCCATGGCGTGTCTAATGCACGGTAAGTGTGTTATAACTCACTCACTAGTACTCAATATCAGTTAATCGTTATCCCAAAATTCCCCAGCTACACACATTCGTTATCCTTCTTTGAATCATAAGGAACTTCAAGCAGAGGTCGATAAGATATTACGTGAAAAGAGTTCCATTGATTTGGAAAAGTTTGTAAGACAGTTACTCGAACAGGATGTAAACGAATTCATTCAGGAAGCAGAGCAGGTGAAACCGCCAACCACTGACCATGACTTGGGCTGTCGAGGTCTTTTTAAAAAGAGAACCAACCTCAGTTGTCGCTACAACTTTACAACGACACCATTTCTGCGATTGGCACCACTTAAAATGGAGGAAATCAACCATGATCCATATATAGTCATGTACCACAATATGATATCCGATCGCGAGATCGAGGAGATGAAGCGTCTGTCCGTAAACATGTCTAATGGATTCTCAGGTGTTACAAGCCAGAATCAAACTGAATCTATCGAGGTTGTGGCGCGCGTTGCATGGTTAGTTGAGAAAACTCCCTTTTTGGAACGGATAAATCAACGGATTACGGATATGACAGGATTGGATGTTAATGAGTTTCGTGCTGTTCAGATTGCAAACTATGGTCTGGGCAACTACTTTAAGCCACACTATGATTATATGTATGGAAATCGAATACAGATGAATAGCATTGATGGACTAGGTGATCGCATGGGCAGCCTCATATTCTATGTAAGTTGTAGGTCATATCATATATTAATGTCTACCTATATCACTTCATCTGTATTTATTTATGATTATCTGCCTTATTCTTTATCTCTTACAGACTGGCGATGTGCCACAAGGTGGCATGACTGTCTTTCCCAACATACAGGTGGCAGTTGAACCTCAAAAAGGTAACAGTCTCTTTTGGTACAACATATTTGATGATGGTACTCCAGATCCCCGGACTCTACACTCTGTATGTCCAGTTATTGTGGGTGACAGGTGGAGTAAGTCAACAAAACTGAATAACAATTAGTTAAATGAGAGTTAATCGTATTTTAATTCTTTTAGCTATCACCAAATGGCTGCACATGGCATCTCAAATATTTACCAAGCCCTGCAGCCCAAAAAAGAAGCTTTACTACAAGGCTTAAAGATTTCACCTTACATGCATTTCTTTTTCATTAAATTAAATTTAACAAATATTTATTTTGTATGAATATAAATACTGGTTAAATAAATACAGCCTTGAACATATTCGTTTCGGTATTGGAACAAATGTTTTTTAACTCTTTTTTACGGTCTGTTTAATGGTCACGCTAGCTGTTATCGTTCTTAGCATACAAACTTAAAGGGAATAAGTAAGGAGTACTCAAATACAAGATATCCTGTGAAATCTTAAGAATAAAAAAGAATGCAAAATAAAAATAAGCGTAGTTATAATCCGGTCTTCATCTTTCAAAATAGATTATGAATCCCATCAATAAACCAATCTTGGCTTTAAACTAATCTATAATAAATATAAGACATATATTATAGTTAATATAGGGTGGCCATAGGTCTCTTATAAAATTTATACAAGGGTATTACAAATTTTACCAATTTTTAAAATACCATGAACCATGAAAATCAATAAAAAATAAATATTAATACATACATGTAAAAATATATATATACATACACTGCTATACATAGTTTTTACAGTTGAAATCTTAAAATCCCAACGAGCTTTAGTGACTTAAAAACTTGACTTATGAGATGACGTGTCTTTTATTTTTTTTAACAAATTTTCTCATATTTAACTCTGCCTTTAGCGTAGAGATCAATGAGGAAATGGAAAATTCCAATTTGCTTTACAGTAGCTCAGTTAGGAGCATGACGAAGCTGCTGCAAATGGAAAATGAACTATTGGGACATTTAAAAAACTATGCAAAGGAAATGCAGCAGAAATTGGATATGATAATGCTGTAAGTAGAGCTGCAAGAACTGCTAAGAAGATGATAAGGACTTGAATATTTTCAGCTATCAGCAAATGTTACAACGACCTGCAATGCACGATACTGAAATTCAAGAAAACTATGTGGCAAATCCACTGAATGCGTTTCCATTAATTCGACGGTTGCAACAGGATTGGCCAAAGTGGTTGGCATATTTGGAGGGTGGTGCAACGCGTGACAAGATCAACCAGATACAGTCAAAACTAGAGAAAGTGCCGAGTGAAAAGGATTTACATTTGGCTATTGATGGACTGCTGCGCATTGAGAGCTTCTACGACTTGGAGGCATCTCACATGGCCAAGGGATTGCTTCTGAACAATCAATATAAGTGCGTAAACTTGGATCCATGTGCAGTTTAACAAGACTCTTCTTTCTCTTCTATCTGTAGTTCTCATCTCGATTCGGCTGATTGCCTGGCGCTAGGAAGTCATCTCTTTAACCTGACAGAGTACTCAAAATCCACACATTGGTTCCGCACTGCACTAAGACTTTACAAAAGGCCATATGGAAAATTATATGGTCAAGTATTGGGATTGAAGCGGAAGAAACTGTACAGGGCATATGCCTTGGCAATTGCCAGAGAAAGTAAGAGTTTAAAACAGCGGCAGACAGTAGCATTATTTACTCAGAACAGTACACAGCAAATAATCTGCTAAACAATGAAATACCTTATATAAATTTCAATTCACACAGCCCACAAATCGGAGGAAGCTCCTAAGGATAGAACACCAGCTGAATGGCAGGAAATCGCGGACACAATGCTCAACCAGCTAGTTCTTAAAGCCAGCAGTGCTGACATCAAAAATCTTATTGATGAGTATCTCGCAGGAGACGAAGAGATTTTCATCAAGGACCGAGCTAACAATAAACCAAAGCCCAAGTCTATAGAACGTGGATGCCGAGGACTGTGGCCAAAGCGTGAACCTCATCAATTGACTTGTCGCTATCTTCAGGATAGCTCAGCTTTCCTGCGACTGGCACCACTCAAAATTGAAACTCTAAACGAGCAGCCACTCATCGTGCTCTACCATCAAGTGTTGCATGAAAGCGAAATCAAAGCCCTGAAAAATGCATCCATATATCAAACAGCAAGGGATTTTGAAAAGGAAACTGTAAAGCTCTTTCCACTGGAAGATATTGAGGCAAGATTTAAGCACCGTTTAAATCGTAGAATATTGGATATGTTGGGGATGGATATAGCCGGTCAGAATTTACATTTGTTTAACTATGGACTCGGTGGTTACCTACCAAAAAATTCAAAGTCGACTTGTCGTGGCTCAGATACAATAACCAAACCGAAATTTAAATCCGGCACGGTAAACATAAATTTCAAGGAGCGTTGTCAGAGCAAACGCATTGGCACAATGATTTTCTATGTAAGCAAAGCTTTATTTACTTACTCTAGACACTTTCTTAATTTTTTATATGTCGTCGAGTACAGGCTAGCAACGTGCCGCTAGGTGGCGCCACTGTATTTCCCAAACTAAAGCTCGTTGTGCAGCCGAAAAAAGGAAACGCTTTAGTTTGGTTGAATCGAAATGCAGATAACGAGCCGGAGAAACTGGCGGAACATGCAGTCTGTCCCATCGCAATGGGTTCCAGATGGGGTGAGTTTCGCTTAGAAGTCATATAATGATAGAAGTGAATTAATTTTGAAATTTATTTCAGTTATCTCAAATTGTATAGATTCTGAGCTCAATTTACTGGACCAGCCCTGCCTGGCATAAACCAATTTTAAGTGTTGCCAGAATTTCTTTTGTGCCTTTTCATGTTATATAAATTTTGAAAAATTTAGGTAGACTTTAAGAAAACGGATTAAAATAAGCTTAACTGGCAACTCTGATCATATTATAAAAGCAATGCTAATAAACAGCGCCTACAAAAAGTGGAACAATGTCGTTACAGGACCCTCCTCACTTATTGTTTGCCATAAAAATTGCAAGCAACACTAAATTTAGAGACCGGTTGAAAGGAGGACCGATGCTATCTGCTCTATATCGTAAGCTTATGTGCTTGCCCCAAATACCATTTAGCGGAAGTGCACACTTCAATAATGGAAGCTGGGCGACGCCAAGTGGCACCAAAGTGCGGAGGGACATGGGACACAAGGACACATTGTGAAAGGCACATTGACAATGGTGCTGGTACTTAAAGGAAAACAACGCTCATTTTTCAACCCGACAAAACCGACAGTTAAGACGGTCAGCGCAGGACATAAAGGATGTGAGATGAGAGTTGATAGCAACTGTTGCCCAAGCCATAGAAACTTTTTCATGAATATTTTAAGCAATTGCATAATTTACACAAGCAGCGAAATTCTCAGAGTCGACAAACTAATTGCCGAGATTATGCCAAACTAAATGCAATGGTAGAAGGGAAGGAGTTTGGCTCGGAAAATAGCAACACTAATTGGAAAATTTTCAACTGCATTTGCCACCAGTACGGGCTCTTAAATAGTGCTAATACTTGGTTAAGTTGTTGGGCCGCACTTGACAATAAAACTTGAAAAGAGGGGAGAACCGGGCTGGGAGGTTTGAAAGGGCAACTAAGTTGTCGGCTGTGAGTGTTGCGGGAAATGAAATCAGCATGAAAGCAATTGTGCAATTCACTCAGCAGTGGCAGTGTCCCCGAGGCTACCAGCAACACACAGGACAACAGACATAGCTTTTGCCTCAGCCAGTTGCAATTGTTGCTGTCAAGGCCAACAAACTTAGGGCCAACTGCTTTTGAAGTGGGTCTTCTGCCAACTGCCAGCTGCCAGCTCCCGGCTACAGGTTGTAGATTCAGATTCAGCAGGCGGCAATGAATATTGTTGCAAGTGAAACAACAAATGCACAACTATTCCAAGTGTAAGAGCAACAATTTTTAATTGGGCTTACAGGTTCCGGGTGTCTTCAGGTGAAATTTAATGTCCATTCATTTATAGAGTTCACCTTTGCTGCTAATCAAGTTCTCTCCCAATGCATACAATTTAATTCTCCTGAGTGAATATGTTATTGTTAATATTACTAAATCGGAGACTCCGGGTTAAACAGCTGTAGAGTAATCTGAGCGCAATCCAACTAAATCCAACTTACATGCAATCGATCTTTAAATTCCTCTGCTTGCATTTGTCCTGCATAATAAAAATCAAATGAGTAATGATGTCAAAATACATGGTCATCTGTGTAAAAGGGACATCTTTATACTTATCCTATTGTAGGTGCAAGGTTATTCCATAATGTCAATGGCTAACTCGTTGAACAAATCGATGGCTAAAGCAGCAAAAGACACTCCACGGCCTCGGTTTGCGGATGAAGGACAGGAGCAAACGGGAGTCGATTGAAAGGCTATGCAAGCTGTTGAGTCAAGTGAAAACTTTAGGAAAAAAAAATATAGAAAGCGAAGCAGATTCCAGAAGAGGGTTACGGTGCCAGATAGCCAGTTGCACTCGAGGGAAGAATTGTAAGACGATTTGGACTTTAAAGTGATTGAATTGTTATCAGCGACATGGACATTTGTTCAACGATTTGCATGATGATGGCATGCGCTGGGAATGACGTTGAGCAGAGAAAACACTTTGCGTTCCCTTAACTTATCTTGAACAGCCACGGAAGCGAATTCCCTGAAAGTGGAGTTCATGATTGAATGCCACTCCCGAGCATCTCTGTGTGCTGAGTGCCACAAATTGGAGGTAGAGCACCTTTTGGTTTACACACTGCAAAAGAGCAAAGAAAGAAAAAGAAAAGAAGAAAGGGAGTTAAATGGATGCAGCACTAACAAAACTTTACTTACTTAACGTCGAGTCATGCTTGCTGCAAGCAGATTCGACTCCTTTTCCTGCCGCATATGCCACACCATGCAATATGCGATGCCAGTGCGTTGACAAGCTGCTTTCTTCCTTGCAGCTTATGTGGAACTTCTTTGCAAGCTGTTGACGACACTGAGCACTGCTTAAATGTCACGTTTCAATAATGTGCAGATTTCCAGGCAAGTGTGTGTCTTGGTTAACTGGCTGACTGCTGGTTATATTGATTTAAGCCTTGACATTCTTTGTCAGCCTGTAGTCTTAATCAGGGACCATAACGGTTATAGTTTTTGATATAAAAATAGCAAAATACGAATTATTTTATCATGAAAACTAATTTTAACTCTGATATTCGTTCTTTATTAAATTAAGAAAAGTTATGAGAAAATTAAATTGAAAATTTCATATAAAAAGCTTAAAATAAATCTATTTTCCAATTTTACAATGAAAATCAAGTGCTTTTTGATTAATAAAATTTAAAGAGTACAAGATTGTTTTTCTTTTAAAATAAATAGGAAATTAAATTATTGTATAACTTTTTTTAGAAAACACATGAGTTAAATTTATTTATGATAGAAATTTAAAATAAAAGTTAATCCCGTTTCCAGGATATTTTATACAGAAATATTATATCAAAGCTAATAAGGTTTTTAAGCATTTGCTTTTTTGCGATCCCCAGATTTAATACATACAAACAAGGAGAGTAACAGTTTATGGTTAATTTTACATTATTATTACATATAACTCGAAGATTATAATACTGAATGTACATATTAAATGTACGACTTAAAACTAATTAGCCTTTGGCGAGTATCAAACTCGTTTAAATCTAGATTCTAGAATTCATCGCTGTCTGGTAATTGAGCATCTTCAATTTTGCGGACTTGATCCCAACTAAGTGACGATTCCATCACATTTGTCGTGGATGTAAAGCAATATGGACAAGAGCAAAAGTCCATTAAAAAGCAATCCTACATTCAAAGATATATGTATCTGGTATAAATTTATTGAATCTTCTACCGTTTGTCACTTACCCTTGGATGCACCTGACAATGCACACTGATCCTGCCATGGAAATAATGATGACAACGTCCGCACTCAAAAACCTTCTGAGGTCGATGACAAACACACTTATGCACCTCGTACTTGTAATCCGACGGCAACTCGTATTTTAGCTTCTGGATTTCTTTGTTATTGTTGCTGTCATTGTTGTCGATGTTGTTATTTTGATCGGCTTCTTTATAATTGTCATTCTCCGTCTCCTTTTTGGCGCTGAAATTCGCTGAAGCTGACAACACACATACACACACACATATAATATCGAACAAGACTTTTGCAATTGCTTTCTAATTACCCATTGTTAATGTTTGTTTTTCCTCCATCAAACGATTTTAAAGCGTCGATTTGTGCTTAATTCAAGCTAGAAATTCAGACAGTATAAAATATACAATTTTTAAAATACAATTAATATCTGACAAGTTTCACACAATTTTTGTACACTTATCTGTACTTACAGTATGTCAAGTAATTAAAATGACAAAACACAATTTTTGTACACATATGTATCTGTACTTACAGTATGTCAAGTAATCAAAATGACAAAACTCAAAACTTGCATTTTTTATTTTAAATAAGCTCTTTCTCGGTTTTTTGGGTTTTTATATTTATTTCCTTTAAAGTGCTTTAAGACAAGTTTAAAAAATTTTGAATTTAAAGAAATTATAAACAATTGCTTTGTTAGAAACATTGTTTTGTCAAAGCAATTACTTGACGAGCTGTTTATAGTTTTAAATCAGTAAACGTTCAAATGTTGCAAGCATTTGATTCATTTATGTACAATGATTAAAATTAATAAAGTTAGATGCTTACCTTTTAAAGAATGTTTGTTTGTTTTTATTTTACGTATTAAATTGCGAATTGATTATGAAATTTTATGTGTGTACTTCGCAGCAACATCTCAAATCGAATAATGCGGCCAGAGTTGCCAACCTTTGATGGAATATGAAAGTTTGCTCACTGCTGCTAGCAACCATAACCAATGTGGAATCTGACAGGAATACTAAATTTAATAGACGTCGTAAATAAAAACAATTTTTAAGAACATGCTTTCTTTTTGTAAGAATTTGCACAGAGTATAATATCTGCAAACTCTAGAGTAGTTTCGCCCGACGTCAATTCTTCTTCTTCGAGTAACGGTGCTTCTAAGTGCTGCGAAACAAATACGAAAAGAGTGCGTAAACCTTACACGTCAGCTTAAGTTGGTTTATAGTAAATCGAGCTGAGTGGCACTTTTCTAATACGCTTTAACTCGAAATATGATTAAGCAAAGCTTGTTTTCTGGGCACATTCTTATAGTTTAAAGTTGGATCTAATTGAAGGATTAACACTTATTGCTTTGAAGTGTATTGCAAAATCTGCTTGTTTCCATATATTTTTAAGGAACATAATAAAGGGGCAGACATAAGCGTTTAAAATAATAATTGCAAGTCAAACTTATTTTGGTTAAGTCCGATTTAGCTTTCGTATAAACCTGTTAATAGTCAACGAAAATGGCAAAGCAAACACGAAATTCCTACAGTAGAACACGAACATACATACATGTGCATACATACAAAAAAACAACAACTGTTTTGAGTAAATCTGTATGTATTTGTTACATACACAATTCTTATGAATTTATTTGTGCATTTCTTTGTTTACGCACATTATGGTATTCGTTAAAATATCAAGGTTTTTGTGAGTGTCTGTTGTCAACAACATCTTCAATTAGAAAATCCCGTCTCATATCTGATCCATTTGCAGATATTCTGCAGCAGCTCCGCAGAAAGCGCAGTTACGAGCATCCATTAGATATGCAATCTATGTGAATATAGAACAATTATATAATAAGATAAATATCTTAATTTGAAGTGCATTACTTCCGGATGAGCTGGACAGCGAGTTCCAATGCGACCCATGAACGATTTATGGCAATTGGAGCACCTAACCAATCCACGCTTGCGGTGACAAATGCAATCATTTAAGCAATACCCCTCCGAATTTTTATAAAGTGGCACTCCAGAGGTCTTTTCTAACCACGAGTATTTTGGTTTTCTCTTGTTGTTTCTTTGAACCTCCATCTTTTTGATATATGTAGCTTATTTGATGTTTTATTTCAAGCTTCTTCTTCAAAGCGGCTCTTCGATAATTCTGACTGTTGATAGAGTTGTCATTTCTTGCAAAAAAATGTTCAAATAAACGGGTCATTTTAATGAACGAGAGAGCTTATTCAGTCAATCGAACTTAATCGGATCGATAGGTCCAACACAAGTCCCGGTTCCTCACAATTTAAATGTAAACTTTCTTTTAGCTCATTTAGGATTAAATTAGTAAATTTGAAGAAGATTTTTAGATTTTAAGATAAAATAATAAAGGTAATCATTTTTATGAAGGTTTAAAGTACGTCATCTCTCGCGGGATCTTTTTTGTTTCGTCGGCCATCTCAAGAAAAGTCGAATTGTTCGCAGTTGTTAAAAATTTCCGAAATCGTTCTGTACAAACAAAAAGCACCGTTATTTCTCGCGGCGTCCATTTAAAATGAAGCTGCCACACTACAGAATTTTCCGATCTGGCAACTTGTTCTAATTAGGGCTGCCGCCGTTCAAAATTTTCCGCTCTGGCAACTTGTTCTAGTGAAATAGAAAAAAAATAGTTGCAACTACAAAAATTTCACTAAATTGAAATTTTTCTTATTTGTGAAGCTAGAATTTTTTTATTTTTTGTTAGAATTTTCTCGTTTTATAATATTTTTTTTTGGAATCAAAATTTTAACTTCTTTCCCCTTGGGTTGACGAGCTTACAACCTTCATTAAAATTAATATTTTTTGTTTGAATTTCGAATTTTCAATTTTCATAAAAACGTTAATTAATTTCAAAGTTATTGCAATTTTAAAATTTGCATAAACTTTTTTTTTAGATTTGAATCCGAGCGTGGTTCGTGTCTTTGCTCTTAGTCAGTAAGCAAAGACATGAACTACAAAGTGTACTATCGCCATCTCTTTCTGACACGTGTTGAATGCGCTTAGCACACACATACACATATCAATTCAAACAACGCCAGCACAGCAAAGTCAAATATACAATATGGCGATCCACATTCAACTGGCTCGTTGGTCTAGGGGTATGATTCTCGCTTCGGGTGCGAGAGGTCCCGGGTTCAATTCCCGGACGAGCCCAAGCTGTTAAAATTAAATTTTTTTATTCCTCTTTTTTTTGTTGGTCAATTGCTGAATCAGATAAATTTACTGCAAGTTGTGAAAAAGAATTAATTGCCACCGCTCTATAAACAAAACAAATAGCTGCTCTTGACGTCGGCGACGGTTTTATCAGAATATTTTCCGTTTGTTTTTCTTTTATACGAGAGAAGAGCAAAAATTATTGTTTTTGTTTTTGGTTTGCTTCGCGTTTTGTTGCTATGCATCATTTTTTGTTTGTTTTGTGTTAATTTTTTTGTTTTCTTTTACATACATAAGCATTTTTTTTTAGTTTAGCATTCGTTTAGTTTTTAGCATTATGTGCTGGAAATACTTAAGAACAATATATGGTTTTAATAATTCATTTTAAAGATTTCTTGTAAGCGCTGCCGCGTCCGTGTCTGCTTTTGTATTTGTTTTTGTATTTGTATTTGTATTTGTTTTTGTAATTGTAATTATATATGTATTTCTATGTTTCTATATGTTTGTTTGCGTGCGTGTGTATGCTACATGCATTTGCACCTTTCATGCGCGTGTGTGTGTGAGAGTGAGTAATTTCTTGTGGGTGGAGAGAGGGGGGAATTACAGTCTCTATGGATGCACTCTGTCTCCGATTTCTGCCGTTTCTCTTAGCTGCTTTTCTTCACTCGTATTCCAGCACGTTCTTATGATAGAATAATAAATAACTGTAAAGAAAACACACATATGAGTAAGGTCTGTTCATTAGCGATCTTATTTTTTAAAATATAGATTTCTTACAAACTTCGATCCGAAATAAATAATATGATGCCTTGAAATAAACTGGAACCGTAATGGGAATTGTTTTTTAAATGCAAATTACAGCATTGTTATAACAAAAATTTTGAAATAACCTAATCTTGATTTGAAAACGGAGTAAATAATTGAATTACATTTTTTATTTAAGAGTTATTGTGTAACATAACTCTTATTTTCCTTTTTTATTATAAAAATCATAATTAAAAGTAAATATTTAAATTTTTAAAATAAAAATTAAAAAATATATTTAAAAATTAAATTAAGGTTTTTATAAGCAATTATTCTTTAAGGACATGTGATTGTATTTTATAAAAGGTATTGAATCACTCATCGTTAATATTTTTATTGAAAAAAATTAAAGCAAATAAAAATTGTTATGATTTTCGAATAAAAATTGAAATATGATTATTTCATAAATTTTTTTAATCAAAAAATATTAGTTAAATTTAATAATTATAATAAATGTGAAAAGAAAAGCGTATCATGTTTCCAATATACTGCATACCGAAAAACTATTTCTAACATAATTCCATTCATTTAGATAACTTTTTCAGGTTCGATTTTTTTTATGTTCTTTATACTCTTATTAACGATAACTGCATAAAACACTTTTAAAATTGCGCACGATTAAATCGTAAACAACCGAAAATCTCCTAAAGCTCCATTCATACATTTTTTAAGATTTTCGATTGGTTTCGATTTTTATTTTGTTTCGCTTTCTTCAACACTCACCCTTCACTATCGAGCACCTGTTTGAGCGACGCCATTGTTATCACATGATCATCGCACTTGACCCACGTATCCTTCTGATGACGCACATAGGCGGTGTAGTGTCCAGTATCGATAGTCCCCACGTGATTGACCACCGCATAGAGGGAGAATCGAAAATCGCCATAGGCATTCTTTTTCTCCGACATAAAGGGCGTCATATCGAACTCGACGGGAAACTGAATGAACGATGAGATTTTGCGATCAATTAACGCCGAGTGCTCGAACCGTTTCAGGTGGAAGGAGACAACGCTGGGCAGGGTGCGAAGACTGAACTGTTTGGTGGACTCCTGATACGATTTGCAGGTGGAGCATTTGATCTTGGCCGCCGAGCCGAGATGCTCGGCACGCGTGTAACGCTCGAGGCAATCGATGAGAGTTTTGGGCGTAACGCCGCCGTGTGTTGTCGTCTCGCCGAGATCCAGTGAGATGTCCCAGAAGGGATCGAATGTGGTAGAAACGCCATTGCAGGCCTGGCACACCACATCGCTCTGCAGCATGCCGGTAAAGATTTGATCGATAATGCAGTTGCATTGGCCATAACAATGTGTGGCCGTTGAATTGGCACTGGAACTCGAATTGCCACCCGATGCACTCGAACTGTTGCTCTTGCTCTCGTGCTCCGACTTGGCCTTGACACAGTGCCGATGCAGCACATCCAGCGTGGCAATAAAAAACTCGTGCGCATCCTGCTGCTCGTATCCAGCCAAATGCTTCGCATGATTCCAAATTAAATGCAGCAAACGGTGCAGCGACAATGGCGAGCGTGAGCCCGAATAAAACTCCTGTAACGAAAAAAATCCACTCCCAATTAATTGTGTTCTCCCCCTCTTTACCATATCTCTGTTAACTTGGCCAACTCTGGAAGTGGGCCATTGCGCATGCGCTTACCTGGAAGAGACGCGATACCTCGCATACCAGACACTTGTGCGAGGATTTGCTGCCACAGTCATGGCGATCCGACATGAAATAATCGCTCAGCAGCGGAGTGTGCACCAAAGCCTGTGAAATATCGTAATTCGTAAAGGACAACAAGATATAGGTAGAAAATCTATCAGAAATATTCATATTTTCTAGCTCATTCTTATGTTCCGTTTGCGATCTTTAAACTTTAATAAAATATATTATACAATATTTTTAATTTGCGCTAAAAGTTTACCAATTCTCATTATCTTTATATCAAAAGCTTAGAAACCACAGTATCTAACTTCAAAATGTTAAGGATTTAATAAAAGTGTCTATAAACAGTTTTTCTCATTTTTAAAAGTGTACCATATTATGTAAAATTAAATTCAACGTTTTAAAATTTTACCAGCTCAACTTTTTATTTATTGGAAATTGGAGTACTAAACCTACTTTTTTTATACACAAAAAGTTAGTATTTTAAAAGTTTGTGATCTAATAAATATAATGTGAATTATTTTAAGAGAAAAGGAGTGTTTTTATTATAAGAAGTTCATAAAGAATGTAAAGCAAGTTTAAAATATCCGTCAAATTAAAAAAAAAAAAATAAATAAAGAATTGAATCAATTTAAAAAAAGCGACGCATTAAAATTTAACATTTTTGTTTTCTTAATATAAAAAGTGAGCAACTGTAGTTTTCTATATATAAAACATTAGTTAATTAATGATCATAAAGAAAATAAACATAAAGTGTTTGTCTTAATTTAAAAAAAAGAAATATTAAAACCAACGAATAAAATATGTACAATTTCAAATAAAAGTTAAAATGCAATAAGTTCCAATAATAAAATTTATCATTTAATTAATTTGAATAAAAAAATAGTTTTCTAATTTTATATTTTATATAAAGTTTACCATGTTGAATAAAAAGGTACCACTTTTAATTTAAAAGGTACCATTTAAAAAAGTACCAATTTTGGTACTTATGTGGCAACCGTGATGGAATCGATACCATTACTTACCTGTACAATGCAGTTCATGAAGCAAGTGGCGCCCAGATTGAGCAGACCACGAAGACCAATCGTTTGGTTTGGGCGCACCAGACGACGTCGGGCATTGGCCAGCAACAGATTCGTCTCCTTGACCGTGGGGATCCAGGGCTGCCAGCCAAGACTCTTCTGCAGATCCTTCGCCTCCAGCTTGCGGTTAATTAAAGCGTAATCGCGACTGCGAGCATCGTAGATGAAATCGCGGCAGGCATAACAATACAGGGTGCCATGTGACAGCTCCAGGGCGACATTGTGCTTCTTGGAGCGCAGGTGACTGGTGATGTGGGCACCACGGCAGCCAAAGTAGATGCAATGCAGGCAGGCGTACAACTGGATGCCATAGCTGCCGCACTCAAAGCAATTACAGTGTATGGCCTAAAGGACAAAGGCATTAGGGGGTTAAGTAATGTTGGCAATTTTAGTTCAACTTGCTGACTAAGTTCACTCGCTCATTTTTAAGTCGTGAACTAAATCCAGTTATTTAGTTCAATTAGACAGTTGGTCAAATATGGTTTCTATGAACTATGAAAGATGAATAGGTTATTTTATTCAGTTGGTCAGTTAATTATTAAAGATGTGAATGGGTTTCAACTGTTTTATTGTTACGGAAATAATGAAATACGAATATAAAGCAAGTGATTATTGTTTTTAGGATTTATTTTGAATTTTGTTGTGTTGTATTTATATTAATATTCTTAAAATCACATTAATTAAAATTTAAAATTATATATGAGAACAGAAAATGATATTAGGTTAAAATTAAATTCTAATAAAATAAGAAGAAATTTAATCAGTATGAGTTATATTAATAATAATTATTATTGTATCTGTTGCTATTGTAGTGTATTGCGTTAATGTTGTCTTTAGAAATTTATATTAATTTGTTATATAATATTTTGTTTTTTTTTTTTTGTAAATAATTAAAATAGTATGTTGAAAATTAAATTCAAACTGATTAACTGCAAAATGAGCGATATAGTTCATAAATAAATGACTAAATGGGTTCACTAGTTCATTTCAATGTTTCGATCATTTGAACATTTTTAGAACGAAATGAGACAACTCAAGGGTTAAGTGACGAAGAGGTGTGGAGAGAGAAAGAGAGAGTGAGAGAGGGGGAGGGGGGAGAGGGGTAAGGCTAATTTGATTGCTTACCTTTTTCTCACGCGCATCTTTGTTGACGCAGGCAGCGAAGTAGGCATCGATGACCCGAAACGTATCGTAACTGTGCTCCTTCACGTAGCTCTGATAATGCCGGCAGCCCGTTTCCGACATGACGTTGTCGTTGACGGCGACGTCAACGCTGGCAGCGCTGTCAACGTCAGCGTCGTCAAGCTGGCGCTGCTCAAGCTCAACCGCAAGCTTTTGCACAGTGCGCAAACAGACTGAGACAGAGACAGCGACTGATAAATGCGTTGCATTCAGTTGTTGTCCCTTTGTTAGCTGTGCTTTACTCTCGTTTCGTTCCCCCCCGCCGACCCCCCGCCCACAACTAGCAACAGTTTCGTCAGCCGGACACCGGCCGGCAGCTGACTGTCTTCTAGTAACTGTAGTATTTGTTGTTGTTGTTGTCGCTGCTGCTGCTGCTGCTGCGGCGGCTCGTGTAGTTGTTGTTGGTGCTGCTGTTGTTGTTTTTGGGGGTACGCGGGGTCCAGGTACAACGTCGGCCGCTCCCCGGCCCACCGACGCGTATGCACGCTTGTTGTTGCTGCCGCTGCTGCTGCTGTTGTTGTTGCTGCTAGTGCTGTTGTTGGTAGTACTGCCGCTGCTGCTGCCACTGCCACTGCTTAAAATGCTTGTTGTACTATCAACACTGTTCTCTTTTGTTTTCGTTCGTTTTGCAGACGGCTGTGGCACGTTGGTTTTATCACACTTGCGCTGTTTTCGCCGAATTTTGGCCACTTTTCTAATGAACACGAGCACGTATTGTGTAAAATAGGAACTTTGTTATTCGGCCTTTGATGAGTTTTCTGTTTTTTCCCAAAGACTCTGATTTTGCACACGCACACACACACACAAAATAGCCCGACGCACACACGCACAAAAACATACACACATACAGTCATGCAAGCGGTCACAAACATACGAATTATGAGCAGCAAGCAGAGAGAAAAGCAGCGCACACAGCTGAAATCAACTCCGGGATTGTTGATATTATATCGATATATATGTATATTATTTTTATTTTCAGCAATCTGTTTGCTATCGATATACCCTTGTAACAATCGACTTAAAAAAATCTGCAACACTGTTTTTTAATTAAAATAAATAGAAAAAACATTAAGCAAAACATTGGTTTCATATACATATCGATTTATTATAATAAATAATGTGGTATTTTTTGCTAAAGTATTTTTAAATACGCTGACACACTGACCATTCTTAGGTCCAGCGCGCAATTTAAATATAAAGATTACAATTTTTATCAATTGTTTTATTTAAGTATATAAGCTATAAAATTATTACTAATTGCACAAACTTAATTTAAAAATTAGATCAAATAAAAGTAATTATTTGTATAAAACCAAAGCAAGTACATTTTGTAATTTGATCTGATTATAAGAATGAATTTTTTTCCGAGAACCAATGCTGGCACACAGTTTTTGGGTTCAGGGCTGCCACCCTGTTTCAGCCGTCACACAGGGAGGGCGCTGCCGCTGGCTTAGCTTTTCTACCTGCCGACAGGTGGTGTCAGTAACAGCTGGCTGTCCATCGTTGGCTCAGTGCCGAACATAACATAAAACGGGAATATTGGTGGATATTATTATTTGTTGACCGCTAACGGACTGCACAAGCTGCGCAGTAATCCACGTTGATCCTTGCCCTTAAAAGATGTGGGTTAATGTGGGGAGAGTTAAATGTCTTATAAATAACAACTTTGTACTTTTAGTTGCACCATTTTAAAATTTGGTTTATCTTTATGGGGCTACTAAGACTTTTCTTCCTTCAATTAAATAAGCTTGAGCCTCCTTTGCCTAAAGAGAAGAGAATTTAGTACATTGGATAATAGTCTGTAAGGAAGTCAACTTACATTTTTGAACCAAGGTGCCGATGGCTCAAAGCGATAATGATTCAAAATCACCTTTGAGTATGGCGAGACTCCATGCAAATGCAGATGTTTCACTGAGATGAAAGGCGGCATATGGAATCCGAAAACTGCTTCCTTTAAACTTATACCTTTCGACTTAAAGAAATCTTTCATCGCTTTCTCCATACGTAAAACTGCAATTTAAACATGTATATTATTTATATATATATACGTGTACATATGATTTAATTGATAGTTCCTAACTACGAACTCATTTTTCCGTGAGATTTGTCAAGAGTCATTAGACTCTCGTAATGTTCTTTGGTCACAATAAGATAATGATGTTTGGATGCCGGTCGAATGTCCTTAAATATTGCAAATTCATCTGTTTCCACTTCCAGAATCGTGTCGCTTTTGCCACTTGAGATATCACAGAAAATACAATCACTTGGAGACATAATGAATTGTGAAATAATTCAAAAAATAATAACAATACCATAATCAGCTGTTAGCAGTGTTGCCAACTTTGCTATTTTATAGCTATATCTGAATATTTTCAGAGATCGTTTGCTAGAAGAATTTTAAAACTGCTGCAAATCTCGCTATTTTAAATATATATTCAGCTAAGTTTTATTCTTAATATTTTTGGTGAAGCTGTGCAAAAGTCCCAAAATAACAAATTTAACAGAATTGAACAGAAACAGCACTGGTTTTGAAGAATCCCCGTGGGGTGACGAACTTCAAACCTTTATTAAAATGTTTTCCTTAATTTTTAGTGCTCGATTAGTGCTGCCAACTTTTGCGCTCGATGCTTAAAGTATTGGCAATATATATCGATACCTGCTTAACTTAAATCGATGTTGTCTTTGAATGTTGTTCATTATTCATTTGGTGGTGAAGAGTTCAAACGAACTTAATTGGAACGATTTGATACAGCCCTGGTTCCGGTTATAAAAATGGCCAGCGCGCAATTCGAATGTAAATTATTATTTATGAACGATATGAATAGATGGGTATTTTATACAAGTTTTTTTCATGACAGATTTATGATTTCGTTTCTAGGACAATTTCAGGCAAATGTTCAACCGGGAGTTATTCAGCGGCACATAAGCGAATATTGTAAAGATCGATTATTTACTCAAATCTATTCATAATAAATATTTCAAGAATAAAGCAAAAACTTATTTATCATACAAAGTTTTATTTGTATTTTTATTGATACACAATAAGGTTTTTGGCAAAGAAATTCTCAATTGGAAAATCTTTATGATCAGTTACTTCGCATTCAAATAAGCCTGCGCCTCCTTGGCCTTGAGAAATTTCTTAGCTGTAATTAATATTAATATTGTATAAAAAAGTATACTTACACATTTGAACCACGGTGCAGATGGCTGGAAAATCAAGCGGGATATGAATCCCATCTCTGAGCGAGGCGAAATTCCATGCAAGTGTAGATGTTTCACTGAGATGAAGGGCGGCATATGGAATCCAAAAAGTGCATCCCTTGTGCAAATGCCTTTCGATTTAAAGAAATCTTTGAGCGTATCCTCCATTCGTAGAACTGCAATAAAATAGTATATGTGTAATATATACATGATTTAATTGATAACCCTTATCAACGAACTCATTTTTTCGTGGGATTTGCCGAGAACTTTTAGACTATCATAATGGTCTTTTGTCACAATTAAATAATGATGTTTGGATGCCGGCCGTATGTCTTTAAATATTACAAATTCATCTGTCTCCACTTCCAGAATCGTGTCACTTTTGCCACTTGAAATATCACAGAAAATACAATTTGTTGGGGACATAGTGGAGGTTGTCCAATAAAATTTAGAAATAATAACAAAATAAATAAAATCAGCTGTTATCAGCTCAGTATCGATAAGTATCGGATTCGGCCGATATATAAGTAACTGCTCGTGATTATCGTTTGTGATTGCGATATAGTTCATCGCCTACTAAAATTGAAATGTTAATCGATAAAACGCACGTACGTAAATCGATATAGTCTTCGATTAATACATTTGTTTACAATACACAAACAAAAAGACGATGGAACAAATTTGCCGCGCTTGCAGAGAGAGCACGGCTCCACTTGTGGATATATTCGCCGATCTATACCAACAGAAGAAGGATGAACCCAGCCTGGCCGAGATGCTCAGCGAGTTGGCAGCCTGCGAAGTGAGACGCGACGATCCGCTGCCACAGCAAATGTGCCTGCCCTGCGTTCTTGCTGCCCAAAATGCCTTCAGATTCAAGCGAAAGTGCGAACAAAGCCATCGGCATTTTTGGGATCTACTGAGTGGCAATGTTAAACCAGAGGAGAACCTTCCCGCACTTCCGGACAACTGTACACCTGCAAATGATGCGCTGGAGTCACGAATCACAGCTGAATCCATACCTTGTCCCGATGACAATTCACACAATTGCCAGACTTGCGGCAAAGGATTCGACACTAAACGGAAACTCGTCCTGCACCAGAGTTTCCATGATCGCACAAACTCCGGAGAGCGAACGTACAAGTGTACGTTTTGTGAAAAGAATTTTAATGGCAATTGGTGGCTGCAAAGACATCTTCGCACCCACACGGAAGAACGACCGTATAAGTGCTCTCATTGTGAAAAGGCATTTAAAGACAGTTGGAGTCTGCGTAGACATATGCGTACCCATCTTGGCGAGTTCAGCTTCAAATGTACTTACTGTCCCAAGACCTTCTCCAATGCAAATAGGCAAAGGATTCATACCTGCACTCACACCGGTGATTATCCATACAAGTGCAGTCTGTGTCCATCATCATACACACACTCGGGCAGTCTTAAAAGACACATGCGTGTCCATGCGGACGAAGGATCCACCTGAAGGTGCTTGCCGTATAGTTTTTAAAGGCATATCCTATAGGAAAAATAAAAATGAGCTGGCCAAGGTGACCAAGGTGAGTTAGTTTCATCCAATGATTATTTAAAAAGTATCTTAATGTATTTTAAATATTTCAGGTTATTAAGGAAGCACCTTTAACAAGCCCGATTAAATTTGTAAACGAATTAAAGGTGTGGTTAAAATTACTCACAGCAACGGCATATACATAATACCTTTCAAAGGGAATTTATTTTAATTCATATTGATTTTATATTATAGAAAACAATAATATAATCTACTATTATTTATAAAAATCTTCTGATTGCCAAGTTGTCTTTCATTGCTAAGTACTGTATTCCCTACACACAACTAATTGAAAACAAAAAAAAAACAACATATTGTATTTATAATTGCAATTAAACTGTGTTTCCGTTTATAAAGTTGGTCAACTTGACAAAGATTTAGAATAACAGAATTTAGATTAAAAGAAATTTAAAAGAATTTAGAATAAAATATATTTAAAACAAACGTAGATAAAGCTCCGCTGTTTAAAATGTGATGTAAAATAATATACAATTTGATTTTTCAAGCACTCAAATTGCTTTATTAACTTTCTAATGCCTTGCATTTCCTTTGAGCCAGAATTCGATTTGTTTTTTTGCTTTTTTGTAAAACACAACCCTTATAGATTTTAATATGTTATTAAACTGATTTGTTGTATCGGTATTATCTTTCCCTGATATTTTCTCTTAACCGCTTTAATTGTGTATAAAATAAAATATATTTTGACAAAATTGACGACACTACATCCAAGTTCAAACTTTGCAATTGGATAGTAAAACTTACTGGAAACTCAATTAACTTAAAGTGTAAACTCGAATAAATTAAAGTCGCAAAGAAGTAACGGATATATCAACACCCCTTATATCACTATTATCTTCTCTGTTTATTAAGGACGGTTGACACATTTGGTACTTTTAAACCAAAACGGTTACAATATTTATTCTTTGACATATTGGATAAATCTTTTCAAATTGGTACTATACTTTTGATGGCATAACGGAAAACTAATTAAATGGGAGCAGATTTAAATCCAACAATTTTAAAGTAATTGTAGTTTTAACGGAAAGTATAAATATTAAAAATTTTTTGTGGTTTTAAATTTTGGTTTTACAAAATGAATAAAAAAAATTATATTTTATATTTTAATTTAAATTAAATTAAAAAAATATTCAATAGTAGGTTTTTTCCTAAAATCTGGTACAAAATATTTCCATGTTAATAGCCATGTTGGCTAACTCAAGTTACAACTTGGGCTAAGTAGTAACCCTGTAGTTTTCTTCATAAAGTTGGTCAACTGCAAACAATTAAAGCTCTAACAACAGCTGAGTTGACTCTCAACTTTCAGCTGCTCTCTCTCTCTCTCTCTCTGGCTCTCTCACTGCCGCTCTTGGCTTGCTCTTGGTCTGCGCTCTGGACTTTTTTCTAAGCCGCTTAAGCAACAACTGTGCTGCTTTCGCATTGAGTCTGGTTTGCTTTGTTATTGTTTTTGTGTTTGTTTTTGCTTTTGTGACTTTGCATTTTGCTTTTGCTGCCAGCTTTGGCTGCTTGGCCGCCTGCTTTGCCGTGTGACCGTTCACAGTCTCAGTTTGGTACGTAGCGCGTTCGCAACGCGCGCGTTAATTTTTTGCCCGTTCGCCCGACTTAATTGTAGAATGTACTCACATGTGTAAATGCATGTTTCTTCGAAAGAGTTTTATTTACGCGTAGTTTGCGAATTAAATTAGTGAGAAATATGCAAAACTAAAGCCAAGCTATATAAATGATAAATTAGTTAAACAAATGTAAGAAATGTGTTTTGGCTGTGTTTTAAATAAAATTCGTTAAACTGAACAACATATTCGTGAAGTGCAAAAATTCAAACAATTGGATATTTGACATATTAAGTATAATCTGCATTCTAGACATGCCAGTCCTGCTAATATTGTAAATTGTAGTTTCTGCAACGGGCCAAACAAAAATTGCCAACTTCCTGTGACTCGTGTCCGTCTGTCTGTCTTTCGAACGGGGCGCCGAGTCATTAGCTCCTCGTCATGCCCACTCAGAGTACCGCTATGCGCCGGCTAGCAGTCTCTGTATAGACAAGTAGTATTTTTTTATTCCGCCAACATTAGCCAGCCACACACAACACACATAACAAACACAAAGGCAGACAGACAGACAGACAGACAGACAGACATACACTGGGCTGAAATCTTGTATCCCGGCTGCTGAGACCCCTTCACTTTTTTTTTTTTTGATTTTTTTTATATTTGCTGCTCAGTGGAAAAGTTGGCGCGGCAAGTGCATTTCGCATTCGCATTCCGCTGGCCGAAAGTCTCTTTGAGTTTTGCATCTTTGCGTCTGCGTCTGCGTCGCTTAACTGTAAATTGAGGCTGCCTCTCTCCCCTCTCCGACTCTCTTTCTCTACACTTTGCTCATGCGCTGCATTTCTTTTGTCGTCAAGTTCAATGTGCGTTGACAATTTTCCATTTTCGAAATGGGCTGGCAGCGTTTTTCCACTTTGATTTGTTTTTCACTGCGTACTTTCACACACACGTACACTTGTACAATATGCATTGTATTTGGGCAGCTGTGCGTGTATTTTAATTTATTTTAAATCGATCGGTAAATCGCGAGGTCTAACAATGTGACTTTGTCATTCAACCCGGAACTGTGCAGCGAGCGGAGACTCTTGAAACTATCGTAAGAGTGCTAAAGATACAAATGTATCTAGCGGATACATTAAATCATATGGCAAATCATCAATTTTGCAATCTAGTATGTGCAATCTTTTTGTGAAAGCGCAAGTCGTCTCTTGCCTAGTGTAATTTTTACACTTTTACTGCACACACACATTACATACATACATACATCCAAAGATACATAGATACACGTATACGCTTGTGGATACTTTCGTAAGCATCTTTTCACCATTACCATCACATTTTGTCGTGTTAAAGCCGCTTAATTGAAAGTCTTGACTTATGACTTGAGCATCAGTGTGTAAAAAGTGTAAAAAGTCGAATGGGAAATTCATTTTCCAGCTGTGCAGTCATGAATATATCATATCATTGAAAGTTTCCCAACAAAGTGAAATCTAATATGCAGTTTATATTGACAGATTGACTACAAAATATATATATATCTTCTAATCTGTTAAAATAAATTATATTCTATCAAAGTGTTAAAGCAAAATAAATAAATTAATAAGTAGCAAAAAACAATAACAAAAGTTTCAATAATCAAAAGCATAAATTTTATGGTTATCATTTTGTTTTCATTGTGAATGTGAAAGTAGTGAAAAATCACGATCAGAAGCAGCCGATTGACGGAGAAATACAAGAGAGAAGCAGACGAAGAAGTAGAAAGAAAAGGTAAAGCACACACATCAAAAATATAAATAATAAATACGTACACATAATTTATAAGTAAACTTTAGAAACCAACTGAGATCAGAGCTTTGCAGATCTCACAGATCTGTGTGCCTTGTTATGTCTATTAACGGCATCGGGAGCTATAGACTGTGAGCTCATCTTGTAGGAACGACAGCTTCCAAGACCAGAAATAAACTTGTTCCGATACCTAAACAATCAGCTGTAGTGACTCACAGTTTATATCGACCGTTTTTGGCATTGTTTCCATTAACTGTTTTTTTTATTTTTTATCATTATTTACGTTCTTTATGCTATTTTCGTTTGTATTTATATTTTTCATGTTTTGCTTAATTTTGTATGCAGTTTTGGCCATTTGCAAGTTGTTTTCCAGCTAAAGACACGTTTTGCCGACTCTAATCAAATATTTTGTATCTGAGTTGTTATAAATATTTAACGCGCTTCACTCAACATCAGCTTGTATGTGGGTTGTTTATACCTTGTATATTACGCATTTCGGGGTATATTGATTCAGTTACTTTTATAATAGACTTATGTATTATAGTTTCTCAGAGTTATTCAAACTTATTTTAGGTCTTTTAGCTGTTGAGTGTGTTTTGTGTAGGATATATTCTATTCGATCAGTCTTTCACAACTGCTTTACTTTCCACACGGCTGCACATCTTTCACGCAACTTGTCAGCGCTCAATGTCAAGGTTGCTGATGAATTTTTTTGATATTTGTTTATATACTTAAACTGTCCCGGCCT
Source organism: Drosophila innubila (assembly GCF_004354385.1). NCBI lineage: Eukaryota > Metazoa > Arthropoda > Insecta > Diptera > Drosophilidae > Drosophila > Drosophila innubila. The sequence continues at coordinate 20,161,328 of NW_022995376.1, forward strand.
TACCTGTCCGTCTGTCTGTCCGTCTGTCTGTCAATCTGTGAGCTGGGCCGACCGACTGAGAGACAGCTTCAGCCTAACTTGGCTAATTGCGGCTCAACACTTCTCGAGTGGAACGCCCCAAGTCGTCGCTTTGGCATTTTGTAATTGCTTCATTTTGGCAAAATGTTTGCGGGGCAATTAATTGAAGCTCGCGCTTTAATTGTGAATCTAAGCACATCAAGATAATTGAGATGGTCTCTACGAAATGCTTAAGTTTAGGGATAGATATACCAAATTACCAAGAAATTTGCCAGTTAGGATTTGCTGATAAGAATATAAGTGATGTATTTGTCATAAAACGTATAATTTAGCTTTTAGCTATTTATAAGCTAGCGCTATAATTGAAATCTTAATTAAAAATGATCGCGTCATTTTAGCACTGTTATAAACTATCGATAATTGTGTCATCACTAAATGAAAAACGCATCTATCATTGATCTTCGTCGACTTTTCAACGTATTATTAACGATATTATCAAAATAGCATATTAATTACAAACCCATTAGACCCAAAAAAAAAAACTTAATTTTTGGCCCATTGGCTACGCACATTTGAGTATACCGTTTTGAAAGATTCTTCCTTCTGCCAGCGTAGAACCCGTTACAAGATTTCACCTAGAGCGCAAAAGCGAGCCAAACTCGTCGCTCGTTCTGGTATAACTATCATAAATTTGACTTTTTAATGACAATGAAACATTTTTAATGCGTTTTTTATGTGTGAAAATACAGCAGAAAGCACAAAAGAGAGCTCACAGCTGAAACAAAAAAGTCTAAAGGGCATGGAAAAACAAGAAATAACAGCTATGTCGGGGATTGTCGAACATCTAAATACTCTATGTACCTCAGGGAAAAAAGTATTTACGAATAGTTTCTATACTTTTATTTAAAAAAAATTAATTAATTTTATTTACTTTTTATTTCATATAAATGCAAATATAAGATATATTAATAATACTTAACAATAATTAAAAAAAAATTGATTAAGAATTGTCGTTCTTAAAAGTTCAGTTTTAGAAATTTGTTTTTAAAGCAGATGCAATTAATGTTTGAACTGATTACAGTTGCCATCATAGCTAAAATGCCCACGGTTAGAGTATATAGAAAAGAAGACATTACGTACAGTTAAGCAGCAAGTGTAAATGCTCAGGAAAATAACAACAAACAACCCAACAAAGTCATAAATTTAATATAATACGTAATTATAAGCGAACCCCATAGTATAGTAAGCTATGAAGCTGCCTAACATCGCAGTTAGGTCTATTCAGGTCTTTGATATGGTAGTTAGTACGAGTAGTTTGGAGTATGACTTAGAGAAATGCGGATGACACCGTGTAAATAGCCAACGGGCTGTTTAAAGAAACCAAACTACTGAACAACAAGTGTAGACCATCAGCAGAACACACATACAACACACAACATACAACAAACTATAGAAAAGCTGAACAGTAGCTGGAAAGGTCAATGAACTTGTTTCTTTTACCGACCACAACAGATTGATGATGTTTGGTTAGCACTAAATGTGTCATATCTTTCGGTTAGATTCATACGTCTTAGCTTGCTAAAAGTCAACGTGAGTAACTTTTTCAACAGATTGTACTCATATAACTAATTAGACTTTGTTCATTTGTCTTTTTTCTTATTCACATTTGAAATATTTGATTAGTTTAAAGTTAATATTTTATATTTTTAATTCAAAAGGAAGCATACAATTTTTTTTTATCATATTTTATATTTTATTAAATTAATATTATGACAAATTAAAATTTAAAAAATTATTAATTTTATTTATCAAAGAGAGTCTTCTTGTTTTTTTTTTTGTTTTGTCATTTTGTTCTTTCTTTTTTTGGAGTTTGAAAGAGTTATATCATCAACAGGTGTCTGGTATTTGCAAATATATCTACTAGTTTAAGTATAGTTTTAGCCACATTTTGAAATCAATATTAAGTAGTTACCTCTTGCCTACGACTCGTATGCAAAATTTCAAGCTCCCATTGACTTGGGGCCTCTGGCAAACTCGTTGCAATCGGCCAAAAACGGTGTTAATAACGCAAAACAGTTGCGTTTTAACATACTTGCATTCGTCGTACTTTATAGCTTAGAGAACAGCAGCAGCTCAGTGGCAGCAGGCTGTGCAATCAGTATAAACGCCAACTGCAACTTCAGACAGCAACAACAACAACAACAAACATATACACACTCTAAAGGCGACCGCCCGTTGGTCGGTTGTCTAACTATTTTAACCCAGTTTTGTGTTATGGCCACATTCTTGTAGGAGCACAAACCATAAACAAGTTTCAGCCAAGCACAAAAAAAAATATAAAGCTGGCAAATAAGAAGTTGAAAAAAAGACTGCAACAACAACAACTACAAAAGCTAGCAAAATGTGTGCAAATTGAAATTGCAGTTAATGAAAAGGCCAATTGCAAGTGCGCAACACAGCAAAAAGGTCTTAAAAAGCAGCGAAAAAATGGCAAGAAAATTGTCTATTGCAAATCGAAGCAACATACTCGTACTTAGCTTAAGTATCTGTCAGATATGCTCGTAAAATGCGGCTCTTTTCAACAGGTCAAAAGGGATTTACGGTTAGACTTGCGGCCATTTCAACGCTTAAGTATCTGTGGAAATGCGTTGTCCGATAATGAGAGCATCAACCGATTAGTCGCAATAGTATATACACTTACTCTATATATATCTATGTGTGTATTTGTGGCATGAATGAACACTTTGAGTGGGTCAGCAAACAGCACAAGCACAATGAGCATCAACTATAACAGCAACAGCAACAATGAGTATGGGAAATGCGAATGGGAACAACAATGAGTTACAGTCTAAAGCCGGCAACAGTTATGGCAATCATCAGCTGGCCTGGCCTAAGTCTGGGACTCTATTGTACTCAGTTGCAACTAATTTGGCTTGTCCAATCGGTGGCACTATTAATAAATTCTAAACAGAACCATTGCGGACAATGACGAGCAGAATGCAGACGATTAACTGTATTAAGTTGATCAGAAAATTGAAATTTCCTTCAGTGTCTATTAAGAAAATTAAAAAAATGGTATAACTAAAAGATTAATAGATCAGGAAATTCCAGTGTTCAACTGAGTATGTCAAATAGTTGAGGAGAATGCAACATTTATGTCTTTCAACGTCAGTTAAGAAATCATTGTTAAAGTAACTGAAAGAATATGAAAATGCGGAAAATTTGCATGTTTTTAGTTAGATTTTTAAGTATGTACACTTAATAGAGAAGATAAAAAACAAAATTATAAAAATATTTATTTAATAGTCGACAAATGAAATACTGTATAAATAAGAATAGAATTTGTATTTATTGGTGGGCACTTAAATAATTCTAGTTAGTGGGAAATTTGAAAGATTAAGAGAATTACTGCAATAAAAAGCTAATATATATTTATTTTTTGATAAACAAATATGTATTTACTTGGTCAGCATGCTCATACTAATGCCTATGTAAGAGATCATCAAAGCAGTAAAATTTCAGGTTCTTGCAAGTTGGAGTTTTTCGAATATTCATTATTATCAATTAAAAATACAAATTCAATAAAGTACTCGTCCATGGTTATTTGAAAACCAAACAAAAATAAATTGAATGCTTATAATATAAAAACAATACAAGCTGATTAAAAGATATTTTAATATATTATCTTCAATTTTCGTTTTAATATTAATTCATATAATTTTAGCAACTTGGCTCTTAAGTATTGGCAATATTTTCAACTTCCTTTAATGATATTATAACCAAAATTTCAGTGGTTTCCATTGACTGTGCTGTCCTTCTTGGTGGTTGCACTTGCGCAAAATCTGTGCAGAAGCCTTACAAGAGACCAACCGAAACTTGTCTTGTGTATGGTCAGTAACCAGCTGTGAGTACTCGTATACGTACTCATACTTATACTGGCGCACTCGTAATCGTATATCGTTGGATCGTTACTGAGGGCTACTTGGTATGCCCGGTGCGAGACCCGACGCTCAATTTCAATTGGTTTGGTGGCTTATTAATTACCTCACCACACAACTGCGTGTGGCGCATATAAAGCGCCCACCATCAGACAAAAGACAACAACAGACAATGGACAAACGGACGATGGACAAGCAAACCGGGCCAAATAGAACCCACAAAAGGCGTTGAACGTTGCGTCGGGTAATACGAGCTGCCGTTGCCCCGTAAATGGAGCGTCGTTGTTGATGTCAATGCGCTTTATAGTCCAGTTCAGAGCCAAAAGCGTTAAACAGTTACACAGTTTGTAAAACACCCTGTATTTATTGGAAGTAAGAAAAGGTTGTATTCATACCAGATTATTGTTGTTTTCAACCAAAAATTGCCCAGTTTTTATTATATAAGTTCAAAAAATGTATTAACAAACTAAATCTTAATTGAATTTTAATTTGTAGTCTTGTATTAATGTTCTGCAAATAAAATGATTAATAGATATGTAATTAAATTTAATCAATTTTATTTAAGTTTACAACATTCGACACCTGCTTTAAGTACAGGGTATTTGCTGGTCAAGTCATTCTGAAGAGTATTCTCCCACTTGTTTTACAGTTGCTGTGCAGTTTTGCGAGCATAAACAAATGAAGAGCTGAAAAAAATGAGAGTGATTTTCTGTTACTATTTTTGTATTATTTTGTATTACTTATTTCTCTCATTTGGCAAACAAGTTTCAGTTTTATTACGTTTCTTTTTCTATTTTTGTATTTTTTCAATTTGCTATTTCTACATTTCGTTTTGCATATCTATCTTCAAGTGTCATTCGCTGTTGTTACTCTTGTTGTTGTTGTTATTGTTGTTGCTTACTTTCAAATGTCAAATGGAGTTGAAGGTGGCCCAGTCGGCATAAATACTTACATTTATAGACAAAGCTATTTTTTTTTATGATTTATATTGAGTCATGTTATTTTTTGCTTTTAAAACGAATGACTTTAGCAACGAACTTGACTCTGGTATTTTATGTGTAGTTTGACCGGACTTTGTCTGCGTCTAAAGTTGTTGAAGGTGTGAGAATTGTTCAAGTCAAAGAAAACGAGTTGAGCCAACTGCAAAGACAAAAATAAACCAAGATTTTCAATCTAAGCTTTTAACTATTATACCAAATAAAAGATATAAACACAATACAGTTGAATTGGAATTAAAATCGTCAAGACACGCATTAAAGTCTTTAAATGTTGAGCATTTAACAAATCTGCACTCACAATTTAATTAAATTCAATGCACGTTACTCAGAAAACTCATTAAGAAATGGCAAACAACTCCATAAACAATTTTCGTGTCATAAGCAAAATCGTGCCATACTCAAAATAACTGCTGAAAATGCCAGTTGAAGTGAAACTTAATGAAGCCTGAGAAAGTTGCGAGTTGTTGTGAATTGTTGTTGTGGTTGTTGTTGTTGTATTTGCCGCCTGTTGAGCACTGAGCCCAGCTGACTTAAGCTCAAGTGGCAATCAAACCTAAGAAACAAAACAATAATAAATTGCAAACAGCAACAAAAATGCGATAATTGTTAACAAATTTGTACGACGACAACAACGCATGTTAGGCATTCAACAACAACAACAACAGCAGCAACAACTTTATAGAAACGAACTTAATATGTGGCCATCTTAGCTTGTCCATCTTCGATTAACCAACTGCAGACACAATCGCATCTTTCACTTGTTCTTAAGCTGCATCTTCGTTGCAGTTGACCCAGTTTTGATGCAAGTGGAACACACACTCAACATACATACTTACTACAGCAAGGTGGACGGCCATAAATAGCCAGGCGATGATTTCTAGACACCAGACTTTATATACCCCTCGAAGAGGCGAAATCTTCACTCAATGAAGACTCAAGTTACAGGTTTGTTGCTTAAGTCTTTCTCAATGGGCGATACAGCGCTCAAGTTTGTTGCCTAAGTCTTTCGTTCTGAAAGAGAAACGACAGCTTCAGCTTCAACTCCAGACTCCAAGAGCATGACTCTCTCAAAATAAAAAGCAAAAAAAAAAACAAGTTTCTGTTGTAGTTCTTGTAATTCATGTTGTTGTCGTTTTTTGTTTTTGCTTTTGACTTTGCCTTTGTCTTTGCTTTTTGGGATGCTGCAGAACTTTCTTTCAATGATTCTAGCGGAACGCATTAAAATAATAAATTAAGACTTTCTTTCTTTCTACGTTCTGCAAAACAACATCCCAACCTGACCCCGACTATCTTCCCATTCATCTGTCCGTCTGCGGTTTTGTGTCATCATCTATTGAGTTTATTATTTATTTATTTAGAAGCAGCTCTCTCGCTCCGTTCCTAACCCAAATACACAAATCTCTTTCACCTGGTCGCACCAACCACATGTGCACCTTGTGTCATTTGTTGTGTTGTGGGTTCGGTTTCGGTTTTTGGTTAGAGCCCTAAATGTTGGCACAACAAGAAAAGAGATTATCGACAGCTTCTAAACCAAACTCAGCACAATTTACATGATTCGGGAGGTCTTTATTTTCTTTTTTCGATTATGCGCCTTTATCTGTGTCTTCATTAGTTTGACCCGATTTTTACTTGTTACTTGGCCTGCACTGCTGCTGCGTTCTTTTTACTTTCTATTTTCTCTTAACGATCTTCAGAATTTTGATAGCCAAGTCAACTTCAGCCGGCTTGTTAGCATTTCGATTTTATTTTCTTTTTTTTGGGCGTCTTAAGTCAATTTACTTTCATTTACCTGACAGCTGAGAAATTTGGTTTTTTTTCTTTGGTTTTTTATTGTTTCCGATTTCAAGTTAGATTTTATTTGGATCTTTTGCTTGATTTGTTTGGGGCGTTGCCGTTGTCGCTTCCGTTTTGCGTGAAAAGCTCTAGTTGTGCTTTAATGAAAGACTTTCAGCTGTAAGATTATTACATACATACGAGAATGTATAAAGAGAAAGGTACAAATTATTATGACAAATGGCTAATGAGATATTGATTTATCAATACACATAGCATTACAAAGATGAGCTCTATAGATTGAAAGCATTATTTTCAAAATCAGTTTATTTCATAATAAAAGTTATACCAAAAAGCTAATTTTGAAGAAAAGTAATTTAAAAACCGTTTTATTAATAAAACAAATCGAATCTTTAGCATTTGATTGCAGCAGCTATCAGTCTTTGGGCTAATTTTTGCAGGAAATTAAATACATAAAATAAATTAAGTGCTATTATATTATTAATACGTACGTTGCTTTAATACACCGTCTTTTCTCAGCAATTTGTAGATCCAGTAGCTGAATTGCCTTGACCTCCTTCTCCCGCTTTAGTCTAAGCAATTCCATTTCTGCCTGGTGTTTCTCTTGTGCCCTTACATTTTCCTGCTCATAAAAGGCTTGATGTGCCAGCAACACACCCTGTTTTTCGCTGTGAATGTGAGAACCAGGAGTCCCTTCGTTTATTTCGGAATGAGGTTCAGGAAGGTCGACTTTACTGCTTTCAAATACAGAGTTTGCAAGCTGAAACCGGTCGACATCACTGGAAATTTCTATAAAAGATTATATTAAAAATAAATAGTTAGGAATAAACTTTTTAATGCTAACCATCGCTGTCTACTATGTTTCTAAGTTCTGTGGCCGATTCATCAATCTCATTGACCTGCTCCGAAGCATTAGAAACATTGGTGTTCGCTTTCGGCTCGTCAACTGTCCGGAATGAATTTGTTTTGTCCCCTGCAAGCTCACTCTTAAGTTTTTTCTTTAGACCTTCGTATTTAGCTTTTAGTGCGTGAGCCGTGCGTTTCATTCCTGTTTTCCTGGTGTAATCTAAAGCTATTTTTTCCCAAGTCTCTTCTTTTTGTTTCCATATCACGGCCCCCGACTTTTTGTTTTCAATAACCAATTGGTTTGCCTTAACGAGCTTTACAAGTACCCCTTCTTCGTGTTCCGTAAAGTTTTTGCTACGTTGTCTTCGTAATTTATTATTCATTTTGAAGCAATTTTTTCAATTCACTTTTTACACCATTTTAACGTTGCCACCAGTCACAAAAAACAATGTTGCCATAGCTCAATAACTTTTGCCATTCGCATATATCATTCAATTGATTAATTGCTTATGAAACACTTAATCCCTTTTGAAAGTCAAGTTGTTTATTTCAAATATAAATAGATTGATGGATATTTCTAATATATGTAGTCTTACATAATGAGGCTAAATTATTGCTTATTTAGAGCTAGATTTTGCAATGTCCACAGAATTTTCTGTTTTGTATAAGAATATCTGTAAGATAAATTGACTATTAAGTAATAATAAATAATATAATATGTGGCAAAGTTATTGTTAAAAATTTGGATAATTTGCTTGAGATCGAACGCAAAAAAATTGATTTTTAAAATAGTTTAAAGTAAATAATTAAAATATAAAATTATAAATATAGGATTTATCTAGAATTCAAGAATCGACCTTTGATATTTATTATGGGGTAACAACCTTCTTTTATTTCAATTAAGATTTGCAGAATTTCGATATAACTTAAGTCAATTACATTAGCTTGTATTTTTTTTAATTATATGCTTTTCCAAATTTCTTTTTCTATAATAATAATCATCCATTTCGTGGTTTATTCTTTTGTAGACTCCAATTACTTTGTACTCCTAATGATCATTTCACGTGTATAACTTTACCGTGAAAGTCTTCCTTCTTGTTAGCTATAATATTTTGAGGTCAGCATTTAGTTAGTTATCGAAATTATGTTTTTTTAAGTAGGTCAAATACTTTTTAGCCAAATTGGCAATAAAGTTATAAATCTTGTGAGTGATTTTAGAATGAACGTTCGAAACATAATTTTATGAGTGCTCAAACAAATTGATGGGCAAAATCTTTTAGAATAGAAAGCAGCGAAAACAATTAACATAATTTTTTTACATAAACTGATCTGAACAGACGCCACTTGGATCTGTCAACAGATCTGAGGGACTTTCTGAGGCGGCATTTTGTTTTTTTGTTGTACTTTGCATATCAACAACGAATTAATTGACAAATGAGTTCAGGCTTTTTTATGCATTGCAAATTGGGTCAAGTGATGTCTTAGGGCCTTTACAGTGGGGCAAAATGAACTTTTTGCTAAAAATTATGTTAAAATTCAAGCTGATAAAAACTTTGATTGTCAGTTTAACAGCACCATTAGGTCTTAATGAATTTAAATGGTATTGGTTGAAACAATAACGATTCCAGCCATGCCGGTTGGCCTATAAGAACCGTTAAGCTCTTCCCGTTTGCAGACAGTTGAGTTTTATCTCGCGGTTTGTGCGGTTCTTCGAAATGAAATTCATACCCAGCAGTTTACTCTGCCTGAGCTTCATTTGTGGCCTGGGCTCCTTTGCCGTCAGCTACGCGTATAAGGCTCCATTTGGTGGTTACTATTATCCAAAGCCAGCGAGACAGCCGCTTCTGCCCGAGAACAATGACAGCTCATCGCCTGCACCACCAGCGGGTGTGCAATCGGATTACATTGATGATCTGATCGAGAGTCAAAAGCAACAAATCTTGTCAAATGTGCTGGGCGTCTCCTCCACATCCTCCTCGTCTGCGGCTAATGAGTTTCCACTGTCGCCCTTTAAAGGCGGCGATGCGAAGGCGTTTCGCGTCAATCGCTGTGCCAGCTGCAGTGAGTATCTCTCGGTGGAGCTGCTCTAGAGGAAGTTTAGTCTTGCTTTCGAATCCTTGCAGCCTGCGGTGTGCCCAACGCCAATCGCATTGTGGGCGGCACTCAGGTGCGCTCCAACAAATATCCATGGATTGCACAAATGATACGCAGCTCGTTCCTCTTCTGTGGCGGCACTTTGATCAACGATCGCTATGTTCTGACCGCCGCACACTGTGTCCATGACATGGACATGTCCGCCGTCTCAGTGCGTCTGCTGCAGCTCGATCGCAGCTCCCAGCATCTGGGCATAACACGAGCCGTGGCCTTTGCACATGCGCATGCGGGATACGATCCTGTCAGGCTGGTAAATGACATTGCCCTGCTGCGCTTGGATCAGCCTGTGCCTTTGGTGCAGTCGATGAGACCCGTTTGTCTGCCCAGCAGTCCGCTGCAACAGTTCGATTTCCAAAAGGCAATCGTTGCGGGCTGGGGTCTGAGTCACGAGGGTGGCTCCACTTCCAGTGTGCTGCAGGAAACAGTTGTGCCCATCATCACTAATGCCCAGTGTCGTGCCACCTCCTACAAGTCCATGATTGTCGACACGATGCTCTGCGCTGGTTACGTCCAAACAGGTGGCCAGGATGCCTGCCAGGTCGGTGTTCAGTTGAAGCCAGTGCTGGAATCTTTTCCTAATTCCGTCATTTATATGTTTTCTGCAGGGTGATAGCGGTGGTCCTCTCATCGTTCCGGATCGCATCTTCCGTCTGGCGGGCGTTGTCTCCTTTGGCTACGGCTGTGCCAAGCCCAATGCTCCGGGAGTCTATACCAGAGTCAGCAGATACTTGGACTGGATTGCGGCCAACACCAGAGACGCCTGCTATTGCATTCAATAATTACCTATTGGATGTGGTTGCTTATTTTCTCAGGACAAAGGCAGTTTAAAGTTGGGAATTTAGTACTTTATGCAGAAATCAAGTTGACAGTATATTCTTCGTTCATATAAACTTATTTATTAGATGAATTTCACGTTTGCCAAGTGCATATAATATAAATGATTTTTCCGATTTAATATTTTTATTATCTAATCAGAGTATTACTTTCGATTGTCTATAAAGTTGATTTTGTATATTCTTTCTTTTTAATACTCTAAGCTTTGATTTGATGTATTCCACAATACATAAATATATTTAAAATATTTTTTATGACTTCATATATGTTTTTCATAAATTCTTTTTACTTTAGGCAGTAGTTCTGCTTACTTTTTCTTACCTTATATAATTTCTATAGATTCGAATTTGACTTTTTTTCTTGTCTTCAAATTAATTTGAATTACATTTATTACTATTTCTCCTGCTGTTCGACTTTATAAATTTTAATTTATCGAAACCCAATAAGATAAATTTTAACAATTTGTCTCTTTTGATATGTTACTTCACAAATCACAGAATTTCTTTAAATTTATCAATAACTTTAATTCTATTTATATGAATATAAATTCTTCTAGAAATTCTATTATTTTAACATGATGGTGTAAAATAAATATGAATGAAAAACTTCTAGAATTTCTATTTCTTAACGTGAAGGTACAAATAGGTGTATAATAAATACTTCTTATTGATATTATTCTTCTGAGTACTAACTTTAATTTTTGTTGTACTTATGAAGATTTGTGTTTATTTTTAGTATTTTGGCAAATTTCAATGTTCAGGTGTTCAGTATACCACTTAACACATTTTCTATGCAAATTTACATTAGTTATTTTCTTTCATTTTTTCTTTTTTTTTTTGCACTCGACACCCGCAACCGCTGGCTGAAAATACTTTCATAAAGCATTTTTTTTGTGCAAATATTTGTGGAAACAGGTTATTGGCTGGGTTCGACAAGTCAAAGAGGAAAAATGAAATAAAAAAACCAATAAACATTGCTGGCCTTTCACTTTTTTGTACACATGCTGAAAAATCAAAATGAAAAAGAAAAATTGGAAAAAAAGAGGAGATTTACATTTGGAGGTAGGCAAAAATCAGCGAACCCGTCACGGTCCATTTTTGGCGACGTCATCGAAGCCAAGGACGATGCCGTTGCGATGGCTCGGAATCGCTGACACATTGTTATCACTTGTCAACGCAGGTTTCATTCCCCCCTCTTACACTTGCTCCTCCTCCATATACCACTCTCTTGCCAGTGGCGAGTTGACATAAGTTTATCTTTATCCCTATAGCAGAGCTGAGGCCATGCCACAATTTAATGGATTTTCAAGTTATTTCTGGTATTTTGTTGTAGTTGCCGCAACACACACACACACACACACAGAACTTGCAACTGCAACTGCAACTACAAAAAACAAAAACAAGGCAACAAACAAAGATATCTCGCAAACTCGTTTCTTGCCTCGGGCCCCAAAGAAAATGCCGCATAATTGCCGCCGTCGCGTCGATTTTGCGGGACACACGGCTGCCCGGAATGGGGGGAATGTTGGCCAAATCGACAATGTTGTCAATGCTGCCGCTTTGGCATTTGATTTTATTTTTAAACTAGACTGCAAATGATGCCCGGCATTGCAAGGGTCTTAGCACCAGCAATTAACATTGTTAGCTGTTACAGAAAAACTAAAGTAAATTATGAAAGTTGTCATCTTATTTAACCATATTTGGCAACAAAATCAGTTCAAGTATTAGTTATGTTAGCGTGTTAACGTTTGGATTAAGCTTAGCTGCTGTTTGAGTTTTGAAAAAGTTTCTTAAGCTTAAAAGCTAAGCCTGTATACTCAAAAATTGCTGGCACAATGCTTAAAAAAAAAAAAAAATTGGTCTTTAGCTTTAAACATGGCATTAAAATCTTGATAAAACCTTTTAGTTTTTCCTGTATGCAGTTTTTCAGAATTTCAGAGTTTTATATTACTGTTTTAGGTATTTTAATCCAAACCAAGTTCATATTCAGTGGATTTTCAAGTATATTCCCCTGGTTGCAACTTACGCACCACTTTTGTAACTTATTTATATGAATTATTTTAAAAAGCAATTACAAGCACGCGGAGAGATACAGGAAGATACAGATACAAGTACTAGACAAAGATACACATTCAGGCAGCACATTAGGCTATTAATAGCTTCAATCGAGACGGTTGCATGGACAGTCCACGTCTCTCGTCTCTCGTCTTCTGGTTAATGCCATCTATGAAAAGGGATAGCACGCATTATAAGAATTCGATACAAGTGACTTTATTCTCAACTTTGAACTTATCACCCCTTCCCCTCATACATTGCGTCTTCTGTACCGCGCCCACTTCAATCGTTCAATGCATCTGACTACAGATTGTAGCTCCCGCTGGACATTAACGCATTCCACAATCTCGTCCACACAGCGTTCCCAAACACGACTCGCCAAGCGTAAGCTGTATGGTACCAGGCTGCCAAAAATGTGAGTAACTGGCTCCAAAAAGCCCCTAGATGGGTCCACTCCAAAACGGCGCAGGTTTAGATTGCTGCCCCAGGACACACCCTGTTCTACGACTCGGCACAGAGCTCTGTAGGGTTGAGAACCAGGCAAATGGGTTGTGGCTGCTGTCCTGAAGGTTCCCTGCTGCAGGCGGGTTCTGGCCAGGATTAGACGTGCTCTGGATGTGTGCGTTTCCAGTGCAAGCTGCTGACTAATCTGCTCCTCAATTAGTTGCAGCATCTGCAAATGCAGAACATCAATTAAACAGCCCGTTTCTTCCTCAGTCGTCGTCGTCTCTACGAGTATATCTTTTGTTGGTTCTTCTTTCCTATCCTTATCCGTTTTTTTGTGCTCTATTACCATTACTTTGATTTTCTTTATTCTGTTTTGTAAGTCAATCTCTTCGTCCGCTGGGAGCTCCGCACGTTCCTTAATCGTAGGATTGTTCTCTATGCCCATCCCGTAAAATATCTGTAATTTTTTTATTTGATAAAAATTTCAGTATTTTTCAATAATAAAACAAGTTCAATTTTTAATAAAAATTTTGAGTAAAAGTTCGAAGCATATTTATTTCATTTGATACTGAACTAAGATATGTATATTCTTTAAGAAGATCTTAATATAGAAGTTTCTATAAAACAATTATCGTGCTACGAGTTATTTATGAAAAGTCAAATTAATTTTGTTATACTATAGATCTGAATAGTACAGGTCTTATACAACACTTTAGCTGAATTTTGTGCTACTTCAATTGGTCAGTTATAATTGATAATTTAAAGTGAATAATAATCATCAGCAGATTGGTTTATGTGCGTCTTTCTTATTTAGTTTCAAAGCTATGTTGACTAAAATTGGTATACCTATATCCTAATATGGAACCAACTAGATTGGATCATAATATAAATAAATATTAAGCTACGTGCTTATATATTTATTAAACCACGACCCAAAAACTTGTGTTAAGCGGGTTCTTTAGTTTCCATTTCAAGTGGCCCTCATCTGTGGCAGATTTGTTGCTTGTGGTTTCATCTCAAACAGTTTTGTTTTTGGAGTGAAGGTGGATGAGAGAATTGGTGAAGAGGGAACAGTTAACGCTTCGTTTGATATTTTAGCATATTTCTCACATAAATCGCCAGCGACTTGGGTAGAGAAATTTTCACGCCTCGCTGGCCAATGTCCAAGACGCTAAGGCTGAAGCTGACGCTTGCTCTTTAATCAAAATTGTGTACGAACTTATGCCAAATACTTAGTACTAAACACAGTCCCCTCTTTCACACTTCTCTCTCTTTCCTTTGTAAAAGCAGCTGCTGGCAAAGCCGCAAAACATATTAATAAATTGCCAGTTATTAGTTGTCGGCAGCAGGAAAAAGTGCAATTAAAATGCATTCGAGTTGCAAGATGCTTAAATAGGGGAGGAGGAAGGAAGTGGACGGAAAAGAAATTAGCATAAGCATTGACGAGAGTGACAGAGATAGCTTTAAAATATCTAGAGACAGAAAGATAGCAAAAAATAGCGAGATAGTTTCCCATAATTTGCGTAGCGCAGCAAACATAATGAGCTCAAGTGTAGCTGGAAAGAGACAAAGAAAGAGTAGAGAATCAGTGAGAGTGAGAGGGAGTGAGGTGTGGGGAAGTCAGGTAGGGGTACTGCGGTCAGTCGCATAGCAAATGGTGTGAAATTTTCGCAAAGAGTCGACAAAACAAACGCCAAGCTGCCTGTGGAGGGGCGAAGGGGACGAAGGGGGCGGCAACAGTTGCCTGTGCTGCATTGTTTGCAACCGCACTTAGTTTTTGCAAATATTATTATTGCTGTAGTTTGAAATTAGCATAAATGTTTTTAATTAAAGCATTTAAACCATATTTTGTTAAGTGGCTTTTGTTAGTTTGTGCGAGCATTAAAGTGTTCATAAAAATTGAAAGCTAACTCAATTGCAAACAGTAAACATGTGGAAAAAATAATTACAACTTTACGTAAAAGGAAGGTACTAAAAATACAAGTTCTACTCTCGAAGACAAAGCGAGAGTCGAAGCTAAGAATACGCATTGCATAACATTATTATTTGTACTTTTATTCCTATATAGAATGCACTGCATTTATCTTTGAAAAATTTCCTTATTAATTGATTTGGGAACAAGAAGCTTTATTACATTTATATTAAATAATATATAATTTATTTTGTAAAAAGTTGAAAGGAAGTTAGAGGCCAAGTAAATAATGAACATATAATAGAAATTAAGTATTGTTTAATCCACATAAAAAAGCATTTATATTACCACTAACATATTAAAAAATTGAAATGTAAATTATTTCATTACAAAGAAAAGAACACAAAATTCTCGTTTAGAAAAACTATTCTTAGGTATAAATAAGTAGTTCATGTAAAAAATGTAGAAAGTGAGATAATTGTTTCCAATTTGGGAATTATATTAATTAATATTTATAAAAATAAGGAGAACAACTTTATCTACTTCTTGAAATTAAGAACTTTAAAAACACAGTTTTTGTTCTCGACAGTTCACTGTCTATAAAAATATTATAAATTATATACAGTCCACATCCAATCTTGACTGCCTGTATAAATATTCCTTTTCAATTGGTCTATCTGTAAATATATTCCTTTTCAATTTGTAAAAGTCTTTTTTCCAAATGAAAGCTCTTTTGAGAATTGTAATAATTTATTAAAAAAAAAAACAAAAATAAGTTGAGAATAAAAAATTAGCTGGGTTCTCTTTTGGTTCGGTTGCTCATCTAACTAATGGCGTTCCATTGCAAAGCTTGAAATGGTGTACAAATTTTGTTCTTCGTCTTCTGCTGTCTGGCTTTGTGTTGCACTGTCAACAGAGCTAAAAAAATTTTATTTATGCGCTTTTGTAGCGCCAAAATTCTCGACGGCAGCCGTCAGTCAACACTGGCAAAGATACTCGAAGCTAGAGAGGTGGACAGAGCGAGACAGAGACGGAGTGAGACTGAGACTGAGAAAGAGACAAATAAACTGGGATATGGACAGTCAACTTGCAACATCGTGGAGGCCGTTGGAACGATGGAAAGCAAACAAACTGTAAACTGGGGAACGCCACTCAAAGTCGCGTCGGCTAGCTTCCTGGCTGACACACTTTATGCCCCGTCCGAAGAGACGCCACTTGTCACTTGGCTACAGTTGGCTGGAATAGGTTGGCCGACGAAAATGGAGTGTGTTGGCAAGACCGTGTATCGGAAGCCTTTTTGGTTGCCAGTCTAATTGAAGTCGAGTGCATAGCTAGCAGCTATTTTATCTGGCAGCTACAGAAACTAACTTTGACATTATGCGCCACAAATTGTGGCAATTTAAAGCCAATTTAGTTTAGCTTCAACACAATATATTTCACAGCTCCAGCTGCCAAATGCGCAGAAAACCCGTTCAATGAGGCGAATCAGATCCGTTTCCCCTTCCATCTCCCGCTCTATCTTTCACTCTGTGACTCTTCTTTCCCGCTTTTAAATTCCCCCGTTGCAACTGACTGTCTGCCACATCGTCTAAAGGTAACAATTTATATAATGAAACTGATTTCAAATTTGTGATGTGCAGGCCGCGAGCGCGAACCGAACTTGGTAATTACCCCGGCCATGTACCCAGCCTCAGCTTTAGATCCAGTACCAGACCCCGTTGCCGGCCGAAAAACAACAGTTATAAAGGAGGCGTTCAGAAAGTCCGAGAAATGACGACAAGTCTGAAGAGCAAAGGTTCTATACCCTGAAATTAGTACAGTTATTCAGGTGTGTTCTACAAATCTCTAATCAGGAACACCCAAAATCAATTGTTGGTGTTCCTGAAAATAAGAAACCATTGCTTTCATATGTCTAAAAAATTCTTAAGAGTTTTGACAAAATTAAATATATATTAAATTGAATTAAAATATCTTTAAATTGAATAAAAATGCATAAAAATATGTTCGAAAATATGAAATCTCTAACATTTTAGGAACACCAACATTTTAAACGGTTATTTTCAAAAAAAATTTATCTTCAAAATCTCTAGAGATTTCTGAAACACACCATATTATTTAAGTTGACATTTGATCGAAATTTTAATAGATTTTTGGATTTATACATATTATTAAAATTTTTAGATAATTGGTTTCAAAGTTTAAATTAGAATAATCTGAAAGTCTATAAATTTTATTGATATTTTTTTAATAATTGTCCGTCGTTAAATTTTCCAATTACTCATTTTTTTTTTAATAGCAACTAATGTTTTAGTTTTGAATCATTTAATTAAAGAGTATGAGCACTGCTAAAATGCCACTTTAAATTCCCTCTCATCAAATTTCTCATCAGATCATATGAATTCCTAGATCTGATTGTGACCCAGTGAGTCCTTAAAGTCCAATATGTTTGAAGAACACTTTTAAAACTTAACAAACTACTTCTTTAAGCTGAAAGGTGTTCTTGTATAGGGTATCTTGAATCGAACAGAAATTAAAACAAGTTTAAGAACTCAACCGACTAGTGTTGTACTTATTGCCGTTGGTCACCTGTTTGTCCGGCTCGTTGGGATACGTTGGTTTTAAGGTTGTTCTCTTTTTTTTTTGGTTTTCTTCGATAACCATTCGAAAAATGTATTTGTGACGGGGCTGAAGAAGAATCGCAACATGATTTGGCAACTTGGTAACTTTCTTGCAGCTCGATGCAGTCAGTGCCAAAGACAGAGAAAAACCCGTTGCTAAATCATCTGTTGAATCTCGCAACTCGCATCTCTTCTGGTCGAAACCCAACCCACCTGACTAGGCAACTTTTCGTGTGGGAGTCGTTTGCCAGATTTTTGCGGTTACTTTGAAAAATCTTTGGAATTTTTTTGCACTTTTTTTTTCCTTAATTCTTTCTTTTTGTTTGATAAAAAAGAAAGTTGACATAAATTGTTACCCCGAAGTTTTTTTGTTTTTTTTTGTTGCCCATTTGAAGTTGCGGTAGCTAAAAAAGTTGCTAGTTATTGTCGTTGCTGTTGTTGTTGTCTTATGTCGTGCGCAGGAAGGAAACTACTTGTGTTGGCAGAGGAGGAAAGCAGGGGATTGCGGATAGTTTTTGGCAAGTTTGTGTGGGATTTTGGTGATGAAACGAAATGCATTTGAAAGTTCCGTAAAACAAGTTAATCGCCTTTGTCTGAGCTGCTTTATGGCTTGATGAATGAAGTAGATTGGACAGATAAGCCAAGCGCCAAAAGCGTGCTAAATTGGATGATTGAAATTTAAATGATTTATGCGGTGTGAATAATGATGAAACTGTAGATTATGTTCAGTCAGTATAAATTGTAAGATACAATTGTTTGAATAAATTAATAACAATTGTTATTTTATTATATTCACTAATTTAATATAACATCTTCTTATACTTTCAGCACAAAAGTCAAATTTTGTTGTAAAAATTAGCAGAGACAGCAACCGCACAACCGAAATTCACAAAATAACAAGCTTAGTTAAGTCAACAACCCAAGCAAACGAATCGGTAAAGTTTTATCTTATGCATAAACCAAACTGCAAGCAGTGACTTCATCCACGATCAACAACGTCACATGCTTAAAGCTTTTCGACAACATTCAAAATGGACCCAACAACAGCAAGAACAACAACAACAGATGACGACTACATAACCGTTGTTGAAGTCGACGATCCCACATCGTCCACCAAAGACACAAACCATTTGAAGAAGCTAGTCAAACGGCAGAGTTCTGTGGCCGAAGACTCCTCATTCATCACAGTGCTGACTATTAATGAGCAGCAACAGCGACTCCAACAACAGCAGCAGCAGCAGCAGCAACATCAACAACAACAACAAGAGCAACAGCAACAGCCGGAGGAGAAGGAGGAAATGGAGCATGTTACGGTTTACCGTCTGCCTGGTGAGCGTTTAGGCTTTGGCTTGAGGTTTCAGGGCGGCACCCGAAATACAGAGTTGGTGCAAAAGTTGTATATACAATCCTGTGCCAGCGACAGTCCCGCCTCCAAAGTGGCCACCAGTTGGGGTCATTTGCGAGAAGGTGATGAGATTCTGAGCATTGATGAGCGGAAAGTTTCGCAGATGACGCGCATTGATTGTGTGCGTTGTCTCAAGGATAATGTGGCAATTAAGCTGATTGTTCGTAATGGACATGGCCAGAAGCCGCCCAGTGAGGAGGAGCAACCCATGGAGGTATCCATCTCACTGAATGCACAACCACCGCCACCGCCTCCAGTGCCACCACGCAAGCTGGTGAAGCGACAGAACTCTAAGGAGGGTCCATCAACAGTACAACTTGTCATAGAGAAGCCTCTGACGCCACCGCCCGATGCCGAGTACTACATCAATCTGTTTGCCGAATCTCTGAAAGCGGGCTCCGAGTCGGACGACACAGCGAGCACAATTTCTACAGTCATTGATAAGCTCTCGATGGGCTCCAATTACTCCTCCGACACGGAGCTAACCAGTAGTCTTAATGGTCAGGAATTGGCCAAGTTGGTGAAACCTTTTACCCTGCTTGAGCAGGAGTTTCAACTGGAGCAGCCACTGGGACAGCCCAAGTTGATCATACCAGGAAACAACTATGAGAATGTGGAGTTCAAGACGGAGAAAGTCAATGTCTATGAAAATGTGGAACTGAAGAGTCCGCTGGGAACTCCAACGCCAAAACCACGTGTGTTGCTGGCCACCGTGGAGCCCAAGAAGCGTTCCATAATTCCAATGCCGCGGAAGATTGCTACGCCTAGTAAGTTGCCCATTGAAGTGGCACCTCCTAGAGTTCCCATGGATGCACCCACAACGCCCACCAACGAGACTGTTAATCCAGAGTCACCCAAAACGCCCACAAATGAATCAACCAAGGATGTTAAGGAGGTGAAGGACGTTCGGGAGATTAGGGAGTTTAGCACAAAGATACCTAAGGCCAAAGTCACAGTCAGTCCTGGCTTTTCGCGCGCTAAAACTGAAGGAGAGATTAAGCTGCATCTTCAGCCCATTAAGCAACAGTCACCGCAGCTGAAATCTCGCATTCCCGTTGTAACCACTCCAGTTCAGAAGTCGCCTGCTCCTTCCAAGTCAACGATAGCTTCATCCTCGCCGCCCCCAACCAGCTCCAACATTCCTCGTCTGCTGCAAAAGCAAAAGTCTGAAACGGATCTGAAGTTGGGCTTCTATCGCAGCAAGTCCAAGGAGTCTAGTCCCAGTCCTGGACAATTAAGAGCTCCACTGCAGCGCGCCAACTCAGCTGAGGCTCCAGCCAGGACTCCCGATCGCACGTTCATACCCGTGCTGCTCAATAGCAACTCCAGGAGCAGCTCCAACTCCACAGAGTCCCTCAGCTCAATTTGCAGTAACGGCAGCAACGGTCGCTCCCCCAAGGGTCCAAAACCTAAGCCGCCGGAGCGTGTGCAGTCGCTGCAAAAGACGCACATACCTAAGCTGCAAATATTGCCAACGACGCCTCCACAGCAGCAGCCCAAGCTAAGCATGCAGACCTTCAAGCAGATCTCCAGTAACACACCCCCATCCACGCCCAGGACAACGCCAGTGAACACTCCATCGCCCACCAGCAACCGGGAAATCCGCTTCAAGATTCAAACATACGAGAACAAAGCGCAGGATGAGGACAAGCTTCCAAGTCTCTTTGATTTGGTTCACAAGCAGGACGCAACAGAGAAGCAGGAGACCTCTCCAAAGCCCCAACGGGATATTGCCGCTCTACTTGCTGCTGCTGCTGCTGATGCTGCGGATCTTTCCCGAGAATCCCCTCCGCCTTTGGTTGTGGGCAAGTGTATGAAGGTTGCCGATGATAATCAAAACACCACCTGCTACTCTAGCTCCAGCAGCGATGAAGATGACAACGAACAGGATGATGTGGACGCTGCCGAACGAGAGTATATTTGTGAGGACGGAGAGAAGCTTGGACCGCCAGAACTAATCAATGGTCCGGGTCCCTCAGAGGCCTATTTTAACATGTATTGGCATTCGAACATGCTGCCCACCATTGGAGAGGTTGAGGAGGAGTTCTCCTCTCTGGAACCACAATCTTTGACCCATGGGTAAGTGCACACAAAGTGAATGCTTTGGAGGGGTGATACCTTAAGTTGTAGATAAGGAAGGACCACAGAATATAATAAAAATAAAGTCTGTAGTAAGAAAAGAGCCTTTTCATTGGGTTAAGGCTACCGATCGTTAAGTGTAAGGAGGGGTTGCTACCAGTCAAAGGTATGTTTGTAGAGTTAAAGACCATACAGATGGTTTGGAGTAGGTATATCTAGGCCAGAGATCGATTTAAATAAACCAAGTACGAGGAAATAAACACAGATTAGATATTCTACGAAGGGATAATCTATGTCGCTAGCGCAAATCAAAATCCTAGACTAGCTCAGAGTTAATTTAAGCCAATTTAACTTACTATAAATAGGTTCTTATGCAATTCACTTTTAGATGGACTACTATTTTTCCTATCTGTTGTGGCTTGGACGAGTTCCCCGTCATATCATTTCATTACCAACAATTTTTTGCGAAAAGTCCAATATTTATTTGCAGTATATAACAACAGAAACTTTCACACATTGTGAATTGGCTTGGCGGTAAGGGGTTACCCCCTTCCATTTATAGACCTGATAAGGCCGAAATGCCGGTGTATTTACTAACACCGCCAAGCGGACTGATAATGACTTGAATTTTGTATGTGAAGCGGTTAGAACTGATAAGAACTAATGGCAAAAGGCATATGAGTTACGTTTTGGCCCAATTAGTGCTATTTGGGAGGCGAAAGGCAAAAGGTTTCGGGTGTGGTGCGAGTTTGTATTTTGTTTTGCGCAGCGAATTTCCGTTTACTGTTGCGACAGGTGGGGAATCGACGAGATAATTAACATATCAAAATTGATAAGAGTCAATCAATGTAATTGCTCAATGTTATATTCTCTCTCGTCTTGACAGCCCCCCCGGTGCGATTGTGGAGGAGTTGAAGAAGTTACCGCAGTACGTGCAACCGACGAAGGTGCCAGCAAGCACAGTCAAAATGGAAGTTAATACAGATACGGTTCAGTCTCAATTGAAGAGCGACGATAAGATAGTTGTCCATGATGTAGCTGACCAAACAGCTGACCCAATCGTCGAGAGTAGCACCGCTAGCACCACAACGAACCACAGCGAAACGAGCAGCACAAAGGAAACCAGCGAAAGCAATCAGAGTTCCACGCAAACCCAACGTACGATAACCACAAAGGTGATCACCACCAAGACAAGTAGCAGCAGTAGTAGCAGCAGCAGCTCCTCCTCTATCTTCAAGAGCCCCACAGCGGACATTGCCTTCAAGCTGCAACCCTATGAAAATCGTGAGGATCATGAGGAGCAGACGAAACCGAGCGCAACGACAACGACCATACATGAGGAACGTCGCGTGGTTAGTGAGCAGCAAGTCCTTAGCGAACTGCGGACCAAGGATGCCTTAACCGGGGAGGAACAGCTGCTGACCAGCGCCGAGTCCAAGTCAAGCAGTGCGCGCTTCAAGAAGATCAGCAGTAACGACAATCTGCTCGACCTGGCCGATGTCGAGCAGCTGCAGCCGTTGACTGCCACCGTCTCAGCGGAGACGCGACTAACGGAGCGCCTGGATAATCCACAGGATAAACAGAGTATTGAAACGGGTATTTTGACCTTATCCGAATGTGGCAAACAGCTGCAGCTGTCCGAGAATGGAGGCATCAGCTACACTGAGTGCGAATCGACCGAACAACAGTCCTATTTAGAGGGACAACAGATCCTCAGCGATGAGCCCGTCGATGTCAATGCCGAGCCCACCTTGGAGCGGGAACTCAGCGAAACTCTAACTGTTAGCAAGGATGGGGAGAAGCAGGTGACCAAACGTCTCGAACAGAGCAAGGACACAACCAATAAGAAGGGTCCTAAGTTGCTCAAGAAGACGGACGAAGAACGTCGTCTCGAGCAGGAGGCACAAAAGCTCATCGAGAGCTATCAGAAGGTCAAGAAGGAGGCGGAAAAGTTGTACAATCTTGAGTTGGCCGATGATGAGCAAGGCTTTGATTTGAGCGCCTTTGAACAGGTTGAAAGCCACGTCGAGCAGAAGGTTGAAGCTAAAGTGGAGCAACGACTGGAGGAAACTCTAGTTAAGGAAATTGAAGAGGAAGTGAAGGAGTTAGAAAATGCTATTAAACCTGTTAAGGAAATTGTGGAGCAGGTTAAGGAGTTGGATAAAGAGGTAGAACCTGTTAAGGAAATTGTGGAGGAGGTTAAGGAGTTGGTTAAAGAGGTAGAACCTGTTAAGGAAATTGTGGAGGAGGTGAAGGAGTTGGTTAAAGAGGTAGAACCTGTTAAGGAAAATGTGGAGGAGGTGAAGGAGTTGGTTAAAGAGCTAGAACCTGTTAAGGAAGTTGCCATGGAGGTGCAGGAGGTCGTAGAGTTGGTTGCCCTACCAACTGTAGAAGATGATCTGGGTTATGTGCTACACAAAAATATCATTGATGCACCCAAGTCGGAAGAAGTCAGTCCTATAGCTGAGGTGCCCAAAGCGAAACCTCCAGTGCCCAACAAGAAACCCAAAGTCACCCCTGCTGTTATCAAGCCCAAGACAGCTCCTCCCCCAGTGCCAAGCAAGCGCAGCGAGTTGGGATTGAGTGCAAAACCGACGCCCACTCAACGACGCAGCAGCCTGGAGCTGACGCCACCTAAGCCCCTAGAGCGTATCATTGTTGGTGTCGAACAGACTGAGCCAAGTCCAATTATCACCTTGGCCAGCGTCGATCTGCCCAACGTAGTTCCAGCTGCGTCTCCTACTGCCGCCATCAAATCAAATGCCGATGACAATCTTGTCGCCCAAGCTGTGGACCTCCTGCAGGATAAGCTGCACTTTGAGAGCCATCAGCTGCCGAATGCCGAAAAACAGCGACAGGTGGAGGGTGAGGTGGGCATAGAGAAGCAGCAGGGAAAGAGTCTGGATCAAGTCAATGGTGGCATATTGAGCACCAGCTCATCGATGACATCAACAGCTTCGTCATCGTCAGCGACGACGCCCATAACAACGCCAATTTTGGTATCGGCAACGTCATCACTAGATTCGGTCAAAAGCGTCATCGAGGTCATCAATGGGCATGCCACTGACAGCATTGAAAATCCCCACAGCAACAACAACAACAAAAGCAACGCTAACATAACCAACAACAACAACAACTGCCTGAACGTAGCAGGCGTCACAGTTGCTGAGACACCTAACGAGGAGGCGGACGATGTGCAGGATGTGTCAACACTGGCGTTTGATAGAGAACACGAAACAGGTGAGTGCATGTCATGTCGTGATAACATCTATGGGTGTAACGGGAAACGGGATTGAGCATAAGCCAAGTGCATTGACATTGACATTCAGATAATTGGCAACTGTCCATTTATAGCCAAGTTAGGCTATAGCTTAAGGTCAAGTGACTTTTCTATAACACAAAAATTATTTAGCAATTGAAATAATTTGTAAGCAGAGTTAACTTATTTAAATCTAATAAATTTACCACTTTGTTGATTAAAACAGAAATTAATTTAAAAAACCAATTATATAATTCATTATGTAAATACTTATCTCGGGTTTCTACACAGAAAAACGAAATGATTAGTCGTTAAATATATTAAATATCGACTCAGAGAACCAAACTGATAATTTATGTATGGTCACTTAAATGCTTTAATTTGTCCAATTGCAATATCTTAATTTACAAAATAATTATTACTTAAAAATATCTTGAATCTCAACTCAAACTGTCAACTGATATGTGATCACTTTAATTGCAGCGATTTGACCAACTCGTTAATTTTAAAATACTTCAGAGTTTGAATCTAAAATAGAAATTGAAGCAGCATTTTGTCGACTTTAACTCTAGAGGCTTGAGCCAATTTTGCGATAATATTATATTGCAATTTTCGGTTCAGTTTTTTCTTAATGGTCTACAGATATTTCCCTACGGTTTAGCATTTAATTCCAAATTTACCACAAATGCGCAGTTGTGAAACTGACAGGAAGGAAGTGAGAGAGATTTTTGTTTGCCAGCAGCACTTAATGGGATGCGATGGGGCTGAACTGGACCGTACTGTGCTGTGGTTAGTGTGGGGTTCCCCTTACTCCGGGCCGCTTACAAAGTTGATTTTTGACAACTTTCGTCTCTAAACCGTCAGCCCGGTCAGTCAGACGCATCAAATCATTGGTTACTATATAAGTTTGTAGTGTTCGTCTCTCTTCATTTCTCTCTCTCTCTCTTTCTCTCTGCCTGCTGAGCCTCTCTAGTGACCGCAATTTTGAGCTGCAAGCGTTGTACTTCCCCTTCTCTCCCTGACCCTATTTTGTTTGCCTTTCTGCCATATGCAAAATGCCACTAATGGACTTTATGGAGTTGATGCCCGAACTGAAACTGAAGCGTTGTCCCGATTTTGGACAACAGTTTTATTTGGTCAGTTGGTTCTGGCTATTAGTGGTCAGCTTTTGGCAAAGTGTGAATGCAATTTTGGCAGTAACTGCGTAAGCAGACTCTACGTATTTTCAGTGGAATGATATGGGTTATCTTTAACGGTTGTGTCCCCACATCGGGGAAAATTTAAAATCTTTATATATAATTTTTTAATTTTTCGAGCACTCATATATTTCTCTGTCAATGAATGATTTATTTCTTATTTCTTTTCTATTCCAATCTTCAATGATTTCCCTAACTGAAGACTTAATTGCTTAAATGTATATTGAATACATTGTTTATAATATATTTTACTTCCCCAATGGTCGATAAATGTAACAATGGCTGGCATTTAGAATTCATTAATATGAGTACAATGTTGCCAAGCGTATTCAGATATCAAAATATGAATTTTAAATTTAATTTCGTTTTGCTTGTAAATTGTAATGGATGAAATATGGTCAGGTTGCCGTCGACAATACTGTGAATTATATTCTTAAATATGCCAAAATTTTATTTTACAATATAGAACAAATTATTTTCATTTAACCTGTGGACGATTTAAACCAAAAAGCACTAACAAAAAATGCAAATTTCGAACTGAAAGGGAAAGAACATGAGAAAATAATACAATTTTATTGCGTATACGCCGCGTAATCGCACACATGCACGAGTATATGTATCTCGCTCTAGTATAATTGTTTGGCTTAAATATTTCATGTGTATTGGATTTGCGTTACCTGAGCAAACGAGTCATTTGCATTTTGGTTATAAAACAAAAACAAACCCAATCGTATGCAAAAGGTGCAACCACAGAGTGGTGATAAAAGAGTGTGCTGTTGGGATCACGTATAAAATATTGGCAAAATGTTTTAATTAAACAAAAAACTGACAAATATTGGCACCTAGCTGGGCCAAAACAGGTGTGGGCATCGTATGAGGAAAATGAATTTGCATACCAAAATGCATTTCGTTGCAGTCAGATTGGTTCGTGGCTTGGTGAATCTCCTCGTCGAAATATTAATGTAATTTTGCTGGACGCTGAATTGCAATTTGCATAGTGGTACAGTGGAACAAGGCACAATGGAAACACGAGTTTACTTTATTAACTGTATCATATTGAGTAGAATAATATCTAATCAATAGCTGACAGTCAATTTAAATTTGTATTTCTTTGTAAATAGTCATAAATAAACATTTCTTTATCATGTCATTAATCGAATCGGAAGCTATTTCAGGGCTCTTATCCATTGTGCTGATAGGAGTAGAATTTCGGTTATTTTGGTTGAGGTATTTTTGGGTTATTGTCCAATGCTCAGCCAGATCGATTGAAGCTCAACAAATAAGAAATTTATGCAAACATTCTGTGGTTTTTCACCTTCTGCCTTTTAATATTCTTTATATTCGGCAGGGTTTTTTTTATACAAATATGCAATTAAAGCAGAGTTTTTCGTGGTCATAAAAATAATTATTATCGTGCTACAGGGAATTTCATAACTGCAATCGAGTGACTCTCTCTTATTATGTTATATTTTCTCTCTCTTACTTTAATGATAATTATTTATATAACCACAGTGCATTGATATCGATTGTGCTTCTCTTATCAGCTGTCAACCAATTTTTTTGGGCTTTATTATTTGACTTTTTTGTCCATATGGCGATGGCTTCGATACCACATTTTCCAGATAACACATTATCATTCTGACCAAAATCATTTATGTTGTGCTTATTTCCATCTCCGTTTTCACTACATTAAAGGGGCTTGTTGATCTCGCTAATCCGTAAACAATTACTACTCAACCGCACCAACTGAACCAACTCCCAGCAGCGGGTTTCAGTTAACCCTCTTTGCCTGCATCTGTTGTCCATAAAATGGCCGGCCGAGAGCCTTACTCCTGGTGCTTTCCATTCAATGTTCAGTCAGTGTACTCAGCACTTTGAAATTGGATTTTGAGCCATAATGACCAACTGACCGAATGGTCTTCCCCATATCCCCTACAATGATGGACCCTAGTCAACGCTTGGCCTAATTGCTTTTAGACACATGACACCCATTTTGGCGTCTGCGGTTCGGGCTGCAACTCGAGTGGACTGCTTCATACTCCACTGGGCTAATGAAAATGCATGGCAGAGAATTGGCGCAGGTTGTAAGAGTATCTCTTTACTATTTGAGAGTAACATACATTCCCAATGAGTATTGAGCTGCAACCAAAAGACTTGAATTAAATTGTTGAAATAATTTCCTTGATTGAAATTGTCTGTTGCATACTTTCGAGCGTCTGAAATAAATACCATCAGGTGTGTTCTACAAATAACTAACAGCGGTAAAGCAACCCAATAGCAAATGTTGGTGTTCCTGAAAACAAGAAACCATTGCTTTCAAATGGCTTTAAAATTCTTGAAAGATTTTAAAAAGTTAAATATTTTTTTTAAATTAAATTAAAATATTTTTAAATTAAATAAAAAGGCCAAAAAATATGTTCGAAAATATTAAATCTCTAAAATTTTAGGAGCACCACCACTTCGAACTGTTGTTTTCAAAAACATTTCCCTTCATAATCTCTAGAGATCTGGAACACACCTGCATATGTGGTAACTGAAGTAGAATGGTGGCCATTTTTCGTAGCACTCAAAAGTATGCTATAAAATGAATTCTCATTGTAAAAGTATTTATGCTCTGTATAGTGATAGGTTTTTATTTAAGAATTCTAAATTAATTTAAAATGAATTGCTAATAAAAGCGGCATGATTAATTTGTGTTAATATATTGCATTGTTGCTATTATAGTTTTTTTTTGCCACATATGTACTAAGAGCTCACTTATTTGCTGCCTTTAAAAGACTGCTATAAAAATTTTACTTAAATTTCCTAACGAGTGTAGAACCCAATTGCAGTATAAACACCTTAACTTTAACTTTATTGCAAGAGCATATTTTATTCGACTATGCTTATTGTCTTCTCTATTCTTGTGTGCTTTATTTTAACTGTTGCTTACAATTTTATATTGACAGCCTTGTCTGTTTATTTGATTACAAGTGTTGTAGACATTTGCAGGTTGTCCTGCCCTCCCCACACATCCCTTTGCCAGTTTTCTGTGTGTGTCACGAGTATTGCACAAAATTTATCGCTTTTGTAAATTCGAAATTAATTTGAAATTAATTTTCAATTCGACTTTTGGGGCCACCTTCTCTTTAAATGTGTGCGTCTGTGTATAGATATATATTTGTTGTTTTTGTTGCAGTTGGTTTCCATGTAATTACATGTCGAACTGGTTGATGGTTGTTGTTATTTTGTTGTTGTATTTGTTGGCGCCTCGGGGTCTTTTGATTAGATTTTGTAGCTAATTTTGTTGTTTGCGGTTTTCTCGTTTGAAATTGTTTGGTAAATAAAAAGTGTCTAGTGTTGACTTTGGTTGACGGTTGGGGTTGGGGTTGTTGTTGTCAGTGGGGGGTGTTGTTGTCAGTGGGGGGTGTTGCTGCTGTGGTTGTGGTGACTAAATTGTATAATATATAAGCTTGATCAAAATATTTTGAATACATTAAAAAACTTAAGTAAGACATTTCATTTGCCAAAGTTGAACTTTATTAACTGTGTAAATGAATAGCTATCAAAGTGCTATAAATTAAACAAATTAATAGTAATCAATATGAAACCGTTAGCTAAACCACAATGCAACGGTTTATTGATAATTCCAGTTGTTAGCCACAAACCGTTTGGAACCACAGAACGCTGTCAAATTTCCAGTTGATTTGATTGATTTAAAATGGCATTTAATTTGACAATCGATGAGCCAGAAAATGCAGCACCCTGAACACTTTGAGAGGCGTTCGACCGTAGGTCAAAGGGCAAACTGATTGACTGATTCAATTCAATGCGATGCGATGGATTCGATTCGATTCGGTATCGATTCAATTTGATTTGTTGCAGCTGCCATAAAACATTTCCCTTCTACTCTATAAATATGCAAAATAATCTCGAGACTGTAAAAGTAATTGCAAATTGAAAACTGGCAACTGGCAACAGTTGAAGTGGAAAGAAAGACGATTTAGCAAAGGGCAAATGATAGAATTGCTCATTGGCTTCTTTCTCCTCCTCTGCAACTGAATATCAGCAAAAGTCGTTTACTGTCCACTTAACCAATTCACTTTTGAAATATGAATTCAGTACTCTGTCTCAGAAATTCTTTGTATATTTTCTCTGGACCTTGCCATATGTGCATCGAGTTATATAAATTGACTTCAGACAGAAACACAAACAGTCGGCAAAATAACATAAAGATGAACAGCCATTGGACATTGTAAATTGAGCATTGGGTCAATATTGTCAGCACATTCAAGGATCGTAAAACAATGCACGAATCCGTTGAATTGGTCAGCGACCCAGTTTGCAGTTTTCTTGATAAGAAACTTAAAACAGTTAAAGTTAAAGTTAAAAGTTAAAGTTATATATAAGATACAGGTTGTGAATTGATAGCTTGTATAGTTAACAAAATATTTGGAGAAGATTATTTAATAATTAAATGTGTAATTAAAGCAGTCGTCAAAAATAATATTTGAATGTAACAATAAAATTACATCATTAATAAGGTAAATAAATGTCTTATATTTCATTCCTATACTAAAGATTCTTTGTATAAGTTGATCAATAGAGAAATACAGGGTGTTTTAAGTAGAATCTTAAACTGCATTCCAAAGGTGTCGGCATATTAAAAGACCCAATTAAGTGACTCGCTCAAAGTCCAAGGCGTAAAGGAAAATAAAAAATCTTTAGCTAATTATTTAACACTTGCTGCATGTCCAATTTGGTGCGCAAGTCAAGCAAAGCAAGAGAAACCCATTGGGAAGTCAAGACATGACTTCATTTTCATTGTTTTATCGCATAGAAATCGCAAAACGTCGAGACTCACACATGGGCAGTACACACATCATAAATGTCAACCTGGCGAGAATTATGACACACAAGGTGAAAAGAAAAAAATAAGCAAAAGAGGAGAGCAAAATAAAAACAAATAGAATGGCAGAGCATTGCATGGTGGTGGGGACAGGATGGATTGTGACTGGAACTGAGACTGGGACAGTGATGAAGTCATACAGTAGACTGGAGCGTAGTTTCGCTTGGGTTCTACTCATGACTGTGTTTTGGGCTCTCCTATCTGGAACTTAAGATTTCGTGGTCCGTGACCATTTGGCAATGTGATAATTGCAGCTGCAGACCCCAGTGTTGAGTACCTCGTACCCAGAAGCAGATCTTTGTAATGAGGCATAACCGGGAGGTTGACTTTAGGCTTCAGCTTCGGTTTGGGATTCGGGTTCGGGTTTGGGTTTGGGTTTGGGTTCGAGGTTCGGCTTGGTTGCGTTTTGTCACTAAAGTGCAGCTGGGCTTGGCTTTTAACAGCATTCTCTAGCTATCTCTCTCTCACTTTATCCAATCTGTCTTCCTCTCTTTCACTCTTCAGCTACTGTTGCACATTTTCGCTTTGTTTCGCATTTAATGTGACAGTGTCACTTTGTCGTTTGCTGTTGCTGTTGTTGTTCTTGTTGTTGTTTATCTGTCTGTTAATTTGCAACGCGCTGCAAGTTCACACTCTTAATTGGATTTGAAAGTGCAGTCAGCAGGCAAACAGTTGATAGTCTCCCCCTTTTCGCCCTCTCACTACAGTTACTTTCCCCCGCCAAACAGTTAAGAAGTTTTAGACATGACAACTGATTAGTTTGGGTTTGTTTTGGCCAACCTCAGAGCCTGTGAATGAGGTTAAGCCCACAACTGTGGCGGCAATTCGAGAAGAGATGCAACTGACAACTGTAGGAAACTGTTAATGAGTTGAACTTAATGATAATGCATTGAGTGGGAGAAGGGCAAATCGCT
The DNA here is from genome assembly GCF_004354385.1 of Drosophila innubila. NCBI lineage: Eukaryota > Metazoa > Arthropoda > Insecta > Diptera > Drosophilidae > Drosophila > Drosophila innubila. Next base: position 20,192,682 of record NW_022995376.1, read on the forward strand.
TGCAACTCGTGCAACTTGTAGCCGAAAGAACCATAACATTAACCTCTGATAGTTATTGAATTGACTTGAAGCTGCGACTTAAACTCTGGCCAAGTAGTGCAGTTGAGTCATAAAGATCGCAATTGAATAGGTTTGTTATCGGTAACTTTCGGTAGCCATGTTTATCTTATTTTAATGAGTCGAAAAAGACTCATTTAGAACATATTATACGATTAGAAAATAATATATCAATTCAGTCAATAATAAATATATACACCAGTGGTACACAGAGAAAAAAAGGCCATACTAAAATTAAATTCGAATGAACTCGAATTAAGTATTTTCAATACTTTTTATTTTCAAATACTTGATATAAGTACTAAATACTGAAAATAAGCTTAAAAATTCTTTAACCAAGTATCAACTTTCTACATATAAGAACAAAGTATCTTGAATCAAGTAAAACTCTTAAATTACTACTCAACTGATTCAAGCTTGCCAGCAATATGGAGTAGTTGATCGGACACTCAGAACTTAATACTTTGACAGAATATTTTCTGTTATTAGTCTTCACTTGCTTTCACACTAACTGAAAGCGTATAACACCCACGCTTATGATTTACATATTTTAATCAGGTAGCGTGAGGTAAAACCTATTTCAAGAAAATTTCATACATACATATCAATCAGGTGTACACGATTTTGATTTAAGTTTGCAATATGCTTAAATCAAGTATTGTATTAAAATTTGAACATATTTTGTTACTCAGTTTCAGAATTAAAAGGACTTGAATCAAGATTGAACTGTACTCAAATCAAGTACGATTTAAAGTTATTTTAAGTTTTAAAATACTAAAATACTTAAATTTCGTTCTTAAAATATCGTACTTGAATTGAGATTGATATCCTTGATTTCAGTATTTTCATTCTTAGTGACAAATAAAAATCGAAATGTGGCATTTTAAGTACGAAATACTGGATTTTTTCCCTCTGTGTGGGCACGCCTTTATTCTTGTTGCTCGCAGTGCTTAAACAGTGACGTTTTCAAAAGTGGCGCCAAAAAGACGCACAAGCGCTTGTACGAACAGGTGCCGATATCGAGCAGTGCTCAGAGTGCCAAATCACGAATTAATAAAAAAACTAAGAGGATATGCCAATATCTACATTTTATCGATACAGAGAAAGGATATTTAATTTAATTATAATATACCATTTATAGCTAATTTAAAATTGTACTTTCATATTTTATTACACATTTAAATAGTGGACGTTGCATAAAAAGAAAATAATATAAAATTAATATGGATAGCCATCCACACTTTGTGGCAATATTCGTATTAACAGTCGCTCTTTTGTCTGATAATAAAAAGCGCACCCAAAACAGTTTTAGGCCTTTCCAAGCAGAACGTGCCACGCAAACTGAAGAGGAACCCGCAAATTAATAAAGATGCAACACGTTGCAGCGTTGCAACAACACATTAACACCTTTGCAGAGGATCGGGCTCCGCAAGCGGCTTAAATTAACAAATTTTAACGCATCGCAAAATTTTAGCAATGCTTTTTTTTTGTAATTTTTTTTTTTTTTTTGTCAACGTGGGCAGTGGGTCGACTGCGAGTCTGTGGCAGCAGCTCTGAAATTGAAGACAGGCAGCCGCATGTGGCAGGAGGAAGGAAGGAGGGGGGAGGAGAGTATAGGGTGTTGCCATGACGACGTGGCGCGGACAGGCAAAGCGAAAAGCGCAAACCAAGCTGAAAATTGCTTAATCCTGCTGACAAGACAGCCTAGCGCGAAAAACGAGAATGGTCCAAAAGAGCCGCTGAGAAAGGATACGAGAACCTAAGCCCAAGCAGCAGCAGAGGAGGAAAGGGGCAAAGGAGGAAAGGGGAGCAGACCTGCTGACTGGGCAGTCGTCGTTGGAGCCGCTGACAGAGGGCGTTGCAGCGCATAATTATGCATATTGCAGACTGTGGCAACCAGACTCAGTACACAGTCGAAGCAGCTAGGAGATGGAGGAGACAGAAGACGCAGGACGGAAAAGAGACGGAGCCAAGCAGTTAGGGGAGTCAGAGGAGACTGAGACCTCGCCTCACTTTTGCGGTAATAAAGCAATGCATCACTCGACGGTGCGTCTTCTCTGACTTCCTACCTCTTCTTCCTCTCTCTCTCTCTCTCTCTCACTCTCTTGCGCTCTCCTCTGCCCCTCCTGCCGCTCTCTCGAAAATGTTGACGCATCGTAACTTAGCTTATTTGTGGCCTTGAGCATCAAATGTTGTAATTGAGTTTTGTGTTTTATGATTATGCGAGTATCTCGCTGTACTCAAGGTAGGAGTTTTATTAGCCCTTCCCCTCGCTTCCACTAACCCTCTTTTCTTCGCATTTTACCTTAAACATATGTAGTGTGTGGGCCTTTTACGCAATCCTCACTCTTTACTTGGCACTTAAACTGGCCAATAGACGTTTGCAGCTAAATTGAATTAGCCACACGTCCGCTGAGTGAGTTATTTAACCTGGCCTGCAGGTGAAAACTCTTTTTCCTGGTTATCCAAGACGATGCAACACATTGAATACATTTATGATTATGATCCTCCATTTACATTGAAAAATTTGTACAGGAATTTCAATGATTGGGTATTCTTTGAATAAAATTCTAAAATACTATTATGCATGGCTTACACTGATAAAAAAAATGTTCCATAATCAAGATTTTGGTCTCAGATCTAAGGTTTTTGGTCTAAAAAATGCGTCGAGAACATAAAATTCTTAAATTAAGAGAACACATCTTAATATTTTAAATAAGACAAAGTTCTTATTTTAAGAATAAATGTTCTTAAAATACAAGTCAAAGAGTAAAATAAATAAAAATTATTTTTTATATTTATATATTTTTATATTTTTAAATTTTAATTTATTTATATTTTATTCTGTTTTAGTAATTTTATAAATGCTATTTTAATTTGTTACGAGTGGGATTCGAACCGCCGCCTACTGCTTCACAACTGAAGTTAGAAGTTGGTCTTTTTTTCAGTGTACTGCACTGAAGTTTGTGTTCGATGTTTTAAAGTATTATACATATAAGTGTTTTTGATCTGTGTTGATCACGAATGACGGAATAAGCCACTATATCTAAATAAACTTGTCTGATCCTTGTCTAAGGTTTTGGCTGCATACAAAATTGCTGGAGAAATTCTCTGTTAAAAAAGTATATTGTTATAGAGCTTTATTCATCTTTCTTAAATAAAATGTTGTTTAAGTTTAAGCTTTTATTAACTAACTTGCGTTTAAATTTTATTTTTATCTCCTTCCCATTAAAAGATAAATTCATTTACGATTTGTAATATCTAAGAATATTGGGTCGAATAAGCTGAGAGCCAGTGTATATCTGCTTAAGAAACAGTTTAAAAGCGTATTTAAGATTCGCCAACCAAAAAATAAAGCTATGTTGATCTCTTTCCTTATTCCTTTGCCAGTCCATTGATGATCTCTTTTAACAGTTACACATTTTACAGTCATATCTGCAACTGCAATTCCATCTGCAACTCCATCTGTGGCTTTTATGTGCATGTTTATGGCCAAAAGAGTTGACTGATTTGCGCAATCATCTTGACCTTTTGTCACCTCAACTGAAGGCTCATCTCAACCGCAAAATAATCAACGAAAAAAAAGAAACTGAGCCATGGCAATAAAATGAACAAAACGGACAAACTGACTGTTTGACAATTTGCCAGATTGCCAGCTTGAGTTTCAGATTCAAATTCGGCTTGCCAATCCTGGCCTAGTTCACATATCGCATTACATTTCGGGCATTATTTGATTGTGGCAGCTGCTGTGTTACCTCTCTCCCCACTCCCCAGAGTCTCCTGCCGTACCCTGCTCCTCCCCTTGTCTCTCTACTCCCACACTGACAACCGTCAGTCTAGGTCCATGCGATGCTGCCAGTTGCCAAACCGTAAACTGTAAGCTGCAGAGTAAAAATTAAATTCGTGCTGCGCTTTTGGTGGCAGTTTCCCCCCCGTTCCCTGCCTTCTCCTGTCTCTCTCCCTCTGTGAGTGTGTGTGGTTGACCGCACCCGCCTGCTGTCCCCCTTTGGCTGCCTGTTTTTGTCGAGGGGCAACTTCAGCGGTTCCGACTGGCGTTAATATTAAAAATAATTTGCGTGCGAAATTATTCATGTTGCACAAGGCAAATCTTGTGGCAATTATCGCAGCACGTCGCGTCTGCCTTCAGGTTGCAAGCTGTATCTGTCGACGTGCTTTTTGGTTGTTGTTCTCGTTCTCGTTGTTGTTGCTGTTGTTGTTGTTGTTTTTGATGTGGTGGCGGCAATTGCAAACAGAAAATCGGTTTAAACCGCAGCGTCAAAAGGAAAGCGCTCGCATCGCTGGACTCGTATCATAACGCCGCATTGGATGATGATGCAGCATGCACCAAAATGCGCGGGGCAATGTCAGCAATGTTGCCCCCAAGGCCTCGACATCGCCTGCGTGCCTCACAGTGTTGTTTGCGTAGTGGCAGTCACATCCTGGACAGACGCTGTGCATTGCCAATCATCAGCATTTGGCACATGCAGCGAAGCACACACACGCACACACACATACGTATACGCATTCACATATGTATATGCATGCATGCTTTCATATACGCATAATACATATGCCCCCTTATTGACATTGACAGTTATGGCCGAGAGTGTATTTGTACAACAATACGGAGACATATACCAAAACAGATACGCATCTATAGATACAGATACAGAAACAGATACGGATGCGACAATATGTAGAGTATGCTTTGACAAAATACATATCATGATTGCACATAAAATTGATAGAATGTGGGTGGATTTGTCGTCATTGTCACTTGTTATCAAATGGCCAATACACAAAAAAATTTCTGTTTCCATTTACAAATATGCAAGTGTTAGAGCTTAATAGAACCCTAAAGCATACACTCTGCAGAGTGGCAGAAGAGAGAGCTTTCAATGAACTTTCTGCTTCGATGAAATTTCAGTCTCTCTTCACAAAGAAAGTTCATTAGATACTTAAACGGCTTCCTAATAAATTAAGAGGTAGAGCTTTAAATAATTGTTGAGCTTTAAGCTGTTATAATTCTCATATAGTGAAAAAGAGCCTTGATTAATTCAACACTTTAGGTAAATTAACTTGACATTGACATGATATTCATATTAAAAGTAGCTGAAATGTGAAGAATATCTATATATGTAAAACTCTTTGTCCTGACTTACTCACTCACTGATCACAGTGAGAACAGCCAAAAGTATAAGACCGAGTATTTTATAACAGGACTATCCCTGACAAAAGGCAGGAACTATTGTCAATTCATTTAGTTAAAAAAAAAAATGTAATTTTACTAATTTCTTTTTTTATGTTTTATATCTCCAAAATAGAAGTAATGCATTGATGCAACTTAAGAATAAAATATAACCTTTAACTCATGATTAACTTATAAACGCTTTGACTTCGAGACTTATTAGCAAACAAAAAAAAAGTGTTTAAAACAAATATATAATTTTTTTTAAAAATAAATTAAGACATTATACACTTTTACTACATTTGTATTAAGTTTTATTATAAGTTTTTGTTTTCATTTTGAATTTATGAACGCATTATAATTAAATTATTTTCCAATGCTACTATTCATTGCTATGTTTACTTAGTTTCTTATACTTTTTTTAGTTTTTAGTTCAAGACTTAAATGAGCTTCGTTTGAACTTGTCATGTCGAATGTTAAAAGCGCCATCTATCGCGCAGGCAATGTTAGTTATTTTCCCCGTAGCATACTTAAAAGCATATTATGTTCTAACTGAAAACGTTTTAAGGCCTAATGTTTCACACCTCACGCCAACATGCTAATCGATCCAGCAGTGCGAGCCCTTTCCCTTTTCCTCTCTCTCTTTCCTGCTCCCTATGTCCATTAGTCCAACGGAGTACCCACAGCATACTCTCAGGCCTTCTATCACGCACAAAATTGCCCGAAAACAATTTTCCACTCAAGCGACGCAGGCAACCAGCTAGAAAAATGCCAGAACCGTGGGCATTGTGGCAACAAAATGCCATCAAACTGGCCCATAAGCGCAACGCATCTTCAGGGAACCAACAAAAAAATAAAAGAAGAAGTAGAAAAAGATGCAAATGTATCTATTAAATAGAAATCAGACAGAGTCCAGAGCCGAGAGCCGAGTGCTCTTAAAGCCCGCAGGCATCAGGCATCAGGCATGAGTCGTAAGCCTTAAGCCTTAAGTCTTAAGCCATCCAGATGCAGTCGAGTCTGTGACCATTGCTAAGCACTTCACACCAAAGTGTCAATTGCATTTTTGTGGTTGGTCGCAAGAGGCATGCAGCATGCAGCAACTCCTCTGCCTACTGTTGATGTTGTTGCTGCTGTTGCTGCTGTGGCACCGGGCACTTAATGCAACAATAAAACAATCAAAGTGTCTAGAAAATCGATGGAAATCAAGGGAACAGCCAAACGACGCGAGTCAACTACAACTTCAACTCCAAGTTGCAACTGCAACAGCAGCAACAGCCTCTCCAGCTTCAGCTGCAAGTAGCTTGGCCACTTTGAGCTCTGTTGGCCGGCCAACAAATGGAAATTCAATGTGAAGTGTGCGTATCAGCGACTGTCGCTCTCCAGTGCATCCGAAGACCACACACTTGACGTGACTGCGGCAACAACAACAACAACAGCAGCAACAGTTGCAGCAGTCCCAGCAACAGGGGGGCAAGAGAGCAATGCCACTGGAGGAGCTGAACTGAACTGAGCTTGGCTTTTGGTTGCCAGCCCCTTGACGATTAAATTGGAGATGAGACGTTGCTAAAGAATGTGATATTTAAAGAGAGTAAAGTTATTTTGGTAGTCACGTTTAAAGGATTTCTTGCTGGGTCCTTTTACTCAAATATGTAATATATGTCGGTTTTATATACAAAATCAACTATTGTTTTTGGGTCAATTGATTATTGATAATAATTATTTGATACATGTCATTTTGTCACAAATACTCAAAGCTTCAATATGCATCTCTGCCACATAAATAGAATAAAACACATTGTGTCTCAGACATATTTATTCTGTGTTATCTATTTACGATAGCAAAAAGGAAAAAGAATATGTGAATTATATCTACGCTGAACAAAATTATAAACATACTTTAACAATATTTGGGAAGTAAACATAGGGTCAAAATCACATTTGCCAATTTGTGACCAAAAAAAAATCCAAAACTCAAGACTTTTGTTTTTTTTCTTAACTTTAAAACACTTTAAAACCCTTTAAAAATATCTTTAAGTTGCAAAATTTGTAATTGCTGTGCAGATCAAGTACTTTCGAATCTCGAAAGCTATCGATAGTGCCAAAGAATTAAAAAAAAAATACAAATATTTGAGTGTCATTAAAGGAACTAGGAGATGCTATCAATGTGACGAGGGAATTTTGGGGCATGGAATGACTTTCGTCACTAGACTTTTACCTCGTAAAAAGTTTTTTTTTTTGGATGATCGTTACACGTGTATACTTTTAGGTATTTGTTGACGTGCAATAGATAACTGATAAAAATTAATAATGTAAAAACGATACAATTTATCGCATAAATAAAAGCCTGCAGATAGTTTCGTAATTACGTTTTATGGCAAGGCTTATATATTGCTTATCAATACTTATCGATATCGCATTGTCACGTTATCATCTCGAGTTCTAGCTAAATATTCAAAACTTGAGCAACATTGTTACATGTAAATTGATGTCTGGCCAGCTGCCCTTTTCACACCTACTCCTACACAAACCTGGCTACTGGATGAGGGTTTCAACTGTTTTTACGTGGGTGTTAATTACCCGTGTCCGGGCCTGTGCATCAAGTTGAAAGCGAATAACAGCAACAACAACAACAGCAACTTTTGTCAACGAGACGCAGTTTTCAGTTGTTGTGCAAAGTGCAATCAACTCTGCAACGCGCTCTGCCCATAAAAGTTGCGCCCTGGACATTTGAACAGACATTTTGGACAGTTTGGGACATTTGTACAAGCTGCAAGTTGAGGCGGCATCGTTGCAAAGCCCAACCAGCTTGCCACAGTCCGTGACTTGATGGACGGGGCGTGCAACGTCGCGTCGCGGCGGCTCCGTCGCTGTTAAGGGACATCAAACAAAACTTGAAGGGATTTGCGCCCCAAAATGGCAATGGATGGGCCAACTGGCAAGCTGGCAAGCTGGCAAGCTGGCAACTGGGCAAAAAGGCAACAGCGCTAAAGAAGCTAAGGATTGGGTTTGGTTTTCACTGCTTTTCGGCATTTTAGCTTTTTGATCATTTTTCAAATGTTTGGGCCATGCTGTGGCAGGTAGAAAGATTGCAGCGAGGAAGGAAGTAAAACCAGAGGGGAGGAAAAGAGTTGCAGCCATTCGCAATGACAAATTGTCGGCGAGGTTCCTTCTCTCTCTCTCTCTCTCTCTCTCTCGGATAATTTATGGTGTAAAACCGCAAAACTAATAGTGCTGATGCCTTAGATAAAGCAACAGTTCTAACTTGGCTTAAAGTGTGAAGAGTCTACTTGCCCATCAGGTCTGTCTAACACAAGTACTTAAAGATAGATAAATCCATCTGCAATTTTGTCTAAGACTCTATGGACTACGTCTATAAATATTATAAGATTATTTAGATAGATTCTAGTATAGGCATCTTTATCTTTGCTTTACAAAATATAAATACATTGCCAAATTCATATTCAGCCTTGTCTGAGAATCTTAACATAGATATATTCTTAGTTCTTTCTAACTTATTGTCTAAATATAAACGGCTAGTTATATCTATCTTAATTTTAGATTCTAAATCTATTAATAAGTCTGTCTAACTATCTGAATATACATTTATTATCATCTGAAATGAATAAGAATATAGTTGTTAGTAGTAATAAGTATTTCTTGATTGTTAATTGATATGTTCAAAAGAAAAACATTTCCATTTTTACAAGAAGAATATGCAAGATCTGAGTAATAAATTACTTACACAACGTGTACTCAAAAGTCGTGTTTTTTCTTCATAAGAAAAACGTTAAAGAATATTATTTATAAAGTATATAAAGTGAAATACAGTTGCTTTCACCATCGAAAGATTGTCGATTAGATGTTAGATGGGAAATATAGTTTATGGAATCAATCGTTTGGTGCCTTCACTTTGAATGATACTCTAAAATGTTGAAGTCTTCCGATTGAATGCACTCACAATCCGTTCAGTCAGGAAATTGCCACTCAGAATTGCCACGCGCATTTCCGTCAGAAACAGAATCAGAATCAGAATCAGATTCAGAATCTGAATCATAGAAGCCACAACTTGAATTAGAGTGTCAGACAGGCAGGTGAACGCTAGAGAATGCTGTTGATATGGTCTCTAATAGACCGTGGTATGAAACCGAAGCTAAACATCATTTCCCTTTCAGCGAACGTTGCAGAAATTGAAATGAAAATTGCGAAATCGAAAAGGCAACAGTCCAGAACCGAGTCGAGAACCTGAGTCCAGAATCTGAGTGCACTGTCGGGAAGTGTAAGACAATTTACCAACTAAACAACTTCATCTGTCCGTTGCATTAAATGTGTTTCTATCTAGCGAAAAGGGGGTGATTGTGGAAAGGGGGGAGGAGATAGCTTCTGGGCAGAATCTTCTGTCGTCTTTCTCCGTTTAAGGCCCCCACGGGGCAATGTGCTGGAAGATTGACACAAACCAATTAACATTTGTGCCTTTTATTTCCATGTCAGTTGGGGGTTTTTTGGTCTATGCTTTTGAATTTATCGCACGTTTGACTGCGTTTACCAGTCAGATCTTGACTTTAACTACGTTTTGCGCTTAGTACAACTGAAGATACTATAGATAGGCGTAGGGAGGGGATATACCAAATACCTGATGTACCCCTCTCTCTCTCTCTCTCTGTCTCTCTCTCTCTCAGTCTAGGCAATAATTTTTCCAAATGTTCAGTAGAAGAAGAGAAAAAAAAAAGAACACAAGTTTGTTGCCCGTCAAAGGCTCTGTGACTGCCTGAGTCCGGGCTAATCCATTTATCTATGCCCATAACTCTTAAAATAGCCTGGAAAATTGTGCAGGGCCAAACGGCCAACTGGCCAAATACTAAAAGACGTTTAAAATGCACTAATTACCCATGCCGAGGCAAGAATGAAATCTTTTTATGCAGATTACAAGCCAAAGAACTGAGCCAACTTCAGCTCCATTCGCGTTCCATGGCCGACACTTTGCTGTCCATTTGGAAATTTGCGCGCTTATCTGGCGGTCAGGCGGCTGCCAAGACGCCCAACACAGGATAGGACACGAGCGGACAGGAGTGGACAGGACTGGACAGGACTGGACAGGCATAGAACGGAACATGGGACAGGCAAACGAAAAGAAATTGAGCGTAAGGCAGGCAGCCAACAGTTGGATACAGACCCAGAAGATAACCATGTACTCGTAGTAGCTGGATAGGTAGGGGCTGACGGGTCTCCGGGCTTACAGGGTTACAGGGGTCTCTCGGCACACACAGCTGGCTAATTAAAATTAAAAAACTATGCAAAGTTTTGTAAGCAAAAAAAGTTGCAAAATTGTTGCAGAAAATGTTAAGTAGACAAAGTGCTGCAGACATAATGAATGAGCAGATAGTTGAGAGACTGAGATTCAAGTGGATGCGATTGAGAATTTGAGTAGTTAAGAACTAGAGCTGAAAGAGGATTTCAGAACTTATGAGCCATTAATTAAATATTAAAATAGAATAAATTAATGGGGGAAAAGTGGAGAAATGTGCTCTCATATTTAATATATTCAGGTGTGTTCCAGAAATGTAAAACTACCGAAAACCAACCAAAATCCCATACAATTTTTGTTGATTTTCGGTTGCTTAGTAATTCTGGAGCACTGCTGATTAAATTATAAGTACTCTAGCAAAATATTTTGCCTTCTGCTCAGAGTTGCTTAGGCTATCAGCTGAAAGCATTTATCGAATTTTTTAATTTTAGAATAACATTTTTAAGTTTTTGGCAATTTAGTAAGTGATGAATTTTGTTGAGAAGCGAAACACTAAGCATGTTAACTTTTACTTCTTAGCTGCTTGCAGCATGAGATTTTGATGCTAAATTTCAAAGAGATACGATTTTTATATGTGAAATTTTATATATTCATTATATAAAATTAAACAAGTTGGAAAGGCTATAGTCGAGAACTCGACCATAGGATAACCTTTACTGATTTCAATATATATAAAAGTACTTTAAAAAATGTATTATCTAATAAAATTGTTGATTGTATTGATAAAATAACTTTATTAATAACTTTGGTTAGCTAATACTCCTGTTCTACTTGTCCGATCTTGCTGCGGTTAAGTGAGATTATAATAGATAACGCTATTTACCATAAAAACTTATCTTATCTTAAAAACTGTGGGTGTGGTGGTTTTTCTCAATTTGCGGGGGCGTAGGAGGCCGTGGACTTAATTTGAAACAAACGTGATCTGCGTGGGGTATATAGAAGTCTGTGTGTCAAATTTGGTTGCTCTACCTTTTATAGTCTCTGAGATCCTTTTGTTCATACAGACAGACAGACGGACAGACGGACAGACACACATGGCTATATCGACTCGGCTATTGATGCTGATCAAGAATATATATAATGTATAAGGTCGGAGATGCCTCCTTCTACCTTTTACATACGTTCCAACGAACACAATATACCCTTTTACTTATTTTTTAAGTAACAGGTATAATAAATTAAATATTGATATTTATTTAAAGTGCTTCAGGGATTGAAAAATATAAAGCAAAAGAAGAATTCTTTTTTATGTTTAAACCGAAAGAGATATAAGGAAATAAGCTTAAAACTGAGTTAGGGTATAACTAAGTAAACATTTCATATATATTTTGGTATTATATCATACTGTTCAACAGTAGCTTGAAATTAAATTAATAAACTAAAATGCGGGCTATTTAATTGAAACTGTTGTATATAAAATATTAAACACTTCAGATATTAGAAATTACAGAAACCGACATGAATCAATTGATAATCTCAAAATTTATTTATTTACAATTTCAGGTAAGACCAGATAACAAAACAAGCTACTTGTGTTAAACATTTTAAGCTGTAAGTAATTTAACATTTTGTAAAAATATATTTAAAGCACTTGCCATATTTATCCCTTACTTAAAAGCAAATCGCGTAAATTGTTGAAAATATTTTGAGGCCATGGTCTGTTTAAACTGCAGCTTGTGTATCTCACAGATACTTCGAGATAAGTGCATTGAAGCTTATTATTTAACTGAAAATTCGGTTTTCGCTTTAGTTGCATTTTGTGTTTATTCTGCTTGCATTTATTATGCATAAGCCATTTGCATATTTATAGTTGTAAAGTAAGCTAAGGGACATGGGAGGGAAAAAGCTATTGCAGGACATAACGACTACCATAGAGCAATAACTGAATAATTTCATTAAAGCGAATAGCAAATATTGTCATGTAGTAAAACATTAAACTCAATTTGCCGCCCACTCGAGAGCTGCCTCCCTTTTTGCCTTCTCCTTTTACATTTGCCTCACTCTGTAACTTGTCTTTACTACATTTTTTTTATTTGCTTCCTTTTGCTACTTGTAAATTATGCAAAAGGCTTCGCAAAATTGCTGGCAGCTGCCGCTGCTGCGCTTTTTTCTCTTTCTTCCGGCATCTGGGAAGGATGCGCCGGAGCTCTCTCTGGGCCAGCCCAAGTCCAACCCAACCCATTTAATTAGCCATTAAGTTTTATTGCTCGCAATTTTGTTTAATTTGCTTTAAATACAGCAGAGCAAAAAGCGAGCATACAGCCAACTAGCTGGCAAAAAATACTAGTAGCTAGCAAAATGAAGAGGGCAAAGAAAAAATAGTGCAGTAACTGGTTAGGTGGGTGGATGCGCCGCCTCGGGCTGTTGGCCTCACTTGGCTCTCTTTCTGGTCAAATGGCCAGACGCCGTTGGCAATTCACAGTGCAAAAAACAAGATCAAACGGAACGGAAAAACTAGAAAAGTTGTGTAATTTTAAATGTAGAACTATGTTAAGTGTTTCTTTTATGGCTGTATCTGCGAATTAGATGAAGTTTTTTCAGCTTAGATTCAACGGATTGGTTAGCTGCTGTAATCATGAGTTGTTATCTGGTTTCGAAATGTTGGAAATTGTTTTTAAATAATTGAATTTATTAAGAAAAAAATATATGCAACATGAAATCTAAAGCATATATTAAACTAAATTCAATTTTCCCAATTTAATTAGATTCAATGCAATGACTTGCTGCTGTGAGGATGATTTAGTTTCTTATTGTGGGAAAATAATTAATAATAATAATTTAATAAACCTTATAATAATTGATTTCATCATGATAAGAGTATAGGCTACTTAAATACAAAAAAAAAAAAATTAAACTAAATTCAGATTTTCCTATTTCAAAAAAATTATAGAATTAAAGAAATATTTAAAAATTTAACATTAGCTTATTAATAAACTAACTATTAAAGCAGTTAATTAATTATTTTTTGCTGATGATTCTGGTGTTTTTTAACTGCTCATATTCCAAAGATTCAATAAAAGCGCATTTAACTCGAATGGAAATCAAATCTTTGCAGTTGCCAATGCAAATAACTATTTTCAATTTGTATTTCAAACTAAACAGCATCTCGTTACCCTAAAACCTTTACTCAATATCACAACAAGTTCTGGAAAATACTCACAAAAAAAGTGTTAAAAACAAAATTCCGCAGCGAGTGTGTGTGTGTGTGTAAGTGGGAAAATTGGATTTGCACGCGCACATTTTGCAATAAGCCATAAAATTTAATTTGATTATAAAAGTTTATACACACAACATGCCAGACAGAAATGGGGAAGGAACTGCCAGAGTATCCGGAACCAACTATAGTAATACCATAGAATTGCGGTGCTACGAGTAATCGCATATACTCCCATTTATTTAGGCAAGGGGAAAGGATGTCAAGGGGCAGAGGTGGATGCTATTGCATATGCTGACTGACATGCGGCGGCAATTTGAATGCAAAATGCGCATTTTGGCCCAAAGGCAGCAGGAAGTGCAGCTAAAGGTAGTTGCAACAACAACAACAACCAAAACTGGTACAAATTGAAAAGAGCAAAATTGCCTTAACTAAAATGCAAAAAGGACATTGCCAGCAAACGGGAATGGCATATTGAAAATGCGCAATGTAATGGCCAGCAACAAGACCAAAGAAATAGTAAGTGGAAAGCAGAAGGAAAAATGAAAAAAAAAAAGAAAGACAGGAACTCTTGACATTTAACTAACTTAAGGGATTTTTATATAATTTATGTGACTCAAAGCCGCTTACTTATTGCATTCACTGTAATGTGCAGGCAAATGGATTTCAGAAATATGAATAAGGGAATTATTCTAGTTAAAATACGATTATAAGAAATTTATAAGAACTGAATACAATTTATTCAGTCTGCTATTTTTATTTTTTTTATTTTAGGATGCTTTATTTATTCAACGTCGACTCAAAACCAGTCGACGGATAGTAAAAATGAAGCATTCAATAAAAAAAAATGTTTATAAATAGGAATTAAATAATAAAAATGAACAATAAAATTATAAAATTTATACTCGATTTAATGTAATGACTGAAAATAGAAAAAGTTAAATTAAGTTACTTTATTATTAAACAGATTCAGTTGAGGCAATATACTAGTCTTTGTTCGATTCATAACTTTTCTTAGGTACTATATTTTCAAGTATTCAGTTACCACTCGAATTTCAAACTGCCCATTAAGTATACGCTCAGTATGCCTTGGAAGCAAATGTTTACAGTTCATTTACCTGTGGCCCAAAACAAATGATAAATATCAACGAGCCAAAGACAAAAGTGGCCCTAAAAGCGAACCAAAAATGGCAAAGAAAAACCTTTTGGGCATTAGAAGCACAGAAAGCAGACGGCAGTTGTAAGTTGAAGCTGAAGCCGAGACTTGGGCCTAGAGAGAGAGAGAGAGAGAGAATGGCAACTGTTGCCCAAGAGACGACGACAACAATGAGTTTGTTTTTGGCCTCGTCGCCTCACATGCTTATGAGCATTTAATTAAATGCAAGAACAAGGAGACATTGTTGTGGCAGCAACAGCAACAGCATCAGCATCAGCAACAACAGAACGAAACTGCATACTTAATGAAAAGCAGCTGCCTTTTGGGCTGCCCCAAGAGTACCCAAAAGTTGCTAATTAAAAAGGCAAACAGCAACTGCAACTGCAGCAACAACAACAACAACAACATCAATAGCTGCATCAGGAAGCAGCAAACAACATCAAGATGCCGCACGAACCGAAACGTTGTCCAAGCCGAGTGTTGTTAACCTTTTCTGCAGTAGCAACAACAGCAACAACTACAAGGAGCTGTTGCTGCAGTTGCAAGTTGCTGCCCGTCTTTGACAAGCCAAGGAGCAAACGCTATCACCAGGGACCAAAAAAACAGCAGCCGCCTAACGATATCAATAGAACAGAAGCGAGCTGAGACTTGAGAAAGAGGATGAGGCAATTGCATGCAGCGGCAGCAGCAGCAACAGCAACAACTGCAAACGCTGTTGCTGCAGCATTTTCGTGCAGTTGACATTCGTGCCAAGTGGCAGCAACTGCAGCAGCGTCGGCAACTGTTGCAAGTTCTTAGAACGCGCCACATGCTGCGCCACGTTCCGCTGTTGCCATCATCGTCATCAGCAACAGCAACAGCAACATCATTGTCGTTGCTGATGTTGTTATTGTTGTTGCTGTTGCTGTCGTTGTCGTTTTAGCTATTGAACTTGAATTTTAAGTGCCACTGCGGCGTGGCTAGAACAACCTCTTAGGGTTAGATTTAAAGCCAGCTACCGTTGACCGAAAGTTGATAACACACAACCCACGCCTGGCCCAACAGTTCCGTAACAGTTCCCTAACAGTGGCCTAACATTACTCTGACAGTTGTCTAACAGTTGTCTAACAGCAGAGCAAGCTGTGCATTTAAAAGCGTAACTCAACTGTGCTGGAAATTGGCAGCAATTGACACTTTGCAACAAGGACTTAAAAAGCGATCAAGGTATCGACTAGCAGATACCTCTTGGGAATTGGCCACAATTTACACTTGCCAACAAAGTAGTGAAAGATGGCAACAAGAAATCGTGTGATCGACCGGCAACAAGTAAGAAAAGAAGTCAAGCTGATTGATCGACTAGAAGGTGCTCTGTATGCACATGAAAGTGACAGGAGCTGTTAAGTGATTGACTAGCAGATACCCTGTATAAACTTAAATAGAAAGTACCACGTTAGTTATTGATCGATACTCTGTCTAAAACAAAATAAGGTCAACTGTGCGACTAGCAGATACCCTGTATGCAATAGAGTGTCCAAAATCGACCAAATTAGCGATGTAAGCTTTTGCCCACTACAGAGACAAGCATAAAGGCAGAACAAAAGTTAGGTGATAGACAAGCAGATACCTTATAAACACATCATGTGTGTCAGTTTTTGTCAAACCCATTACAAACATTTTTGGCATACAGGGTATAAAGAGGAATCATAGAAATTCAAGCACAACTATTTAATGTCACTTTGGCACTTCCTTAAAAGTCCAACGTCTCCTGTCGCCATTCAGGCAACGAAAAATATTTTTCCAGCCTCTTTTTGTGCGCTAAGAATTTCTAATTAGTGGCGCCATATTGTAGAACCCCAATGGGTGTCGTCGTCGCCGTCGTCGTCGCCGTCCACGTCGTCTTCGTTGTCGTCTGGTGACGCCAATCACAGACTGTTGCCTGCATCTCTAACTGCATCTTTTACTGCTGTTGTTGTTGTTGCTGCTGCTGCTGTTTGCTACAAAAGGCAGCGGCAACTCGACAACTCGCATGTTGCTGTTGCAAGCCCCGAGTTGCTGTTGCACAGTCTCTGGTCCCGGTTTGCTGTGCCGAGTCGGGAGCTTGTTTGCTGCCTTAATTCGACGCAAATATTTTAGCGGCTACTGCCGCTGCTTCCCTCAGCTAATTACGTTAAACATATTGCGTGACACGCCTCCTAACGCCTCCACCGCGCTGCCAGCTGCCTTCACACTGCAAAAATCAGTTAGTTTTTGGTGTTAATTACATTGCATTTCCAGCAAGTGGCGCTGCTCGCACACAGTACATTTCAAACTGTTAGACAAACCAACCAAAAAAAAAAAAAAAAGAGAAAAATAAACAGAAGGCTTCCGGCAACTTCAAACTGTTTTATTGCCACATCAAGTGGTACTCATATCGCTAAACAATCAAAGTTTTATGAAATTTTTTTCCTGCCGAATTCATCTGAAAGTCTCGGCTCATAAATCTCGCGTGCTGCAAATCTCAGCTCAATTCTTTCATTTCATTTCGTTTCATTTCAATTCATTTGATTTTATTTTGTTGTAGTTTGTTGTGCGTCCATAGCGACTATAAAGCTGTTAAGACAGCCAAAAGACTTTTGGAGTCGACCTATCAAGTGCCGCACATCGGCAACTTGAAGACCAAGTCAACAAAATACAACGAAAATGAAAAGGAAACCTTTTGCATTTGAATCTCAATACCAATCCCAATCCCAATCCCAAGTCGCAGTGCCAATCGCAATCGCAATCCCTTAAACCGTTTGCTTGATGTTTTGACCCTTTTCAAGATGTTGTCTTCATTGCGTGTCTGGACGGACTTGGAAGTGTATAAGGAAGCAAAGGAGAAGCCTCCTTCAAAATGCCAGAGCCTCCGAGTCTTTTGAAAACTTGACGAAAAAATCGCGATAATAATATTTATTTGTTGTTTTTTCCCCTTTTTTTTTCTCTCTTTCTCTTGCACTCTTTGCAAAGGCGCTAAGCGTGCTTCATAATTTATTATATATTTTTGTTTTTATAGGGCAATTTCAGTCTCAGCATAACTTACAGTTTTGTTTGCACTGACTGTCAAACTGCAATGCTTTAACAGTGGCTGTTAAACATCTGCCGTTAAGTGATTAGTTTAGATTAGTTTAGATATTAAAGTTAAGACTGTTACAGTTTTAAATGTACTGCTGTTGTTGGATTTCTCACCGTTCTTGCTGCTCCCACAGCTCTTTTACGTCCCAGGACCAATAGAAACATAATCAACCGCTTAAATACCACAACGTAATTAACATTACACTCAATTAACATTTTCTGTTGGCAAACTGTTTACTGTTAAACGCTGTTGTCGCATGTTAAGCCACAGTTGGAGGCTCCTCATTTCTAGGCTCGTTTGCTGCCCACACAGCAGCTGCTCCTGCCAAGGCAGCGGCAGCCAAGTCAATAAACGCGTTTATTGTCTTAGCCAACACACAATCTCTCGCCTGCCCCTTGTCTCGGCACCGGCAATTGCCTCAACCGTCAACCCCAACTTACTTCCTTCCAGTCCACACCACAGCAGCGACTTGTGTACACTGTCTGTGTTGGTGCCAAGAAAAATGTTGCTGTCGCGCCAACGTTTGCCATTGTCGTCGTTGTTGTCGTTGTTGTAGTTGTTGTTGGCGTCGTCTCATCTTGTTGCTGCTCCCTCTCGAGCGATCACAGTTCTATTCGTAGTTCTTGTGCCAACTTTTGTCCATTTTAAGGCAGCTGGAATGTTGCTTTCTTGTAAATTGTTTAAATAAAAGACACAACAGCAGCAAGAGCTCTTCCTTCTGCTCACTGGCTACTGTTTGGTTCACCCCGCACCTCCCTCCTCCTTCCCTCCTTGCCTTGTCTGCCTTTGCTCAATGAGCTCTTGTTTGACTTTGTTTTGTTTGCCACTTTTCAAATAGCAAAAACTATTTGTTTTGCGCCTTATTTAGTTTTTTGTGCCATCCACATGCACCTGCTGCTGCTGCTGCGACAACAGCAACAACAGCAACAGCAGCAGAAACAACAGCAGCGTTAACAGCGGCTTTTGCATTAACATTATCAGCATGTGGGCTGTGATTCTTGATCAAAAGTCGCTAGATATGCTTAATTGTCATTTAATTGAAGTACTGACTAGATCGAACTGCAAATGAGCTATATAAAAAATATTTTTAAAATAAACTAGCTTATTCAAACATTAATTCCGAATCCGAATTGAAAGTCAGTGATTCAGTGAATCATTCAGGACAAAGAGTTGTGCATTTTTAGATAATTACAATCAATAAATAAAGCTAGACAGATTTGTTAAGATGAATAAAGTTGACAAACAGCCTGACTAAGTCTTCATACCTTAAACAAAACCGGCAAGTAGAGCTGTTAAAAATAGTTGTAGGTCTAGTTAGAGACGTCAGTCCCTGGGCACGTGCTTCAGATTCTAATGCAATTGCAGCGAGGAACAGAAAAAAAAATAATATGTTGAAAACTGAAACTGGCATCCAATCAGAGATCAAGTCGTTTTAAT
Organism: Drosophila innubila; assembly: GCF_004354385.1. Lineage (NCBI taxonomy): Eukaryota > Metazoa > Arthropoda > Insecta > Diptera > Drosophilidae > Drosophila > Drosophila innubila. The sequence goes on from NW_022995376.1 coordinate 20,212,046, forward strand.
TAGAATTCTAAATGTTTCAGAGGAAGTTGGCGCTTGTACGAGTATCTATCTTCTAGCAGCTTATTAATATTTATGCCCAGGGATGGGGAGCATTGTGGACTGCGTGATGAGGCGACTTTATAACTAGACATCAGTTCAGTTCCATCCATATATCTATATGCTCTGGACTTTTGCCACACTTTGAGCGCCCGTCACACGCAATCCCAGAGGTCAGAGCTGTGCATTTTGAGCATTATCAGAGTCCGACATCTTAAGTTGCCTGCTGCAGTTGTCTTGCCGTATCTGATGATCATCATCGTCATCTAATGATGATGGCAGCCACAACGTTCTTGTTTTCCGCATAAAAACCAAACTAATACCCAGGGCAAACCTATAATTTATGTGCTTTAAATTCAATTTTCATTCAGCAAAAATTGCAAACACACAAAAAATGCCGGTGGTCTTTTTATACATGTGGGAAAAGGAGCAGACGATGAAGTTTTTACCTCGAACTCAACCAAAAGCTGTTGCCAAGAACCGCAGCAAACGGCGCCCTTCAACTCTTTATTATTATTTATTTTTTGTTTTTTTTTTTTTTTATTATTGTTTGTGAATGAGTCATGCGTATAAAGATCCTGAAATGGCTAATCTTGTAGTGCGGCACAGTGGAAACTGCTTAAAGTAGAATAGTTTGCTAGTATTAGAGACTGTAACTCTTATAAGTATTCAAATCAAATTTGTAATCTAACAATTAATTTTAAATTTGTACTTTTAAGTAACGAAAGAAAGCAAAATATTAATATTCAGGAATTTTTTAAAATAAATAATTTATTAAAAATGCACAACAATTTATTTGCAAACTTTTATCAATCAAAAATAATTTTCCCAACGTTGCAATGTCTTTCTTTTACTTGCATTTTCGTTTGATGTTCCTCAAAACTGAATCTACTGTAGTTTATTGTGAACATTTTGTTTACCAAAATAGACCCCACACGTAGCTCAACGGCTGTCAGACTGTCTGTTAGTCACCTTTTAACTGACTCTGTCAGTTTGCCATTCCGCCAGTCACTCATAAATATCAGAGGGCGCCCATTTTAGCTGCTCCTCGTGGTCTTTTGGGGCATTCGGTTGAGGTTTTTTTGTGCGTGAGTTTCACACCTTTTTGGCAAAACGATGAGAGATTTCAATAAAGTGTAGAGCTGATCTGGGTATGACTAATGGCAAGTGCAAGTTGGCAAGTCGGCAAGTCGGAAAGTCAGCTGAAAATGGCTTCCCCAATGGGTTGAGGAGTTGCATTTAAATGTCGCGAACGTTACGCTTTTGCCTCTCGGCTGATTTCTGGGCATTATTTATGGCCATTATTGTTGGCCTATGAGGCTCGTTTTGTTTGCTTTATGAGCTGAGGTCTCGAATCAGTCAACTTGTAGAGCTTTTGTTGCTGTTTCATTCGCTGTTGCGAATGCATTTCCAGTTCCGAGAATCTCACAGAGAGCGCAAAGCCCCAGAGTCTAGACGGGCGACGTCGTGCGACACTTTGTCGCCGTCAGGCTCCAGGTCCCTCAGCTCCCTGCAGCTCCCTGCAGCTCCCTGCCACCCCCCCGCGAGTGATCAACACTTTTGTGAGCTCATTCGAAGTTTTGGCTGAGACTGGACCAGCATACGGTGCTCAGGTTTCAGGTTTAGTTTAGGTCTTTATAGCCTGCAATACTTTTTCGCTTCGTTCTTTATTACATTTTTTATTTGCTTTTTTCTTTTCTTACTTTTCGTTTGCCTCTTTTGAATTGGCTTTTCGTCTTTTGTTGTGCTTAGCACGAAATGCAGGCCAAGGGATCCCTTCCAGGGATCGGGACACTTGCGGGGGTGTAGATTTGTAGAATTGTTACCCCCTGCCCTCCGCTCTCTGTCGATCTTGCTTCTCATTTTCATTTTAAATGAAGTGTCAAAGACTTTAAATGGCTTTTTATGCTACTGCGAATGAAGCTGTTTTTCATTTCTATGTCTCGTATCGTTTTGCGTGTTGTTGTTAGTTTTATTGTTGTTGCTGTTGATGATTGCTCATTATGTTTATCAGTAGATGTTGCTGTTGCAGTGTTGCCTAGAGTTTATGGGAGTGCAAATGCAATTAAACAGCGTCAAAGTCAAGTTTACATAAGTAACTGAAAGAAAGAGAGAGAGAGAGATAGAGGAGAGATGGGCAGAATGTACGTACGAACGAAAGAGAGAGATAAATTCTAACGACAAAGTCGATATAATACTTATTATTAATTGTAAAAATAAGTAAAACTAGAGCTCTATAAGTATCTAAGTTAATATTCGTATTAAAATTGTTTACTTAGTCCAGTGTAATCATTTATGAACTTGTTCCCTCTTTTTATATATTTTTTTATTGGATTAATTACTTATAGATTATACTATACGATTAAGGGATTCAGTCATTTTGGGATTGAAGCGATAAGTAATATTTGCTCAGGTTTCAGCTCCCACATAATTCAGTTTCATATCTCAAAAAACTTTCCCAGCGTTTAACACGTAATTCACTTGTTCGTCTTTTGTTTATGCCGATTGTTTTTCAACAAATATTTTGCGATAATGTGCAATGAGAGTTGGTGATGGGGAGAGGAGAGGCAGGGAGATAGGTGGAGAGAGACCTGACAGATCGTTTGGTTCACTGACTGTTGATGGGTTGTTCAAGAGGGAACTTTGCATTATTATTGTTATTTTTATTGCTGTTATTGCTGTTATTGTTGTTATTGTTGTACTGGAGCCACTTGAAACCGGCAGCTGTCGCACTTCACTTCACTTTGCAATCTGAATGTATTTAATGGCTCACAAAAATTCTTTAAAAAATGAAATACAAAAAACAAACGAAAGCCCCGAGCGCGTCGAGTGAGTAGAGTATAAAAAGCTTCCGTATAGCCTTTTAGCAAATATTTACAGTTTGTTTTTATTTAATTACGAATCTGCGAAAGCTGACAAGCAGCAACAAGAAGGGACAACAACAAGCCAAAAGAGGGGACACTATAAAATCAAAATGTAAACTGATAGCCAAGAGACAAAGCGTCAGTTGAGCAGCAGCTGAAGGGCATGTTAAGCTGACAGTGCCTCTCAAACTGTGCTCAAGCGTCAGCCAGCTTGATTGTCTCTTATTGTCGTTGTTGTTGTTGTTGCTGTTGTTGTTGTTGATGTTGCTGTTGTTGATGTTGCTGCTGTTGCTGACACTGCGGTAGGTTGTTTGGTTTTTGGCTTTTGTTGTTTATTTTTTTGGGGTAGAGACAGCGTGCTTAAGTGGCTTTAGCTGCTTGGTTGAGTTTTTGCACAGATGGAATGGACAGGGTAAGACTAAGGTTGATAAAGTTTGAGAATTAGTTCAGCCAGGCAAAAAACCATAACTAGATTTCTAGTTAGATAGCAAAACAGCAGAAAACCGAATTCAATAAAATCATTTGATTTTGATCATTTTTAATCAGGGACCGTAAGGGTTAAAATTTTTAAAACTAAAATTATGTCTTGATAAAAAAATATTTTTTTTAAATAACTCTTATTATGGAATATTAAGAAATTTCAATTTTAAAATTTTAAACCATAATAAAACTCAAATTTAGTCTTTTATTATTATGACTTCTTCTATTATTATGATTATTATGGTGATGTATGCTCTTCAATATGGAATCATACAGAATCACACGTCGTAAGTGTGTTTAGATTTTGGAAATACCCCAGTGGGCTTAAAAGATATTTTCATTCAACTTTATTTTTTAAAGTGCTTTTAAATATTATATTTTAATAATTGAAAAATAATTTTGAATCATGATTTTTACTTTAAAATTAAAAAAAATTGAAAAATAACTTATGTTTTTGATTATAATATTTCAAATGGATAATAAGAGTCTAATTATGAAATTGTATTTTACACAAATAATGGTAAAAATTAATTTTAATTATCTAATTAACTCCCATGAGCGATTCCTGTTTTACATATAAGCTTCAAAATGAAATGAAATCATTTCGAAGCACTTACTCCAATCCTCATTACAAGTGTTGAATAATTTGCAAATTTTTGAATACCCGCAGACTCTTTAAGTTTTCAGTTTTAAATCAAAAATTTTGAAATTTGTCAATTAGTTGTTTATTTAGAGATTTCATTTATAAATTCAATTTTTATGCTATCATCTTTTAATCGTATTCTTTAAATAAATGAATAATTACTCTTTTCATTATTATTATTAATAAATTTTTTTTTATATATTTTTATTTAATATTTATTGGTAATAGTCAAGTTTAGTTTTATATTATTGTTAATTATTCTAATCTGTCGTTATTGACTTTGCCTTTTGGTGGATTTTAAATCTTTGCTGTATTATCTTTAGGCTCCTTCTTGCCAATATTGGCAATTGCTTTGCTTATATTTGGCCATTTATCTGGGCAAATACTTAGCCAAGTCTCAAGCAAACTTCACGCGCTAATCTTCATCACAGGCACAATCGAAGACCACGTCCAAGCCCAAATCGAATCCCTATTGGCCTGGCTGGGTGCAGCCCATCATGAGCATTGCCCATTGCCCATTGCCTGTTGGCTGATCAATCGTACAATTGAGTAAAATCCAACTTTATTTGCAGTACTTGCAACAGGGCAACACAGGCGACGCTTTTTGCTGCCTCCTGTTGCATGTTGTCTGCTTGCAGCTTGCAGCTTGCCTGTTGACTGTTGCTTGTTGCCTCGCCTGGGCTTTGGCTTTGTTGTTTTAATGGCTTTCGCTAACATAAAAGCCATTAAGATAACATTTTTATAGGATTTCAATGGCAGTCACGGCAGCAGCAGCAGCCGCAGCCTCTGACCAGCTCTAAGGCAACAAAGAAGAAGCTTTGGCCATTTTTTATAGCCACGCGGCAGCAGCTTGGCTTGTGGAGTGGGAGATGGGGGCAGTTAGAGCCCTACCACAAGCCACGTCCAAATGTCATTGACTATCAATAGAAGATGCGGCCCTGCACTTGGCAACAGGTTGGTAGCAGATGCTGCTGCTGCTGCTGCCTTTTGTTTCAAACTGCGCCCAGTTAGTTACCGGGCTCAATGTGCGCTTATTAAACGCAATATTTGTGGCAAGTTGCAGCCGTTGCAATGTTGTAAGACCCTGACTTTAGTTGTGGCTATGGCTGTGGCTATGGCTTTGACTCTCTGTCTGCCTCGGCCTATTGGCCATAAAGTGCGATTTATTTTTGTTGATTTTTTGCGTGCATTGCGCCGTTGGAGTCGCTGCTAGCCCCCAAAAGGGTTTTCCTTCATCTTCTTCTTCTACTCTTATGCACAGGCACTTCCTACTTCCAGGTTGCAGCATCCATTCCACTGCTGACCACTGATGTGCCTAGCCCTGCCCTATACTATACCTATACTATGCTACAATCCCCCTTTTGAAGCTGTAGTCACACTTTTGCACTCCGTTACGAGTGCTCAGTATGTGCAATCCCTTTAGCCTCCTCACCCTCCTCCTCTGTTTACTCTACCCCTCATCCCCATTGCAATCACAATGGCACTCGATGATGCAATGCTCTGACTATGACCCTGCCACTGCCTCTGGTGGCAAAAACTGTACAATGGACAATTACTTTGGTTTTTGCATTAAACAAATCTAAATATTTTACAAAGAATTCAATTCATATATTTTTTTATGGAAAGTAGCTGCTTTAAGTAAGCTTAATCTTTAATATTTATATATATTTATAATATGCTACAATAAAAATAAAAATTAATGTGTTGTTGCCCATTTTTTACACGGGTTAAAAGTTTTCTAAGCTTTAGCTTATGGTTTATCTTATGGTGAATCTATCAGTCAGTTCGTTAGTCAATTTTCTATTAGTCATAACTGTAAGCCAATCAATCAGTCATTTACTTAGTTACTCAATCAGTCCGTCATTTTGTCAGTAAACACAAAAAGATTAAAATATTAATATTAATATTCCCATAATTTGCTGATCAAATCACATGTTAGTTTTTTTTTAAAATATATTATAACAATATAGATCACTTGTCTTATGTATCGCCAAAGTCGATAAATTTTTAGAGATTTGTTTTTATTTAATTTTAAAATTCGTTTAATATAATTCAATAAATTTGAATTTTATCAAATCTGTCAACAAAATTTTATTTTTCATTTGAAAGCAATCAAATCTACCGGTTTGTTAAATATATTTATGATAAGAAATGTATTAGTGATTTACAAGAATTTTAGACAACATATTAATTTTTCTTCTCAATTTTTAATAAGTTTGCTTGTAAATAAATTCCATTTCCATTGATTGATTTAGATACGTGTTAATTGTCTATAGTTAACTAATGATAACTAATTTTATCATTATTTTGTCTTCTTAAATTATTTTCAAATTTTAAGCAACCTTTGCCCATTGTGCAGCTTTACCACACTTTCAACAAATCGCTTCACATTCTTTTTTTGTTGAGTTTAATGTTTCGGATTTTTTTCGATTCGTTTTTTTTTTTGTTTTTATTTATTTTTTTTGTGTTTCATCTTCTATCTCTAATGCCCGACAATTGTTGGCACTTCTTCTTCCTAGTTGGCTTTTGCTTTGCTTTGCTTTTGTTTTGTTTTCATTTCGGGGAGCGTCATCGTCATCGTGTTGAGCTCTTCAGTTTTGCAGCTTCCAACTTGCAACTTGGAAGTTGCAAGCTCCCCCAGCAACGTCCATTATGCAGCATTATTTGCAGCTACTCTTGTTGTTGTCCATTTGGGTCCAGCTGCTGATACGGAATCCCAATGCCGGCAGAGACGATTCCCCGACCCTATCCCTGCCCCTGCCACTGCCCCTTCCCCTTCCCCTATTCCCTGCCTGTTTCTGCCCTTTGCATTGACCAGCACAAACACATAAATTGCATTTGTCGGTTTGTTGTCGTTTTCATAAATAAGATAAAGATAAACGACCAAGTTGCATATTATTTGTAATTGCATTTGTTGTTGTTGTTGTTGTTGTTGTTCTGGTTGCTGTCGTTGCTGTTGCTGTTGTTGTTGCTGGTTAGACGGGACTATTGATAGCAGCAATGTTAGCAGCATTTGAATTTATTATTGGCTCAAACGCTTTGCTTTTCTTGTTTACACCAGATGGAGATCATTGAACGCTAAATGGCCAAAACAAATGTGTAGCAAATTTCTCAGCTGTCTGGTCTAAAAGGGTTTTAATGAGATTACCGGAAGGGAAACACTTGCCCTAATCACAATAAAAGACTTTCTTACTATTGATAAGTATAACATTTGAAAGATTCTTGAAAGGCAGCTTTTTTTTATTATTTTTGAAGGACTGAAGGAACTTCCGGCTTGTATCTTAAGCTTATTTATGGCCTGGCCTTATGTCTTAAGTATGCCAGACGTCATAATCGATTAGTTCATTTGCCTCAAAAGTTTAAGCTATATTTATTTTCGTTTTTTTTTTGTGTGTATTATTTTAAACAATTTTTAAACTTGTCTCAAATGATGGCAACACAAACTGATTCAACGTGACAGACTCGGGCATAACTCTTGGATTTGTTATAATCTTGTCCAAAAGAGAGAGACTTCGAGTAAGAGGTGGAGGCTGAGGGAAAAAACACTACAATAATTTATTGTTGCTCCATAGATGGAGAAGTCGTTGTAGTTGTCGGCTTATATAAATGTGAAATTAATTGCTTAATTTAGTGGAATGGATTGCGAGAGTTTCTCAAAAAGCCACTTTTGCTTTTTCCATGCAACGCGCAACAACTTGTGAGTTGAGCTCACACAGTTGGCAGTCTTGACAGTTTTATCACATTATTAATAAGAAATAGAGCTGCGGCTGTTTGCCTTCCCGTCTGCAAATAAAAACAAAAAACAACAACAATTCGAGCCACAATAAATACCAGGAACCATTCCATTCCATTCCATAGCAGAGCTCTTGAGATCTGCGCGCATCTGTCAAGTTTTCCACGCCTTCGCCTGGTCCAAACTGTCAACGTGGCCATAATTCATAATAAGCGGGCAAAGAACGGCGCCGATTTCATTCTATGTAGCTGGTAGCCATGACTCCTAGGCTAAAGCTTAAGTGTACAGTAACAATAAGCTGAGAAATCATAAAGCCCGACTAGCAGATTCCCTATACATAAGTAGGATGAATAATGCTGATAAGGCTTAATTACCTGGAATACAGTCAATCAAAGACAAAAAAATATGCTTAACTATTAATAAATAATTACTTAAAAGATGTATTTAATTTAGTTTTTTTATCCAATGCTTTTTTTTAAATTTATTTATCTACTGTGAACTAAATACAGTTGACTTAGGGTAATGCAAAAATTAAAATAAAATTATAAAAAAATAGCTTTAAATTAAATATTAAAATAAAAAAAAAATATTTGAAATAAATCTAAAAAGATTAAGAAAAAACTAATTAAATATTAAAAAGTATAGAAGAAGATGCAAGGAAACTCGATCAACTTTTAACTCAATAGACCAACTTTTAATTTCTTAAAACTATTCTCTAACATATCTATTATCAAATGTATCTCAATTTTTAATATCTACACTTTGTTTTCTACTACTAAAATAAAATAGATGAATTTTAAATCCCAACTGAGGTCTCTTCCAAGCGAGTATATCCACTAAAGTGAGGGTATAGATACAGTGCTTTGTCTGTCATATAAACATATAGCTAAAGATGAATATATACAAACCAAAGGGGGCGTAACAGGGGGCCAACAACATTTAACAAAAGGCAATCGCAAATATTTTGCAGCGCGCAAACAAAAGGCAATCGCAAATATTTTGCAGCGCGCAAAAAGCAAAAACCTAAAAAGCCGGCAAAACGGCAAATGTTTCAAAAAGGGTGCGGGGGAGGTAAGAGAAGGGGCAGGGGAAGGGGGTTCATAAATGCGTTGCTGTAGCTTTATTGTATACATGTATAAAACTAGGTGTACGTTGTTACACACAGACACACACATTTATACATTCATTTGTATCGTTGCCTTTTGTTATCAACGTGGAGCGTTGAGTGTGAGAGGGATAAATAGAGAGAGAGAGAGAGAGGGGTAGACAGACAGGGCTATGAACAAATTGTTGACTCAGCGCCGTGCAAATTGTTCAATGCAATTTTTAGTTTAGTTTTGTGCAAAATGTTCGCTGGATGAATAACAGATTTATGAATGCAACAGTTAGACCGGGAAGATATAGATGGGGAGCGGAAAGGCATGTATTTGGGGGAAGTCTAAAGCGAATATTTGCATAGCCAGAACAAAAATTTAACTGCTCTAATAGTGAAATAGCGAAAAGAACAACAACAAACACAACAAATTGTTTCGCATTGCGTGAAAACAAGATAATTGAATCTAATAAAGAAGAGTTTATAAACTTTATATTGCAGGCGATAAAGTGTTGTTAGAATAACTGTAAAGCCTTATTAACTAGATGAATTAATGTTTTATAAATATAATTTATTTATTTTTGCTTTCATTCTTTTTATTTGCAGGTGAGTTTTAAGTTCCCGCAGATTACTCATACGTCATGTTGGGTTGCGGGTAAGTCTCTTGAACTCTGGCTAACATTAGCTCGTTTTGTGAGAGTGTCTCTCTCTCTCTCTATCACTCGCTCTGTCATGCCCACTCCTTCTCAAACTGCGTCTAATTACGCCTATTTCAAATATTAAATGCAATTTCATTCTCATCATTTCCGAGCGGCGAGTTTTGCTGTTTCCTTCCCCCAAAAACCTAATTGAAATTACGTAACGTTCATTGACTTTAGAAATTTGTTGGCCAACTATTTAGCAAGGCTTTGACTTGTTTGCCTCGTCGTCTCTCACATATTTTTTCACTTTTATTATTAGTTGCTTTTGGCCATTCCCAGTCTTGTATTAAGCGGCTCTTTGCCATAATACTCGAAGCTCTAATGTAATCGCATTAGTGCGCTTTATTGCCTTCCCTCTACCTCTCTTTCTCTCTCTCTCTCTCTCTGGTTGAGGCACAACAAAATAGATTTCATTTAGACACGATCATGCCCCATAATAATAAGCAAACGATCTGACTAATGACGAGCCAAAAACGCCAAGTTGCCAAGCTACAAAACATAAGCTGATAAGACTCATGTTGGCAGAACGTGAAACTCGAACTGAGACTACGATCAATAGCAAAACTCGATAGAAGAAGGAAGTGAAACCTGTGGAAGATAGAAAGAGGAAGATCTGATTGCAGTCAAGGAAGATTACACAACGTAAGTCGATCTAAGATCTTCTTCTGTCAAAGAAATGTAAGCATTCAAATATAGATTCAATTGATTCGTTTTGCATGGATCTGATCGCTTCAAGTGCGACTTTAAAATCTGCAAATAGCAAAAGTTCTAATTGATCTTTATGTAGCAGCTGCACGATAAATCCCTGCCACGCATAACTCAGCCATAATTAAACTGTTGAACTCGGCGCCGTGGCAACCAAAATCAAGAATAACAAAATCAAACTCATTCCTCAGTGATTGAAGTGAAGTGGCGACGACGAGCTATTCAAAAGGCGCCCTGAACACAACAAAAACCCAACGAATCGAAATCGAGTTCAATAATAATCATAATAAATAAAATAATAATGAATACAACCAAAAAAAAAAAAAAAAATCAAAAAAAATCTCAATGAATGTTGAAGGTCAGAATGCTTAAGCCTTAATCAATACTGAAGACAGTCGACGGCGAGTCGCCAAAATACTAAAAAAATACGTATCGAATATGAGTACCCGTACGAAAACAAAAATTGAAATTGTATCGATTGGCGAACGTCGCCAATTAATTTATTCTTCGAGTCGTCATCACAATTAAATGCCAATTGAAATTTACTCACATTTTTCGAGTTTGTTGTTATTTTGGGGCACTTGTTATTTTATATTATTTGGTTAATAAATTGGAATTAATGATACGGATTCTTAAATTGTATGTGACAAATTTATGCAGCTTTTTGATTAATTTTCATCTTCAATTAAATTGGTATTCGAATTGGTATTTTATTGATTTCCATGCTAATCTCTGTGCCATAATTCTTTATTTATAAACTCTGATCTATACGAAATGTTCTTCTTGCGTGTCTCTTACACTCACTCTCTCATTCTTTTTATTTCTCTCGTCTTGTTCCATTCTCTCCTTACGGATATCCATTACGGGAGCACGCGGTTCAATGATCGCATTTAATGATTTTTGTATGCGAAAATAAGTAGATTTGTAGTTATTTTTCTGGTCGAGTATATGGAGTGTATATGGAGTGTGCGAAGTGAGTATCCAGTATGAGTATATGTAAAGTATTTTGTCTGGCGATCGTGTCCAAAATGTTTTGTCTGAACCCGTGCGGAGCTTTCTTTTGTTATTTCTTCAAATCGTGTAGTAAATTTCAAATGGTTTTCATTTTTTTGCTCTAGCTGTTGAGTTGGAGGAGTTGACCCTCATTGTTGTTGTGCTTTATACACTTGAGATGAGCTGAAAAGATTGAACAGCTTTTGGCACAAGACTTATGTTATGCAATAAGGAATGCTTGACTCTCTATAGAAATATGTACCCAACTTACGTAACATAATCCAATCAACAATCTTGTACTATATTTTGAAAAAAGTTTTTTATTTAGATAGAAGTAGTTCATTAATTTTTTATTATCCTAAAAACATAAATAATAATATCTATTCACACCTTACACAATTTGATAAGCAAGCTTGTAAAACCTGACAGCTTTATCATAAAGTTGTGTGTATAAAAAAAAGATATCATCGAAACTATAAACGGAACCATAAACAAATTGCTGAGAGGCAACTTGACAGACACGACAACTTCTGTTTAAGTGCCGGGGCCACCAGGTTTGGGTATTTTCATTTAACGATGACGACAATTTTATCCAATTATGAGAAGGTTCGACTGTAAAACTTAACACTTAAAAGAAGTTACAAAGATTTTGCATTGGACAAAATCAATAATCAGCTCATCTACAGATCGGCCTCTGGCCGACGTAGTTAGGAGCATTGATAAAGAGCAGTATGTGTAAACGAGGCATAAAAATTAGCCCACGAAATGTAATGAAGGAAAGGAAAGGAAAGGAGGAGCCCCGTTTTCATTGGGGAGGATCGTAAAACGATCAGACATCAAGAATGTGCCATAAGCCATAAAGCGTATGCAGTTTCGGTATTTGATAGCCGTTGACCATAAAACTTGATAGCAGAACTTGAGTTTTAAGTGCCCTTATAATGAGGCACAAAATGGGCAACAAAGTTGGAACTGCTTTCGGTTAGAGCTGGAGCTGGAGTTGGAGTTGGAACTGGAGTTGGAGTTGGGGCTGGGCAAAGCACTTGGCTTGACAACTCAAGTAAATACATGGCCATAAAGCGTGAGAACATATTTATAGATGGAGGTCGATCTTTATCGCCAACGAATGGATGTGTAAATCTTCTTCTCCTTCTTCTTCTTCTTCAGGAATACGAATAAATCGCTGGCAGCAAGTCTGGCATGTAAATTTTTACGTCTATCCCAAAAATATTCAACTTCAAATGTGATTTGCAAATTTGTTTGTTGTGAATTGTTTTGTTGCTCTCTTTTGTGTTTATATTCATCAGCTTTTTCGCTTATGTGTTCAAATAAATTGACTTGGCCCGCAAACTTTGACCCACTTAGATCGAGATTTCAGCTTTCGTATATGCAGAGTCAGTGTCAGTGTCAGGGTCTATGATTTTCCATTTTTTTCAGATTGTTACAACTTATTTGATTATTTTGTAGGTGGAGAACAAATTTATTGGGTTTATTGAACTTGATTAGCCAGCTACTTGAAGTGTTCTTCGTTGGTAGCGATAAAATCCCATTTCATGTTTTTGGGCTGGGCAAATTGCGCCATATGTGTGTGTTGAAAATGTTAGATGGAATGCTTAAGATTAGTATTAAACCGAATAGTTGTTTTGGCCTACATTTGACGATCATTATGTCATTATAATAAACTGTTTATAGCTTGAGCAATTCTCTAATCAATTATAATTTAAAATAATCTGTCTAGTGATCAACAACTATTATTCACAAGTGGAGTTTAGTAGATCATTTGTCAGTATCTCATATGCATAAATGATCTCAGCTGATCTCACAACTAACTATGAGATAATTAACAAATTGTTAGTCTTAAGTTGTTTATTATATACCAGCATAAAAATAAACATTTATTATGCGAACAAATAAATGAAGATCACTTTATTTAGTTTGGTACACCTTAAATATGCAACAGAATTTGGTTTAGTAGATTTCCTTTAAGAATTCCATGAGCTAAGATGATATTTTTGAACAAATAATTGAAAAACGTTTGCTTAACATATTTTTACACATTTTATAAACTTTATATATATTTAGAGATCAATGTGTTTGAATTCTTATCATATCAGAAATATCAAGCTCAGGTTTAAAAATTGGTTAGTTAATCATAAAACAAACTATCAGATCGATTGGATCTTCCCTCGCACTGTGTGCTTAACTAGCAAATCTAGGTAGCATGATGGTTAGTTTTATTCATTTATATTAATAAAATATACTTGACACTGCAAAACTTTAACTAGAATATTTCTGTTTCCCTCGCTTATTGTTCTAAAAAACTTTTGAAGACCAATATACAAACACTGTCAACAGTTAAATTATAAAACGAAATTCAAAAAAAAAAAAAGAAAACTGCCGGCCAAGTTCAGTGTCAAAGCGTTGCAGCATTTAGTTCGTACTGCGATCGAACATGCAACATGTTTGAACACACCACGATCGCTGCTTGCTCTTTGTCAGCTCTCTTAAGATGCCACAAGCTGTCTCTTAACTCGCCACACACACAGACACACACACACACACACAGTCGGCACATTGTAATGCCGTTCAAGACCAACTATGGACAATGGAAACAAGTTCTTATTGTGCTCATGTACACTTTTTTGTTGCTTTTGCCAACGTTTTTGTTGGTGTTGTTTTAGGCGACTTTTGTTTACCTTATGCCTCGTTAAAGATCAGCTCTGTCAGAGTTCTCTCTTCATTAGCAGAAAGAGAGAGAGAGAGCTAGAGAGCTAGAGAGCTAGAGAGAGTTGGCCTGGCCAAACAAGTTGCAGTTGTTGGTTCTGGACAAAACTCCTACACGGGGCAGTGGCAGTCGCAGTTTTTTCTTCTTTCTTAATTTTTTTTTTTTTTTTTGCTTCTTTACTTTTCTGCAATGCCAAACAGCAGGAAGTTCAATTTCAGTTCAGTTGAATTTTGCACGTCATCTCAAGCGGTCCTAAAACGTTGTTGTCTCTATTTCAAAATCTCGAGATCGAGCTCGAGTTCGAGTTGTTACTTTTCAAGTTCTTTTGCAATAGATCGCGTCGTGGAACTCAAATGGCGCAAGTGTTTTTGTCGCAGTGCGTAAAATAAAAATATATCCAAAACTCATGATATATTACAATGAACTGTTTTTAAGAGTGTGTTGCATACAGTGAATAATTATATTAAATCGAGCAACTTTTCTCAGTTTCTCCAACAAGTTGATCAAGTTGATCAAGTGAACTAACATCATGTATCGCCTGCAAAGACGCGCTGCTCTAATAGCCAAACAAGGTAAAAAGCAACCCTACCCCAAAAAAATAAATAAACCCCAATAGATAAGCATTACAGTTTGTTACAACGCGCAATTAATGCATTCCAAAACAAATATTGTCGCAAAAAAACAAAGCCAAATTGACTCATTGACTCATTGCTGGAAATTGCGCTGTCATTACTCATACGCCACATTAGACACACGAAAATATTGTTTATCACATTTAAATTTTCTGCGGTTTTCTATAATATAAATGCTCTTTGCGGTTTAGCTGTGAATTGGCCAGAGGTGTGGTCAGTTATATGACTGATCATTTCACAGATGAGGTAATTGCAAGTGCTCTTAAAGTCAACAGCTGTGTCACCCAATTAAATAACTATTTCACGCTATATACAACTCAAGCTTAGAAGTGTGTTCATTTTAAAAATATCAATTACAATTGCAGTTCCTTTCTCTTACTGAACTCATCTTCGTTTACTTTCCTTACCGCAAAAAATGAGGAAAAACAATCAAGAGCGAAGGGAAAACTGAAAAGCATGCAACTGGGTCATCAAATGGCCGAAAACCGACCCCAAACACGATGTGGCAATCATTTTTACTTACTTTTGATTATAAACAAAAGACACAAACAACAAACAAACATTCACAAAAACGTAAAACAAAAAGAATACTTATTTACAAGCTTTAATCGACGGCTAAAAGACGACCCAGAAACTCGAGCTACAGCATCTTCTCGAGATGCCAAGACCAAGAAATTTCCACCGCGGGCATCTTTCTATTTCATTTGGCAAGGGATTGGGACTGAAACAGGGACAGCAGTAGACCAGGTGAAAGAAACCTTCAACTTGCAGACTTGCAATTGCTTTTGACTGCATGTCAATTCAAGATTCGTGCTGGCTGGCATATAATTTCATTTAGTCAGTCAAAGAGCCAGTCTGTCAGTCAGGGAGTGAGACAATTGTTGTTGTTTTGCATGCCAAAATGCTGGGCCCCAAATTGTATCCTCCTGGCCAGCTGTGGCTAACCCAATAGCAAAACCAAAACCAAATCCAAATCCAAATCCAAAACCAAAACCAAAACTAAATCCAAACCAAGTTCAAAGTCGTGCCAAAGTAAAATCTTTCGTTATTAGCAAAAAGAACTCGCTCTGCTCACAGCTCACAGCACATGGCCAAAGAAGGTCATGGACGGATTTAAGGTTTTTCTTTTCTATCTGGCATCCGTCTAGCCCGGTTCTCCAGCATTCCCCATCCCGCAGTTCCCACTGTCTGCACTTGGCCAATTGCCAAAGAGATTTATTATTGAAATGCATTAAAATATGGCCATGGCCAGCAATGCGATGGCATTTGCCTACACTACTATATATATTGGCATACATACTTTAATATATTTTATGGATTAGATGACAGCAAAGTAGAAGCTATTGCAATTCTCTGTCTTTCTGTGTTAGTGTGTGTACTTTCTAAACTTAAAGTATGCGTTAAAACTGCAGATATTTTTATATTTTATGGCAGCTCACAAACTTATCAACTGGCAAAGCTATTATTTGTGTAATTCTTATAGAATTTATTTCACATTCATATAAATTGCCTAACATTTCTTATATGAGCTTTGATAGCTCATTAAAGACTGTAAAAGAGACAATAATCGCTACATGTTTTACATTCTACTTATAGTTTAAATTTTTTTGTTTCAGTTACATGAATAATTCAATAAATTTCAGCTTATATTCTTAAGAGTTTGTTATAAATATAAATTGTTTGAAGACAAATAAATTACACTCAAATTAGGTACGTTTTAGTTTGCATTAAGCTCTTCTTTTATTGTTCGATATCCAGTGTATTTAATCAATTTTAGTGGAACTTTTAAAAAATGTATAGTTTTATATAAAGCTGCAAGATTAATTTCATTCTATATTTAATTTACCAAAAACTTTTTAAAATTGTCTATTAAACTTCGTTCTTAGTTTTGAAGATTTTATACATATAAGAATTAGGTAAGCAATAATTTCATTTAGAATTTAGCTTATATTCTATTGAGTAAATAATTCAACTTTAGTTAAGATATTAAGAGTTAAGAAGTTAAATTGTTTTGTTGGCTTATACAATCTGTAAACCAATTACTTATTGCTTAAAGCTCTGATAACGTAAGGATTTATTGCTTTTAATTTAAGTTGCGGCTTACAATTGAAAAATAAAGCACATGGGAAATTAAAGCACATGAATTAATTGCTTTATTCAAGGCTTTTTAACATTTAGTGACTTTAATTATTAACAATGTTAATAGCTATTATATAGCTTCACTAGTAAAAATGTCCAACTCTGAGATTGAATACCCTTTTTTAAAATATTGGTAAATTTCATTGTTGAAATATTTCATGTCTATTAACGTGGTTCAATACAATGTGGAACAGTATGTTAACCTACTGGTCGCTGGCCTAAAGCTCTGTTCATTGATGTGGTCTAAGGCCATATATTTAATTGCACCTTTTTATAGCTTGAGGGGCATGACCAGTAGTCTGTACTGTTGTGGCTGAAGAGGGAGAGAGAGAGAGAGAGAGAGAGAGAGAGAGAGAGAGGAGCGCGTCTAACTGTTAAGTTGGAGTCTTATTTAATGCATTTCCTTAAGACGACTGGCGACTATTTGACTGGACACTGGACACGTTGTCGACGTCAGCTAAATTATTGTTGTGGTAGTTGTGGTTGTCGCTCTTTTATGGCCAAGATGCACGCATCAGTCAGACAGCAAGCAACTACGAGTCGTCCGGAATGGCCGAGACTGGACTGGCTGTGGCACCCTCATCCTCCTGCTGATGAGGCAACAACAACAACAGCAACAACAACAACAACAACTGGCAGCTTGCAGCAAGTTTGCTGTGTTGCTATTTTTATGACCTCTGCCAACACCAGAGACGCTCCAAACTTATCTAACGCAACTAACTAACTAAGTATCGAGCAATTCTAATCTAATCACATGAGCAAGAGAGACAGACACAGAGAAAGAGAGAGAGGGGGATAGGGGGATAGAAGTAGTTGGAGGAAACTGCCTGCATTGCCATTTTACCGTAATGTTTGGCTCTCTAACGATGAATGCAACGGTTGTTTTCCCTTTCTGGTCATCCTCAAAGTCGATATCGTCGTGTGTGCATCCCAAAATAGCCAACAACAACAACGGCAACAACTTGCTGCACGCGTGACTGCCCCAACATCCCTCGCCACACGCCTCCGTCTTCATATGCAATACCAATCCGAGTTCCAGTCTCCAGTCTCCAGTCTTCAGTCTTCAGTCTACGTCTCAGTTCTCTTTGCATTACAATCCAAAAGTCTTCCTGTTTCTTGTTCATCTGCATTTTGCGCTCTCTCTCTTTCTCTCTCTGTTTCCGTCCCTTTTAGCAGACACATTGCCTTGTATGTCTGACTCTACGTCTTCTGTCCTCCTCGTCTTCTTCTTCTTGAGCTTGTGCAGTTAATCAATTATAACGACTCTTGATTTCCTTCCTGATCTAGATTAAGATTTTTATGTGGGTTCAGGTTCGGGTTCAGGTTTGGGGTTCGGTTTCTGGTTCGCGTGTCTCTTAACTGTGACTGTGACTGGGTGGGTTTTATTTTAGTTTTTTTTTCTTTTTTTTACAGTTGGCTTCTTCTCTCATGTCTTCCTTGAGTGCGATTAAGTCATTGGCTTTCAAGCCACATTCTGATTTGGTGATTCTTTCTTGTGGAGTGCGTGATTTGATGATTGCTCTATCACACTTTTTATAGAGACACTGCAGCTGATTTGCCGACTTAATTGACTTTTATGTGCCGCACTTTGAATATACACATTGCATTAATGGCTAATACAGGGAAATGAATGGATTTTTATTATGTCGGGACCGTGACTAGAGCCAGTTCAGAATTAAAGCCAATGTTAATTAGAAAAATCTTTTAGTTTTGTAGCAGTTTGCCTTATTGTTTGCTTTTCCTATCAATTTTCATGACAATCTCTTGATCTTATCTCGATATACATTCACTAGTCGACTGTTCTCTGGTTGAGTTCCTTGAGAAACTGTTGGCAACTCCTTTCCACAATAGCCCACTTTGTGGTAGCCTTTCCCTTTAGCATCATTATGCCCATTTAATTATACCTTTTTGCACTCAACAATTTCCAAATAAATCACTCAATCAAAAATGCTAGAGAGACTGTAGTTTCTTGCTACACATGACAGGATTGTTTCCCACCAATCGCTCACACCAATAGCAACATCAGCAACAACAGCAACACAACCACATAAATACATCAGATGTCAAAAAATGAACTTGACTTGCGGACCCAAAGCACAGCTTGATAGTAGACCAAAAGACTCAACGGAGTCTGGCTAGAATTCTTCAGCTCCAAGAAGGGAGCAGAAGAGTCGACGTAGGGAACTTGTCTTGGAGGCTGGCCACATTAAATAGCAAATAATAAATTAATATGCCGTAAGTTAATAATTACAAGTTGAAGATGTAACAGATTGTGCCGAGATTGCGGCTACTGTGCGAACACAACTCTTCGGCTATCTTCTACATCTGTTTCTTCCCCCTCTCTCTCTCCCTCTTCCCCCTGTGTCTTCTGGTACTGCGCTTTGGCGCCCCGCGTTGAGCCCAAAGGAGACTCATTAAAAAAAAATAGCAGGTAACAGCACGTCCTATGTATATATATGTTTGTACCGCTTAGCCTTTGATAAAGAACTCTGATTACTTTGCCCATAATGATCGGAGAACGAAGTTACAGAGTGGAATCTATGAAAACATTGCCAAAAGTGATTACAAGTAATGGTAGCATTAAAAATATTAATATTTAAAATAATCAAACTAAATAGACTTATAGAAAGGAATATGGAAACAGGAAAACCCTTTGCCAAACGAATCTTCCAACTGTTAAAATGTTCTGTAGATAGTTGATAGCTATTGTTAATTACGAATATTTTAGGCTTTAGTTCCTAATATTAAAGTTTAAAGTTAGATGTTATGTTTAACAGTGACTTATGATAATCAAAAATATTTATAATCCTTATTATTGGATATGCAATTCGAAAATATATTTATCCTTATCAAAATACACGTTTTTCGGTGTAGGTATTCAAATGGTAGTTTTAAGATTTGCAGTAGACTTATAAAACTTGGCTAAAAGTGATCCAAAATCATTTTAAACCGAATTATAAGCACAACATTTGATTACATTTGCCGATGACTATATAAGACCTCTTTTAATAGATTATAGATCATTCTCTAGTTCAGCAACGTGCTGATTTAGACAGCGTGCTTTTCGAGTCTGTTGAAACTTTGCTAAAAGTGATCCCAAATTGATAACAGCTGAAACAGAAGCACAGAATTTGATTACACTTATTGTACGCTTCCAGAATCGCGTATAGAGTACTCCAAATCTGTTGTAAAGTATCATGTTCGTTCTAGTTTGCTCTGCACTGAGCTCGTTTCTCAATGAAGCAGAACGAAATTTGCTTTGGCTCAGTTTGTGCGTGGCAAATTAATTGAGCAAAAGTTCACTAAAGTTTACATAACTGCAATAGAAACCGCTATTACAACAGCAACAGCAACAACTTGTTAAACCAGTGAAAAGCAGCTGCAGCACTCAGCACTTTTCATCATTTTTATGGCCAACATTGCAGCTTCTTGGCAACATGTTGACAACAACGTCGCGCCCTCAAAGCCAAACAAAAGTCTCTACGGGCAACGCCAAAGTTGACCAATGCCCGAGTCTAGTCACAGCAGCAACAACAACAGCAACAACAACAGTCACAGGCAAAAAAAGAAACTGAAAAAAATAGAGTTTTATTTGCCAAATGCGTCAAGCATTCCGATTCCGATTCCTGCATAGCTGCTGCACCCCAACAACAGCAACAACAACAACAGGCAAATAACAGAAACCTTGCTGCCATTTGTCAACATTTGGCTGGTATCAAATGTCTGTGGGGGACCGTCTAGTAACCATGACAAATTTGTTGTAATCAGAAAGCACTAACGACAACAACAGCAGCAACAACAACAACAACAACAACAATCACATACAATGATATCCATTGACGCTGCTCTTAGGGCCCAACAAAGTCCAGCTAAGAGCAGCAGGAAGAGGGAAGCAGGGAAGCAGGGATGGGGATAGAACGGAATCGTTGGTGAATCAAGGAAAAAGGGTAAAAAACAAATTGCAAACATTCGCACAATTTATAAAAATCACTTTGTAATTTGTATGTTCAGTTAACATTTGCTTAGAGTCATTGTGAATGCCAAATGTATTTACAGCAGAGGTAATTTAGTAGAGGTAATACTGTAGAGTCTACAGTGTAGAAAGACAGTTAAATGGAAAATGTTTAATATAAATTTAACTCAACAAACTTAAGTGGACATTTTTTCATTTTACCAACTATATTTAAGAATACTTTAAAGATGTTAGAAAAAAAATTTTTTACACGAAAATGAGAATTACTTGTATAGAATACACGTATATGTGTATAGGTCTGGATTAAATAATTTGAATAATAAAAGCAACATTAATTTAAAAATACTTGCAATAATGTTTTATATTTGTTTGTTTTTATTTACTTTAAATATAATAAAGTTCAAGAAATTTATTCATAATGAGAAAAAAAAATTCTAAAAATACTTTTGCATAATTTTGCACTTTGATACAAATGCAGTTGTTATTAATATTTTAAATATTCGAAAGCTTTTGTAAAGAAAAGAAAAGGAAGAACTATAAAAAATATAAGATATAAAAAGGGGAAATAAATGATACATTTTGACCTTTGAACTTCGAAGAAACTTCTCTGCACTGCTTTAATAAATTTACAAGTTATTACAACTTATATATAAAATATTAAATTTATTTAAAAGCTTATACCACAATCCAGTATTACTTCAAGTTATTATCAACTCAAACCCAACTTTGAGCACAATAAAATGTTGTTATTCCTGTGATTTCGTTGCTGCAATTGCTTCCGTTTATTGACCCATTTTGCCAGATGCATAAATCAGCAAGGTTTTGCTTCCGATCCTTGACCTGCATCATCATCATCACCTGCACCTTGAGAAACTCATTAAGATTTCAAGTGGTGCCGCCACTTTATGACCACATTACAAAACTTCCTTCCTTTTGTGCACAGTGAAAATAAATAAATAAATAGAAAAATATTTTTCTGTTTGCACAACACACACAAATAGAGCGGTAGGGAAAAGGAAGTCAGAGCTGGCTATAAATATAGTAAATGCATTTTTATATAAAAAAAAAAAAAAAAAAATTAAACAACGTAATACAAACAAACCCACACGGCAAATAGACTTAAGACGCAAACTCCAATCCCCCTCCAATTGAGTTCTTCCAGAATCACAATTCTTATGACCAAGTCCGGGATCTGGCTTGTAGAGCAATCCTATACTCAACCCTGAATGCGCGTCTCTAACGAATGTTTAAGCTTTGCTTCCGGCGACATAAAACTGCCGTTTGCTGTTGCTGTTGTTGTTGTTGTTGTGATTGTTGTTTTTGCTGCTGTTGCAGTTGCAGTTGCAGTTGACCAAAAAGCAGCTGCCTATTGGCGTTTACCACAGTTGAGTAATGCGCCTCCGTCTTCAGGTTGGAGTTGGAGTTGAAGTTGGACTTTTCTTAGTTCTTGTTGTTATTACGTTTCCTTTATTTGTTGTTCGTTGTTCGCTGTTGTTGTCTTCATTGTTGATATTGCTGTTGCAGTTGTTCTTCGCCTGGGTCAGTTTCAAGTTTTGTATTTTGTCGAAGCATTGGCAAACAGCAACGATATTGGGGCAGATGTTGCCGAGAAGAGTTCAAGTTTTGTTTTGAAAGCAATTCGTCTGGTGCAGCTCTTGCCTGTAATTGTGGGGCACACGGACAATGGAGAGGTCCAAGTTCAAGCCACCCACCCACATTTTATTGTTATCGCAACAATGGCCACAGCACTACAAAAGCGTAGCACAGCTGCCTCTGCCCCTGCCCCTGCCCCTATCTCTTTCTCTTCCCCTGACTTGTCCGATGCGCAAGAGCAATTTTCTGGTTCTGGTTTCTTCAACCTGAGGTCATATTTTTGCCAGCAGCTTGAAGGGTTCACCTTGAGCTGTTTTTTTGCATAGATAGATCTTAAGAATTGTATTGCATATATTTTAAAGATTAAGTTGGAAAATAAAGCGATTTAATTAAATTGTATTCTAATAACATATGTAAATATAAATTATATGAGAGGTATCCCTGTAACTAAGTGACCCGTTCTGAGGAACTGCATACTGGCCATAGGTAGGGCAGCGTACTCACTCACTTCACTGAGATAAAAGCAAATAAAAAATTGCATAAAATGCCAGCGGCCGAGCAAAATGCATGTAGAGCTACAAACATCGCCGGTGCATTGAACTCCAGTGCCATGGTCCGCAGTCCGCAATCCGCGGTCCATGCCAGACCAGACCAGGCCACAAAACTAGAAAACGCTGAGGAACCGAACGAGCGAAAGAACCGACTGAGAACTCGTATCTGTTCTAAACATGGCCACAGATACTACAAATATACAATGCGAACACATTGGCGAACGGACAAGCGGACAAACGGACAATGGACAAAAAGACAAACGGACAATGGACGACGGACAACGGAGCAGATCGACGGACTTTCGCACGAATGCGCAGCGTGTTGAGAGCGGAGCAAAGAGAGGGGAATTGCGGTGACTGGGAACGGTTGAGTCAGCAAGCGATTAGAAGCCTAAAAGGAAGTAATGTTGCAGAAAATGCAAAGAGAGAGGGCTGAGGAAAAGAGCGAGTGAGAGAGAGAGAGAGAGAGAGAGGAAGAGAAACGAAAGATCAGATTGCTGCGTGGACGGACCGGAGTCTAGAGTCTGTTTGCTTCTTGGTTTGCTCATTTTTTATGATGGTTAAAATTGAAAAAGAAAAAAAAAAAAAGAACCCGAAGCTTAAGAACTCCCCTCTCCATCTCCATCTCCCACTCGCTCTCCAACTCTTGCTCGCTCTTTCGCTGACTTGCTATTATTATGTGCTTTTTCTTTTGGCGCGACTGCGATCTGAGCCCGAGTTCGAGACCGAACCCGACTTGGACTTGGTCAACGTCTTGCTCTTGGTCTCTTGGTCTCTTGGTCTCTTGGCGTGTGTGTAATTATCCAAGGACGCCGCTGAGTAATGAAACGACCTTGAGTGCAGCACACAACACAAACACACACACACACACACACACACACACACACACACACATACATATGCATGCAAACAAAAGTTACATATAGAGATACACGTCCAAACGATCTTTTGTGTGTGTTTGGGCGTACTTTGAGATGTCGGTCCGTACCCAGTACCCAGTACTATGTCCCGGGTCTCCAGCGGTCAGGGCGTCATTTGTTACACATGGACAAAAAGCTGATATGGTAAACAATTTGTCAGCGTCATAACAAACCCAGCGAGACCCGAGACCGGAGACCCACTACTAGAATGGTCAGCTTTGGACTGACTGCATCTGGGGCCAGACAAATGGCAACGCCCACAAAGCATTCGGCTTTTGATCAAAACAAATATAGAAAATACTTTATTTTGCTTTGTTTTGCCCCCTTGCGTTTTCCCTTCGAATCTGATCGAATTGCGGTGGCCAGACATCTAGACAAACTAATCTTCAGATAGCCATAGATCACTCGCTGCTGCCTGTCGTGATATAGTAGGCAGCTTTTGATCGTTCAATTGATAGTTTCGCAGACTGCCTTCTAATCTCACATAATATTGTCCAATCTCAAGTTATTTTCTTAAATTGATTCTATATTTAGACCCCGTACTTCAAAAAGAATTAAGTGTGAAGTTGATTTGTTGAAAGTAATTTTAATTCTTAAATCTTTTGTCATATAGATATTAATGATAGTAACTACATTTTAATAAACCAATTGATTAATTTCATTTTACATAAATTGTCCAATTTCAATTATCGATTCGCAGCTAACAGAGTGACCATATATTATATATGTATATAGTATAAGTTACGAATTGAATTTCTGTCGATTTCCCCTTCAAATTTTATATATTCATTAATACTCTAAATATTCTATTGTTAAAAATGCTTTAAATATTTGTGATGTTATCGGTTATTTTATAATAAATATATTTATTTAAATAAATAAATTTGGAATTCTTTATAATATTTTTAATGTTCTCCAGCAGTGATACTAAATAGCAGAATTATTTATATTTTAAAACTTGTGTTGTCTTGTGAGTGTCATAGCAGGTAGCTTTTGATATTTTATTGTAATCTTGCATTTGAAATCTTCTGGTTTCTGGTATTTGATGCAATCTTTAGCGATTATTTGCAGTCTACATCAATTTGCTGATAAATTCTTGTTATGAATTCTTTTTCACAAATTGTTTCGAATATTTCTGATATGATGCACTGAATAGCACAGCAGCCACTTTGCATTTTTCTGTTCAAGTGAATCGAAAGCATTGACCTGTTCATAATATTATCTACCTCAACGCAGAACACCTCCCCCCCTCGCCACTTAAAGTAGCCTCGGCATCAACTAATCAGCCAGAGCACAAAATTATTTGCCATTTTTTACGCGCTGCTTCAAACGCGGCAACTGGCGGCCATCGACTGCCACACAGTTGTTGTTATTGCTGTTGCTGTTGCTGTTGCACTGGCATGCCAACAGGCCCCACCATTAGGCCATAATCATCATCACACACGCCTTGGCCAAGGCTGCATCTCCAATTCCCCCAAGAGAGGCAAAGAGAGCGAGAGAGAGAGAGACTTCACTAGAGGTGTGCCAAATGCGCGCGCGCGCAATCGTTCGCTTTTGTCTATGATGGAAGATGGGAGATGGTAGATGGTAGATGAAAGATGGGTGGAGATAGCTGAGGGGTTAGTGAAGGGAAGCCAGGCAGTTAGGAGGAGGCCAGCTATTTTTAAGTATGGGTTTCAGTTTCATTGTTGCATTTCTTCTACGTTTATGAAATTAATGAGCAGCCACAACTGACTGCCTACCTGACTAACTGACTAACTGACGGATTGACGAACTGTCTGCAGAGGCCACTCACCAGTTATACATGCCACATACCTATGCAGCACTCTTTGACTTGGTTGCATAATTTGGCAACGCCACAACGCATTTCATTTATTGACCCGCATTTTTTTTTTTTTTTTTTGTGTGGTTGTTGCGATGGATGCGCAATTTGCTTAACCCTGAGGCGCCGACTGTCGCCTTCAACGCCTTCATCCGGCTGCCGACCTTTTACAATTGATATGTAAATACTTTGCCTTACTGCCTCTCTCCTGTGTGGATCTCTCATCAGTTTTGGCAGCAGCATTCCAAGTCCATCTTCGTCAGCTTCACAAATTCACAAATTCATAAAATCAACCTCAAACAGTTTCTGTTTCTGTTTGTCTTTGCCTGAGCAATTCCTACACTCTTGACTTCAAGCGGGTGTCAAAAGTCCAATTGTTGTTGTCGTTGTTTTTTTTCCACAATATGATTGTTGTTGTTGTTGTCTTTCATCGCATATTGGATCAACGTAGCAATTCACTTTTGATTTCTTTTGTGAGCTGCCTCTTTTAACTCACTTATTTATTTATTTGCTTAACAATTATCCGCAAGTACTTTCAGTTTTCATTTTTAGCCAACAAAAACAAATAAATAAATTTATATTTAATGACACTTTTTCACTCACTTCTTCTTCTTTTTTTCGTATTTATCTTTGCAGGTATGCTAAAACGTATTTAATGAATTTGAGTCAATGGGTATTGTATTGGGTAAGTAGTACGTATTCTTAATTTAAGTAAAAGCTCACGTAATTATCTTGGGTCACTCCCTGAGCTTATCTCTAAGCACATTAAGTTGAAAGCTCGCTCAGGCCAGCTTTCATTTCAAGTGCATTAAGCTTAATCTCTGCAACTTTCTAATGCCGATCTCTTTGGCAAATATTACACATCATTATACGGAGGCGAGGACCCCACCCAATAGCCATAGTTGCTTCCTGCTTCCAATTTCCATCGGCCAAAAGACAACTCCTCCTCCAGCTCCTACTATCTCCTGTTTCTCCCGCCTCTCTCTCTCTTTCTCTCTCTCTGTCTCTTGCAATGTCACAGCATATTGCAATTTATTGTTATTGTTTCTGGCAGCGACTACTGTCCATAATTTTTCAACAAATCGTCGCTCAGCTGTCACACTAATCTTTGAGGCCACCAAGAAACCCAAAGAGCTTCGAGGCAAATTTGCATATGACTCGCTGAGGTCTGGGATTGGTAAGCAAAGTTGGCTTTCTGGCCTGGTCAGTGAAGCATATTGTCGAAAGAAATCAAACACACCTACAACAAATAGTCAAACCTAAACCAAAAAAACAAAAAAAATCAACAATTGTGGGAAATTTGTTTAAAAATGAAAACATTTTCAGAGGAGTTGCCAAGCCAAAGAGAGGGATGTCAGTGTGTGTGTGTGTGTGTGTGTGTATGCCAACGATCACTTATTAACAAGTTTCAAAATTGTTTTTACCACATTTGGTTAATGCCATTTATTGGCTTTACCGGCTGCTGGTGTTGTTATATGTGTGTGGGCTGTTCCCAACTGTCACGCCCACCAACAGCCACTGCAATTTGACAGCAGCTGTAACAGTTGAGGCAGCTCTAAGGGGAAGGGGTAGGTGGAGGGGGGAGGGGACTGCACTAGGGCGGTGCGTTGCATCCGAGAACTGGCAGCAGACCAAAAATGGAGCCTACTTGAGCTACAGTTTCCAATTTCAGTTCGCAAGCTCAACAGATCTTTGTGGGTTTGTTTAGCTCTCTCATCTAATTCAAATGTCAAGCTTTTTGTTTTCTTTATGTTTGATTCTAATTGTTTTTTATGCTTGCTGTCCAGCTCTTCTGGAGGTTACTAGGTGAGGTCTTCAACTCCATCTCCATCTCTGTCTCTGTCTCTGTTTTCTCATTGCGTCTGCAGCTCAACACGAAAGCAATTAATCCCGCTAATTGCTGAAAACGTCAGCCAAGATCTAATGTGCCAGCCCCCATATTAGTTTTTTGTGTTTATGTTTCAGTTTATGTTTTTCTTTCATTGCTGTTTATTTTTTGTCGGTTAACTGGTCTTAAAAGGTCATAGATGCTGCAGTTAAGCGATGGTAATCTTTTTGCAGAGGCGCCACCTATGTTTGCGACTGGGCATTAAGATTGATGATAACTTAGCTTTAACTTTTGATAGGCATAGTATCTTAAATGGTTCATCATTAACAAATAGTGTTTGACACTGTGTTGGTGAGCTTTA
This sequence comes from Drosophila innubila, assembly GCF_004354385.1. Lineage (NCBI taxonomy): Eukaryota > Metazoa > Arthropoda > Insecta > Diptera > Drosophilidae > Drosophila > Drosophila innubila. The sequence continues at coordinate 20,239,835 of NW_022995376.1, forward strand.
AGCTCAAGGTATAGAGACATTGTAGCTAAGACTACGTGTGTTTTTTTAATGTGAAGCTCTAGGGTGACCATTTAATGCTTAGGGTGCCCATTTGTTGCTGCTGTTGTTACTGAAATCGTTCTGGATTTATAGCTATCATACATGCTTGATTTGTGCAAGTATTAGTTTTAGGGTGACCATATATTTTAATTATGATAGAGACCAATAATATATACATTTATTTAGTTAGGTCTAGTTATGTCTGTAACATCTCTAAGGTGACCATTTAATTTTTAAGGCGACAGTTAATGTTTAAGGTGACCGTATTTTGTTGTTAAAACTGCTCTTTAATAGTAGCTATCATATATGCGTGACCAGTGCAATTAAAATTTATAGGGCGACCATATATTGAAATTATGATTGAGACATAGTAATAGTTTTTGTTTATTTTGGTTAGTTCTAGTTAGAATTGTGTAAGCTTTAAGGTGACCATATACTTTCACTAGTGAGTTTAAGCTTTTGAGCTCTCTGATATTATCTTTAAGTCAACAATGTGAAAGAGGACCATTTATGGTCACTATGACTAATATATGTCATAGGCAAGTAATTCTATTTTTAAAAATTTACTTTAGTCATTGTTAAAATTGAGCTGTCACTATAAAATACTTGTCTATACTGCCATTTTTATTGTTTAGCTTTAAGCTCTGGCTATATCAGCAATGCAATTGTAGAAGGGTCTAGGGTGACCTGAAAATAGAATGACCCATTCACTGTGTGTCTGTAACTGTAACTGTGACTGTGACTGTAACTGATACTGTGATTGTGATATTTCGATTGTTTTTATTGTGCCATTCCCTGGACGCGCTTAATTGTTTCCTTAGCCCACAACGTAGCTGGCTAAATGATGCTGCACAAATTGAACTGTGTGCAATCACGCTGGGCTGGTTACACCCCATGTTCCGGATGGACGCCCACTTGGAAGGCTAGTTGCTAGTTGCCCAATCTCTACTTGACTTCGTCTACAACTCAATTTGAAATGGACCATTAAAACAAATGCACAGCGAACACATCGCAAATCCCCAAAACCGCAAAAGACTCGCCCACGTTGTAAGTTGCAAGTTGTTGTTGCCTGTTCACACACAGAATATCAACATGGCAATATTTATTTATAACATTTGCCCCTCTCTAGCTCCACATTTCAACTCGAACATCGTCGGTTGAGACTTTCCACGAAATGTGCAACTAAATTGCACATAAACAAAGTGTCTAGTCCAAATCTGAGGCAAGTCCTTGTCCATGTGCAACCTTTCACTTGGCTCCAACTCTGACGCTAACTCTGACTATGAGTCTTAGTCTAACTCGACTCTACTCCACTCTGGCTGCTGTCTTTCTAAACAATTGCCAAGTCTTTTTAGATACCTATATATATATATATATATATATAAATTTATATGCAATATTTATTTGTATTTGTATCAATAGCAACGTGTTTATAACTTAATAATGGCTCAATAAAAAACCAATGCAACATCCACGATCGAGCCACAAAACTTTCCATTCCTTTCCTGCAGGGGCCGTACACAGTAGTCACCATCGACGTCTGCGTCCACATCCATATCCCAAGTCATGTCGTATTTCGGACAACTTAAACGTGAGCGCATTTAAGAGCTAACCCGAGCCCCCGAATCAGGCCTCTTGGTGGTTTAGAAAGGCTAATGGGGCGTTTAGTTTTCGACTCTTATTCGGACTCGTACTCCGACTCTTGCTCTGGACTCCAACTGGAGTTAATCAAATGAATTATTATTACAATAAATAAGCATATTTTGACAGTGGTTGTTAACTAAATGGCATATCAACTGCTAATGACAACTGCAAATGGCCAAAAAGAGGGTCAGCCAAATGAACAAGTCTCACAATTTCAGCTGTAATAATAAAACAAGCTACCAATAGAATAATTAGCCAACTTTAAGTATATAAAATCTTACTCAATTGACAGATTACATACTTAAGTTGAGCTTTAAATGTGTATTAAAAATAAAATAAGCTCCAAAGAAATTCGTTCCGCAGAAATCGTAATTTTTTAAACAGCAAAGCTAGAATTTATATCTCAGGAAAAAAAATCAGATAGAAAACAAGTGAGTCAAATAAGATCTTCGAAATGCAATTAAAACCACTTGCCACTTTTAAATCTTCAAAGAATTTTTAATTGCATTAAATGAAAATGTAAGTAAAATTTTTTTAATTCATTTTTAACACAGTTAGGCCAATTTAAATCTTGTAAAGCTCTTAATGTTTATAAAAGTGGATGAAAACTAAATAAAATATTCACAATTTAAATATTTAATTAACCAATAAGAATTTTTTTTGAACCTTAAGCTTAAGAGAGTTTAATTAAATTGATTTACAAAATTTAAGCCTATTTAAAACCTATAGATTTGTGTGCAAGGTTTTATTGTGGCAATAAATGAAAGAATATTTAAGTAAATTTCTTATTTTTTAAGACATTTAAAATTGAGTATTATTTAACCGAGATTGATTGAATTCATTAAATACAATTAAACTTCCTTTAAGCTTTCAAAGCTATAAAAATGCTTTAGATGCATGAATGAAATATTGTAAATAGAATAAATATTGAGAAATTGCTAATTTCCTAAACCAGTTAAGCTCATATTTATATCTCTCGCCATCGCATTGTGTTACAATATCAATTTTCCGTTTTCCCCCAAAGCAAAAACCATAACATTATAGTTTTCAGTTAGTCCAAAAACTAGTATATTTTAAAGAGCATGCAATTGGTTCAGCAATTTATTTCCGTTAAATTCGAAAAATGCCTACATCAAGAGTTTGGGTTAAGTTTTTATGGGCATTTCATTTCGTGTTTGGCAAACATTATCAACAGAGCAACAACTGGCACAACAGAAGAATTTAAGAACCATAATTTGGCACTAGCCGCAGGATAAACCACGCAAATTTATCATGAGAAATAAAAGAAAACCCGAAAAAAAATACAGAAAATGCAACACATAAAATATTTTTCGCGCTTAGTTTCGAGGGAGGGAACTTTTTTTTTGTTTTTGCGATAGGAAGTGAAAACGAAAAGCGTTGGGGAGGTTGCAGAGAAGCTTGGGAGGTGGAGAATTGCAGGGGCATCTGTCTGGCAGGCTAGTCTATAAATTACAGTCGCTAGTCAGTTGCTTTTGGGCTTTATAATCAGAATTTGCGCTTTCACACGCCAAAAAGGGGGAAACTTGGGGAATGGAGAATCTTGCTGGGAATCTTGACGGGGACAGCCGCAAAGTTCCGTTCCATTCTCTGTCATGCCTGGGCCTTATCGCGCTGACACAATCAGCGAGGCCATTGCCATACAGTTGGCTCAAAACGCTTCTAACTGGGCTCAAAGACTGCCTTGAAGTTTCTGTCGGGGAATTTCAGTATTGTATTTTTTTTTTTTTTTTTTTTGGTTTGGTTTTCTTCAACCAAAATTTCTGATAAACAATCTGCTCCAAATTCTCAGCTCTTCGCTCTTCTTTGCGGCTCTTTTCTTATTCTACTCGTGGCGCTTCCTTCTGCTCAGATTCGCATTGGCAATTTATGTCTTGGCGGTTTTCTTCACAAAGTTTTGTTTTGTAATTGTTGGGCATGTCGCTACTTAAGCATACTCTTTTGTCTAGAGTTCAATGTTGTATCAGATTCAAGAGAGATAAACTATATATAGAAAATTTAAAAGAATCTTAGCTAATCTAATGATGGTAAGCTATGGACCACCCACATGCCAAAAGAATTCTTTCTCTATGTTAATTGCCCCACTTTGGCTGAGTTATGAGAGTTAACCAAAAATAGTCAACGGGGTATGCAAAGTAAAAGTCCAATTTCAATTACTACAAATACCAAAATCGAATACAATTCTTAAGCTGTAGAATAATTATCAAAATGTAGAAGACACGACACCCACATGGTGCATGGCCGCAATTTAATTAGAAAACAAGACGCAAACGCAACGATTAATGGCCAATGCATTTGAAAGGAAGAGTTGCCACAGAGTGTTCCATTGAGATCCACATGCGGTTGTAGATCCCCGCTAAAAGCTCACTGGAACTGGAGAAATGCGAACACATGCGGGGCGCAATAACAGTAAAAAAGTGTAACATATATTTATCACTGAAAAGCGACAGCGGCACCGAAAAAAAAAAAAGACTCTTTACACACACAAGGAAGTCGTCTCTCTGTCTCTCTCTCTCTCTCTCTCTCTCTTTCTGTCTGCCGCTCTGTCTCTATCTCTTGCCACACTCAATGTGGGTCATACAAGCGGTCGGCAAACTCTGTTGGAGCGCGCCTGTCCAAACAATGAGCCCCCAGCCAGGCATCCAAACATCCAACCATCCAACCATCCAGCCATCCAACCAGGCAAACCAATCCATAGCAAAAGTAAACTCAACACGCTTCACATTTTCGATGATGATAAATGAGGCAGATGAATGCGACGATAAAGAGGCATCGAAAGGAGTTGAACTTCCCTCCCTCTCTCTCTCTCTCTCACTCTTTATTACATCTCTCTTTCTGTCTCCCTATCTCAGTTTGTAACGTGAGTTAAATGTTAACTTAATGGCAGCTGATAGTCATTGAATGCTGATAAGATGCCAACAAACTGACACTGCGCTAATAGTGTCAGTAAATTAAGGGCAAAATGGTAGCCCAACTTTCAATTAAACAAGCAAGAGATCAGTGCCTTAGATCTTCTCTAGAATTGATCTCTCCTCTTGAGACCATTTAACGTAAATGAATGAAATTCTTGCCAAAAAATCATGTATAAAATTAATCCAATTCGGTGTCAGAAGTATGGTTATCCCGGAATTTCTTTGACCAAGTATAAAACATTTAATTCAGTCACGATTTTTCATTTGGCTTTCAACAAATTTATTTTAATTTTCGGAGATTTGTAGAATTGTTTTAGTAAGGTCAAATATTTTAGTTTTTTATATTTTTTATTTCTTATTTTTATATTTTTCCTTTTTACCTAAATACTGTGTTAATTCAATAATCATATTTTGAATACATACTTAACAAAAAAAAAAAGAATTTATAACTAAAATCTTAGAATGCTTTTTTCTTGTGTATGACTGAACTCTCCTTAGTAAAAGTACCTCCCTTTATCATGGGCAAATGAAAGGTGGCTTTCCTTAAATATAGTATTCAAAGAAATCTTTTGTAATGAAGTCTGATGTGATCTAAGTAATATATTTCCTTAAAAATTATAGACGTTGGTAATGGGTTTCTCCATAGTTGACAAATTTTCTTATTTATATTTAACAGAATTATTTTTGCCTCAATAAAAAAGTTTTTATCTTGAATTAATTTTGTTTATCTTTTATGAAAGTTCTTTTCCTGCTTTACAATTAAAAGTTCTAGTTTCTCCCGAATTTAAAACCTTATATTTTAATTGAGCTTTAGCTTCTTCAATCTAACTGATGTGTTCCCTTCCTCAACTTTCACTGCAATTCGTAAATAGACTTTGTGCAATTGCTTGACAATTCTAAGACATCCACTGTGCAAGTCTCTTCAAGCCTTCAGGCGACACTTTCCCATGACCAAAAACATTAGAAGACCTTAACCAACAGTAACTACAACAACAGCAACAAGTCACGCTGTGAATGCACCAATAAAGGCACACAATGAGGACGCTCTAAGCCAGGTCCAGGTCCAGAGCCAAATCCGAATCCGATGAAAATTGCCTGCCCTCCGACACGTTCACGATCTGCAGAGTCAAGGTAATTCCCATACAAATTTTTGCATTACCAAAAAGTGTATTTCTTTTACCACTTTTTTCTTCTACTGCTATTGTTGTTGTTGTTGTTGTTTTGTTATAGTTGTTGTTGTTGCCATTGTTGGGCTTTCGCTTCTCGCGACGTCTTCTCGCTGCGTCCATGTCCATGTCCATGTCCATATCGATGTCGATGTCAGTGTGTGCATCCGAATATATTTATTAGGTCATCTAATTGTGTTTTCCATTTCGACGAGCTGTGACAGCAACAGCGACGTGTTTTTCCAACGGTTTTCCCACACATACACAGCGCAGTGCAACAGTTTTTCCAGTTTTTCCATTTTTATTTCACATTTTGACAGTTAATGTTTTTTTGGTTTTTCATACGGTTCCGGCTGCCAAATTTTAATGGACTTTTGTCATTGGTTGTGCCATAAATTGACTATTTGAGCAAATCAAATGAAGAGAAAGAGAAGCTGTGAGGCTTTAAAAGTGTCACAACTCTACGGTAATAGTGAAATATGGTTTGAGCAAACAATTAAAAAAGCTATTTCTTTGCCATTAAACTTGTTTAGAGTGTATCGATAAATAATCTCAGCACATATTTTCATTTATAGATATTTTCAATAATAGTCCATCATAATTAGATCACTTTATTTATAGAACTTTGGATTTGTTACTAATAAAAACTTGATTATCGATGACTGATTGAGTTTTTGTTACAAGTTTTTTAAATTATTACTGCTAAATTTGAATCGTAAATGTTTTTAAATTGATACTGCATTTATCGATTACGATAATTTTTATTACAGCTTGCTCTACATCTATATTTAGCTGTCTGCTTATTAACCTAGAATTAGATAAGTTTATAAAAACTTGGTATATATCGATAAATTATCGACAACTTATCGATTTACAGTAAAATTCTGCTTAACGGCTTTTTTAAAAGATTAGCACACAAAACTTAAATTATATCGATATCGATAGACCGCCAACTTATGTGTTATCGATAACATTCAGTATTTAGCGTTTTATTCGTTATTCCAACCTGATTGCTTTAAGTAGAAAATTCTGTATGACGACTAGGATATCATATTTATCGATAACTTGTTGACTGATCGCTGCATTCTTAGCTGGTTACTCAACCTGCTTTCTTACCCAAGCCAAGTCATAACGGCCACCAACACACAACCCAGAAACTTGACCATTTGGCTCTTCGGCGCCCGAGGAAACCCGCATCAGGCCAGCTGGTGGCCTTTGAAAGCTGCAAGTATCGCCCCCAATACGACATAAACAGACAGGGGCTAAGCGAGAAAGTCTTAAATTACATACGCACCCACACACCAGCCCAGACGGAGACAGAGAGAGAGAGAGAGAGAGAGCGCGACAGGGGAAGAGGGAGGGAGACAAATTGAACCCAAAGCTGGCAAGGAAACCTTCCTGTCGCTTCTTCCTTTTGCTTTGCCGCTTCTCTTGGCCAATTTGGTCAATGAATTAAATTTTGTTTGGTTGGTGGGCGCGTTGTTGCGTTTTATGCTGTTGTTGTTGTTGTTGCTGTTGTTTGTGGCCAACACCTCGGGCCATAAGCATTCGCATTCGCATTCGAATTCGGCAAATTACCGAGCGCTCAAATTACAGTTCATTGAGCCATTTGGCGAGAGAGTTGATTCTCCTGCTCCTACTCTGGCGACACTTGACGGGCTTCCTGTGTGCCTGACCCCAATTCAAAGAACGGCCAGCTGCAGAGGCTCAAGTCTCAAGTCCTCTCTACCTTCTTCTCGCTCTGCTCTTATGATAAATGAACGTTCATTTCGTTTGGCGTTTACCTTAACCCACAGGGACTGTTTCAGTTTTTGGGTTTCGCTTTTGGCAACATTATTATTTAGCCGTTACTCACATTTTGGCCACTGCTGTTTTGACAGTTTGCTGGCCAAGTGGCCAACTGGCCAAATGGCCAGCTGACATGTACACAGGACCCGAACATGATGTCCCATTGTGATTTATGATGTTCAAGCGTTAAAGTGTTTTATATTTCCTTTTGTTTTTGTTGTTTTTGGTTGCATTCTCCTCCCTTTGTCTTTGCCATTTATCTTGCTGCACCTTTCTCTCTCTCTCTCTCTCTTTCTCTGTCTCTTTCTCTGTGGCCCTACCTACTTGTCCGCACTTCGTTGAGAACATTTCACTTTCCCGTGAGCTAATTGCAACTGCGCCTGGGTGTTGCCTCATATCATAAATCTTTAAACACTTTCACATTCATTCATACCCAATACCCAATGCCCAATCTCGTTCCCAGTTCCGTACTCCGAATTCTCTGTCCAATCTCAATTTCATACCCAATTCTCATATCGACTAGTGCATTTACCTTTTGCCAAAAAAACGGAATCATTAGCACGTCGCGACGTTTCTTAAGTGCTTCTCGGTTGTGTCTTCGTCGTAGCCCGCGCGAAATTCGGGCGCGGTTTTTACCAGGTAAACCCCGAAAGCACCAGGTAGCCGACTCACCTGCTGTTCATTCACATATATATGCGCACTGATATTTATCTTTCACAATTTGTTACACTTGTCCTGTGAATGACAGCGCCTGCCATAAAGGATAACACCCTAATGGTTTTTACCTAACTGAAAACGAAACTGAAGGATAAATAATAATAACAAAAAGAGTTTTCTAAAAAATGCAATAGACTTATTCAATTTTGATCACTGCAGCATTTAGAGGTCAAATCCGCAACACAAGAACATTTTTCAATGAAATTCTTTTGTTTCTAGCAAATTAGTAAGATTGGGAAGCTTAGAAAGTAGGTTTACTATAAATCCAATTCAAATATTGTACCAATTTGTGAACGTATTTAAAATAAGTAAGCATCAAATTTGCTGAAAGTAGCTCAAGTAGCTGAAAAAAGATTACAAATCAATAGCAAATATTGAGTGAATAAATTCAAAAAACTTTATATAAAATCATATAAAAATGTTACATTTTATTATTTATAAATATTGAATTGAATAAAAAATGAAAACTTTTTGTATAATAAATAGATAATACATGTTAACTATTACGAAATAATTAATTACGAAAAATAAACAAAAGTTAAAGTTGCCTTGCAATTAAATGAAATCGATTGCAAAGTAAAATATTTAATCAAAAACCTTTCTTTCATGCCACTTTCCATCTCGATGAATACACACAAAATGATTAAATAATTTCGGAATAAATGACCCGCATGATAACCGAATAATAATGATAATCAAAAGTAATCAAATTGAAGACTCCAAAAATGGGCACACTTACGACACGCAGCTGCCTTTTGGGGCAACTCAACTGGAGTTAAGAGCAAATAAAAAAAAAAACAATAATTTTTTGATATATATCGTATGCACGTTTATCGTATGAGTACGAAAATCGTAAAGTATACCGTATAGTTGCAGAATTTATTTGCATTTAACCTGCTTTCACTTGGAGCTGTGTTCATGTCATGACACTGACTGCGAAAAGTAGTTGCAACTGTTGCAATTTCAAACTGACTGTAGAACCAACTGGCGACCATGAATTTAGGAATTGCAACCCCCCCCCAACTTCCCCCCTTGCCACATGCCACGTCTAAGCTGACACCGCGAATTGCGCGAGATCCGTGTGGGTGGCAAGAGTGCTTGTGGGGCAAGGGGGGAGGTGGCAAGGGGCAGAGGGAATGTTGCAAACTGGAGGACTGCGTTTTAATCTCTCAATTCAAATTCCAGAGCTTCGACTGCTGTGGTCAAACGCCAAGCGGTGAAAATAAGTGGCATGCAACAGTGGCAAGCGTGGCAAGGGGAAGTAACTGCGCTTATTTTCGCCAGCTGTTGCTACAACGTGGCAACAACAACAAGAGCCATCAAGCTGACCAGGCTGACCATTTAGGGATTGCAACGGACGCAATGCCAAATTGGTTGTAGTTTCTAAAGGGAGTGAGGCAGAAGGGGAGTGAATTAGAGAGTGAGAGAGCTGTGCTGAAGATAGCGTTGTAATTGAAGCTTTAAGGGATTTGGCACGTGGTTTATGCAAATTAAAGAAGCCAACAGGATATCAAGTTTAAAGTAAACGCAAAATGTAAGAATCTGGATTAAGAGACTCGATTTGAAAGACTTCAATTCGTTTTCACATTAACTGCATCTCTCTCCCTCTCTCTTTTTAGCTGTTGCCATCACTCTCTCTCTCTCTCTTTCGTTTGCTTCACTTAAAGTTTTTGATTTCGAATGCGATTCCGTCGCCGCAGTCATAACATCAATCAAGATTTGATTTTCACATGTCAGCTTGCAACGGCTGCTTGCAACATAAATTCAAATCGAATCGACTGGCAAATCGGCAACAAACTTTCTATGCGTCTGTCTGTACATATGTTTCGTGCAACATTCTGAGGCACACACGCAAATCTCCAGCAAGTGGAGGTAGCTGTAGTCAAAGTCCAAGTTGAGCTATCGCCGCGACACAATCACTTGTCATAAACATTAATTGAGCGTGAAAATCAAAGTGAGTGTGCAATTTACTCCCCTCTCTCTCCCTCTCTCTCTCTCCCTCGCACTCTTTTCTCTTCAGAGAACAAACGAGAATGAATTCCCCCCAGAGATGGAGATCGAGTAATAAAGATGAATTGAGTTGCGATCGAGATGAAAAGATCGATCGATCGATCGCCAATCTTTTTGGCACATACCGACTTGAAGCGGCCTTTGGCACCCCATTAAAAAGCGAAATTGGGTCACTCGATGACTGGCGACTCCTCATCCTGTCTGTCGACAGAGACAGCGCCAGCAACAGAGAGTGAGAGAGACAGACAGAGAGGTGGAGAGAGGGCACTTTTGTCTTTTACTTTCAGTTGTTGCCTTTCTCATGCCACACACAAAAAAAAAAGTGACCTGCTTATCGCCTGGTGTCTCGTGTCTGCCCCCACCTTCTTCTTCTTCTGTCTCCCCTCAAAATTTTTGATTCTTTTGGCGCGCGAACTCATTAAAATCGAACTGCTGATCATAATCGATCTTCAATTTTTGATCGCCGATCGTCGATCGCCAAACGACGATCACTGATCGCAACATATTTTTTTCATATTTTTAGTTGTCTTTTGCCACCCCCTTCTCCCCCTTTTTACGTTGCACAACCTTGCCGGCAATTCTTGCTTGTTATACGAAACGAGGTCGTGCCGTAAAATTTCACCGTGATATGTTTTTTTTTTTTTTTGGTCGGTTTAATTTTTTTTTTTTTGTGGGGCTTCCTGAACATTGATGTCTATTTTGGAGCGAGCTGCATTTTGAAGTTCAAGAAACATTCGCGATGGTTTATGCCAATGTCAAAGACGTCGCCCACTCGACTCTGGTCGACTCTTTGGCCACATGTTGCATATGAAATTTATGCAAATCTACATGCAACACGGCAAGAGGCAACTGGAACTGCAACCAGGCTGCAACAGCTGCCAATAAGCAAGCATAAATTATATATGCGATGAGATTCAAGATCCTTGTTGGCATTAGCATATAACCTGATGCCAGCTGCCGCAAGAGACGAAATCGAAATGGAAATGGAAATGAAATGAAAGACCAGCAGATTGCAGAAGACTGTAGACTACAGACTACAGACTACAGACAGTAGACTGTCTTCGAAAATGGCTTCATTTTGGGCCTCTCTTCTTCAGACTCTCGGGGCCTGTCATTTTGCCTGACACAATTAACTGCAACTTTGTGCATTTTATGAAACAATTCAAAAGTTTCTCAGGCTTCCGGACCAAGCACCAACTACTGTGAGAGGTGTGATGAGTGTATCTCAGTGTGTGTGTGTGTGTGTGTGTGAGAGTTTTGAGCTGATGAGCTGCTCTCATTAGCAGCAGGGAAGGTGGCATCATCATTATTAAAAGTTGTTTCATATTTCTGATTATTAGCCTGGTTCTTAGTGTGGGAAATGGTTGCAGCTTGGAATTTGTTGCATTACTCGTAGCAACAATTTCAGTTCTAGTTCCGGAAATAGCGCTATATTCGAAAGTCTAAACTAAAATATAACAAAAACTGAGCATGTTATTGTTGTTGCAGATTTAATTAGCCTAAACTGTTCAAAAACCATACACATGCATAGCTTGCTTAATTATTTAAATTACTTGTAAAAACTTACTTAAAGTTTTAAATATTATTTAACGCATAGCACTTATAGAAGTTTCCTTTAAATGCAATTAATTAACTAAGCGCTGGCAACATAATAGCTTCTCAACATGTTGCTTAAATCGCTGCTTGGCAACATTTGGCTCGTGCGCTCTTTCACCTAAGCCGGCTCACCGGCTTACAGTTTGCACGCGCGCGCTCTCTCTACGTTCACTTCTCTCTTGGTCCCTCTCTCTCTCTCTCTCTCTCTCTGTGCGGCTCTGCGTGTCTGCCTGCAAGTGCAGCAACAACTTTATGCGCAGATCTCTCACTGCGATCTCTGCTGACAGCCTCTGCTGCTGCTGTCACTGCCGCTGCCTCTGCCACTGTCGCTGCTACTCTAGCTGCTGCGCTTGTTGCCTTTCTTTCGTCCAGTGCACTTTTTCATTTCCGCGCATTCGGACGTCGACGTCAACGTCTCTGCTGCAGTCTGAAGCTTTTCGTCTTGTGAGCGTCGCGTGTTCTGCTTTAGTTGTTGTTGTTGTGCATTCATATTTTCACTTTAGCTGCAAATATTTATGGAATTTTCATATTGAGAACAAGAACGGAACATTCGCTGCTGCGAAGCCAACTGCGAAAATTCTAAGAATGAAAATTTGATCGTAAATAGTTGGCAAGAAACCTGTGTAAGTAATAAACTTTTCCATTGCCCAATTAATTATGTTATTGTTACTGTTGTCATTGTCGTTGTTGTTATTTTTCATGTTACATAAACAAGTTTGACCTTTTCTGCGTAGGAGTTTCTCGAGATTGTCGTGTGACACATTTATCTGATTAATTTTTGACAGGCGGCAGACAAAAAGTTGACCGATAATTTCAAATTGACTACAACAACAACCACATTAACAACGGCAACGACAACCGGCAACAACATGAACGGGAGACACAAAACATGGCCCAAAACAATGTTGACCTCATTTCAGTTTTGAGTTAGAGATTTTTTTTTCTTAACGACTATGTGTGTGTGTAAGAGGGAGAGGGGAGCAGTAACTGCAATTACGCAAATGACGTAACACGCGACGTAAGACGTAAGACGGCACACGACAATAAACACAAAGCAAACACCCGAAAAAAGAGTAGAAAAAAAATGCAATAAAGCAATTAAAATGTCATTGCTAGAAAGGAAAGCATAGAAAAAGCCGAGAGAAAAAAAAACAGTTTTTGTAACTAGTAAAAGTGGGAAATGGGCTATAAAAAACGGATATGAAGGCACAGATACAGATACAGATACAGATACGAACAACAGATAGGAATAAAGAGACCACAATAAGTGTGCCCAGTATTTCGGATGGAAGTCATAAACGCACTTTTCTGTTGTTCTTGTTGTTGGGAAATTGGGGTGAGGTGCGGGTGGAAATTGTTACGATAAAATAGGAAAAGGGCCAGAGGGAAGTGCAGTTGTAATACGTCAAATACCTCATATAAAGCGGCTAACAACAAATGGAACAGTGCGGAAGATAACACAATAGAGTGAGAAAGAAAGAGATGGAGAAAGAGAGGGAAAACCGCACGGCAAACGCTTTGAAGTGCGTAGAGCACGCGGCGCAGAATTCGAAATTCAAATGGTATCAAAATTTGGCATCCGGAATCAAAATATCTACCTCTATCTGTCAGTCTCTCCCTCTCTCTCTCTATTACTACGTCTACCTCATTCTGTCTGTGCACTAAACAAACTGCAGTTTGAGAGATGATAACAAATTTTCCGATTGGCCGCACGGAGTTCGAACTCTGGACTTAAACCAAATATTTGCATACAGTTTGGACTCCGACTCCGACTTCGACTCTAAATTCGTTTTGGGTTGCCTCAAATGTTTGCGCAATGTGCCTAGCACAGTTAGAATCAAGTGTTGTTGTTGTTATTATTGTTGCTGTTGTTGTTGTTGTTGTTTGGGCTATAAGGCGCTCTATGCACTTTGAAACCTTTTTGGTATTGCATGTTCTGTTTGCAGTGATTTGAAATGTTGTGAGAAAAGCAAATAACTTAGATAACCCCGAGTCCATTCCACATTGCAACTTGCAACTGAAATGAATGGTTGTGGCAAGCGTCAACATTAGCGGCATAAGGTACACACAATGTATTTAAAAAGATTATAATGTGATTGTGATGATTAAGATTTTGGAGTGCGGTGACTTTTAGCAGCTATTGTTAATCATTTTTATTGGTTTTCTATGATTTTTGTATCGCAGACTTCACCTTTAGTTATTTTTTTTAAGTCTCCGCTGGCTATATAAATATTGTATCTTTAATAGCCACATTAAATATACAAATTTACCTAAAAGATCTTTTTCAATTGACTTGAGAATTTCGTTAGAAAAGAGAGAATAGTGTTGAAAATTATTTTAACACTATGTATTTCAAGTGTATATATACTTATTACATATATCTAATATCCTTAGGATCTATTGAACCCTTCTTATAAATTGTTTTTTATTTAAATCCGCTGGAAAACAATTGGGCAGTGACTAGTGTTGAGAAACTTTACATTGCTTCAGTTCAACTTTACGAATTTAGTGGTTAAGAACTCCAATTTATCTGGTTTACCAAATATTTCAATTAAAAACTTGTCTACAATTGAAAATATGTGTACTCGCATAAATATAACAGAGCTGTCACTTCAAAACATTGGACCAAAATCCACAGACAGCTCAATATTTTGACAGCTCGACTGCACGCAGCACCCAAAAACAAAAACAACAAAAAACAACAATAAATAAAAAAATCCCGCATGTCGATTCAACTGCAAACAATGGCAAACAATTTTTATGCATTTATGCAAAAAGAGTACAGCTCCCCTCGATACACCCCCTCTTTTGAATGGTGGCCCCTTTGAGCTGTCAGAAAGGCGCGTCGCTGGAGCAGACACCCAAAAGTCACACCAGCAGCCAGAGACGCAAGTTGAGGTCCGAACGTGCTGCCAACTCGTTGCATGAAGCTGTCAGGGAACTGACGCACTGAATTATATATGGATGGAGCATACAGATAGGGAGATAGGGAAGCTGGCAGGAAGAAGGCAGTCAGGAGCGAAAAACAATATTGGAAAACCACACAAAGAGCTGCGAAGAATAACCATGGAATAGCCTTCCATCACATCACATCACATCAGATCACAGCAGATCAGATCAGATCGGATCGCATCACGTTCATGATGTGTATGGATCTGACCTTCAGTTGAAACCGCAACTAATGTGAAAGACCAGAAGCGATTTTCCTTTTGTGCCTGGTCAAGTTTGCTTTTCATAATTAACGCGCATTAAAGTCAAATTCAGTTGCAGATGCCAAGTGTTTGATATGCTGACTCCCTAAAGATTCTACACTAGAGTGTGGATCCCTCTCTCCCTCCCTTACTCCCCTCCTTCTATCAGTCAGAGCTGCCTTTAATCTGTGCCTAATTCGCCATGCAGACGCCTCGCCAGGCGGTTCTCTAGAGAAGCAGGCGATGGAGGAGGGCACACTGACTGAAAACTGGCGCTTGCTTTATTTTTAGACGTGCCCAGAGAGCCAACGCTGGTCATTAACATTTGACGGACAGTGTGTGGCATGTGGAGCCACTGCGCGGTGCCACTTGAAGCTTGTGTTTAGAATTTTTAATTTTAATTCCAACTCATAGAGTCTCTCTCTCTCTTGCTCTCTGACTCACTGACTGACATAATAGAAATGTCAACGGGCCAAGCTCTGATTTGACAGCTGAAAACTGTAGGGAAGAAAGGAGGAGCAAGGAAAATGCAGTTAACCAGTTGAAGGGGCTGGAATTGAAAAGGGAGTTGAAGATGAAATTTGAAATGGGAGGGATTCAGTTCAATTCTGTAAAGACAGACAGACAAATTGTTTGTCTGTTGTGCAGTTTCATTTTAATTGATTTTAATTGCTGTTGATTAGTGTGGCCAGAGTGCTGCGATTTAGCCAGTGTGTACACACACGCGCTCACATTAGGGTGAATGTGTTAATCAAAATGGGAAGTGCAAAGTGGAAGACTTGATTGAAATGAGTTAAAAGAACAGTTGAAGTTATGTAATTGCAACAGTCGCTCAGTCAACCGCATTTCCTGTCTTTCCACAACTTGAGACTGCCCCAAACAATGATGGAAAGCGAGACGAATAAGGTTAAAAAGACGACCTAACACAGTGTTCATCTATTTGTAAAGAAAAGCGAAACATAGCTTATTTAATTTCAGGGTGACCATAATCTTTTACATATTTGTCTGTTAAGTTGTTAGCAGTAAGGTAAATAAGGCGACCTTGCACAATATTGATCAGTTTGGAAAGAAAACCGAACTGATTGCAAAGTAAGTTCAGGGCGACCATACTCTAATTTTGCATTGTCTGATTAGTCATTAAAAATGCGCATAGTAAGTCAACCTAACATCAAATTGATACATTTTTCAAATAGACGATTCTTTTTTTAAACTAATTGTATTTGAGAGTGACCATAGTTTTTTAAATTTATGCTCAAATGACCAGCTTATTGTCAACACTTATTAGAGGATTAAATATAATAATTTTAACATAGACTAAATTGACCAGTTAATAATTCTAGGCTAATAAAATAAATGAGCTACAATGTGAAGTTCGCATTCAGGGTGACCATAGCTTCTGTTGATAATGCTGGAACGTATTGTCATTTGTCGGATCTACTTTCCAGATCTGAGGCCTATATTAATTTGATGAAAATTTGATTTGAGGGTGACCATAATTTTGTGATTTTATGATGAAATGAGTCATTGTCACCACTAAGTAGAAGAAATGATTCAAACCTAGACTATGTTATATTGATCAGTTGATAATTCAAGGCTAATAAAAATAAAGAAGCTAAAATATGAAATTCGCATTCAGGGTGACCATAGCTTTGTCTTTGTTACAGCTGGAATGTGTGGTTTTTTGACAGACATTTGGTAAATTATAGATATTTATGTGTTCAATTGGTTTGTTGAGTGCTCCACAAGTAGCACAACTCATGTCCAATAATGTTAAAGCACCTCTCACTGCTTGAGGTATCGTATTGCCCCCTCTACCGACATGTCAAACAAAGTGAGAGCTATAAATAGTTTAACATGTATGTATGAATATTCGGTCAGTTCACTTAAGAGATCTGGCGAATTTCATTGACATTTTTACTGTCTGTCTGTCCAGACCAGAAATGTGACTTGTGCAGAGGCATTTGCGCAACTTCAAGGCTAGCAAAGAGTAGGAGACACACACACATACTATTAGAGTAAACTATCAATAAGAAAAATGAACTTAGGAGTGTGTTTTAAGCTGTCATATGTGTTGCGAGATGTTGGCGACGTTGTCATTAACCCCAGCGACTCTGCAACTTTTGCAACATTTGCGACTTGCCGCCAAATGTCACAATGACAGTTGCAAATTGTCAGTATGGCAAGTCGGAGCTCCTACTGCCTGTTCGCCTGTCACAAGTTTAGCAGCTAATTACAAAACTAACGTTTGACATTTGCCAGACAGGCCGCTTTGCCAGGAGTCTGGGGAGGGTCATTTTGACAGTTTTGGAGCGACATTTATGGTCAGCATAGACCCTATGGGTCCATCTGTCTCTCGGCTCGACTCGGCTCGTCTTGGTCTTGGTCTTTCGGTTCTTCGAGTTGATTGAACTGCAATCGAGTGGTTTTTTCTTGTTTCTTGTTTGTTATTCCGGCTACTGTCTCTCTTGGAACTGTCCATTTGGTTCTCACTTGTTGACAGTTTTTTCATTTTTTTTTTCCATTTTTTGTTTTGTAATTTTCTATAATGAATGCATTATGCAGGCAGCCCTTTTCCACTTCCCCATCTTGGCCATGTTTTGTTTGTCATGCAGTTAGAATCGAGTCAAAGCCTTTCTACTTGTCGAGTCATGTTTAAGGCGTAGCCAACAAATTGAGTCTAATGATGGATAACGCTGACACTGGATATAAGAAAAGGAAAGCAAGATGAATACACATTGCACTTGAGGCATTGGAAACTATTTTGTGGCAGTTATTGAATGGTCATTGACATGAAATGCCCAACAACTTTAACAAAGTGTCAACAAATTGTCGATAGAAATGTTTTATTCAGTCTGGAATATTTTTGTTGGAATTCAATAGTATAAAAAATAATATTTTCTGATATATTAATAAATATTTTATTCAGTCTGAAATATTTTTCTTGGAATTCAATAGTCTACAAAATAATATTTTCTGATATATTAACTAACTCAAGCAGTTTAAATGCGAAATTAGTCAATCAATATAATCCGCCTAGAGCAGTTTTAAATCTAGGTCCCAAGCTAGTGTAGCAGATAATTATCTGGTTATGTATTTAACATTTTCTAAGTTGGTTTACATGTCTTTAGCTTATAAGTTAAGCGATCTCTTAAACAATGCTCCCAAGCCTAAATTACTAACATAACAGAACAGATGTTAATTTCTTTATAATTAATACACATATCTTTCATAGTTTTCAACCCGCTTACATAATTTCCTCACTCTCCATTCTAAAGCTCACATTGACAGACCCGAATAACTCAAAACTGCATTTTCGCTTCCCATCAAAACATAAATCATTTCCTGCTTACAAGTCTAATCAGCCCAAAAAGTAGAAGAGAATAAGATGAAGGGGAAATACAAAAGCCTTAGTATAATCGGCAGTCGCAACTGTCAACTTTTTCATTTGGACCTTGGAACCTTTCCTTCAACAACATTTAAGCAAATCAAATTGCTCTTCTCACACTCAAAATAACATTTAACAGCCTTTTCCATGACCTTTCAACTATGGACTATGTTTGTTTGTCTGACTGGAGTGGGGGATTGGAGATTGAGGAATTCGGGACTGTGGTCAGCAACAGGGTCGTGACTATTTTTTGATGTTGCTCTCTGGACACCTACGAAATGTTTTAATGATCTATCATTGTTGGAATTTCTGTGGTTGCTGCAAGAGGTTTAAGATGCGCCTGCAAATGTCTGATCGGAAATTCTCAAAAGCTTTCACTTAAAGGGAAAGTGTGAAGATTGATCAAGCAACTGTATGACGTTTATAAATTAGCGCATATATTCAAAGTATATATATTATTTTTTAGAGGATGTTCCAAGAAACTGCTGGACATACTGTTGTGTCTGTTTGTAAAGTTACATGTCATAGATCATGGTATTTTTTACGAGGAACTTCTTATTGTTAGTTCCCCCTTTGCCATAGACAATATGGCAAAATTACCAGACACTTTACAACGTTTCAACATTGCTAACGGTACTGTTAAGAACTTTGAAAACATTCAATCAACAAAGATAGAGAAAAAGGAGGATGAAGAAGGAGGAAAAGAACAGTAAAGAGTTCTATGCAAACTAAGTGCAGGTTCTACAAGATGTTAACCCGAACAGACGAACCGCCCGACCGGGCGGTAACTCTAAAAAACGGGCCATCAAAAGGCGTTACAAATTTTGATTTCTTTTGAAAAGTTGCGACGCCCCGAACTGAGAAGAGCGACAGAGTGACAGAGAGTAGAAAATATCAATTACAGCATAATTATGTGTGACGCACAATGACGATAGAAGAGTTCCAGAGTTCCAAAGTTCCAGAGTTGGAGAGGACCAGAAGAAGAAACTATGACAGCAATGATTGATTTGTGGAAAGAACGAATTCCAAAAAGAGAACTGAAAAGCTTCACGGTGTTGAACTTTTGACACATGCCCCTAGAATCAAGAGAAGACTAGAAGAATAGAGTAAGTGATAAGGCGGGAGTATATACGCCACAAAGTTGAGAAAAATTCATTTCGTTTGTCATCGTATAATTTAATTTTAAACGTTTTGATTGACCGACCAAAACGGTATACGATACTCCAAAATCGAAGAAGTAATTCCGCACCCACTTTTTCTTCTTTCCCCTCTATTTTGCCCAACTCTTTCACTGTCAATCTCAAGGCAAGTCCATTGTCGTTCCTTGGGTCTCTAGACTCTAGACTTCCATCTCATCTCTGTCGCCTGTAATTGCATATTAAACAACATTTACCAAAGTAATGTTTACATTTTTAACTGAAAAGGTCTAAAAGTATCCCCGCTTCCCGCTTTACTTCACTTTTTCCCCTCATCTCTGGGCTCTTTTGAAGTCTTGTTCAATGTCAATGTTGTGACCTTTGTTAAGCATTTTGTTTGCTCGCTTCGCTTGAGCTTCGCTTGAGGAATCTCTAACATGTCTCAGCTGCCCCTCGCTCGCCCCTCTCTCCACTCTTTCCCCTCTCTTACCATTTGCCTTGCTTTGCTTTCATTGGAAGCAAGTACCGTTGTAATTGTTGGTTACGAAGTCTTCGTTAAAAAATCAATTGCATTGTTGTAGTTGTTGTTAAATAATATTGCGCAATTTTTATTCAAACAGCTAAAGAAATCTTCTTTAACCTCATCATCGTATGCTTCTTCTATTAAAAGACAGCTGAAGACAAGACATAGACAGAGTCTCAAGATCTGTAGAAAGTTGGAGAGTTCAACTGTAGGAAGCGGAAAACTGAGCTTTGTTTAGGACTTTTGGGCGTTGTTTGTTGTTTGACTCTCGCAAGAGTTGTAATGAGCTAAAAGAAGAAGAAGAAGAAGAAGAGGAGGGAACAGATGAAGAAGAAGAAGCAACTGATAGACTCTACTTGGTCTAAACATAAATCTTTTGGCACTGCAGTCGCAGCTTTCAATGCGGTCAATAATATTGTCAAGTTGTTGCTGCCGGGTGGAAAGGCGTGAAGGGGGGTATAGTAAAGGGGGTAGTGGGATGCTGGCGGGAGCGGGGGCGGGGTTGGGGGCAGGGACTGTTAGTGGGTGTCATGGCAAGACCTCGATGCATTTTTTATTAGCTGTAAATTTTATTAATGTGGCAATAAATTCAAACAATGTGCAACAAGATGCAAGTAAGCCAAACAGAAAACACAAGAAAGAGAGAGAGAGAGAGAGAGAGAGGGGCGGTAGAGGGAGAGAGAACAAGAGGTTGGCTTAGGGATGAGGGCGAGGGTGAGGGTGGCTGGGAAAATGACCAGACAAAGATGCCTGCCAAGCGATTGGAGGATGCATGTAACAACAACAACAACAGCAACAACAAAAATAAGTTGCAATGTGGTAACTGAGGACATTTGGGCAGTGTGTCGTTGTCAACGTTGTTGCTGTTGCTGTTGCAGTTGCAAGCCGGATTGCGGATTGGGGACTTGTGTATTGGCGTTGAAAAGAAATACACGAGCGCAAAATTTATTTAAGCCAAAGATAAGCGGCAGTCAGGCAGCAAGGCAGCTCCAATGGCCACAAAATATGCATAAAACACAAGCGACACTACGCCATGGCCAACAAGGGGTAGCAGATGCGAGGGGGGAACAACAAGTTTGCTGCAGCGACAGGAACTAAATCACGTGTGCCGCATTGCTGTTGTTGCAATTGTTGTTGTTGTTGTTGTTGTAATGCCTAACTTGACTTTGGCCAAGTCATGACGACAGGTTCAAAATGTTGCTAAACAACTTGGCCAAGGCATGCTGAAGAGGCTGGCTAAGAGAGGTAGCCAAAGATGCAGCAGCCGTAGAAGAATCATCATAGAAGAACAGGCACTAGAAGAATGGTGGAGTGGGTCGGGAGGGGAAGTAGGTGCAACAGAAGGTGGATCGTCAGGCTGCTAAGCAGCGGCTTACACATGTTTGTTTGTCTTGCCACAGATTTTGTTGTTGCTGTTGTTGTTGTTGTTGTCTTTTGTTGGCCAGTTACCGTTAGAATCTATGCAGAGATTTGCCGTGAATCGAATGCGACTCTGCAATCGTTGTAGAGTCTCTTCGTCTTTGCGCCTCTTCGCCATGTTACCTAGAATAATATCTAATAATGCATATAATTTCCACATGCAACAACGATATAAGCTAAAAGTTTAAAGAGAAAAAGAGGGAAAAGACGAAAAGGAAGCAGGAGAGGAAAATCGTAAAATATTACGATCAAATATTGTAAGCTGAGCTGAGATGTGTTAAAGAGCAGGATCAAGACGGGGGAAGAGACTCTCAGGAAGAGGCAGATAAAATGAGCATTAAGCTTTAATGTTAACGCTCAGATGAAGATAATGAAGGCAGAGCAGTTGGAAGAGGAAGAGCCAGAGGATAGAGCTTATAGATACGAGGATTATTATATTTGTAATCTTAGCTGAAAGACTTTTAAGTGTTAGCTTTAAAACTAATTCGTAATATAATTTAAAACAAAAATCGTAGATGTAATGCAGGGAGTGACAATATATTAAAGTTAAAATTAACAAAATCATTCAATATATCAGATGTAGTATAGTGCGAGATTTTTAATTTATCCATAATATATAGATTTAATTAGTGAAGTCGAGACTTTTAGTCTTTTAGGGCTTTTAAATTAAAATAGATAAAGTCTTTAAGACAAAAGAGATCAGTTACTCGGTTTTAATATATTATAATATAATGGAAGATATGATTATACTTTAAAATATGCTTATCAGCTCTTCATTTGCCGCTTTAACTTAACTGTCGAAAACTGAACTATTGACAGCTTTAATACCGATATCTATCCATTGTTTTCTTTGGCAAACTTAAAGATTATATAAAAATGGGACGCCAAAAGACTGAAAGATTAATCACTCAAAGATCATATAAAAAATCACAAATGTTGAGCAGTCAATCAATGGAATACCTCTAAGGTGGGATTTGCCAATGGGCCGTTTACCTGCCCAGCTCACAGCGGCATCTTCGCCAATTTGTATGGGCCAACATTTAATTATTGACAATTTATCAATCGAAGAAGAAAAAAAGCCCTTCAAAGGCGAGCAAAAAATAATCAACGCCAAATGTTGCACAATTTTTTTTGATAAATCTCATTGAATAAAAACAACAGAAATCGAAATTGAAGAAACTTTCTTTTTTCAACAAAATATTTGATCAAATTTATTTATTATTTGCTATCAAAGTGGGCACATTTTTTCACTGTGCCCATGTGGGCAGTCCCGAAGAAATTTGTTTTTGTTTTTTATTTTATATCATTGCTCGAGCTTTTGTTTATAATTAATTACTGAACTTTAGTAGCGGCGCTTCACGAAATTTCTGTCAATTTTTTAACAAAATTGCTCAAATTGTTTTCACTGTTTTTTACGGATGCTGTAAGAGACTTTTGTTGTGGTTGCATGCGCGAAATTCATAACATATTTGAAATAATTACGTATACGGCACGTTGCCGGCTTTGCTGCTCGGTGTGAAAATTGCAATGAAAATTTGTGAAGCCACAAAAGAAGAAAAGAAAATGAAAATGTTTAAATCAACATTTATATAGAGCTGTCACAAAAACGCGACGAGCATGAAAAGAATGTGTGAGGTTTGCAAAAAGAAAAATATTCAAATTGGAATTTATAAAAAATTAAATCTATTATTATAGTACAACAAACATTCAACATTTTTCTTAAAGCTATAAATAAATATTTAGCTGAGTCGGTGTTCAGCCGCGCCCCAAATTGCAGCTGTACTCGTACCTAAGCCTTGAGTCTAGGTTTGAGCCATGGCCCCCATAATCTTCGGGCTAATCAGCAAATAGAGCCAAGTCAAAAGGAAAAACCAATAAAAGGCATTTCTTATCTACCTCGCTGACTGGTCCAGGCTCTCCTGAGTCTCGGCCTCTGTCTTTGGGCTTTAGTTTGGGTTTGGGTTTGGGTTTGGCATTTGCCAGTGCAGTGGGCGCCCGCAGACGCTACGACCTAGACCTTATCAATGCCATGGCCATGTCGATGGCTTTTCAGCAACGAGCCGAAGTGACGTTTGTACTGATTACCTGGCCAACGACTGCATACTTTTAAAAGTGCAGCTGGTTCCCTTTTATAGACACATAAATAGAGAAAAGCTTATTTGTTTATTTAGATTTTTTAGATTTTAATATTATATTAGAAAATAAGAATAATTTATATACAATTTTGATTAAATATCTGAATGAAAGAGAAAAGTTCATATAAAAAATTTTAACTATTTAATAATTTAATAAACGTCGATCAGTTGACAGAACGAAATTATTAAGAATTTAATATAATATTAGAAAACAAGTATAATATATTTAAAAATTTTGAATAGAGAAAGGTTTATTCATTTATTGTTTATATAAATAAATGTTGATATTTGATAATTTATGTTAAGTCGATAAGTAATTTTTATATATATATATATATATATATAATTTAAAATTGAAAAATGTATAACTGAAATAGAATGATGTTTATTTAATTGATATTAATTTCTTTCGTTTCTTTTTCTTTGCAGGTAAATTAAACCATACACATTCGAAATGTTAACAATTAAACGTTATAGGGGTAAGTTAAGCGCACTTTCTCAAGTTTCAAGCTCTCGATTCCCAATTCTCTGCGATTAGTTTCCCTTTCGCTAGAACAATGTCTGCCTGGAGAGCGACGACACACCTAGTGATCGTCATGAAGCCTAGTCTTTAGACACATTACCGACACTTTATTCTCCCCTCTCCCCTCTCTCTTTCTGTCTCTCTCGCTCTTCCCCCAGTGGGGGGAAAATGCCATCCAAGAGGTCTTCGAGCTGAGCTCCAGAGTTCCAGACACGCAACAACAAAACGCACGCTATCAATTTAACAGCATCTGTCTATGATGGGTTGAGTTTTGGGATGAGATGTGTTGGGAATAAGCGGGAATGCAATTGGTATGGCATCGTATGCTATGGTATTGAATGGGCTGGTAACCGTCGCGTCTCGCATCTCGCATCTCACATTGCCCTCCCACACAGCCCTGCGCCCTCAGAGTAACTTGTCCTACACTCCAGCTTCAACTTCTGCTCCGACATAGCTGCATTTTTCCAAGGAACCTGCATGCATGCCTCGCGCATGCGCAGCTCCAGCCCAGAGAGTCTGTTCCAATGTCTATTTATAGACGTTGGCGATGCCCAAGTCATTCGCGTTATCAAAAGGCAGCCAAAGTCGCCGCTCTGGCGGCTGTGAAAATTCCAAAAAAGGCAGCGCCCCAAGTGGCATTCCCCCGCATCCCCCCACTCTCACCCTACTTGGCCATCCTTGCCAACGATCGTCCTGCCTGCTCTCCCTTTATCCCTCGACGGGCGTGCAGAAATATTTTTCCTAGCATTTTTCTATTAGTTTGATGATGCATCTGGCCAATTTCCCAGATAAAGGCGCAGCTGTCAACGCGCAACAAAATAACTTTGGCTTTTTTGTTATTGTTTTCATCTTTTTTTTTTTGTGCCAGCTTGTAAATTAATTAAGCTGAAAATAATTAAACTTAATCCCAGCCCGTGGGCCAATGCTTAATAACAAAACAGACAGCAAAAAAAAAAGAAAAAGAAATGAAAAGTGTTTCGCCTGATTCAATGGGTATATTCGGTATGTGGGTTGCCTCAATAACCGTAGGGCGGGATTAGCACGCTTTTGTTGCTGTTTGTTGTTAGCCAGAGTTGCCGCCTCTTGACTGAAAATGCCTGCGGCATTCGGTAGCCAATGATTTTTGTTATTGTTGCCTTGCTTTTGTGGCAAATTGTCACATTTTAAACGGCTAAATATGAGCTTTAATTTAACAGAATTCTCAGCATTCATCAGTAAAATGTTAAGTTTTATGCACTTACAATATTTTTAATTTTTTTAAAAGTTATCAAAATAAAACCTAAAGCTTTGATTTGCTCATATAATCTGTTGGCTATATTAAATTGTATCTTGCCCAAAGCTCATATCAAAATCGTCTTAAAGCTTCCGTCAGTTTCCTCTTTCCTTTCCTCCTCCTTTCGTCTCTGGGCGGACAATGATGTGGCGCATTTGAAACGAAATAAAAATGCCGTTTAGGCTTTTGGCTTAAAGATGCTGATGATGGTCCTCGTGAGGATAAGTGGCGGGCCTAGAGAGAGACAGAGACAGGGAAGGAGGGAGGGATAAAAAATAATTGTGATGTTTATATTACTTTCCTCTTTAGTTATTGTTTTAGTTGTGAGTCGAACAATAAAAGAGTGAAAAGCAAATGATTTAAAATGAAGTACAAAAAGGCAGCAGATTTGTGCAAACTTTGAACTCGAACTCGGACTTGAAAATGGAACTCAATGCTGCATAGAGTGCTCAATAGATCCCCCTCTACTTCTTTCTCTTCCCCTACCCCTTCCTTTGCCTCTGCCTCTCTGGGATATTTGGCGTGGGCGCCTTGTGGACGATTCCAATGCCGCAGACAAATCCAAATCCAAATACGAATACGAATCCGATTTCATAATAATACACTCTGTCGACTCGACAGTTGAATTTAAAGTTGCTCGTTTGTTTGGTAATTTTTTTTTTTTTTTTTTTTTTGATTTAAGTTTTGGTTTGTTTGTTAAGCTGAAAGTGAAATGCATTCGGCGGGGGAAAATTATCGCTTTATCACGATTCAAACGGTACCACTTTCTTCTCAGCTTCAGCTTCAGCTTCGACTTGGACTCTACAACTTCAGCTTCATTTGTAGCAATAATTATGCAATTTGCTTTGGCTCGTTGTTATTGAGGATCGCTTGCATTTCTTTCATCTCAATTTGGTATCGACTTTGAAGGCTTTTGCATTATAATTTGTTGTTGTTATTTATAATTGTTGTGGGTGCATTGGATTGTATTGGATTGAATTTGACTGTGCCCAGTTTATCACTCCATCAGGACAGCCAATTCCTCCATTTCTCCATTTATAACAACATAATTGTGTGTATAGATCTATAACTTTTGTTTATGACAAATTAATTGGCTGCAATTGTAGTTGCAATTGGGAAAGTAACTTATCCGTTTGCAATTGCCACATCAAATGCCATGAAAACATTGGAAAATTATTGCTGAAAAAGTTCTTCAATAGTCGAAATACTTTCATAATTTATTTTAAACAATATTGAAAGTTTTCGTAATTTATCAAATAATACGACAAGAAATTGGTGTCAACCCGCGTGTTGGAAAAGTGTGTCAAAAACTGACCAAAATAACTCGTAGCCCATTAACTTTGCCTCTGGTGCGATCATTTCTCGGCGATATTTGATCGATCAGTTGAGTTATTGTTGTTCCTCAGACCGTTGACGTTGATGGAATAAGCGTCAAATATTTGCCAGCCCTCGGGGCCAACAAATTCAACTGTTTTTTTTTGTATTTCTCTCACTCTCTGTTGCCTCGAGCTGTGGCATGTGGAACCCGGGCAATCAGTAATTGGAGATGGGCCCTCGAGTGCGGCAACAGCAGCTCCATAAATTGGGCCCTGCAAAGTTACGGTTGCGCTGCTTCCTGCCACAAATATGAGAAGAAGCAGAAAAAAACGAAACGTGCATCGCAATGCCAGATAAAAGCTTACAAACGAGGCCTATCAAGTGCCAAAGCTTCTTCCTCAATTCAAAAGCAGACGAAGCTCTGTTACTCTTTCTTTCAGTAACTTTATATTGATAACTGCACGATAAAATTTTCTCAGCTATGCTGTGCCAAAATGTCATCCTCCTCGTACTTACTGTTTGGGCTGCACGAAGATCAGTTAGTCAGTCAGTCAGTCAGGACAAACAGTTTTATATATATAAAATGTCTATCGATTATATCAATTTTCAATTATATTAAATATCAACAATTATTGAATTTTGAAGATTGTAAAGTCATCCAAAAGCTCGTCAATCTAGTTGACAGTATTTTAAATCATATTTTTCCATACAGAATTTCTGCTAATGATTGAAATACTTGCAAATTTCGAATAAAAATGAAATCTCATTAACCAATCTTGAGTATGTCAAAGTTAATTTTATCAATTCAATAGCTTACGAGTTGCTTAAAGTTTAACAGAGCTTTCCAGTGAATAATTTAAATTGCACGAAACTGTCAAAAATACCTATCGAACATTTCAAACGAAATTTCAGATTAAAATGTTAGATAAAGACCAATCGAAACCTATCTGAATTTATGTTGAATTTCGTAGAACTAATAAATATTTTATACATAACATTATAGATAAAAAAAATACAAATAAATATCTGTATTCCTATAAATTTGCCAAACCTTGTTAAGAATTCAACATACCCTCTATTGGATAGCCAAGTGTCTAGAGGAGAAGAAAAGCAAAAACTGGACAGTTGAAAATTAACGCCAGCGAATTGGATGGAAAAAAAGTAAAACGTGCTGAGCGCTTTTCACTTAAACGCAATGCGCTTGCCAATTACAACAACAATAAAAACGGCAACAACAATTGCAACTATTTTCAAGCAAATTAAATTAAACAATTTAATTCGAGTGCAATTTAAAGGAAAACGCAAACGGAACAGCAAAAGCCAAAGTAAAATTGTTTAAAATGGCTTAATTAATTTGCCCAATTTTGGCATGTTACACATTTAACTTGGTCAACTCGAGACAATTACTCAACAGTCCCCCAGCCCAAATCTCAAACACAGTTCCAATCCCAATCCCAAACCCGAACCCAAAAAACCAACAAACCTCGACAAGCCCTACAAGAAAAAGAAACAAAATAAAATAAAATAAAATAAAAGCGGAACGCCCACTTCGAACTTCTCACTTGTAGTCGCCTCTAAACTCACGCCCACGTTTAACTTGTTGTTGTAGTTGTTGTAGTGTCTCGGCCTAATTTGATAAGATTTATTTGAGCCAAGCTTTGTGATGTAGTTGTTGTTTTTGTTAAAATTGGTTAAAGGCCAAGCGATCAGCGCGCGCATTGAGAAATGTTTACGTTTTGGCCCCAATTCAGAGAAAAAACAAAATCAAAATAACATTTAAAAGACAATTCGAATAGAAATGTAAACTACGATTTGCATCATTGATAAATGGAAAATAGCAGATCGTTTTTCAGCTGCCTGAGATAGAACTGTGATCTTTTTATCGTGGGTGACTAAATTTTGGATAACCCTAGCAGCTGGCTACTGATTGGTTGCCAAAATGGGAAGTACAAATGAGAAAGCCTGAGAAATAAATAGGGCGGGAATATTATAGTATTGTGGCCTAATATTCATTTAAATCAAATATTTTATTTATGAATAAGAGATTTCAAAATTTCTCTGCCAATCTAAACGTATAATTAATAATTTTATTAATTAATAATTACATTTATTAAGAGCTTGTTAAGTTAAACAAAGAATAAACAACAACAATTTGAAAGAAAACTTTAAATGCTTAACTAATTACGATTAATGTATAAATTGAAAATTATTTTAAAAATGAAAGAATTTTGCCAAATTTCTTTCCTATCAAATAAATAGCTTTCAATGCAATGCTGATTTGGAAGTAATCAATTTAATTTGCGTATAAAATTATATATATCAATTAATTACATAGGTTTAAAGGTACAAATTAAAAGACTTTAATAAATTAATATTGTTTTAAACTTTATTTATATTTAATCTCTTTGAAAATGATTGGGAAAAGTAATAGAAGAAAAAATCTAATTTATACATTTACCTTTTTTTTTTCAAATTAACATTTGATGTAAAGAATTCTTATACGATTTTCATTAAGTCGTACTATATAAGCATTTTTCTCAGAGCTTTTCCACTGTCAATGTGAAAGTTGTAGCAAGGGTTTCATTTTAATTTTATTTTTTGCATTTTTTTGATAAATTTGTTGTTAATGTTGTGTTGTTGCTTGGGCATCGCTGCGGTTCAAGAGTTCATTGTCAAGTCTAATAAAATGTTCGAATGACACGTTAAGTGTCAGGCACTACAAGAGATCCCCAAATCCCCGAGAGAGTCAGTCAGTCGTTTGAGGGGGCCGCCGTCAAGCGAGTGAATCAAGCAAAAAACTAAACCATGTAACCAAAAATGTTTGCCGCTTGACTGGAACTTGAACCTAGGCTACCCCGAAAGCCCCTCCTTCCCCTCTATGCCTCCCCACCTCTTGCCTGGGCAGATGTTTCCCTTTTTGTCAAATGGCTCCTCAGCAATGATGATAAATCGTGACCAAAGCGCTTTAGAGAAATTTCTTTCCCCGCCTGCCCACAACAAACTGTCCAAGTATAAGTGTAAGTGAGTGTACTATAGGTATATGTATGTGTATATGTGTGTGTGTGTGTTTTTCATCTCTTCAGCTGGCTGAATCTTTATTACCACATTTTCAAGAGTCGGTTGAGTGACGTGAACAGTTTTTGGCGCAGCTGCCGTCAGAGCGCTACCAACATTTCCTTTTGCTACTTATAGCCAAGTTACTACCTTTTACTAGCCACCATCTCTGCCTCTTCTCTGTCCATCCACCAGCAAACTTGACATTTAAGTGAATTATGTAGTTTCCATGTTAACTTTCTGTGCGGTGCCGCCGAAATCTTTTTGACTAAGTGCCTGGCAGGCGACTTTTCCATACCTGACGACGCGTCGATGATTTATGTGGATGTGTATATGTATTAAATGTGGGTGTAAGTGTGTGTAGCCCTCACATTTTTTTGTATTTTTTGGCAAGGGCAGCTCCCAGCTTCCCCCTAGACTCTACTAAGCGGGGAAATTAGGCACAAAAATAATTTATGAGCTTCGTTTTTGGCGCCAGCAACAAGACCAAAATATCAAAAAGAAATAGGTACAAAAGGTGAGACGACGTCTTGCTTTCGCGCTGTGGCAGGCTCCCGGGGGGTAAAGAGGTAAGGGGATGGTCAGAGCGATGTGGGGGTGTCAGCTTGTCGGCTTTGATTTAAATGCAAATTTTTGCAGACTCTCAAGAAAATGTCAACTCAAATCACGATCTTCACAATCGCAAGTGAATGCGATTTGAAATTGTATAAGTTATATGATTCATGAGTGGCCCAGTGAGTGTGTGTTTGTAAGTGTGGCAATAAAATGAATACATAAATAAGATTGAATAACATATAAATACAGATACCGTCGATTTCAATTAGCAAATAACACTCATTCATTATTGACAATATTCTTGCATTCATTCATTGTTTCCGAGCACATAAGAGAAATAATCAGATGTTGCTGATCTATATAAACCTATATTGAGATTGCCAATTAACATCAGCATTAACCTGCGTCAAGGTTATGTCATGATGACAAATACCTCAAGTTCACACACACACACCCACATACACGCACTACCAAGACAGTTCGATAATATTTTGCTGATAAAATGCCAAAGTTATCGAACCTCATGAATTGACACTTCAATGTCTTGAAATGAGTTCAACTTCAACTCAACACGCTGCTCATTTAACATTTACAAGTTAATTTGTCGCAAATATTACTTCGATATATCTGCATCTGATTGTAACATACTCGTATCTGCAACTCTGACGTCCGCTCGTTGTATCTGTATCTGTGAGAGCGCGTATCTGCGACCTTGCAAGGTAACAACACATGAAAACCAATCAACAAGCTCGAAATGTGTGACAAATTAGCAAAAATGCAATACAATAAATAAATAAATTGAAACACACACACACCATTACACACCCCCGCCACACACACACACTTACTGAGAAAAAGAATATAACCCAAAACAAGAGTGAGGAATTTTTTAATTTAGATAATTGAAAGCGCGCAGAATGGAACAGTTTATTATAAACAATGAAAGAATGAAAGAAGTGGAAGGGGCGAAAAAAAAACACATCAACTCAATTATAAATAAAACATTCGTTTTATATTGTTTAATCAGATATCACAGCTTTTGTCTACAGTTAATAACAAAAATGTACACAAAAGCACAGTGGGTCTTTTTTGTTTTAATTTTTTTTTTTTGGTCTTTTTGTTAATATTTTTACATAAAATAAATAAAATATTCTGCGACAATTTGGCATTGTTGTCTTTTTTTTCCTATTTTGCATTATTAATAATTGAATGCATCAGTTTAATGTAATTTAATCATAAATATTTGATTTCAATAAATTGCGCATATTTAATAATAACAAAACCGAACAACCAATTTCAATTCGATGAAAATAAAATATTAATAAGAAAAAAAGTTTATTTTTTACGTGCCGAGGGTTAAATACCTTTACTATATGCACTTATTTATTTCTGATGTGTAAATACACTTATTCTATAAGTTCGGTAACTATTTATGGTACAGAAATTTACAAACATTTCATTAAATTTAAAGTTTGCTTTAATTTAGTATGTTACTTAAAATAAAAAATACATTTGTAATACATTAATCCATTTTGTTTGTCAATCCGTTTTCTTTTATTAACCAGGCTTTAAAACTAAGAGACTAGTTTGTGTGAATATAAATATAGTCCAGAATATAAATACATAACAACGTCGGAGATTTCTTATTTAATGCTTGACACTGTCGCTGACAAAATTGTAAAACTCCCAAGCAATCGTCTGAAAATTTAATATAAATATATTTCTATTGAAATCATTTAAGTAGAAAATGATTTAATCTCAATTTATTACAAGTTGCTTTGCCATTAATTGAAACTTGTCAAAATGCTGCTAATATCATAGATTACAGTTAATTGCAACGTCAATTGCTTGCGTCAGCATTGCGATAACTTCGAAATCCGTAATTTTAGCTGGAAATGTCAAATTCATTCCATCAGAAGAACACAATCAACATGCCAGCTAATTAAAGAAATAAGTTCGCACGCCCAAACAGCAGCAACTACAACAACAAAGATCAGCCCACCCAAAGCAGAAAAGGAGAAGAGGAAGAAAAACAACCGTCAACTAATTAAAAAGCTCAAGCAACTGCAGCAAATGGCACTTGCCGATTGCATGAAGAACTGCAAAAAGAATCAAAGGGGAGGAATCAAGTAAGAGGCCCACAAAAAAAGAGACCCAGCCCAAATGTAGCCGCAAGTCTCAATTTTTGGTAGTACTCGTATCTAAAGGCCCTGCAATTTTCACGCCCCTTTCAGCACACTGCCAATTGTTTTAGATATGGCAACAAATCTCATTATGAGCCCCTCACTCTACATATAAGGTGTGTCTTCGCCGTCGTCGACGTCCCCAGGCACGCCCCAATTCAAATCTGGCGGTTTTTTAAAGCTGTACTTTCTAATGCATGAACTAGGAGTCGACATCGAATTCGAAATCAACATCGAAATCGGATACAATGTGTTGGCCATGTGAACTTGGCCAAATCGGCGACTGTCAAACGATTGTCGAATTGCCAATTGCCAATTTATAATGTAAACGGGGCCCAAAACTGAAGTCTCGGGGTATTATACGTATTATTTTCTAGCTAGCAAAGGTCACTTGGCCATAACGAGCCCAATTTAATTCATTTAAGAAAATTCAAAAGACTGTAGTTGAGAATGCTCAACGGAAAAATACCCTATACAAATGTTTTCTCTAGCTATTGAAATGAATAATAAAATTTTAGGCTTATTAAGAAAACTATATAAAATTATGAAGGGAATTGACAACAGAAAGTAAAAAAGTAGGTGAAAGACTGTTTAATTTAACTTATTTTTTTTCATCTAAAGAATTTTAAACTTAAATGAAAACTTTAAAAAGTTTCATTTCCAAATATCTAATTTCAAAAATTATGTTTTAATATTTCTAAAATGTATGGTATAAATACTCTCAGCAATTTTATAGTACAAACAGTTGATCAAGCTGTTAACACCATTTTGAGTCCATTATTGACTGCAGAGTATAAAAACACAAGAAAATGGCATTGCTAATTTATGTTTATTGTGCATTATTTGTACTAGACAATTGTTGTTTTGGGCCCAGTTGCTTTAGGCCAGAAATATTGTGAGCAGTGTATGTGCTCGCTGGGCCAGAAATTGAATTTTTATGCATTTTATAACATATTTTTAATGGTTTTTTAGTTGGCCAACTGATTGAAATTTATGATCGTTAGTTTGTCCGTCTATCTATTTATCTGTTTGTGTTTTTGCTATTTATATTTATTATTATTTAGATATATATTTTTATGTTTATTTTATGTAGAGTTTACGGTACGCCCCGCGTGTAATCCACATTACCTATTGAATTTATTAAATTCATTTTGCGATTTTTTATTTGAGCACAAATTGACAGTTTTAATGGGTTTACATATTTTATTTATGTTTATGTTTATGCTTTCCCATCCTTATTCGCAATTATCTGGTATTCTTTGAAGAATTCCATTCGATTGTCTTTTCTGTGGAAGAAAATCTATCGTAACGCCTTCTTTTGGTTAGCGGATTAAAAAGCCAAAACGTGTTGAAACAAATTGTAATTAATAATCACGATAAAAACGCCAAAATGAACCGCCAGAAGAGAGAAACATATTACGCTAACAAGCTAACCAGAATGTTGGCCAAAACCAAAGCCAAAACCAAAAAAAAATAGAGTTGTACGGTCAGCTCATAATTTGGCCGAAAAGCCTTTTAATGAGCCGACAGTGTTCGGTGGCCGGTCAAGTGATTGGCCATTTAGTTTGGCTAGTTTAGGCCGAAGTTGGCAGTCTTTTATGTCCGCTTTTGGCTATTTTATTTAAATATCAAAACCATAAATTCCCCCACCGTGCAACAACAAATGCAACTGTCAAGTGCAACATGCTCCATTGTGGGGTTAATGTGAGCATTGTGAGACCCATTTTGGTGCTATCATAAGTTTCTTCTCGCTGTGGCATGCAACATGTAACACACACATTGAACTTTGTCATTTGCCTGTCCTATGAAATCAAGGCGCACTCTCAATAACAATTTCGCTTATCAATTGACAGCCTTTGATTGCCAGCCGCCAATTGGCGAGGAGGATGTCAAGTCAAAGAAATTAAACCGCATTTATTATGCTCTTTCTTAATTTAAAATAAAAAAAAAATTGAAATCAGTTTACTATTTCTAATGAATTAATTTAATGATACGATGCAGAACACAAAAGAAAGAATAGAAAATAAAGTATGAGAAATAGAGCGGGAGTAGAAATATGTCTAAAAAATGTAACGATATGACGCAAAAAGAAATGCTATATATTGTTTAGAAAGGTCATCCAAACAAATCTATAAGGCTTAAGGATATGAGTGTGTCACAGAAAATAAAGATTAAGGATAAATATACAATTGTTTACTTAATATTTAACTATTAGCAATTGATTTGCTTTAAGAATTCCTTTTCTTTATAAGTTTTTGTATACTGTTAAAAAAAAAAAATTATTATAAGAGTTAATTTTTGATTCAGGAGTATAAAAGTAAAGCACCAGCATTGAATTAGAATTGATAAGCTATACACTCTATTGGTAATAACTGAATCAAAAAGAAATAGAAAGATACAGAGTTAGGAAGTCAAACTTTGTATGAGAATGTAAATACCTTTCTGCTAATATAAAATGCAAATGGGTCTATTGCTAGCTTCACGGACCCCAAGGGAGGAATTCTCGCATAATGTCACATGTCAAATAATTTGCCTTTAAAGTTTCGCCGCAATTTGCATTTGGCGTCGATGTTGGCGCCGCAGCTTCTGTCGCAATTTGCCGTCAACAAGGAGCAGAGAGGGGCAGAGACAGGAGGCATCATCGGCATCATCGGCATCATCGGTATCATCGTGTGGGGCGTGTTTTCAACATTGGCAACGCATTTTGCTATGCAATTTTCGAGCCCTCCTGCAGATGCCTTTGATTGATTTGTTTTGCCAAGTGACGCACGACAGGCGCAAGATTTAGTTGTATTTTGTTGATTGTCTGAAATGGAATGGGATGGGATGGCATAGTTTATGGCTTGTAATGGCTGCGGGGTGTCGCCTCAAGTGGCACAAGGTCTGTGGCTCTTGCAATAAGTATTCGCACTTTTATGACACATTTTAATGGCAAACATATTTACATATGTATCATGCTATTATTTACACAAATCGAACCAAAGCGAAACGAAACGAGCCCGAAACTAAACTAAAACTGATGGGGGCACACATTTGGTATCCATTACAAACGCTTTGGGGGCGCATCTGTCAATCAGAAAATCAAATGAAAAACATAACTCATCACTAAATGCGAAAGAGACGAAGACTTGAAAATATAGAAAGATTGAGGGAGATAGAGAAGCTAGGCTTTGATAAATGACAAACTAAAGTGGAACTTCCATTTGCTTACATTATTCCATTCTCATTCCACATTTCTTTGGGAAAGTGTTTTGTTCTGTGTGAAAGTTTCATTCGAGCCAAAAGCAAAACGCAGAAGCAAAGAAAGTTGTATGATAATTGCCTAAAGGTCGTGAATCTCTAGAGATTATGCAATGTTTATACAAATCTCTTAAACAATTCTAGACAATGGAAATGGAAGTGAAAGCTACCAAAAAAAAAAAAAAAACAAAATACAGAAATTGAAAACAAAAATGTTGTGTACTTAGCTTAATGCACTTTCAGTTTTTCCATCATTTTCTTGTTGCGGGTGTTTTGATTTCTGGGAATTTATACCAAAAAAAAAAAAAAAAATTAAAACCAAACAGCATCCCAGGCAAGCAGTTGATCGGGGCCAATCACAGAGAGATCTTTATCAGAAATACCCCCAGAGAGCGTGCTGAAAATTTAAAGAAAAAAAGAAAGACTCAGATTGGAGCTTTGAGCTTTGGGACTCTCAAGCTCTTTGGCTTATTACAAATTCTAATCACATGCAATCTCCGATCCGTTTCTTTGCGTTTCACTTCGTTCCGTTTCGATCTCCCCTCTTCGATCGCCTCTCTATGACTCGGATCGGTACAATGGCCCGGTAGAGTCAGTCGATGGGGCTGTCGCTTATCGATTAATCATCAAATTAAAAATTACTAAGCCCAAAGCGTGGAGCGTGGCCGAAACACCATTGAGATGCCACCTCAGCCCCCCTTGTAGTACATCACATTGCTCTTTGAGTGTTTTTGTTTTTATGCCATCAGCTAATTTAAACAATATCTAGAATTCCATGTAAAAAAACCGCAAATATTGGCAATTGCTCAAAGATAGCATGGCTACTTTTGTACTATATCTATGGGGTTATAGAAAGATTCGACCCGTGACGAACTGTTTCAAGGTTGAACAATTTAAATTTAAGAGAACAGTGGTCACTTACAAATATTCATATTTATAGTGTTATTTACGATAATTGCTTTGAGAATACCAATGGAAGAAAACAAAGCAATTGAGCAATGTATGTTACATCAACGTAATATAGTATATATAGTACATTTTAAAGTCGTAAATTCATTTAAATAATAAACAAAGGCAAATGAAATATATGCAAATATTGTGTGACAAACACACGTATCACATTGGAAAAATGTTTCCAAGAAATGCATATATGTATGTATAAACAATAAATAACACTTTGAAATTGCCGCGCCGCCTAGCGTCCAATTGAAGCATTTTGCTGTAATGAGTACAAAGTTCAATCGATATCAATCGGCATTTTCATTAGGCAAATTAAATAATTTAATGCTCAGTGAGAGATTTTTTCACCGCTTATCACAAATTTGTCATCAGCTTGTTGTAATGCGATCACAAGCTCACACACACACACATACAGACACACATGTGCAGGGAGTTGTAGTCAGAGAGCGACCGCCGCCGCCACCGCCACCGCCACATGCTGCTCATAATGAAGTTGAGCAGCTGAGAGATAATGATCAAAAACATCGAGGCGACGCGACGCCAAGACAATTAAAAGCCAAACGAAAGAATTGCAAGCGCCTTCGTCGCAGTCGCAGTCCAAGTCTCAGTCTCAGTCGCCGCTCTCAATCGCTCTGCTGTTCTGCTGCTTCGCTGCTTTGCCGCTCAGCTGCTCGTCAAGCCAGTTGCGGCTATCCGATTTGCCTGCGCAGACGTATCGTGCTTGCCGGCGCATTCAGTTGACTTTTAGCGCTCGTCGCAGCCACAACGTTCGCGGCGCGCAGTCGTACATGTAAACTTGACTTTGACTCTCACGCGCACGCTCCTCTCCTCTCCCACACTAAAGTGAGTCTCTCTCTGTGTGTACGTTCGCTCTTGGCTGTTCGCCTGCAGTCTGACCGTGAAGTTTGTTCTTTTTTGCATGTCTATAAACTGAGTGGAGTAACTGTAACTGTGCTTTGTTATTTGTTTTCTTATTGCCATTTGCTTAGCACATTCATTTGCCAAGTTCATTCACGTTTGCAAAATTTCATCATCGCTTGCTGCTTAATTAATGTAATGTAATAACGCAAATATTGAAATCGGTGTTAAACTAATTGCAATTAACAATTAGCAACCTTATTAATATTTTTTTCGGCTTTTCATACTCACGTACGAGTGCATTAATATTTCATATCCATTTCCGTTTAGCTTTGGTGTTCATTCGAGTGCAACAATTAATTATTGCTGCATTTGTTGTTGCTTTTTGTTGCATTTGCAAATGATTGGCAACAATGGAAATTATCTCTGATTATTGCTAATGCCTCTGTGAAGAAAGTGAAATTTCTCAAAAATACTTAAAGCAATAATTACAATAACCAATAATTATGCTAATTTTGATAACCGTTTCGCCACCAACTACAACAACGTCAACAGAGAAACGGTTTATTCGCTAACAACAACAAAAAAAACCCCTAAAGTGCAAACAAAAACCAAACTGTTTAAATATTTTCACGCAAAAATAAAACATACATAATAATAATATATAAATAAATAATGTCAACCAAATTTGAGCTTAAAGGAAAAACCTGAGAGAGCAAAGCAAAAGCTTTTCGAAAGGTATGTAAGTCACTAGAGCGAAAGTAGAAGCTTAAAAGCTGCTTCAAATTTCATAAAGCTAATCCTTAAGTAATTAAAAAGATTGTTTAAATATTTGAAAAAAATATTTATTGAATTAATTTTGATTTAATGTTTCAACCACTTTTTTTGGTTAATATAAAAGCTTTTTAAACTAAAAGAAGAAAAGTAGAGATTCGTTCCAATGAAATAATCCAAATTATGTATATTACATTTTAAACAAAATTTAAACTGCAAGCACTTTGGTTTAAAATGAAAGCTTTCTTAGACTCATTAGTACAAAAATAGTTTCAATTCATGCATTGTTAGTATCCCTATAATCATAATAAATAGTGACAAGTCGAGCGTTTGCTTATTTTCATTGTTGCTCCACTGACTTCCTCTGTGGCATTTCCTTAATCTTTACCCTACTTTGCTGTTGTCTACCTGTCCTCTTCTCTTTTCTACTCACCGCTGCAGTCCTCATCTAAGTTGTAATGACAAACAACCTTTCACACTTTGCGTGTTGGCCACAGTAAAAGACGCCTTGTCACTCTGTAGATCATTAGGTGGTGAGTGCTCCTCACACATTTGTGACACATTTCCATAGACTCAATTCGCAAGTTCTTTTTTAAAAGACAAACAGACAGACAGACAGACAGACAGAGACTCTGACAAAGAGTTGAAATTTGTATGCCATTGGCAAACATTTGTCTGTGTCTAAAATTGAACTACTTTCATTTGGTGGCAGGGAATTAACATACATACAATACATTCGTTGTAAGTATTATTAAGTATTGCTCTTCCCTTCTACCATTGCTTCTCTCACTCTTTTTTATCGCTGCTACAATTTGGACAGTCACCAAGTTTTTGATTTTGCTGTCAAATGCAGTCGTAACTAAATAAACCGCACCATAAACATTTACCTACTTAGCCCCCAGTCGCCAATTCGCCAATTTGTCAATTCGCCAGTTCGCCAGTTGGCAGTCTTAAGTATGCTTTCATTCAAATATTTGCATTAAATTTTGCACAAATTGTCATGGAATGAAGAAAAGCAGGGAGGGAGGAACTCTGCGCTGTTTAATGCAACTCCAGTGGTCGGTGCCCAAAAAAAGAGGCCGCAACAACAAAATAGTTTAAATTCGCTCGAAATTTAACAAAAAAAAATCCAACAATTTTTTATGATACGTTTTTGTTTTATTTTTTCGCGTTTGTGACAAGAATTTGCAAATGTCAACGAAAATTGCGAGCTTCGCATTAAAAAAGAATTCGACAAAAAGGGCCGAAGAGGAGAAGCTCTCTCATGTGCAGTCAAAAGACGGGGGAAATACCAAAGACCCAAATCGCAAACCAATTGAAATGGTTTTTTGTAAGACCCTAACTCACCTCTTTTCGCACATTTACTTTATTTTATTTTGGAACATTTTGTGTTTGGCATTTTTAAAGAGTTTCATGATCGTATCGTAACGGATCTGATGGCGTTCGGTGTGACTTCAAAGTTAAAACGCATAATTTACTTAATGAGTAAATATGTGAAAAGTTGTCGTCAGTTATAATTGACAAGCTGTTATCAGTGTTCTCGAACAGTTTTTTTCAGATCGTTGAGCTTCTGAAGATCGTTGAAGATCAAATGGAAGTGATTGTTGTTCTAAGTAAGGAATATTTGTTTTGTTTTTGGAATTATAATAATTTTTTAAATTATTATTATTTACTACCTTTTGTAATTACATTTTCCAATTAACCTTCGTTCGAACTCAAGATCTGGGTTTTTGTAATACAATTTCAGCACTTCCATTGTATAGAGTTATTCCTAAGCTTATGTTACTTCCCAATTCGCCCCATTGTTAATGACAACTTTGCTTTTATTACAAAGACAACAATAACAACAATAACAACGATGACGACGACTCCGAATCCATGGCCCAAACTGACACTTGTTTAAATTGAAACGAAGCTTTTGAGACACCTGTTGACAGGTGCATTTGTGAGGTATTCGCACTTGTACACGTAGTTGTATCTCAGTTGTAAATACTTGTACATATTCGGGCACTACAAAAATAAAAATAATAATAAAAAGCAAATACGTGTAATAAAGCACATTTATTGCCTGTTATTGGGCAATTGGAGTAAACTTACGTAAATTGGGCTTTAGATAGAAATTATAAATTACAAGTACAAATATATTATTGCTAGAGGTCGAGTGCATCATAGCTATTTATGTATTTAGGAGTCTTTGATTACCTAATTGCCCTTGTCATGGTGCCAAAATTGATATTTATGGGTCTGATAGGGTGTGATTTATCAGATACTTACCTTTATAGATAGACTGAAAATGATGGAAACATTAGCTTGATGTCATCGCCGAATGTGTTTGGATTTTTCTTTCTTTTTATCTTTTATTATATCTTTCTTTATTTTATTCGAATTTTTTTTTTTTTTTTGTGTGAGATTTGAAATCATAATGAACCTTCAGAGGTTTCTCCAACTAATTAGACCATAAAGCAGCCGACCTGCCTGGCCGAACTAATTCCCTCAGATAAACCACAACAAAGGTCACGCTTTAATTGATAAGAAAACACAATGTAGCTTTGGGACCAGAGCTGAGCACAGAGAGAAAATAAAGATTCCGGAGCTCAAATGGCGG
This sequence comes from Drosophila innubila, assembly GCF_004354385.1. NCBI lineage: Eukaryota > Metazoa > Arthropoda > Insecta > Diptera > Drosophilidae > Drosophila > Drosophila innubila. Next base: position 20,280,856 of record NW_022995376.1, read on the forward strand.
CTACTGTAGGTAAATGAAACGCTACAAGAGTCAGTCAAATGGAAATCCCCATGGAAAACAATGACAGAACCAAATAAGAAGACCAAAAAGAAGAAGAATCAGACGAAGAGGAAGGTTAAAAAGAGAAGAACTCAACTGAACTAAAATGAACTTGAAGTGCCAGCTGTGCCTCGATAAAGATCACACCCCAACGGCGTAGAGTCACAGGTGGAAGTTCCTCCTTCAATCTAAAAAAAAAACTAAGAATCATGCCACAATTGAGTGCACTTTTCGAAGCACCAACTGCAGAAGAAAGACACCAAAGATACCCTGTAAATAAATGTATCTATAAGTGTAACAAACTGAATTACTTTTATTTATTTTAATTATTTGCAATACACAAATAATTTGACATACCCTTTAGCTGTGGATACTTACAGGGTATTCAGAGAAGCACTTTTAATAGTTTGTAACCTTTTTTCGAGGCACTTAAACTGTGCAACCAAGCGTGCTGTCAGCCACTTCTAATATTCCCTCTACCTATCTTCCTCTTAACACTACTCATTTGCCAGCTACGCCCTTTTTCAACACTGGTAAGGAATGGAAGGGAATTGAAATTGGAGAGGGAATGGAAAAAGAATCAGTCGGAGAGAGGAAGAGAGAGAGAGATAGAAAGAGAGAGTAATTAACCCATGTTTGCCATGTTGTTCTTGCCATTCGCAAACATTTAATTGTTCGATTGCCGTGCAATTAAATGTCCAATATTTGGAATACCAAAAACACAAAGTTAGCAAATAGTTTTGAACCGGAGGCAACTCTTTTCTTCAATGGCCAGATCAAAGTTCTCACTGCCGACATTGTGCTACGGTTCTCGACATATTCAAAGCATTCCATTTCAATTCATTTAAACTTCACGTGGGTTATTAAAACCCATCAACATGACGATCATCATCATCGTCATTATCATCTGTGTGGCAACATAAAAAGCGATCCGCCTGTTATATAAGTTGGCTTTCAGTTGAATGTATGTAGCTTCAGCTCCACAAATGTCACACTTTAAGACTTTGCAGCTTCTTTTCAGTCCGAGAGTTGTCCAATTAGTTGCTTCCGTAATTTCTTGGTATTATTTTAATTAGTTTTTGTTTTTTTTTTTTTTTTATTTAAATTGCGTTCAGTCCGTGACAAGTTTTATGTGCCGCCCCAAAGATTTATTTGTTTTCTACCAAAAGAAAAAAAAACCAAAGACAAAAAATGTTGATAATGATAAACAAACGATGAAACTATGAAACTGCCACCATAATTTATGAACAATGCATTTTTAGATGCCATCGTAATTCCTCTGAATTAAATATTTCTCTTCTACAAATTTTTCATCTGCTTTTTTTTTTTTGAAGCTGCGCTTGATGAGGGGGAAATTTTGATTTAACTTTTCTAAGTTTTCGGGTGAGAGTTTCCTGCATGTAATATTCACTTAAAGAAACTAACAAAAACAAACAAGCGAAAAGCTCATCATAAATTTGTTAGAAGACATTCTGTAATATTCCTTTTGGCGAAATTGCCTCGTAAACAGCGTAGAAATATTCTCTGCTCACCTGCCTGCCAGGCTGGCTATCTCACAAATAATTCAGAATGCGCTTAACGCGCTTACCCTCTCCCCAATTCCCCACCTGCCTCCTCCCTTCAACCGTTGGGCTTTGCCAATGGCAAAAATGCGTTTAAGTCAAGTCGCCGAAAGCCGCCGGGTGCGTGTGTGCAACGTGTGTGGCAGCTGCTGCGAGACCTCGACGGTTACCTCACTCCCTCCTCCATCTCTTCGCCTCTTCGCCTCCTCTTTCCCTCTGCAATCTCTTCACCCTAGTAGAGTCCAGGGTCCCAGTCGAACTGGCACTTTAGCTCGATATTTATGCAACGGCACACACTTCAGTTCTGCTTACCATCTCTCCCTCCCTCTCTGTCTCTCTCTCTCTCTCTCTATCTATCTCGCTCTGTCTCTTTCTTTCGCGCTCTCAGCTGCAATTTAAGCGCACATTTTTCTTGGCAACACATTTTCCTCGCCATATGCATAAGCAGTTTTTCCAGCTACCCTTTTTGGCTCCCTCTGCTCTTGCTCGCTCATCGCATTGTTTGCAACACTTGGCGCTTGCCACATAACAACAGCAACAACAGAAGTTGCAACTGCAACATATGCAACAACAGCAACAGCAGCAGCAGCGTCCGCTATGCAGCGTTGCATGACACATTAAATGCAAAACGGGCAGCATGCAACACAAACTGAAAGACAGAGATAGAGACAGCAACTGAGAGACACTTTAAGAAAGAGGGAGGAGCAGATAGCGGGGAAAGGATAAAAAGAGCTGAAGAATTTTGTTGCCCCCGCCAAGAAGTCGGTTTAAGCAGCAGCGGCTGTTGTTGTTGTTGCTGTTGTTGTCGGTTCTTATTCTCCCGTGTTGCTCTTATTAAATAAAAGAAATGCTATGGAATTTTTTTTATAAAATACCCTGTAACCACATAATAAATTTATATTGTAGGGTATATACTACTAAACTTTAACTACACAAACAAACATTAATAGAGAGTTCTTTGGAAAAGATACAATTATAAGAAGATATTTCTTGAATTTATTATTTTAAGTTTATTTTTTCATCAGCTATTATTTCTTACAATTTTTATTAAAATTTTTTCTGATATTTCTAAATCAGTTATTTATTTAATAATTAACATCACAAATTTCATAAATACATTTGATCGGCTTGGGACAATATTCAATGTAAGTTTGAAAGTATTTACAGAGTATAATTAGTGCGACTATCGGCTTGAGTTCTTGTGTAGTTTTTTGCATAATAAACCGGCTGTTTCTGTTACTGTAGCAGCTGTTTGCTCCGTTTTGGCCAGGTAAACGGTTTGGCTTATGTTGGAGGTGAGCTGAGCTGAGTTATCGCTCAGTTGTTATTTCTTGTCTTACGACAATATAATTAAACAAATGTGGGATCAACGTGGATTGCCAAGGTAAAGTCGAAAAAAAGAGCTTTTGACATACTCGTAATGCGTGGCAATCATCAGCTCTGCGAAATCATTAATCAATGACACAAAATGCATACAAATTTGTATGTATATCGAGCTCATTAAAGTGTATTAAGATTATGATACCGACTCTGTGATGATTTCGCAAATATGAAGCTGCGCTTAAGACAAATGACTACTGTTATCCTTGGTGTTCAATCCAAATGAATACCTTAAATAATTGCAGATTGAAGCTGAAACGTTAATAAAATAATTAAAATAAAATATGCGGCGTTCTCTAGCTGAAACTGAACAATACTCCTATTAAAAGTATTTCGCTCCAGCTTCGCACTTGAGTAAATTGCAAAGAGGGTAAAAAAAAATCAGAAACCACGAAGAGCCCCGTCTCTAGAAAAATGTGCGGGCTACCAATCTACGCATTTTTTTCCAGACATTTCAGTTTTTTTTTCGCCTCTCAACGTCAAACGAAGGCCGACAAGTAAAATGCGAGCGATGAAATGTTTTAAAGAAATCGCTGAAAATATTAATTTCAATTATTTACGAACATAAAAGCAGCACGCAAACGCGATAGAGATGCTATTTTCCCACGTTGAGAATCGCCGAGAGGGGCGCCCATCAGTGTTGTAAGTGGCATTTTGTGCGCTAAATGCGAACAATTTGTTACAGGATTTCGACTAAAAGACTGAGAGAGAACTTACGGGGGAAAATGAAGGGAAACCAACTGCTGTGTGGGAAACAGTGCTCTGTAATTAATAATTATCTGCGATAGGTGGCGCTGCCGTGCTGTCTACGTAGAGTCAGACTTTTATGCAATCGCTGCAGTCGCATGTTGATAACAGCGGAAGTTATTAGAGCCAGTTTCGAGTTATGCGAGCAAGTTCCAAAGAACTTGCAAAGTGTTCTTTGGCATTGAAGTTCCCAGTTAGCAGTTCCCAGTTGCCGCTCGCTTTGATTTCACTCACTTCTAATTAAAGACGACACTTTGGCATGTACTCTACACTCTACACTCAACGAAGACGACGACGACGACGACGACGAGCACGGAAATGCCGCGGTCTGAGCTGAAGCTTTTTGAAGAATTCTACTCTCGATCGTATTGTTTAAGTACCAAGAATTACTAGTACTTATATGCCAAGCCATGTTGATTGTGCTGAAGTGCCCGTCTACAGCAATAGCTGCTTACGTAACAATCTAATAATTTTGGCCAATTCTTCTCAAATTATCTTCCGTAACCGTTCTTAACCTTTCACATCACACATCAATCGAATCGATCCCCTGAAGATTACAATTAATTCCAGCCACTTGCCACAGCGGGTTGCCCAAAATAAAGAAATAGAAGTAGGAAATCAACAGCGATTGTGCAAAAATTCTATAAAAGATGAAAGATTTAGTTATTGGCTCAAACTTTACATCATTAAATTGCCATAAAGGTTAGAAAAACGCAAACCAAAAAGATTAGGCATAAAATTTATGAATTCATGGCAGGTGTCCCGTTCCCGAATTCCAAAACTGAAGCCTACATTAAACATCTATTAGATTAGAATCAAAAGCCAACAAAATATGCATATTTAAACAAGACTTCAGGCCGAAACAAATAGCCAAAACAACTTGCTAAATACCAAGGGGCGCCTCATGTTACACTTGAGACGTGGCAAGATTAATCGCTGCCACAACAACAACAGACTCTAGAGGGTAGAGTGTAGGGTTCGCTGAAGTTCAGTTAATAATAATCTTTCCCCCTTCGTATTTCACTAATTTGATTAATTAAGCATGGAGAATCTGTAAATTAAAAATTAAATTGATGGCGCCTAAAGCTTTATAATAATTTGTAATTATACAATTAACTTAGACAATAGGACTGTTCTATGCGATTCTCATTGACAGACATACACAGAAAAATGTAGAGAGGTGTCATCTGAATAAATATATTCAGTTGAACTGATTCATAGATACTCATGACGTCGTTGTCTGAATAGACTTTGTGTCCACTGTTGCTGAATCACTTTTATGATGGGCTACTCATACTCATATCTTACGTATTAAAGTATGTTATATTTATAGATAATGTCCAATCGATGATCGAATATTTATTTTGACTTGCCTTATCGATCAACCACTGAGTAATAAATTCCAATTCATTGAAATGCTGACGAAAGCTCTTAACTCTCTCTTCAAGGTCTTTCTGGCCGGCGACATGCTTCAAACATGGGCAAACACTTCTAGGTCTATAACCAGCACGTCCGTCATTTAGTAACGCCCTTGTGGGTCGCTTCGGTGGATTTACATTCACAATTACATTGAGCTTTCGCCAACTCTTTCTTGGCATTTTTTAAAATTATTTTTGCAAATGCGGCTTTAAATTGAATTTATATACATATATATTCTGGCCCTACTTTTTATTAAACAACAATTCCCTAAAGTTCATTAACATTTCTTTAAGCTAATCAAAAAAGAACCACACAGCATTTTTTTTTTCTCTCCTTTTATTCTTTTAAATAAAAATGCTAATCTTTACATAAATGTACACAGCATATTTCGATGATTCGTGGGCGTTTTCCATTTCCATTCCTCCGTTTTATCTATTTCGATTTGAAGGAATCTAATTTCAATTAAAGCCAAACAAAGAAATTGCCGTAAAAATTTAATCGCTCATTATAAACTTGATTTTTGCCATAAAGTAAACAATATCAAGCATAAATAAGCTGCCGGGGTTCAGCTTGGGTTCAACTCCCCCAACGATTGACCCCAATTCAAAAATCTGTCCCTTTTTCTATTCTCCGCTTTATTGGCGAAACTTTCGCTTTAACCCCAAAAGTAAAAAAATGTTATAACCCTTTGTTTTTGTTAATCTTTGCATCTCTTCTGGTATTATTATGACTACATACATATTATTATTCGAGACATTTTGTCAACTTGGCTGGAGACCACAATAATTTGTTGTTGCGGTTCTTAATTGCTCTGCGGCTCAGCTCTGTGGTTAACGCATAATGAAAACTGTTTCGCATCATTTCTGTTTCTTTTTTTTTTTTTGTGAGCGAAAGTTTTTGGATTTTAGTTTCGTTTTTCGACTCACGAATAATTATAGTCTTTAGTCTAATACCACTACTTTTGGTTAATAGACAAACGTTAGAAATTGTTTTTTAAAATGTTTCTTTCTTTATTCTTTTTGGCTAAATTCCCGCACAGCTTACGACTCCAACTCTTATTACCTCTGAAAGCAACAACAAGGAAATATAACCATAATAACCTTTCCATTTTTTGTTGAGTTTTTGGCTTTAATATACCTTCATTCCTTCGTTGAATCGACCTTCCTTTATTATTTATAATCTACCCTTGAGCATGAAACAATTTTATCCCATTTAATTACTCAAATTGGTCTATATTAATACACAGATATAGATATACTATCGCTGAATCGTTATTCTTTTATAAACATCGTTATAAAAATGTCTCAAAAATTTAAGTTTGTTTCGGCTTGAACGATTTAAATTTTAATCTATTATTCGTTTACATTTCATATAAAATTATTTGATAATCGACATCTTTATATTTATTGATTCTTTATCAATTCACTACATTATTTTCAATATATTCTCTATTTTTATTTGACTCGTATTTAAATTAATCGACTTATTTTTTCGTCGAATCCAAATTTTCTATATTAATATATCAATTGGTGTATTACTTAAACTTTTGTTGCTATTTTGACATTTTTGAAACGTTTTCATATGCATCTATTGATTCATTATCGATTTATCGACCTATCGAACTAGGTACATCCCGCATAAGTCTCGTTATTTGTTATTCCACATGTTGCTCCTTTTGTGTCTTGCTAACCAACACCTCTCCCATCTCTCTCTCCCTCTGTCTCTTACCTTTTACAGATCTTGGTACCCTAAACAACCACAACAACAACAACAACAACAGCAACAGCACAATCGTTAATGCAACAACAGTAACAACTGGAATTAATAGCAAGAAGAGCTTCTCAGCCCCGACAACGAGCACGACATCGACGAAGACTTCGAATCCGACCTCAAATCCAACTTTGAGCTTGCAGCAGAAGCACAACAACAAAATGGAGCTGCTGAGCAGCCCAACAACAACAGGTACAGCAACAGCAACAACAGCAGGAACAGCAACAACAGCAACAGGTGTAAATCATCATCAGACAACAAAGCAGCTGCTAGTACAGGATTATCTTAACTACGCCTCCCCGCCAACATATTCCCGTCTTCCCCCCGATGGCCATGAGTTTCCTCCCAACTTCAGTGAGCCTTTGATTATGCATCCCTCGCAGTCGCATCCCTTGCTCCTCAAGGCAGGCAACAAATCGGAGCTTGGCTTCGAGAACAACCACAACAACAACAACAAATTGGAGACTGCTCCGCCATTGCCCAAAACAGGACCTCCTCCAACAGTGCCTAGGAAGGTTTATCGCCAGGATTTGGTCATCAATGTGGAGGATGCACGTCATGCGTCACGTGCAATGGACATGACAACAGCAACAGCGCCATCTAGTGGCCGTGATTACAAACGTTCCTCGAGCGCCAATGCGCCACGTAAACCGAGCGATTGGCGCAAGGATGAAAAGTCGGAGAAATCGGTGCGCGACAAGATTGCCATGTTCTCCTCCAGCAACGAACTGGACACCATTGCACCGCCCACGCCCACTCCCACTGTCTCCGCCTCCGCATCGAGCTTCTCCCGCAAGCCGCTCAACATGAGCAGCGAGAATCTGCTGGAAGCCGCCTCCTCAACGCCACCGCCGTCGCTGAAGACGCGTGCGATGAGCGTGGAGAATCTGAATGATGCACAGCGTCAGTATCAGCTGGCCAAGCAGTTGCCACAGTTGCATGTCGCCGATTCCATGTACTCGCTGCATACACTGACCACGCCCACTAGCAATTACAGTTACGCCTCCCTGCCGCGCCGCACTCATGGAATGGCGTCCGCCTCCGCCTCTGCCTCGGCTGTGGAGCGTCGCATCAGTTTCTCGGGCGAGGGTGATGCGGCGACTCGGAAGGCGGCCATTACCAACATTTTGGAGCAGAGGCGTCGCAGTCTGTCCAAGCTGCGTGGCTTAGTCATTCCGGAGAGACCGCAGCTGCTGGAGCCCATTTTGGACTTGCCGGAGATTAAAAGCCAGGTGAAGGCGGCCAGTGGTGAAGATTCCACAGACAGCGGCCTGGGCGAGACACGCCCCCTCAGGCACACCATCAGCAACAGCACCAACAACAACAACAACACCTTTAACATTAACCACAACAACAACATTAGCAGCTATCGCAGCATCTTCTCGACAACTCAACGTCGTCCCTTGGAGTCACAGCTGTCGCAGCCGCCGGCAAAGCCGCCGCGCACTTCCCTCGTCAGCCCTGTGACCACGCCCAGCCGCCCAAATCTTGCCCAGCCCCTGTCGCAGTCGCAGTCGCAGTCCCTGTCGCAGCCGCAGTCACAATCACAGTTTCTGGGGGATCAGGAGAGCGATACGGACTCGGTGTTCTCGAGTACGGCACGTGTGCCGACGCCGCCGGAGAAGTTTGCGTTGACGCGAACTCTCAGCTCGGAGACAAACACATCGATAGCCAGCTCCAACACCTCCACATTGACGTCGGGCTCCTCGGCGGGCTCCCAGGCCAGCTGCAGTTCCCTGGGCAGCACACCCACCGTTGACCTCACCCGACGTGTCCTCAAGTGCCAGCTTAATGGCTCCGGCAATGCTAACGGAAGTGAATTGACCTTGACCAACAGGAAGAGTATCCTTGCCTCGGCCAAGTGTCGCAGCGCCAAGAGTCGTGGACAGGACAACAACAATGACAATGACAACGATAGCACCGATGGAGAAGCCTGCGTCCTCAATGGACGTCGCATTAAGTCGACCTACAAATCGCAGCAACAACAGTTGCAGCATCATCAACTCCAGGTGAAACAGCTGGTGGTGGATAAGCTGATCAATGTGGCTGCCTATGTGGAGCTGACCTCGGATACGGATGACAGCAGCCGGAGATCGGATACGCCGGCCAAGATCAGTGCCATGTTCATTGATGAGGAGCGCAAGGCGAGCTTCAAGGCGGATCCCACGCAACGGGCCAAGCTGCAATTGGTCCAGGCCAAGCCAGTGATCAGCCCGTTGGCCCAACGCACCCAAACGCCAAAGTTGGCCAGCAGCACCGCCAACAAGTCGCAGACCACCGCCGAGTTGCGTGAGAAATTCGAACGGACCGCTGCCGCTGCCGCCGCTGCAGCTGCTGCGGCACAAACTCCACCCGTGCACAAGGCAATTGCCACAGTTGTGACAGTTGCCACAAAGCCGCATCATGAACGCTTTAGTTCATTAGATTCGCTGGCTTCCAGCTCATCGGGTGTTAGTTCCACCACACAGAATGTGAGCACCACACAGGAGACGGCCACGGAATTTGGAAGCTTCTCATCGCTGGGCAGCAATCAGAGCTTGATAACCGCACAGGATGTTCAGCAGATTGTCGAGGAGGCAGATCCACCATTAAAGACGCCCGAGGCATTCATAATTGTGCTGCAGCGGGATACGCCGGAGAGCAGTATTGGCATCACCCTCGCCGGTGGCTCCGACTACGAGGCTAAAGAGATAACCGTAAGATTCAATCAATTCCCAATCAAGTAGTAGACTTATCTCCCTCTCTCTCTCTCTCTCTCTCTCTCACCCTCTCTCTTTGTAGATCCACAAAATCTTGAGCAACACGCCAGCTGCCAAAGATGGTCGCTTGAAGAAGGGCGATCGCATTCTGGCCGTCAATGGCATGAGCATGCGCGGATTAACCCATCGGGAGTCCATCAGCGTGCTAAAGGTGAGTCCTTTATATGGATGTTAGGCAAAAAAATTGACTAATAAAGTTGTAGTCATTGCCCCGATTAAAAGATACCCGTTATTTAGTTTACAGAAATAGATAATATTATCTGAGTTTTAAACTCCAACAGTTTATAAAGTACTACATACTTTCAGGCGCTTGCGTTGTTCAACAACTTAAAACAGGCATTCTGCAGTGCTCCACCCAAATTTGGCTCTCATACTCACACACTCTCTCTCTTTCTCTCTCTATTTATCTCTAGACACCCCGTCCTGAGGTTGTCCTCGTTGTCACACGCTCCGAGTCGCTCATTATCAAACCACTGAACAAGAAACGCTCCTCGCTCGGCTCACTCAGTTCGCTGAATGAGAAGCCCACGGAGTTGGATTACGAACGCAAGCGCAATTATCACAAGGCATCACGTTCCCTCGATCTGGATCTGGACATTGTGTCCAATGAGGGCGGTGGCGCCACAGTGGCCAGCATTCCAAGCACACCCAGTACGGGCACCAGCAGTCCCCAACAACCTGCGAGTCTGTTGGATGAGGGGAACAGCAATGATGCGGAGGCCACCATAGCGGGCATCCGTGCCAGACGTCAACTGTCTCGCGGAGATGCCGCCAAGCTGAGCACCAGTGAGCTGCTGGAGCGTGCTGCAGAGGCACGTCATGCCATTGCTGCTGAAATACGTGCTCAAGGTAAGAGTTACCACTTGAAGATCTTCATGTTTCTTCATATTTAAGCATTTGAATTCTTCTTCTTTAGCGGAGGATGCTGCTTCAGGAGGCGGTGCACGCTCTGTGGAAATTGTCAAGGACAGCTGTGGATTGGGCTTCTCCATCGAGGGAGGTTTTGACTCGCCAATGGGCAATCGTCCGCTGATTGTTAAGAAGGTTTTTATGGGTAAGTTGGAATACCTCTTTACCACCATTCTATCTAACATTCCCACTAATCCCGCTCTCTGCTCCTCAGGCGGCGCTGCCCAGAAGACCAATCAGGTGCGAAATGGCGATGAGATCCTCAGCATCAATGGTGCATCCACGGCGCGCATGACAAGAGTCGATGCCTGGAACTACATGAAACAGTTGCCTCTGGGTCCGGTCAAGATTTTATTTGCCTGAAGCTAACAAAGATCATGATGAAGATGAAGATAATGCTGATATAGAATGCGCCACAATTTGTTAGATTTAAGCTAAATGAGAAAAAAAAAATGAAAGAAATGTTGCAAGGTTTTATTTTTGCATTTAGAAAACGATCTATACAATTTTGATCTTAATCGTAACAAGTAATCGTAATCAACATATATTTAAATAATTTAAAGTGCAATTGCTTAAACTTTTATCATTTGATGCGGTCGCATTTACCACCGCCCTAAAAATCTTATATATATATATACAAATATCAATGAATGTACATAAATATTCTTATATCTTAACTAATTTACATTATTTAAAACATGAAACATGATGCGAAGAAAATTCAGATTTCCTTATAAATAATATTGGTATACAATTTCTAAATATATCCAGAAGAAAATGGGAAAAAAGAAAATACAACATTTGATGCATTTTATGCCATAAATTATGCGGGAACAATATACATACATATATATTATTCTTAATAATTATAACATATATTATTTAAACCACAACAAAATCAATGTTTACGTTTACAAAAGTATTTGCTAAAAAATATTATATATATATATATATACTATACTTGTATGTATGAACCTTACATAATAAACAAATTATACAATATTTAAACAAAGTATTGATATTTGCTTGTTTGAAAGTTCTTTGGGTATTGAAGAGATGCTTCCACGAAGTCAGAGATGCTTGAAATGACAGGGAAAATCGATAAGAGCGGAAAATCGATAACAAGTCACGTGGGCCAATAGACTCTATTAAAATTTAAAAATATTCTTATTCTGGGCTTCAGTAAAAAGCACCAAATCTGGCATTAAATCATAGAATAAGAATATTTTTAAATATTGTTAATAAACCATTTGGATCAAAAGATATTCAACTAAACTTTACTTTTTTTATTTTTATTTAAAAGTTATTGAATAACTTTTATTTGTGACTTTTAAAATAAAAAATAACTCTTATTTTAAAACTTTATTGAAAAAGAAGAATAAGTTTTATTTTTCAACTTTTCAATAAAAATTGTTATATATTTATTATTTTGCACTTTGTTAATAAAAATCAAAAATAAGAATTAAAAATGATTATTATCATTTTTTATCGGATATAGAAGATTTTAGCTGAGATCGCTAATTACGACAAAAATAAGAAATTTTGGTGTATTGCATGTTATCCTAAAATATTTTTATCATATTGATTTATTTAATTAAAATTTGCCAACATAACTCTTATTTACGGTGCCTTTTAACTAAACCAAGCAATTCTAACACAGCCTAAAAGTATGCAAGAATTTATTCTCAAAAAAGACTTCTATTCAAACCGCTTGCAACTCATATTTTCCCCACTTTAAATTAAGTTTGATAAAATGCGGATTATTAATTTTGTTTGCTGTTTGCTTTATTGAAAATGGATAATCCCCGTGGGTCAAAGACATCCTTTTTATTGAAAGAGGACAGCAGTTTATCATATACCAAGGCGATTTCGGTATATTTGTTGTCCTGAACCGGGCTCAGTCAAGCCGTTGCTTAATCGTAGTTATAAAGGTAAGTAGAATCTAATGTAAATATAACTCTTTCAACATCATAACGTCTTATAGTTAGTGGTAAGTGAAATTACTGTACATCGTAAATTCGGATAGATTAACACAACTGCATTTAGCTGTGGCCGTCTTTGGGCAATTGTTGGATTGGACTTTAATAACTCCACTTAGAGATCTTTGGCAGGTCGTGGGGCCAGCTTGGGCAGCTGTAAGGCTCCCGTTCGGGCCAACAGACCCAAGTGCTGCAGAGATGTGGGCGAGGGATTTGCTGCCATCTGTCCGTTAACTTGCGGTTGACTGCTGGCCCGGTCGCGCTCATCAAAAATATCGCCGAGCAGCTCGTAAACGCGACGCTTAAAGTACAGTTTCTGATGGAAGTTCATGTGATTCATTTCCGGACGCAGTCCCTGCAAAAAGGCATCATCAAAGTCGATAGCCGGAGGCTTGATATCCGCAGCAGTCACGGAATTTGTGTCCACGTTATTAGCAACAGGCTGCAGAGAATGAAGCTATCTTTAGTATGTGGCATGTGACATTGCGAGTTGCATTCATTTGCTTACCTCATTCGGTGTCGTCACTTCGGCCACCATGCGTCGTCGCTTCTTGGGCGGAATGGGGCAGGCACGTGGCATGGGTGGCATGGAATTAGCCGGCAACACATTTGTTGTTGGTGGCTTCTGCTCGTCGCTAGCATCGTCGCTCTGGGAGGCCAACTCGGATTCGGGCTTCTCCTTCGTCTGACTGACAACACTCTGCGCATGCTCGTGAGTCACCCACTCGGAGCTGTCGCTGCTGTTGTCATTTTCCTGCTCCTGCTCATCGCTGCTCATCGAGTGCTTTATGTGGACCAGTGCTCCTGGGTGTTCCTCATCATCGTTATCGTTCTCGTTGTCGTCATAATCGTCGTTATCATCGTTATCGCCTTTGCGTATGCTGTCACGTGAACGTCTGCCCTTCACGGGAACAGGCACGCCAGGAGTTATATGTTTCTTCAAGAACTCCAATTCCTCGCTCAGATAATACGGCTTGATGCGATTCGAGCCACGTTGCACATTGATAGATCTTGCAAAGCTGGTGCGAATGTTTCGAAAACGTTCCTTGCAGCTGTCAACTGGAAATCGATAGTCGATGAATGCATACATACATATATACATTTATGTGTCAAATTTAAAAATTATCGAATTGCCCGCTTACCGCCGTCGTTCATTTCCTTGGAAATGGCCTCCCAAGCGCGCTCCACATGCGACTTTCGCATGTACGAGGGATGCGAGCGATCGTACATGCAGGGATGCTTCTCGACCAGACGACAGATCTTCGCATTGATCGTGTGCAGTTCCGGTGTTATTGCCACATAGAATCTGCTCATGCTCACTTTGCTGTTATTGTTGTTGTTGTTAATGCTGCCTGTGCTGCGACGTGTGTTCATTTCGTTGCTGTTGTTGCTATAAAACAAAAACAAAAAACACAAAACTAAACAACAACAACAATTTACTCAAGTCGTTAACTGCGCAGCAACACTGTGTTGTTGTCCAAAGCAAAACTGCAACTTCGTTGCGTCCGTTTCCACAGCAACTGACGCTCTCTCCATCACGTCGGCACACAAACACACACACACACACACATACGAGCAGTCACCCATTTATACACTCACATTCCTACATTCACATAGACGCAAGCCAAAACAAACGGTTGCGCACAGGTGACAAGAGAAACGAGTTCTCATTGCTGCATGTCCAGACGACAAAACGTTTCGGACATTTCTCTCGCCTGTAGGGCGCAACAGCTGTTTGGCGCGTTTTCTATGCAATGCCAGCAACAATTACGTTTATTGCAATTTGCCTGTACTGCTATTGCCCAGCACTACATTCACTTACCTGCAAATTGTTATACTCGTTTATTGCTTTGTGCACTGAATATTTTAATATTTGCAGTTGGTTTAGGTTGCCTTTAGTTGCTGCTGCTACTGCTGCTGCTGTTGTTGATGCTGCTGCTGTTGCGGTGAAATTGCTGTTGTTGAGTTTTGTACACGCACACTCATGCAATTTACTCTTGGCATACACTCTCGCTCTCTCGCTTTCGCTCTCAATCTCCCTCTCTTGACAGCTCTCGCAGCCGGTGTTGCTGTTGAAAAAGCAATGATAACAAAATTGAAAAATACGACAGCAATTGAAAAGCCAACATTTAGCATGTTAGTTTTCAACAACACTTAATAATTAATCTTGAGTTGAATAATATTCAATTTGCAATCGGGTACATAGGTACATACAAATGTATTTACATCATCTGTACGTGCATGCATTCATACTTATACATTGTTATTGTCATAAACAACTTTGCGCCGGCAAAAAATAAAGAAACCAACTCAATTAAAACATGGGCGTCGTCGACAAGCTCTAAATTGGCAAAGGGGTCGCTAAATACTGAGGGAATCAACCCTCGACTTGTTACCAAAACTACACTACGCCAGTGCTCACGCACACATCAACATGTGCGCTCTCAGAGAGCGAGAGATTTTCAGTATTGCCAGCTACAAAGTAGCAGCACAGCAGCGAGTTGGTGAATAAATATCAACTGGCAACGATATTTGATCGGTTGCAGTTATTGTAGAAAATATAATAGTGTTGAGACCCTGGTTTTTCACAGACTAATTTTTATAATTTGAACAGTACTTACCCTATAATAGTTAATCAATAAGCTGCAACAGTTAAAGTTAATTAGTAAGCTTGTGTATTACACTAATTTATGAGTATATACAGTCATAAAATAAAGTATAAGAAGTAGAGCTTTGTTGCACCATTTTATCGACATTAACAATAATAATGCAACCCTCCAGCTTGACCTGCCAATTCAGTTTGTATCACCAACACCAATGCTAGTGTATTTGCCTCTCTGACTACGCCAGCACTCTCTGGCAGCAATCCCGTGTGTGTGTGAATCTGTGTGTCGTTCTCACAACTGTCTCATTCAGTTTTACTTCAGCGACGCGTGTTGGTATCGTGCAACTTTCTCGCCAGTTTCGTGTAGTAAAGTGAAGTTAAAATAAAATTCCCACAAAGTGCTCGTTGGTGTACGTGCCCAGCTGTTGAAAAATGTCAGTGTATGGTTCGCCGAATAGTCCAGCATTTAAATCAAACGTAAAACTATGCCGCGCTATTGAGAAACAATCGATTTTATATGATCCAAATCATGAACATCATAGAAAAAGACTACCATCAGAGAATTGTTGGGACATGGTAGCTGCGGAGACAGGAGTGTCGGGTAAGTAGTGTTGCAAAACGAGGCGTGCGCATTCGCGATTATTGTTATCGGATATCGGCTGTCACTTCTTATCGTTGGCCCCTGCAAACGAGTTGGCAGCGCGTTCAGTGCTGGTAATTGACTTTTATTTGATTTGAATTCGATTTAACGAATTGTAATTTCAAAATTAATATGCGATAATAACAGATAATTAAAACGAAAATAAGCTTCTGCAAAAAACTTTTAAATTAATGTTTACTATTTCTTTTCACCGTAAAATTAAAATATACAATTATAAAAAATTGAATGCAAGTAAGGACGCTATATGATATCCGTTATTCAATTTAGTTGTTCAAGTTATTTTTGAACTTTAAACTTTAACAGAATAAGAACTACTGCATACCTTTAGGCGCTCGCGTCGTTTTAAAACTTAAAACAGCTGTAACTACCGTTATGTTTATTCGATTTTGATCCAATTAAATAGGATACTTGATAATAAATAAAATTAAACGTTCATCCCAAAAAATGGGCTTTTATTTTAAACAGCAAAAATATAGAATAAACTTATTTCATTCAAGATGCAGACGGTAGGCCTTAAAATTTGAAAAATGTTTAAGCAAGTAACTTGAAAATGTTTCTGGAAGAACAAGATTTGAGTTAATGATCAGTTTTAAGGTTTTGGCTCCAGTTGACGTTTCTGTGGAGATGCTCATAACAAAATTGTGTTTAGGGTATCTATAGTCGGGGACTGAAAGATTTAGATATAAAATAATTATGTTTTTGATCTTTAAAGTTCGGTTCATGATTCGGTTCAGAATGCTTACAAACTTGAACCGAACCAGCTCTGTGAGGTTCTGCTAATATTGTCCATCATTATAAAGTCAATAAAGCGCACTAGACCGTATAGCTGGAAAACTATCGATATTGGCACCATTCGATATTTTCGATACTTTGAGATACTTTAATATCGATAGTATCGTTGGCAATATTTTCTACCTAATTCAGATTTTTTCATATATAAATAATATATTATACATTTATACTTAGTAAATATTTATTATTTTGAACTGAATTTGTTGAAAAATTACGTAAGAACTTTTAAATTTAAAAATTAGAATTAGTCAGAGATCAATTCATGTGACTTGTTTTTCTTAACTTAACAACGCAAAGACTTATAAATTTAAAAATTAAATTATTTACATTTTCTCGGCAACTATTGTACATACTATACACATACAATGAGATATTAAACTTACATTTGACTTTGAAATTAATTAAAAATTTCTCCATATTACCAACACCAATAAAAGTTGAACCAAAAGGAATTTTTAATATCAAGTTTATTGTGTTAATAGTGGGATTCCTACAACAGATTCGGATTTGGTTTCGATTTCGTTTAAGCAAATCTGAATCAGTTTCAGAATCGACCCTTTTGCACACTGATTTGATTTTGATTTTGAGAATTTAAAAAAATGGCGGGAAAATACAAATTGATAAATGAAAGTGTAAAATCTGTTTTTCTTGGACCTTTTTTTTTTTAATAGTTTACTTGCAGAATAGTATAATTAGAATAATACTATTTGCTTAAGCTGCAATTATACACATTATTAGCTCCTTTTCGACTTTTTAACCTATTTTCGTGCCTTAGCTTCAAATCTCACAGCTCTTTCTTAGCTGTCATATCCATCTGGGACATCTGTAGTATTTATTCTGCATTAAATATTGAGTTATTTAATCATTAATTCTAAAAATGCAGGAAAATTTCAACATTCGCCATATTAAAATCGCAACAAAATGTAAACAAATACAAGTGCGTCCAAATAATGTTATCGAAATGCATGGTCTCACATATTATCGAAATGAAATCAAAACGAAATCAGCCTCAGAACTGATTTCGTGAAGTCTCTTAGGGCTACCACACTTTCCATATTATTTTATTATTTTGCCTGGCAACCCTACACATTTTGTATGGAGCAGTTCATGATGAAATTAACAAAGTGGAGTACTAACTCACCACAGGCCTCATTTTCGGAGCCAATTTTATTCACCATGATTCGTGGTGAAAAGCGGGTTGTCAAAATTAAAAAAAAAAATTTTTTTTAATTATTTGATTGAGAAAATAGTACACCATGAAAATGCCCAATATATGCAAAATCTGTGGCTCGCTTTCAAACGCAGTAATTCGTGTTCCAACCAAATTCGGTTAGCACAAAAAATATTCATAATCTGCGAACCTTTATACTTCAGAGAACCGACTTGATTCAAATTTGTACAGGAATCGGCCAACCCAGATTCATACGTGTATTTTTTCAGATTGGTTAATATATCTTAAAAGAACAAAAAATTTATTATTGTTTAGAATCGACCGATCATTTCTATGACAGATAAGTATATGATACCAATTTGAACCAAATTAGTTCTGTCAGATTGGTTGAAATATCTCAAAAAACAAATAATGCTTTCGAACTAAAACATCGCTTTTGACCGAGTGATTCTATGTTATACAGTTGACCGATTTAAACCAAACTTGATCAGGATATATTAGATATAGGTAGACATATGCCAGCTTAAAAGACTCACCCCCATTATTTTTAAAGAGTCTCGGTTTTTATTAAACTATTTAAGAAATAAACTTCATCTGCCTTAAATTTTTGGAAATCTGCATTTTGTATACGGGTATATCCACACGGCTGTTGATGCTTAATAAAAATATATATGTACCTTATGGGATCTCCCACGCCTCCTTTTGCCTGTTACATACTTTGTACAAATGTAATATATATATATATATACCCACACAGAGTACTAAAATATATTTACCAACCATTTATTCGACTGCCTCCTATCCAAACAACCTAACTTTATTTATTTATTTATTTTTTAAATATATGTTTTCAGGGACGTTTGTTTATTTTTGAATTGCTACCATGTTTTCTCTTCCCAAAATAACGAATTAAATCTTAAATTATCTTTGCATACCCATTAAAATTACATTTTCCATTTGTATTCCTTAGTACATATTGATGCCCGCGATATGTAGAATGAGCGTATATTTTGTTGTTGTCTACCAGTCACAAAACAAATTTTACGATATAATAATATCAACCATAGTAACATCCCTAAGCATCCTAGAGTTTTTATTTCATACATCTAAAGTGTCCACAAAAATTGCGTGCACGTTTGAATTTTACTATGGATCTGAAAAAAAGGTACAACAGAAATGACAATCCATTGTTTATTAGAGATGCGCGATGTTTACGTCACTTATACTTTAAAGTAGTTTTCACTGCAGTGAGAAAATATCATAACAAACAGTTACAAAATCACGAAGCAAGTAAGTAACAGTGTCAAAATCACTGAGTGATATTTTGTCACTGATAAAACACTGAATGATTTATTGTCACAGAATTTCAGTAAAATAATTAATTAAATTTAAATCGAAAAAGTATAAAAAAAAGTGAATCTTTTACTTTGTTTACAGCCATAGAACTAAACTAACCTCAGCGATATCATCTCACAAGTGTTTTTTTTACAACAACACAATCAGTTGAAAGATATATGTATGTTTTTCTAAGTGACATTTTATATTATAATTTGCAATTATTTTAATTAATATATATGTTTGTAATTAAAAAATTCATAATGTTAAAACTTTGACTCGAAGTAAAACCAAAGGGACGGAATAAATAAAATCTGGTCAAGCTAAATAGTATTTTGTGCCTGAGCCTGTTAATAACAACCTAGGAATGTTGCTTAGGCAATTTGACACGTGCGCTTCGTGTTTACATTTATGGCGCTTATTGAGTTGGGATTAGTGTAAGGATCTATATACGGTCAGATTTTGTGGGTAGTCCGTAGTTTGCTTGTGACATCTGTTGAGTCGTTTGGGTTTTCAGGTATACGAATACAACACCCATTCACCCCATTTACCTGCAACGCATTCTGTCACTTTACCTCTGCTTTTGTATGTACATATATATTCTTCCCTGTTGTCACTTTAACTCTACTGTATGCAACACATATATTTGTCTCTTTCTTTCGCACGCCTACAGTGGATAAATGTAAACGGCGCTGGCGTCAAATCCGTGCAGACTATGCTCGCTGGGTAAATACGGACGAGCAGCGTCATCGCGTCGGGCTGAAGAGGCCCACTTTCTACTTGGCCGAAGAGATGAAGTTTTTGAATCAGCACCTGTGTGTGTCTGATGAAAAGGACCCGTTCGAGCGAGAGCGAGATAGCACGAGCAAAGAGTCGTCGATAGAAAAAGACTATAAAGATAAAGAGAAGGATCACTCCGAGTCATTCGATGATCAACCGTTGTCAAAGCTAAGACAGACAACGAAGACGCAGTCAGAGAGTGAGAGCGATAGCATAAAGGAAAAGGACGAACAGAAGACAAAGGAAGCTGAGAAATCAAAAGAAGTGAAGTCGAAGGGAGCAGAAAAGTTAAAGAATGAAGACAAGTTGAAGGAAACAGAGAATAAGAACAAACTGGAGAATCAGCAAGAAAAGAATTTAGACAGTAAGGAGGAAAAGGAGGAGGAGAAAAAAGTAAAGAATAGCTTGCGCAACAACGAAAAGGATCTGTCGGATGATCGTGGTGCGCCCTCTACCGACAATTCCAAACCGATTACCGTTGCTAGTGCGAACGTCAACGTCAAGAAGCCAGAGTTCTTCATCAAACAGAGCAACAAGGCGTCGCCAAACTGTCTTATTATTGGCAAGAAGCCATCAGAAATGATGCCTGTTGTCGCCGCCGTTTCCTTTGAGCAGATGGCCGACGACTGCTCCGATGAGACGGCAAGCATTGGCGGTGGGCGTCGCCGACGCCGAATGCCAGCTCGGGTCAAGGAGTTGCCCATTCAGAAGGTAACGGAGCAGCGGGTCACACGGCTCCAGCGACGCAAATCGATGTGCATTGGAGCTGCCAACAGTCTGCGCAGCTCGACATCCCCCGTCAAAATGACACCCCTGCCCAGGAGCAGCCTGGCCGCAAGTCCGACTGCGGCAAAAACTCAGGCCAAACCGCCTTCGAAACCGGCGGCACCCAAGCCATCTACTGTTGGCTCCAGGGATGACATCTTTCCGCGTCCGCGTGCTGCAGCTCCGGTGTCCCAGCAACTGGTCCTAGCACGTCGTCCTGCCGCTGCGCCTGGCCAGCAACAGTCGCAGCAGCAGCCAGCGACGCAGTCTTTTCCGGTACGTCAAGTCAATGGCGTTGGTCGTCCACAAGGTCCTGCTCGAGTGGCAGTTAATCCTGCCAAGCGTACCTTTACTGTACCTACGACACTGGCTCCTCGTCCTCCAGCTCCCGCGTCGGTGGATGCCTTGAAGATACCACCTGTGTCGGGACCCTCATCATCGTCTCCTCCTCTGCAGAGACTAGTTTCCTCGAGCAGCACATTAGTCATAAGCACCACCAGCGGTCCCGTGAGCAGCCACAATACTAATACCATCAGCACATCCAGCTCCGGCGTGGTAGCCGTCACAGCTTCCATTACCGCCTCCCCGATTGTGAGCACTACTCCGCCGGTTGTCAAGCGTAGCGACCGATCCACGCAGACGGGGAGTCAGGATATCTGCTCGGATGATTATTTCCTGGACATGGTGCGACCACAGATGCAAGAGATGAACTCGCGGCAGAAAATGCACTTCAAGCAGAAGATCTTTCACGCTTTGATGGAAACATTCGACGATGCCACCGACTTTCCCAACAGTGGAGAAGTCCAGCACTTCAACATCAACACGCCGTCCGGCTTTGAGAACGTCTCGGACCCGGAACTGCGTCTTGTCCGGGAGCTGGTTAGCATGGTAAGCGCTGCCAAGCACTCAACCTTAGGCTCCTCTGCAACTCCAGTTGCAGCTAAAGTCGCGGCCGTTGGGCGCGGGGGCATCCAAAGGGCTCCACAGCGAATTATCAGGCAATTGGCGGCAACTCCGGGAGGAGTTGACGAAGAGAGGGTGTTGCGCATACACCCGGTGGGCAACAACACGAAGGTACTGTCCGGAGGCTATGCCTTACCAGCTTCAATGATGCTCATGCGCAAGGACAGCATCGATAGCAACAGCAGCGCCCGAGCAGTACCGGGCGGAAGTAGAGCCTTTGTGGTGCCCAACAGCAGTCCCAAGACTCCACGAATTGCCGATCCCTTGACCAACTTGTTTGCTACTGGTTCAGGAGGAGCTAGCAAGGCTTCACCAGGTGTCCAGCCAACAGTGACTGCAGGTATCTCCAAGGAGCCCGTTCTGGTGCGTCAAATGGCCAGACGATTCTCGATCTGCGGTGCCGGTGGGCCCACCGCTTCCCTGGCCTCCACCTCTGTCGCTGCCGCCGGCTCCTCGCCGGCAAACAACGTTGCGATGGAAACTCTTAAGCGCCGCCTGGTGAATCCCTCGCAGACAACGGTGCCGCCCCAGCAGCGGGTACGCTACTCCAACAGTCCACAGTCGCAGGCCATTGCTCCGGGCAACAGTCTCCTGGTACGTCAAAGCGCTGCCGTCGCCCAGAAGCAACTGTCACCCACTGGGGGCGTCACCGTTCCACAGAAGACTCCGCAGATTGCCAGCATTCAGGGAGGATCGTTCAACGCCTTCGCCGCGCCCAACTCGATGCGTGGGAACAACTCGAGCGGTTGCACGATCTCCACACCGCCACTAAAGCGTGGCATGGTCATTGCCAATGTAAAGAGCAGCTCCCAGCAGAGATCAACCGTCTCGGCGGTTCGTCCTGCCCAACCAACTGGCTCGTCCCTTCTGCAGGGCAAATCGACCTCAGCTCCCAATGTGGCCAATCTTCTAGCCGACTCTCGTCCCCAAAACCCGGCTCAAACCCAATCCAAAACTCCATCCATATCCAAATCCCAGCCAGTCAGCTCTGCTGCGAATAATGAGCACGAGGAAACGGAAATGGCGGGCGTCATTGCAGCCGATTACTTTGACATGAGTCGTCTCAAGCGTGAGCCCCAGGACACCATGGATGATGACATATTGGGCATGTAGTCCCTTTCAAGAAAATGACCACTACTAAAAAGTTCTATGGAATTTCGAAATCTGTTTTTGTAGGTTTTAAGCACTAAAATGATAAATCTTCGAATTTTTATCAAATCAATTGATATATTTTTTTTTTATTAAATTGTAGAAATACACACACACATACACACAGATACATTTATTCATGTTAATGTTTATTCAGCTTTGAATATTGATTAATTTTCGTCATTGAAGACAGAAAAATTACTATTTAGTTTGTAAAAGTTTTCCATATTATTCAAATAAAATTTGTAGTTCTTAAATTTGACAAATTTTTTCTTGGGTTTTTGGTTTATTTCAGTGGAAATCTAATGTGTTATACCCTGCCTTTTGATGTAAATTATCACTGAGCACAAGGTATAATAAAAAGGTAGTATCTATCTATTAATAACTGCACTTCGTTTCTTAAAAGGAAATTTAATATTGAGTGGAAGAGAAGAGGAGGTAAACACAATTTCAAGAGTTCACATCCATAAGAATATCTTTTGATTTCCACCCCTTTAACACTTCAAGGCTTATCAGCTCTATGAACTAAGTATTTATTATACAAAACAACTATTGAGATCGGGTAAAATACTCGACAAAATTTATATTTATATAGCATGTAGATTTGCCATTTTTACTTCGGACTGGGGAAGAATCTTATCTGCAGAGCACTCGTCGGTGGCTTGTAAATTAAATGATAATTGATAAGGGCTGCCTATAAAAGCGCATTGCCAATGTGTGCGCATGTTTAGTGAACTCCAAGACAGTCTACAATGAAATACCTAGCAATTATCGCAATTCTTCTGCCCCTCGTCTACGGTGCTGCGGTGCCAAGGACCCAGCAGGACAATGTCGATCTGATTCCCGACATGTCCACAATCGAGGATGGTAAGGATGTTATTCAGGTGCCAGATATGTCTGTGGCCAGCGATGCCGATGATGCGACACCCCGTAATGCCGAGGCTCCACTCTTCCAAGTTGACGGTGCTGAACCCCAGGAGATTGCTGTGCCAGACATGTCCGTTGCCGTCGATGCCGAGGATAATGAGAGTAAGTTCCGATTTCTCTAGGATCGTTCCCTTTTAAATCACGATTCCAATAGCTGCTGAGATCAATGCTGACGCCGATCTGGTTCCCGACATGTCCGTTGCCGTCGATGCCGAGGATAATGAGAGTAAGCTCCGATTTCTCTAGTATCGCTCCCTTTTAATTTTCGATTCCATTAGCTGCTCAGTTCAATGCTGACGCCGATCTGGTTCCCGACATGTCCGTTCTCGCTGATGCTCAGGATGAGGGTAAGTTCTTCCTCTCTCTCTTTCCTTGCTCCCTTTTTTATTCCCGCCCCTCCCCAAACAGTTGATGCCGATGCCGATCTGATTCCCGACATGTCCGTTGTCGTCGATGCTCAGGATGAGGGTAAGTTCCCCCTCTCCCTCTCTTCCTTTGCACCCTTTCTTATTCCCTCCACCCTCAGTAGCTGATGCCGATGCTGATCTGATTCCCGACATGTCCGTGGCCAGCGATGCCGAGTAAACCATGTGATTAACTCTACTTATAACAAAAACTCCTCTCCTAATTATAGCTACGTATATGTGTATTGTATTTTTTAAGTTTTTTATCAGCAGCAATAATAAATTATAAAGGCTATTTGAAAAAAGTTCGAATTCATTTCATTATCTTCTGATTTATTCAATTCCCTCATATCAGTATAAAGGCTTTGAGAATTTTGTTATTTATTTTGTTTGTTAGATTAATCAAGTGTAATTTATTGTCAATTTCCAGCAATTATCTAGTAAAGGCATGTGTGCGATTTAATTAAAAATACTCTAAGTAGAACTTTCGATCAATGGAAAATGGGGAAAATATGTGCAATCTGAGAAAATATATTAAATCAAAAAAAGATTTTAACTAATCTTTCTACAAGTCTCAATTATAAATTCCCCAATTCATTCATTAGTTGTGTCGGTTGATTTCGACGTTCATTTATTATTTTCAGATTTTGACAATAAGTTTGAGCACTATCACATAAAAATAATAACAATACGTAATCTCTTACGTTTTATATTTTTGCCGATTTAGTCGATTTTTTTTTTAAACCTTTGTTGTAGAAATGTACATCAAATTTTTACTTACTTAATGAAACATCTTAAATATGCGTAATTTAATACTATCAAAAAAATAATTATTGTAAACAAATCTTATTTTACTAATAGTTTTCCTTTTAATAGTTTTAATATTGTTGAACTTATTCCAACTTACGTACATTAGGTCTTTTCTAATAAATAAAATTACAGCGACAATAACAAAATTGTTCTGCATTTAAGCAGACAATAACATTACTCTCAGTTCATGTCGAGACCAAAAAACTGATTAGTTCTGCGTCATGGCCGGAGGTTCGTTTAGGTTCCCGTTTAGCAAACAAAATTAGTTTGCTTTTTTCCAATCTATTTTCCCCTATTTTCGTTGTTGTTGTTTTTTTTTTTTGTTGCTCTTTTCCATTCGCTATTGTGTCGCTGGCTATTAATAAAAAGGAATTAACGGCAAAAACCGGACCCACACACAAAGTGCCCCTGATCCCAATGAGGCACATGACCATAAACAACAAGCCACATAGGTTAATGGAAAACGCTTCGCAAGAGGGAAGAGATAGAAGTGGGAGTGGGAGATGGAGGGTAGAGAGAAGAGGAGAGTGGCATACTCTATGCTATGCTTTTGTTGTCGTTGTGATTTTCACACAAAAGCGCTAAAGCGGCTACTAAATTACGTGCTCATGTGTTCTATCTAGTTCAGAGGCAACCGCTAAAGCAACGTGAGACGCGACACGTACCCCGAGCTCCCCTCTTTTGCCCTCTTCACGGCCACCATTGCATCCCCCGCCCACGCTGTCCACCGCACAAAAGACCAAATCGCATTTGGTGCGCTAATGAACCGCAGTAGTGGACCGGGCCAAAACCAGAATTAGACCAGGCCAGACTAGGAGTCGACGTCGACATCGCGTCGGCTCTGGTTCAACTACCTCTTGTCGCATATTTAAACGTAAAAATACCGTTTAAAAAGTGTAACAATACTGTTAACTACAGAATCGGCCCGTGCCACATGGAGGATGGGAGGCGTGGCATGTTGCTGTTGTAACAAAAGCCGCTTGATTAAACAGATTTACTGAGTTACATGTGTGCCTGTTTCTTTTTTTTAAAGGGGATAGAGCAGTTGTTACTCGTGGAACTAATTGTTGAACAATCTTCCAGTTGATATGCGATCTCTTCCAAAGGTTCTTCCCCCTTTTCAATGCAATCTCTCAAATATTCAGCTCTCGATTATGAATGAATAGTAAGTATACCTATAAATTTGTAGATAGCTCTACAAGTACCTAGATAAGCAGGAAAGAAATTTTTTTCTACTTGCCACAAGCTCATTACGTTTAAATTTACAATCGCATATTTCTTGATAAGCCGAGGATCAATAAATTAAATTTTGAATTTGTTTATGAAGCGAATTGTACAAAGATTCATTAAGTACAGTTTTTTGGCTAAATTCTTTTATAATAAAAAAACTTAAATAGTTGAAAGGAGTTGAGTAACTATATATTTGCATTTATCCTAACTTATTCTTTAGGTTCAACTTTTAGATCTCAAAGCAAGACAGCTATTAATACAGTTTCCACTTAAGTTTAGCCCACAAAAAATTCGTTTTAATAAAATACACACAAATAATTGCCAACTGCTTTTTCTGCAGACAGTGCAAACTTTGGCCTAAATGCTATTGTGCGTTTTCGCCTTGTCTGTGTGTGTGTGCTTTTAGTTATTGACTTTATACTTATTTCTTTATATTCGTGTCCGGCAAAAAAAAGTTTTACAGAAAGTTAAAAGGTTGAAGTAAAAACGCAGAAAGCAAAACAGAATGAAAAGCAAAGTTTCGTTAGAAACGAAATGTAATTTCTTCAACAGCCGCTGAGAGTCAACTAACAGTGAAGTCAAATAAATGGCGGGATGAAAAGGTTGGCAACTTTACAAATTTCGCTATATTTCGCTAAATATAACTGTAAGAGAGTCGGGAAATACAATTCAAAATAGTGTTATTTTAATTTTTAAAAAACAATAAAAAAGTCAAATTTATAAATATCATATTCAAATAACTTTTTTCTTAACTCAGCAGTGGTATAATAATAACAGTTACTTTGCTTCACTAAAGTTGGCAACACTGATAACCACAAACAAAAGTGCAAGCGACTTGCTGCTCCCCCGACCACTTAAGAAATTCCAAAAGTGAATGAAAGGCGGCAGCGTTGACGCCAGCAGCGAAATAAATGAAAATGCAAAAATGCAAGAAGTTAAAAGTTTTGTAATATGCCAGCGCAGTAAAAGGATCTCAGCGCAGGAAGTGCAAGTGCGGGAGGAGGCGAATTGGAGGGCAAAAAGTACCGTTGCGACAGCTGGAAACCACAAGCTAAGATATCGCAGATTGTGAGAGAGCGCAAATAATGCAAAATGAGAACAATGAAGGAGAGAAACAATTAATGGCGACGTTTGATCCGCTTGTTTGAAAATGTGGAACTTGAAATTTGCACGCGAGCCAGGCTAAACGTGGAACTTATGAAGTGGAACTTGAACGTGCCAAGCTCCACAAGTAACAAGAGTTAATTTCGCGAATCTTACGCTTGTGCTAATGACTTCCTTGTTTGCATATGCCTCTCGATAAGATAATCTGAAAGTGCAACACACAACCAACAACAAGCGCTAAGAATGTGCAGCAAACACGCGATGAAAAACCAGAAGACGAAGCTGAAGAAGAAAACATAGATGACAGCCAACCGGCTTCGATTGCTTCTAGTATGGCCCACTAACAACAGATGGCGCCATCTCACGGAACAACTTAAGATAACAAATGCAAAAGCTTCCAACAAAACAAAACAACAACAACAAAAGCTGCAGGTGACGCGCGAAATTTAAAACTTTTTCGAGGCAGACAAAAATAAAATGTCCAGCTAGGTGTTGAAATTTTTTTTTACTTTTTATAAAGAACGACCGGAAGTCAGAGTGTCAGGTAGAAGAAGCAGAGTGCGGTTAAGTAGAGACATGCCAAAGTGACGCATGACAGTCCAAAGTGCCCAAGCGATTAGTTTAGATGCCAAAAACGACAACACAATCCACAATCCACAACAGGAACTGCAATATCATTCAGACATCTCAACAAGAAAATGGACAAAAAAATAAAATTGACAAACAAATTGCAAGGAGGAAAATGTAATATGAGATTCAAGTGGACAAATATGTGTGTGTGTAGTAGAATAAGGGGTGATTTATGATAGGAAAACAAGGGAAATATGAATGAAATCAAGCAAATTGTCACAGGTTCATTTCATTTTCTTATCATAATAAGAGCAAAAAGGAAGAAGATAGAAGCTAACGCAGTTATTATTTTCATTCTCGCTTAAACACACACATTTTTTGCACCATCTCTTGTGTTATTTTCAGTTCAACCTGGGCGGGGATTCCCTCGTCTGCTTATGTAAGATACTTTTTATGGCCAACTGTAAATGGGGAGTCAGACTTTGAAAACAATATGGTGGCATGTTGTAATCGTGATTACAGCTGTTATTGCTTTCAGTTGCCATCAATGTTTTTGTTGTTGTTGCTGTTGTAGTTGTAGTTTTTGCCACTTTTGATTAAAAATAACGTGAAGCTGTTAAGTTTAATGACAACGACAACATGGGGGAAATGTGTGGGAAATTGTCGGAGAAAATTGACAAACATAAAAGCTTTGCAGAAAGGAAGAGGCTCGAATTTCGTTTTGTCATTCATTATGTTTTTATAAGCTGAACAATATATTCAAATCTGTCAAGATAACACCACAGCTGGCACTTATTAATAAACTTGAATAATGCTTATATCATTTATCATAGTTCCACTCGCTTTCGACTTTAATCAGCAGTCATTTAAATAATCGCATTGAGAATAATGTTTATGTCTCATGAATTTTGCATAAAATGTGACATTAAGCAAATAAATCAATTCCACACCACAAACTTAAATGTCATTCAACAATAATAAATAAACAAATCAACAACATAAATAAATAAACAAATATAAAATTAAATTGAAATCACACGCAAATTGCGAATAATAATAATAAAATAAGCGACTGTCAAAAAAAGAGAAACGGCAACGATTTTCTCATAAAAAGCAAATTATTTTCCCATAGAAAATTAAATTTTTCGCGACGATTTGTTTTTTTTTTTATGGCATTCACAATTTTCGTGACCGAACGCGAGGCGACGAGACGACAGAGCAGCAAATGCCGAGGACGATTCATCTTCGTGTGGGTGCATTTCAGCAATTTGTTATCTTCTTTTCTTTATTTTTTATGCTGGCTAAAATAAATTTAATTAGCTAACGATTGGCTATTGGCTGTAGGCGGGAGTTGTGAGGAGAGGAGAGCAAAGAGCGAAGAGCGAGACGCTGGCAAAGTTCAAGCGGCAGCGTCTGCAGCTTTGACATTTCGACATTTTAACGCTTTAGCATTTTCGGCTACACTAAACGTGATGTTCGCTCTCTTACTTCACCTCGCTCTCTCTATCTCAATACGTCTCTCTTCGGTGTTATTCCACAGCTCCTGCTCTTGCTTTGAATTTTCTTTTGTTGGCAATAAATAATTGAATTGATGCCGTGTGAAAGCTGCACAAATTTTACACTTTAAGTGAATTTTTCTGGATTTGTAGTTGTCATAAATAGCTTTTAATTTGTTTAAATGTGACTGCAAAGGTGTGAATCGTATTTGATCAGTGAGAGCGGCATACGATCCACAGAAGTGGAGTGTATAACCCACACACACACGCACATACACTCTCAGCTGTCGCTCAATTACGAAGACAACAAATGCAGGCTCCGCCCACAAATGGAATGCAGAAGAAACGAAGCAAGGCAAATACAATGCAAATGAAAGCTGAATGTGGGTTTAGCTTCCACATGCCTGCATATGTGGAAGTCGTTCGATAAGAGAGAGCGACAGAGAAGAGGGAATAGCACCTGTTTACGTATGTTTTGCATGTTTGTACATTCCTCCCTGGCAGACCTTCTCTTCGAAATTTTTGCAATTGGCAGCTCGAAACAAGCTAACGAAAGATGCCAGCCATCTAGCAAATTCAGTTGCTGCTGCGGCAATTCAATCCTTTTGAACGCCTTTAAACAAAGCTGGGCAACAGGGAGCCCGGAATGAGGTTAAAGGAGAGGGCTGATTTTAGCTTCCATACAAGGGTATTTCTTCTGTTCGAGCAACGGGCTCCCAATTGTCGATAAGTTGCCTTGGTGCAGTCAATTAAGCCAAGACCAAGCCCCTTTACCCGCAATTCAGGTAGTTCACCTGGGCAAAAGCTTCGTGTTCATTGCATGTAAGTTGTGCTCTTTATGGCACATCCGGCCAGGCACATCCGCATCCGCATTCGCATCCTGTCGGGGCAGCTGTTTAGCAAACTTATTTATGCCACTTGCTCACACTTGAAATGCTCCCCCGTCCCTCACCCAACGCCACATCCACACATCAATACTGCCACTTACACACACACACACGAACACTGACATGTTCTTTGTTTTTAATTTTGCTCTGAGGAGCTATGGAAAATTCCTCTGGCAAAATGAAAATTCCATTGCAAAATGCGCTTGTCCTGTCTGGTAACAATATATTTTTGCACTTGTATTAACGCTTTTGACTGCAAGTTGCCGTCGAGAACGACGCCGACGCCGACGCCTCCTGAAATTTATTGTCATTGTTGTCCTGGCCAATACACCTGTCCTGCTCCTGGCTGAATGTCCTGGCCATTGACTACGGCGGGGATTGTGTGGCGCATAATTAAACCCATTTGTTGCCAGTTTCGACTCCGTTGAGGTCAATGAGGGCGATTTATTGTATTTTGCAGTTAGTTTATCGTTTGTATTGAAAATGCTGAAATTGATGAGGGAACGAAAAGCGGAAAATACAAGTACATTAATTTATATGGCAATAAATTGAAAGTGCGACAGACAACGCAAACACAGCGAAATCAATTAGCAATGAAAACTTGGCAATCATCTGAATATAGTCTCCATATAAAGTCAAGTGATATACGAGAAAAGTTTTACAGGGATCAACTTAATTTATGTGATTATTTTATTTTATTGTAATTTATTTCACTTTAACTTGATTAAAAGATAAAAGTTCTCCACAGTACATTTATAAGAATGAATGTGTGTGCTTTTAATTCTCATAGGCTCCATTATATCCTCATATAGGACCGTAGTCAAATTCTAGTCCAATGTCAAATTAAGATGCTCATTTTTTTAACATAATGCAGAGTCATTTTCTTTGGAATGCTTTCCACTCGATTTATCACAATTTTCTGAAACATTTGAGTCTTGCTGGGTGCTTACACTACACTTTCTTCTTTCGTGCCCTCTTTCACTCTCTCTTTCTCTTTCGCTCTCTTTAGCGTTGTAAATTTAATAAATCCACATAATTAGTGTTGTAATTTGTCAGTTGGCCAAAGTTTGCCATTGGCCTGGTCGAGATGTTAAGTGTGTGTGCCACCCATAAGCTTTGGCCACATTCATTAACACGTTAGTCCAACTTTTGTTGTTGATCCCTTTTTTGCCTCGCAACTTTTGTAAATAATTTAAATACAAACGCCTCATCCTGTTCTGACTAAAATAAAACTGCAACAATTTACGCAATGTACTTTAGCTATTTCTCTTTCCCCTCCCCCAACACTCTTTATCTATCCCGCTGTCTTTGTCACTCTTGACAGCATTTACACCAGGCTACAAAATTGCTTAAATGCTTAACATACAATTAAGTAAGGCTGGCTTGAATGCTTGCGTGACTCAGATTGCATGTTGACTAGTGTATTTTAATATCAAAAAGAAGAAGACGTAATAAATGGGTGCACACTTGTTTATTTATCATTTACACACAGCACAGCACAGCACAAAAGTTGCCAATCCTACGCAGACACTCTCCATTTATCTGCTTCAACTGCTCTCCCTCTCTCTCTGTTTCTCTCTCTCTT
The DNA here is from genome assembly GCF_004354385.1 of Drosophila innubila. Lineage (NCBI taxonomy): Eukaryota > Metazoa > Arthropoda > Insecta > Diptera > Drosophilidae > Drosophila > Drosophila innubila. The sequence goes on from NW_022995376.1 coordinate 20,312,654, forward strand.
TTCATTCCTCTCTCGCACTCTCTTAGTGCTTGACCACGTAATGGAAAACTTTCGGTATGTCCAGCCAGTCCAAAAACTTTTGGTTCACATAAATCCTGCTAATCGCTTGAGCTGTACAAAAAGCTGCCTGCTGTGAAACTCTCTCTCTCTCTCTTCTCAACACAAAACTCATTTGCATTTATCTGCTGTCTGCTTTGCATCTCTCGTTCTCTGTTACTCTCTCACTGTCATTGTTCCCGTGTGTTTTGGCTAATTGCTATGCCTGTTGCTAATTGTTTTTGTTTGCCGCACTGCTTTTAGCACGGCAACACTTTTTCCATGCACTTTCAACACTCCATTTTTTGTTGTGCTTGCGGCCATTTTGGTTTAATGATGAATGTTGGCCAACTTTTGGTCTCTGTTCCCATTGTAACTTTGTTCGAAGAGTCCTGCAACTAATTTCCGCTTTGCAACTCGTTATTCACACACTCTCTCAACTCGCACGAACGTCCAAATAAACAAATGATATAACAATAATAAACAAACAGCAGCTCTAACAAAAACAAGAACAACAATATGAGCAGATGACGGCAACAACAACAGCCTTCAAATCGTCTGGAAACAAATGCAGAATAAAAAGTGCCACCAAAATAAAAACAATGGGAAAATGCGTACAAATTACCCGAAACAACAACAACAACAATTGCAAAGCTGCTGCTGACAATGACAACAACAACACAAACAAAAAACAGCAACAAAAAAAATATGCAAACTGACACTTTACGAAGATTTATGCGTTTTAGTTGAGTTCTGTTGTGTTCCGAGTTCTTCTGCAAGCGAGCGAACAAATTTTTTAGTAGCGCTTTTAACGCTTTTTCCACCCTTCCGGTTACGCTTCAGTTTTTTGCTGTTCTTCTATTTATTGTTAACACTGGATTCTGTTGTGAGTCATTCAAATATACATTAAATGTTAAATAAAATGGCAACACAGAGCGGCAACTGTTGCCCAACGATCATTTAGATGGGCAGATCAATTCGTTAGAATGGTTATTCAATGGAAGAATACATTTTGCTAACCACAGTGTTGCCATAATTTTAAAAGATAATATAAGCTAGGTCTGAGAAATAAAATATTTAAATAGAGTAAAAGATAATAATAACTTATTTTAAAATATATATCAGGTGTGTTCCAGAAATCTCTAGAGATTTTAAAGTGAAATGTTTGTTTGTGTTCCAGAAATCTCTAGAGATTTTAAAGTGAAATGTTTTTGAAAAGAACCATTCGAAATGTTGGTGTTCCCAAAATGTTAGAGATTCAATATTTTCAAACAAATTATTTTTTTGCATTTTCATTCAATTTAGAGATATTTTAATTCAATTTAATAAATATTAAATTTTGTCAAATATTTTAAAAATTTTTTTTAATGTAGCGCTGTTAGAGATTTGTAGAACACACCTGTGTATATGATTTTTTATTAAGTTAGCTTAGCCTGCAACACTGTTTACCAACACTGTTTCCTATCGAATCTCCACGATTCGAGCTTCAGCTCACAGAGTTAATTTTATTTGCCATTTGAAACCCATTTAGAATTTTTGAAAAATTTCGCAGCAGTTTTTGTTACATTTTTACATAAAATCCACACATTAATAAGTCAACACTATGCAAATGCTCATCTCTAAGTTCCTCCCATTAGTTTACAACACTTTTTAAATTGTTTTACACTATCAAAAATTTGCATATAAATTGTACAAACTATTCACAAACTTGTGGTTGCTGCGCCATAAGCAACATCAACAAAAACATTGAATATTTAATATAGAATTTCATAATAACAATTTGTTAAAAAACCAAAATATGAAGGAAAAAAGAGATGAACTGAATTTATTTTCGTGCATTTGTCGGCACTTTTAAAAATGATTTTCACAGCCAAAACAGTATTTCATTTATTTACATGGTCATATGAGCCATTCACTTCTCCATTTCCCCTTTCTTCTCTATCATTTTTGGGGGCTCCCTTATATTATGCATTAACCTGCCCCTCAACTGTCACCTGACCCCTCCGTCTGCCCTGACATTGGCACGTGTCAAAAACTTTGTTTGCACACGCATCCAGCACAACTCCTCTACTTTCCACACATTGGTGCTTTTTTTATCCGTAGGGTGCAGAGAGGGATAGAGGGAAGGAGGAGGCGTGTTTGCTGGAGCGCCTCATTGGCCGCCATATTTGACGCCAGTTGAGCATGAAAATGCCATTTAACAATGCGAGCGGCCAAAAAAAAACATATAAATTACAACAAAAAAGGGCAAGCGAAGCAAAAACCAAATAAAACAACAACAGCAGAAGAGACAGAAACAAAAAGAGTGTTGGAAAATGTTTAAAACAATGCAAGAGACCGTAACAAGCGGCAGCTTCTGATAGCGCAACAACAATAACAATAAAAATGTCAAAAAAGCAACGACGCTTAAATCAAATTAATGTGAAGCTGACTCGCACTTTGTTTTTCTTTGTTTTCTTTTTTTGCATTTCATTTCATTTTGTTTTCGAACATGTTCCGAAATTGAATTCTGCATTCCACATTACAGTTTAAATTTGCATGCGAAAGTTTTCTATAAATGTGTGGGATAGTCCGAAATTTACGAGATATTTTTTATTTTACATATTTGAACTCACATTTCTAAACGTTGTTATTCAATATGCATATTTGAATACATTAAAACAAGTTTACTGCAAAATTTCTTTAGAATCTGCCCGAAAGTATGCTATGGAAATTTTCAGTTGTTAAATAACATAAATTGCGTGTATTAAATTTAAATGTTATTTTTAACAACCTTACAGAAAATTGAATGGAAATTAAATAAGTTGATACACGTTTTTATTTTTAAATTTAAATTTATAATATTTACCAAATTTCAATGCAAGTTTCATTAAAATCTAATTGATATGGATGGTTTTTATTTCAATATTAATATTTTATTTAAATATTTTAAACTACAATCGAAAACCTATAGTATGTTGTATATATATAACAATCGACCGAGATTTCATTTCTTGCAAACGCCTAAATAAATATTTAAATTGTCGAATTCCAAACGAATTGGATTGTGGGAAAATCACATGCTTTGAATTGTCGTTGCCATCGTTTTCTTGTTCGCATAAATTTTCATTTAACATTGTTTATTTAATGAATCGACTTTGCCATAACTTATTATTCTGGCATAATGTGCTTGGAATGCATTTATAATATCTCTGCGTGTATTTTTTTATCCCACATTCCGAAATTGATGATACGCCACTTTAAACGTTTATTGTGATAGTTACAAGCGTTTTAAGTAGTAAATATGCTGATTAATTGCTATAAATCTGTTTTTAATATACTGAAAGATTTTCATAGCTGTAAATAAGAGCTTTATTATGGATGAGAATATCGCGAATATCTTTCAAATTTAGTTCAAACATTACCAAATTACTATAATTTACAATTGTTAACCAAAGGGACACATATTATACCACAACAAACAAAACCTTGCAATTTTAATAAACTCCCTTTACGTCCTTTTTCCCTCAATTTGTCTGAACCAACAAGACTAAATCTGTAAGCAGATGGCGACCAATATTTTATAAATAATTACTATACATTTTTGTGCAACGTGGACCATATTCATAGTTACCTCCAAACATTATAGTAAAAGAGGGAGAGAAAAGAAGAGCGAGGAGGGGGGTGGGGAAGCGGGAGGATACTCTATTTCGCAACCACAATATCCTGGCAACGTCAATGAAAGCAGCAACTCTGCTCGACAGTTTGCCATATAATTTTAATACTTTATAATTGCATTATTCTGATGTGGCAAGCGCAAAGAGAGAAAGGGGATTTTGAAAAGTGGAAAGGGAGGGGAGAGGGGTTATTAGTGTGGATATACTTTTCAATAATTAGTAAACATTTTGCACAGCGAATTTCATTCCAGTGCTGATTAGCTATTAAATGTGGCTGGCCAAACTTGTCTCATTTGTGTCGAGACCTATATATATATATATTAAAAGGGTATACTATATGCATTAAATGTTTAGTATATAGCTAATTATACTTGGTTCAACGTTATAGAATGTCATTCAACGCATTCAGTCATGTGAACTCTGGCGTTGTCTAATGTAATTAGCGAAATTGTTAAAATTCATTTAATTTTGCAACATGTTTTATCACTTGGAATGCATCATTAAATAATTGCGTAATTAAATAATATTAATTTAATTAAAAGGTGTGAAAATAAATGTAATAAATAGCCACAATTAATATCTTGAAATTTTACAAAATAAAACTCATTTTGATAAGCCTTAAAGACTTAAGCTTTTGTTAAATTTTGATTCAAATTGCAGTAAGCTTAAATGTGCTTTCCAAGCTTCATATATTTAGATTTCAGTTAAGCTGCAACAATTTACTGCATTTTTCTCGATTTATTCGAAGTTGATTAGAGCTTTTCACAAATTGAGTTTAAATGTGTTTTAAAGTGTTCTTCATTAAATAATAATTTAAATTTAATCTTTTAGATTTTAAATTTATTTTTTTTAATTTCAGCTGCTAGAAATTCAATTGAAACTTATTTTTTGCAACTTAAGCCTTTTGATTTTGGCAAATCTCTCAGCATTTAATCAACGTTGCTAGCCTGCTTGCCAAAAGGACATTCGGCACAGGAGTTTCGGGTCAAAGTTGGAGCCAAAATCAGTCTCGGTCGCAGTCCCCGAACCAAACCCTATAACTCTATCGGTAGCATCCCGAACTCAGATCCCAGAGGTGCAGTTTAGTGAGACGCGATTCCGTTTGAGCGCCATAATAAATTTGCCAGCGACTTTTTGCCAGCCAGTTGCGACAACTTGAATTAAAGGAGGAGTTGAAATCATGAAAATCCAAGAGCAGACTTAGAGGCTGGAGAAAGAGCAGGAAAAGGAGCATCAGCTCTGAGACCAATGCCTCATCTTGGCATTTTCTTTGTCCTATGCCGTGCGTCGCTTTGTTACGCTTGATTTACGCTAACAAGACATGACCGAATGGACACAGGGACAGCACAGCATAAAAGGACAGGAGAGGAAAGGACAGAGAGGAGCCGAAGGGAGTAAGGGGAAAGTGGGAGACAAGCAAAACACCCGGAGACATTTTAAATGTGGCGCAAAAGAACGATTACAGGTTGTCCCGTTGCAACCGCCACAAAACCACAGACAACAAATGGGATACAGTCGAAGAAGAGGGATGAGGAGAAAAGGGCAGTGGAGGGAGCTTGGTGGTTTGAGGTCTCTGGCAACTGCAGCCACGGGGGCGTGGTCGTGGTCTTGCGGTGGAGCAGGAGCAGGCAGTGAGGTGTAACCATTGCCAATTCAAGCGAAAAGTTGGCGCACTTTTCCATTTCCGAGCAGGGACCAAGCCAAGACGTGCTTCTAGTTTGCGGCAACATGGCCTGGACTGAAGGATTGCCAGTTAGGTGAGGAGGAGACCAGTGAAAGGAGGAGTAGGCGGGGACTACTCGTAGTTCCGGGGACGTGGGCTGCAAAATATCAGCAAAAATGTCAGGAAATTACAGGAAAATGAAATAAATGAAGATGGATACGCAATTTGAATAGCGTTGAATTGGTTCAGCGTCGTTGACGTTGTCACGAAGAAGATGCTCCTTGTGGTGGTAAGTTCACGGAGAGAATGGAATAGTAGATAATGGAACTAAGAAGTGGAAAAGAAAGCACTTAAACAGCGTACTCTCAACTGAAATAGAAAGTTCTGTTGAAATTCATAAAAGATAATTTCAATTAAATGAATTGGAGATCATAATAGCGAATAAGTTTGGGCAGAAATTGAAGCTTCTCTTTCTCACTCCACACATTTGTGAACAAGCTGCCAATCTGATCCCAAATGGCTTTAGTGCCCGTAGCCCCAATGTGATTGTAAATAACACAACCTCTGGTGAATCGCAAACCCAAAATCTCAACCAAATTACACGAAATGCAAATCCACATCGAGTTTGTTGGCCAATGTCAGCCCCTGAATGCACGTATAGGAGAATATGTGAGCCAATTTGGCATGGTAATTAGCATTCGAGCATTGATTAGGCAACCGACAGGGGGAAAGGGCTCTGTCTTCGAGATGTTGCAATAAATTGGCACCCTGCTGATAAACACAACAACAGGGGCAACCATAAAGAGGACCTCCCATTGTTTGAGTGTAAGTGGGTGTGTGTGTGTGTGTGCGAGGGGAGAGGTCAACATGACCCCAAAGGATAACCCAAAGCGCGTGCTGTGTGCAGTCAATTGATTGTTCAGGCCAAGAATTGGTAATTAGACGTTAGCCATAATCGTTAGCCTTACTGGATGTGTGGGTCAAGCAATTTCAATCTCGACATTCGCTTCTGCAAGAATTATTATTGTGATATGCGAGTCTGTGTATCCAGTTTACCCTGAGATAGACGGCCAAAAGGCACTCGAGGAAAATGTGCACACTCTGGAACTTCCAGTTGCAATTAATTTCCATTGATAGTTTGAAAACCAGTCTCTACTTATGGCCAAGATGAAAAACAGTTTGCGCAAAATAGTTTCAACTTCTTTGCGTGGAAGAAAACTTTCATTCAACTGAACGTCTGATTAATAAACTATGCAAGAGCTTAAATCTTTAAGCAGCAATTAAACAATGTTTAAAGTACATAAATTGAAATGAGAATTACACTTGAAATGTATGTTCAAGTATTAGTTTCGTATTGTAGTGTTTTTGGCAGCTGCCATTGCTCAATTTGTTCGCCCATTCAATGAGATTTTAATTCTGTTATCTATTGTGCACACTCTCTTTATTTTGTCTGCAATGAAAAGAGCAACAAAAAGATACATAAAAGTTAGTTATAGGTTGCATAGTAATACATTAATATCTTTTTCATGTGAGAAAGAGTATTTAGGCACGGTTGTTTGTGGGTCTATGTCTTTTGTCTATGCTTGTAATGTTCAGCGTGGGCTTAGAACGGCTTATGGCTAATGCCATGAACAATGCAAGAGTCTTCGACGCTCGTTCACGTACAACGTGGCGTATGAGCAATCCTGCACTTTGCTGATGCAGCTGAAGAAGCAACAACTGCAGTGACGGCACAAAATGCCAGCTAATTGATTTCAGATATCGCCTAGCCATGTTTTTAATCACTATTAAGCTCCATTTTCCAGACTGACAAGGACAATGAAACAGCTGTCCATGCTGCGCTTAAATCCCTCAACCAAACATCCACTGACAAGCAGCAGAAGATGGAGAAACAGTAGGAGAGTGAAATGAAACAGTGGGAAAATGTGAAGTGAGCCAAGTAAATACAGTTTACTGTCTGATTCTGTCTGTCTCTTTCTGTACTGCTGCACAAATATTTTATTAATAATTTTGCAACTATTTCAATTGAATTATGAAATATGCTGCAGTAGGACCTAAGCTTTGTTCCTGGTACTCAACAAACGCACGCACAGAACTCAATTATGCATACAATTTGCAGTTGCCTTAGACCCTGGCAGAATTACACTGCTCAACAAAGTACGAGTAAAGTTAATATGAATAGATTTAAACTGCCTGAATAATTATTCAACGTACTTGCATGTCGCTATAGTTAAGCAAATATCACAAATTAAATGCACAAACTTCTTATTTAATTAGAATGTAAAGGTTACTTAAATTTCATCATATTAATTTAGTTAAAAAACAATGGTAAGCATTGATTAAATTTATACTATTTTTCGATTTATGAATTTATTTTAATTTTAAGGCCATTGGAAATGTGTTGAAATATTTATAAGCATTAAATTAATTTTCTTTTAATTATATTCAAATTTATTGAAATTTTTGCTATTATAGAATTATAATTTGCTGTCAGTAAAAAAATATTTTTAAGGTAATCAGGTCAATCTAATTTCTTTAGTGGACATTAAAAAGTAAATTATTAAATAATATAAAAGTTAATGAGCAACCGTATCAAAAAATGTTTATCTAACAATGTAAGCTTCCTCATACTCATAGCTCATTCTTTGTTGCGTAGTGTAGTAAGTGCAAGAGAGAGAGCGAGAGAGAGGGAGAGAGAGAAAACTATACTGTCTGAGCGCTAGAGTCAGGATGCAGGCCGACAACGTAGTCTATAAATTAAATGCCACAACAGACCAAAAACACAATGGCAAATGGTTGTTGTTGTTTGAGTTGTTGTTGTTATAATTGTTGATACTGTTGTTGATATTGTTGGTGGTGGTTGTCATTTGTCTGTGCGTGTTGTTGCGTAAGCGAGCGACAAGCGAGTGCCTTGTTTATTATACGAATACTCTCGTATGGCGTAGAGAGATGCTCGTAATATTGTTAACCAGTGCGTATGAGTGATATTTAATTATTATGACCTTATGCATATTTCAAGTGAACCACAGTTGGTTACAGTTACATTTATTGGCATCGCACCACCCACCCTCCTTGGTGGTCAGCTTGTTAACTTATTTAATTATGACAATCAAATGTGACCAAGGAAATGGGCCATTTGCCATTTTCGGCCAAGTTGCTAACATAACTTTTTTGGTTTGTTTTCAATTAAATTGCAAAGCTCTGTGGGGGATTGGCATCCCTCAGCTGTGAAGAGGAAGATGAAGCTGCATGCAACACATGTTGGTGGCAAATTGAATAAGTTTTGTGGGGAGCGCAAATTGATAAGAAGAGAGATAAAATTGGCATTGATTTTGGCCAGTTGTCGAAGATAAAGTTACACAAGTTTTTCTGAGCAATGAACAGATTTAGGTAGGGAAGTAAGGAAGAAACAAATAAAGGCAATTTGGCAAATTTAAAATACTATTTTACACGCGTTGAATAATAATTTCAAATCAACATTTATTTATACAAATGTATATGATATGATTATGATATTATTATTTCAAATGTATATCTATCAGCATTTTTTCAAACTGTTCATATCTGTGAGTGTGTGTTGTTACTGGGCAAGAAATTAATACAGAAAGATAGAAAATATTATTGAGCACGAGTTGAATTTCAATTCAACATAAAATGATGCAACTATTGTGCTCACTTTAATGTTTATTTCTTGTTTAATATTCAAAATTATAATGTCCTTCTCTTAAAGCTCAAACGATATAATTTCAAAAGCAAATCTATTACCTGTCTTTCGAATTATTCATACTTATGAGTGTGTGTCCTCCGTTGCCTTTATGTGAGTGCGTTTATCATGGCATGTCATCAAAATTGCAATAGAGAATATGCCCCTCTTTCCTCTCTTCGCTCTCTGCCCTCTCCTTGCACCCATTGACGCTCTGTACTCAATCGCCTGTCATTAAATTATGCATTTGCGCAATCACTTCCTAAAATATGCAAAGGATTGGAGGAGGGTGCGGGAGAGAGGGGAGGGAGGCGGGTTCCTTGCCTCATTGTGATATGGCAAGCATCCGCGAAGTTTTCGAAGAGCTTGCCTCGCTTGATTTGCGTTCGTCCTGCCGTTGTTCTGCCCTCCCAACCTCCTGCCTCCCGCTTCCCCCTTTGTCGTTGTCGTTCACATGCCGGAAGTTGATAAAGTGCATGGCGGCAGTCAAGGAAGGAATTTCGCGGCGTGTCAAGCTTCTGTATCTATCCATCTCACTCTAATGCACCAGCATGTTCCCTTGTCGTGTCTTTATTAAAGTATTACACACATGCACAGTCGAGCGTGCGGAAATGCATTTAGAACACGCCTCCTATCCACACTCCTCCCACCATTCTCACCGCTCTCTCTTCATTCTCCCTTCCCTCTTTATTCCCTCGTCACATTGCAACAGATAAATTCCAGGCATTTGTTTTTGATTCACAATAGCATTGGATCGGATTGCTATCACGGCCATATATCATCATTATCTCCAAGAGAAGGGAGGGACGTGGCTATTCTCAGTTTTAATTCGCTCATACCTAATCAATGGCAGGGAATGTTCGCTACGTTAAGAGGTCTGCAGTATTTGTTGAAAACTAAGCTAATTTTAAAAATCCCCCTACACAGGGACATTTTGGTAGAAATAATTAAATAGATGGGCGCATTTTCATAATAACTGGAGATATTATCTTTGCCATGAATTTATAAAGAACATGAGAACAAGTCAATTTATAAAATTGAAAAGCTTTAATAAATAGCTTTTACAAACATAAAGTAATTATATTTAATTTTAAATCGCAACAACCAAAAATAAGTTACTTTAAATAGATAATATTTGGAAAACTTATATGTCAAAGTTGGATGCTCAACTAAGCACTCATATAAAGGGTATTTCCGTTTCTATTTGTATAGTTTTTCATGAGTTTTGCAGTTTTAATAGATATTTTTCGTTAGCTGCTGACACATACATAAATCACACATACGCAACGTTGCACTGCGCACAGTGTTGACAGTTCATTAAATTTTCATCAATGGCTGCAGCAGTGCGATCTAAATTACTATTTTTATTGTACAAATATGTACGTATATATTAGAGTGGGTCAAAGTTTTTTTATTTATATTCTTTTTTTTATGAATTAAGAGATAAGAATTAGATGGCGGTCGTAACTAGTTTTTTTTAAATTGAAATTTAAACATAAGCACTTTGACAAGTTTCAATAAAAAGTTCATTTTGCTTAATTTTCAAATTCAATAGAAAAGAGACCGCCAACTTATTCTTATCCCTAAATTCATCATAAATCGCTCTCTACTTGGGTTTATAATTTTTTTTTGATTTTGAGGCTTAGAGGACAATTACCAATATATGAAATAGTTATAACTTCTCTGCAAAAAGTGAAAACTCGATATTGATTTTAGACCCAGGGTTTCTTGGGCAATTCTTCTTAGAATTAATCGGAGATTACGAATTTCATTTTTTATTTATTTCATTTTTTACTTCATACAAATTGACCCACTCTAGAATATAAACTATAAAATATATATATATAATACTCGCAATAGATTTGCTAAATTAATGATGTATGCAAGCAGATATCGTTAATTATAGCCCATAAATCAGCTAGAATATATGGCTGAGGAGTGACTAAGGAAGAGAAGAGGAGGTAAGGATATATGCGGTGGATTTATGCGGCAAGTGAAATGCAAACAAATGCAACAAAGCAATAACAAACCTGAGCAGGACAAATACCGACTGCAGATACAGAATGAGGGAGTGAGAATGAGAGAGAGGGTACAACAAAAGAGATTGGAGATGAGTGCCAAACATTATTGTCATTGCGTGAACAATTTCAGAAATATGGAAGCGTCGTCGAATGCGGCATTGTGCGCAACTATGGTTTCGTCCATTTGGAATGTGTCGGTGATGTGCATGATTCCACCAATGTCGATGGCCACCCACTCAAGGTTCTGGTCTCCAGCAGTCGTGTCCGGCCCAAGCCTGGGATGGGCGATCCGGAGCAGTGTTTTCGTTGAGGCCGTTCCGGTCATTATCGAAATTAACCGTTTTATTTGAAGTACCGGAACCGACACCAAAATAGATTTTTTTTTTTAGATACCGAAACGCCTTCGGTACACACTTCAAAAAATTATTATTATATTTTTTTTGTACCATATGTCATTTGCTTTTTATTAAAATCCAACTTAACATTTAAGTTAGGTTTGTCTCGTTAAAATACGTTCATATAGTACGTATATATGTACAAATCTCTTAATATATTTTTGCTTTACAATATTTAATTTTATTCAAATTTAATTGTTGTACCGGTACGTATACCGGAACCAAAATAGAACCTTTTACAGAAATAACTGTTCCGGGACACACAGGAACCAATATTCGTTTCGGTTTGATTCCCTGATCTAGAGATAATAATTATGATTAAATAGTTTTGAACTATAAGTCTTGAATTCGACCCGTCGTGAATATTCCAAATATATTATCATCTAATATACAACACAAATAAATCACAAATAGCAGTTGATTACTATAGAATTCTTATATTCTTTATGTACGCCCCACAGGTCTATGATTATTATGACCGTCGCTTTGAGGATTTACGTGATATGTAAGAGCGTCGATAACTAAGTTAACAAATTCTTTATTGAATAATTTATAAGCTGTTTATTGCTGTATGTATATTGGAAGTTCGCATTCTTTCTTAAAACTGGTACGCGTATCCAAACGAGATCTGTTCAAATCGAATTTCAAGATTTTAGAGGTTTTTTCAGCCTTGATATAAATATATGCATATATAAAACACGAAATATTAAAGTTATTTTCTAGGAATTCATATACAATATTTAACTTAAGGGCAGTATAAAAAAAATATATAGTGTTATTGCAAGCAAAGCAATGGAATCAAGACAATTCGAGCAAATAAATGAGCTAAAGACCGAGCCAAAATATATAGTAGATCGAACTCTTATAAATTCCACTGAGAGCTTTACTTACTTACCGAACCGCAAGTGGATCAATCAGGAATAATATGAATTGCCTTTGACTGCGCAGATTGTGTTTCAAGTGCTTTGACAGTTTAAGCATATAAAAGCCAATCAATGGCTGCTCAACCAGCAGCAAATACCAAAGAGAGAACCATCAAATGTGAAATCCAACCAAAAAAATCAATCAAAAACTAACCCCAAACTACACCACATATGAGAAAAGTGGACGAAGAGCAACCCAACCAATCAAAGAAAGAACTTTTTCCAGCTTAACGCACTCGGAGCAGCAGCAAAATAACTTTAAGAAGTAGATGGAATCGGTACTTGGTTCAATCAAAAGTAATACACATTACAGAAAAATAAATGAGAGGGAGAGAAAGACATGTTTACTATAGCAAGCTTCTCTCCTCTTTCCCTGTTTGCTGCTGCTGTGAATATACAAAATACGGAGTATATCTTTGAAATTCAAAGTTATTTATATATGATGCGAAATTGGAATTGCTGTGAAAGGGAAGTGCAGCGTTTGTCACGCCAGCGATTCATCATCGTCATTGCCATCTACAGCTCATCGTCATCATCAGCATCAACATCGATATCATTATCAGCATTGGATTTAAATAGGAACTGTCGAATGGTGATGAGCCAACTCGTGATTGGTTGGTCACTTTAAGAAAAATTATTTTTAACGTATCTATCTATAATAATAAAAAGGAACTTTAAAAGTCCCTTTGATGTAGAGTATGATTAGAAAGTACTTTTATTGTATATAAAATGATAGCGAGTGAAGTGTCAGATACATTTTAGACAAGTCTTAAATAGAATATTTTTTTTAAATATTAAAAATCCGAAATAACTCGCTGCATATTCCTAAAAACAAACACTCAAGCAGAAATACTAACGTTAAATTATGTTCGATATATATAGTATATATATATATATACGTGTAACATATCTGATATCGTATTCAGTTCCTATTATGTCTTAAGCTTCGATAACTTGTGCCTATCCGAAGTAACAGAGTTCGTGACTTGCTGTGCATCTCTAAGGACAAACATTGAGCCAGGACTACTTACGCTGACATTCATTTGAGTGCCAGGCGACTAGTCCAAAGATATTTTGAATATATTGAAGTAAAAATGTATGTGACTGCTGACGTTCCTTCATCATTCCTTCCCCACTTTCCCCAGGATTTGCCACAGTGTGTAGCATATCAAAGGCGCAGCAAATTGCAAAGCATTTCCCCTCTAGAGAGCAGTTGAATAGGGACTAACCAGAGGCCCGAGTTTGTTTGGTATGTGTGGAAATTGTCACTTGAAAATTGCCAAGTTGAAAAGAAGTGTCGATGCATTGCGATTCTCGGTGTGAGATGAATGCAAGTTGAGTGGGACAAGGGAAAAGGGACTCCTAAAGAGGGATTGTGTGTGCTGCTATTGTTGTCAGTTGGTTTGTTAAGGTGCTGCCATTCTCAACAGTAGGCTACTTATACTTATCAGCACTACCTCTTTTCCAATCTTTTTCTTTCATTCGGATCTAATCTCAAAGCAGATTTCTTATTAAATGAGACTGTCAGTTGTTCATTGATTGATGATTCCCTTTTCATACAAAAACAACAGCTGCTGTTGACTTGTTCGAATCTCTCAACTCAGAAACCAATTACAAAAATATTATGCAATTATAATAAGTAATTAGTCAAAGCCTTATTCTTAAAGCTGTCCCCCAACTTTGCTCACCGCACACTAGCAATTAACATAATTAAAACGCAAATGAAATGGACGAAAAGCCCTTCCACGTTCACGTTCATTTCGATTACGTGCGATGCTTCCATCCGCCTAAATGTAGGCAATGCTAATTTGCATATTTTAATATCGACAGCAAATATTAAATGCAAAAATTTTTGCCATTCGACGCCCAATTAAAAGTGGCTTAATTTCCGATGGGTAAATAAATACTTATATATAATCATAATAATGGGTTGGGTAATTAAAGATATGTTCATTCCGTGTGCTGCAATGAAAGTAATGGAATTTCAGATAGAAAATATTTTATTATATTTAATTTCTAATATTGTAATTTCATTTCTTTGGTGGAATTAAATGTAGTAAATTATCCATTTAAAAATTTAACTTATAGCTATTAATATAGTTAACAACTCTCAATTTTTAACAAAAATCCTATTGATCAAAATCATGTTAAAAGTCACCGATCTTTTGACACTGTTTGGGATTGATTGTCCCTTGGAATCCAAAATATTGTTTTCAGTGTAAAAACACCGGCAACGCAGGCTTAGACCCACTAGTTTTCATATGCATGTGTATATCTCTGTTAGTTATTGGTACTACCAGCTGTCGAAATATTTGACAAGCATAAATTTTAATGACAAACGCGCATAAAATGTAAATCAAATGATATTAAAGGGCCGCCTGGTCGTCCTAATGGTTCCCTCTTCATGTAGGGGCCCTAACCAGTTGGTAGTGATGTGTAACATGCCGTTTTTATGGGAAATTATGGAAATTGATTGCCAAGTGGTTGCTAATGGAGGTAGGGGCTAAGGGGGCAGTGGGAAATAATCGCGTGAAAAGTTTGTCAACATGAAAAGCGTCAAGAGAACTTCAAGTTGAAGTTGATGCTGAGTGATGTCTGAGAAGAGAAGGAGGGTGAGGGAGTGGGAGTAGGTAAACTGTCACTGACATTGATGATGACGTTGGCCATGGGTGTTGACAATGTTTGTCAACAGACAGACAAGCAGGCAGTTTGACAAGCCGTCCCAAAATGAAGGCAGGCAGCTGAAGGGAAAGGGAAAAGAGAGAGAGAGAGAGAGATAAGTTAATAGGGGATAGAGAGCCATAAGCAGCAGCAGGTTGGAAGATAGGAGGCGTTCAAAGTTTGCAGCTCCTCAAGTGTTGAGTTTTTCTTTTTCAGCTTTTCTATAATGAGCTGCACTTTGCTGCATTTAATTGGCAAATGGAGTTAAGCAGCTGAAGTTGGTGGGGGAAATTGATGAAAGGAAAAGGGCTAGAAGAGGGATTCATTGAGACTGGCAGTTTGCTGGCAATAAAAGCAGAAGTTGCAGAAGATGTTTTGTTTGTGGTCTGCGCTTAAAGTTACCAAGTGCCCAAAAGTTTAGCACTTTCAATGCGAATTGAGGCGATAAGCGGCACTTTTCCGGTCTTCTGTCTGCGAGAGCAATTAAAGACAGAAAGTTTTAGAACAAGGTAAAAAGCAAAGAGAAAAACCGCATAGTAAAAGAACGGGTAAAGAAAGAAATTAAGAAAAGATAACAAAATTGAAATAATAGGAAGTATTGAAGAAAGCGAAGAATTAAAAGAGAGTTAAATGAAATATGTAAATGGACCCATCTTTGGAGAAAGAAAGGAAAAAAGTAAAACTTAGTCCTACAATAATTTATGTTTATCGATTCTTTTTAAAAATAGAGCATAATAAGTTCTCAAATGAACTACAGATGACAGTGATTGAAGTAAGGAATAAATGATATGGATAAAGATTTGGAGAAGTGAGCTTATAAAAAAATGTAAATGTAAAAGAGTGGTTTGAAAGGGTTAATTGAATACTAAAAGAAATGATTGATGTGAATTATAAATATTTTACAGCTCAATCAAGTTTATATATTTATTTAAACTGTACCCAAGTATTTTTGAAAGGGTATACATAAACGAACTACAAAACATTTATACTCGTATAAACTACAAGCAAAAACTAATAAAATACCAAATATTTCAGTAATTGATGAAAACACTTGTATGTCAAATATTTCACAGCTCAACTGAATCTCGATATTTAATTAAATTCAAAACATATCTCTATCCTTTTGGTCTAAAAAGCAATATTGGCCAGAGTAACCACAGAGCAACAGAGTTTTTCACATTGACATGATTATTTTTGCATTCTGCCGAGCCAAAAAGCCAAGTTAGTTTTCTCTAAAGATATTCAATGCATTTTTATGCAAATAAAATGAACTCACTTTTAGCTTGCTTTCCCCCTTTTTCCTCTATTTAGTCTTTTCAGTATGAGAATAATGAAAAAGCATTTTGAATACCAGATAGGCAAACATTTGAAAAATGCACAAGGAATGCAGGAGAACGAATTAAAACCATAAAATATTTGCAATCACAAACAACGAAAACCATTTTCCAGGCTAGAAAAGTCAAAATAAAGTAAATGAAAAACCATCGAAATAAATTCAGCATGAAATGCATATAATAACAATAAAATGCAGCTCAAGTTGCCGTTGCAGTTGCAGTTGCAAGTTGCTGTTGCCGTTGCACGTTGCTGTTGCAGTTGCATTAAAGAAATTAAACTTTTTGCTGGCAACGACTAAAGGTGTGGTTAGCTGTTATGGATATGAAAATTGGTTGTGGTTCCCTTAGTCCTTCGCCTAGTCCTGGCTCTGGTTGTGGTTCTGGTGCTGATCGTAGTCTGGGTTGTTGGTTCTGTTATTCGTGGTTGTTGGTGCTTGCAATGCCTGGGTAAACAACTTAACAAGTTGCCTGAAGGCGCCAGAAGCAAGCTGAGAGTCGACTCAAGTCATATTTATGTTTTCATACCGTGTGGGCGATTGCCACGCCCATCAGCTTTTTGTCAATTTCACATGCACGACGCTTTCATTGCCAACAACAACGAGGACAAGGACTCCAATGCGAATTGCTCCTGCAGGGCAAATATCCTGTGAACGAAACGTGCACAAGTCCTGGCCAGGCGATACAGATAGCTACAGATTCAGATAGAGGCAGAGAGGGGAAGAGAGAGAAAGATAAACTAAAGTAGACAGTCGCATAGGCCATCAAACAAATACATAACTTGAATGCTAGGCAATGTGGCTGACTTTGAGTTTGAATCTGAGTCAGAATCGGAATCTGAATCTGAATATGTATCCTGATGCCACATCACCGGTACTTTTTCTCTGCCCAAGCTTTGAACACACGAAAAGTCGACAAAGTTATCAGAATTCATGACTTGCTTTCCGACATTGAATTACTGAGTGTACCTTAGCTATGTACTTCAGTTTGTAACGTGGAATTAATAGAAAATACATGCTCCTTATTGTGTGGATAAAATAGCCAGGACATCACATATAAATTAATAAAATATTTTAGATTTTGTTACTTTTCCTTGTTTTTGTCTTCCCAATTTCTTTAAATTCAAATCATTTCTTTTTAGTTACTAAAAATAGAGAATGCATCATAAAACTGGAAGTAAATTTAGTAAGATTAATCATGAATTATCAGGGCTACCAGCTGCCTTCAGGTACTTTTATTTGACAAATGTGGTCACACTTTCTGATAGTGACCACTTTTTTAGAGAATAGAAAAATGTTCGCATGTCATATACATTTTTTTTAAACATGTGGTTAAAGTTACACATAAGTAATTAATGTATTGGAAACCCTTTAATTTGATTTGAAACTTTATTTGAAAAAAGTAAATAAACTTCTATGTAGGGTATTTATTTCCTTCTTTGTTGCCTGTTCATTCTGAGCCGGCCAAGCGATTGCGGCTTGCAACTTGCAACTTGCATCAACTCACAGCAGCAGAAAAAGAAAAGCTGCAAAAGCAAAAGCAACAAAATGCAAAATGTGATTTAATACGCTTTGGTGTCGCATGCTAATGAGGCAAGTTTGTGCCATAGTTTGACTCGTACATAGTACACAGTACGTACTCGTAGTTGTAACTTTGTGGCACGTGCCGAGCAATGCGAGTTGCCCTCAAAAGTTGCACGACACACAGAAAAAACTGAGCCTATGTTGTTCTTTTTTATTGTGTGCCTGGCATGTCTAAGAATTATTATATGCTAAATAGTTTTTCACTGGCCTCAGCTTTGATTTATAGAGTAAGCCAGAGATGACGTCGTGCTAATTGTGTTGCACGGCCTTTTAACAGTTTCTCCCATCTTGGGCAGCTCTCTGCCAAAACGTGACTCTCTGTAAGTGGGTCTGAGAACTGCTCAGAGTTGACAGTTCATAGATCATAGATCTCTTTAGTCCAGAACGTGCAGTTCCCAGAAGAAAAAACTATGCAGAGATTTTGGCATTGAAATGAATCAGAGCTCTACTTTATGCCTTACATTGAAATTGTATTTTCCAAACTGAAAAGACATAAATATATCTATAACATATAGTGTGTTAAGATACAGTGTATCTTTTTGAACATATTAAATTAAATAATTGATGTAATGATTTTTTGCGAAATTGATTTTTTGACTGATTCATCGGTTCTGTTTGAATAGAGTTATGGCAGTTGAAAGTCTTGGAAGATTGTTACTTTACGGCTTAGGAATTTATTAATTTATTAAATTTCACAGCTTCTAACACTCTTGACTCAAGCTTTCGCAATTGTTTAGCATATTTAACAATACTTTGATTACAAATTCATGTTAAATTTTCTCCGGTCGAGAAAATTGATAATCGATTTCATGCGTTTGTTATGATTGTTAAAGTACGAGTGTATCTAATCCATCATTAATCTTTCAACAAATTGATCTTGGACAAATTGGCAGTTTGATATCGTACAATTAATAGCTCAAACATGTTCTCCATGGTTACTTTTCAATTAAAGCCATGCAACCAGGGAACGTGGAGTCAACGACTTCTTTGGCCATTTAAAGCGTGGCACGCACTTTAAGGTTAAAATCAGAGTCAAGTGGGGAAGACAAGAGGCAGGGAGAGGGAAGTAGGAGAGATTTTGCAACTGCCACAACTTGGCGCAGGTAACGCTAACTGATAATCACTCAATTTGCTTGGAGGCACAAAAACTATGAAGTTCACTCAACTTGGCCAACAACAAGCAGGCAGAACGCGGGCGGAGAACGGGGATAATGAAAGGCTACAAAAGAAGCCAACGCCTGCGAGGCTTTTAGAATAACAACAACAAGCAAGAGGTGAAGAGATAGAGATAGAGAGAGAGAGAGAAAGAGAAAGAGGCAGCGAGAAGTGCACCAAATTGGCATTACCGTGGCAAAGTGAGCAGCATTAGGTGGGCGGTCATGAAGGGAAGGGAAGGGAAGGGAGCGGTAGCTAGTGCATCTGCCATGCAAAATAAATGTTGTAAGCGTAAACATTGCTTAGCGCTTGCAACAATGCGGGGCAAGGCAGCAACCTCAGCTGAGGCAAATGCATAATGCAGCAGCAGCCGCAGCCGCAGAAGGTTTAAACTTGCAACTCGAAAAATGGGCGAAGAAAAACAGCGAGAGCAACAGCAACAACAGCAAGAGAAACAAAAGAAAAACAACATAAATGGAAAGCACAGGAGAAAAATTAGTTACGCCAAAAGCGAGACGACGCGACGTTGAATGCTCTGGATGGATGCCATGCTAAATGTCTGCGGGGCACGATTATCATGTAAGTCGAGGCCGAGAAGCGAGAAGATGCTACCTAACAGCGAGAGGAATGAGAGGAAGGAGAGGGAGGAGAGAAAAGAGAGGGAGCTACTTAAACTTCTACTATTGCTACTACTTGTGCACTAAGTTTAGTAGTACTTTAGTACATAGTTGAATTCCATGCATGATATTAAGTTGAGTTGGAAAGATACAAATGCGGAAAGGGTATGTAGCCCTACTACTAAAACTGCTCCTACTACTTTTGTTACTATATTTACTACTACTTTTTATACTGTGAGGCTCGCGGATACGTACTTAGAGTCGTACTTAGAACTACAGTTTGAAAAATAGCTGGGTTCGAATCCTATACTGCCATGTTAAAAATCTGTTGTTTAATAATAATAATAATAAGTGTATCAAAAACTATTTTTACTGCTTTTAGGTTGAGTTGGAAAGAAACAAGTGAGGAATAAGGTTGAACTACTAATATTGCTACTATTATTAGAATGTATAATGTTACATTATTGAACGCTTGTTAAAAGTCTATGCTAAGCTACTTAGCTGAAATGCAAGTATGGGGACTACTACTTCTACTATTGGTACTCCTATTGCTACTCTTATTGCTACTACTATTGCAACTACAATGTACTTACATACTTTCCTTATATGGGCACTACATAAGAGGCATCAACTGAATCGAACGCGGCTCGAATGTGTTGAGCTTGTTATATTTGGAAGTCTATAGAATGACTTGCAAGTGGCTAAGAAGAGGGGTAGAGAGGGATAAAAGGGGCAGAGTGGGTGGAGATTTTCTTGGAGGCATTCATGTATGCTGTTGCAATTTGATGCATATACGTATAAGTATTCTGTGGGTTAAGGGTAATTGCTTACTGAGAGAGCCAGAAAAAGAGATAGGGAGATATAGACGAATATATATATAGAGACTGACAGAAAGGAAGAGTATCCTGAAGAAATGCAGATAAAATACTGAATTTATTCATGATACTCTTCCTCTCACTTTCTCTTTAAGAAGTGGGTTTCGCAGGATAAGGAACCATTTAATTCGGAACTTCCTACTTCATTATACCCGTTAAAAAATAAGTAAAAGGGTATATATATTCGTGATCAGCATCAACAGCCGAGTCGATATAGCCATGTGTGTCTGTCCGTCTGTCCGTCTGTCTGTCTGTCTGTCTGTCTGTCTGTCTGTCTGTCTGTCTGTCTGTCTGTCTGTCTGTCTGTCTGTCTGTCTGTCCGTCTGTCTGTCTGTCTGTCTGTCTGTCCGTCTGTCTGTCCGTCTGTCTGTCCGTCTGTCCGTCCGTCCGTCTGTATGTCCGTCCGTCTGAGCGCCTAGATCTCTGAGACTATAAGAGATAGAGATATCAAACTTTCGCACACGGACTCCAAAGGCGTTGGAGTAGGTCAAGTTTGTATTACATTTTTGACACGCCCCTTTCCGCCTCATGTATAAACAAAAGGATTTCAGAGACTAAAAGAGATAGAGTAATAAAATTTAGCACACTGATTTTTATATATCCCTCACAGCTTAAGTTTGTTTCAAATTTAAGCCATGCCCCCTACGCCCCCACAAATCGCAAAAAACTACCACACCCACAGTTTTTAAGATAATTGGTTTTTTTTTGGTCACTAACGTTATCTATTATTATTATCTATTACCCCACTGAATCTCATCAAGATCGTACAAGTAATTTCTTTAAAGTATTTTTATATATATTGAAATAAGTAAAGGGTATCCTATGGTCGGGATCAGGACTATAGGCTTTCCCACTTGTTTTGTATTGAATTTGTCCTTAAACAAATTCAGTGAGGTATGTAATCCTTAGCTTAAATTTAATTCGAAGGTACAACTCTACAGTAAAAGAGTATTTAATAAATATTTAACTGTATACTTGTCGTTATGTTTGGTAGAGTATATAAAACTGCCCCAACTTCTCAGTGAAGTTACTGAAACCATTCTGCATAATTCTAAAGTCAGGCCGCGAATTGACGGCCAAAATGTGGCCAAAATGCCGCGGATGACACACGCTGTCTGACTAACTGGTTGACTGTCTGGCAGGCATGGATCTGCAGAGGATGCAGCTCGGGATGAGGATGCAGTCGCTGTGGCGACACCGACTGTGGCATTGGCGGTTGCATGGCTCAGTGCGCCTAAGCTCCGTTTGATGGGTGACATTTTGAAGCGTCGCTAAGGCAATCCGCATCCCCTTGCAACAATGCAGCCATGTTGCAGCACTTGGTTGCGGATTTGGCGACATTGTCGCATGATTTGAAGATTTCCAGCTGGCGACAAGTTATCAAGACGAACGTGACTAGCAAACAGTTGGCTTAACTTCATCCTCTCCCACTTGCAGACACAAAGTTTCCACTAGTTTCCACCAGACCAGGCCGGGAACGGCTGGAGTTGCCACTGACAGGCGATAGGGCGTTTAGTCTGAAACTGTGGCACAACTTTGTATCTACGTGTGTGTGTGTGTGTGTGTGTGTGTGTGTGTGTGTGAGGTGCATGCTTACTTAAGCAGAACCCGTGGGCTGTCTGACTTTGACGCTGACTCTGTGACT
Source organism: Drosophila innubila (assembly GCF_004354385.1). Taxonomy (NCBI): domain Eukaryota; kingdom Metazoa; phylum Arthropoda; class Insecta; order Diptera; family Drosophilidae; genus Drosophila; species Drosophila innubila. Next base: position 20,334,918 of record NW_022995376.1, read on the forward strand.
CTCTAATCAAAGTTCTGCAAGAATTTTAAATATGCTAGTCGACTTAACAAAAATTGTCACTTCTATTGAAAGAGCTCTAAATATTCAAAGCTCTAATATTATTAAAATATATATAGTGAATAAATCAATTTGATTTGATCTCACTACATAGCACTCAATCTTTTCTTGATCCCTTCTTGAGTTCATTAGACTAGACTTATTTCTGCTGAAGACCTTTCATTGATCTCTTGCTCATTAATGAACTGACGTAATTTTAATAATAATAGAAAAATCAGCAAGCCATTTTGATAGAAGAATAGCAACAGAAATGAGGCAAGAAATCGCATGGACTTGAGAGATTGAATGAGACTTCATCATAAAGGGCATTTGCTAAAGGTCGTGAGCATAAATTTCAAAAATTGTTTTGACGTTATTAAAGCGTCGCCAGCCGAAGAGTGGAGAACAAATGGCCAGAATGAAGCAGCACCGAACCACCAAACAGCATTGATGAAGTACATCAAAATCAGCATCTAGAGAAGCAACCAAAAGGAGTTGGAGTTGGAGTTGGAGTTGGCAATGGCGACCTCATATGCCACAGGGCAACTTTTCGGCTTGAAACTTATGGCAGAGACTACAAACCTCAGACTGAGATGGAGATGAGTAGGTGAGGAGTGAAGAAAGAGACCAGGAAACCATTGTGCTCAACGGTCTGACTGCCTTCCTATTGAGTGTTTGGCGACTGTGACTGGCCTGACTTGGAGCGGGTCTGGCGATGTTGTGCGGGTGATAAGTAACATGAATCACGTTTTATTTTGCCTTTGGACTTTAACGATGCAGTTCGTGTGGAGGTGGATGATTGGAACGGGGGGGAAGAAGCAGCAGGAGGCGAATACGCTGACTGTTGACTGCCTGGCGACTGGCTCAATGGCTGACTGACTTTGACTACGACTTCGACTGAGACTTCGACTGAGACTTCGACTCTAGCAAAGGTCAGGCCATGCTACAAGTCCCAGCTCTCAGCTCCCAGTTCTCCACACTGAAAAAAAAGACCAAGTTCTAAAATCAAGAACATTCATCTTAAATATTTTGTTCTTAAAATAAGATTATTTTAAGACCAAATTACTAAAACTAAGATTATTAATCTAAAAAATCTTAAAATCTTAATATAAGAATAAAAATCTTAAATTGTTAGTAAAGTATAAATAGGTACTATTTCATATTAAACAAATGATGGCACCGTGGCGCTCTGGTTAGAGAGGCCGCTTCCGTTGTGAAGCAGTAGGCGGCGGCTCGAATCCCCCTCGTAACAAATTAAAATAACATTTATAAAATTACTAAAGCAGAATTAAAAATAAATAAATCAAAATTTAAAAATAAAAAAAAAAAAATAAATAAAAAAAATAGTTTTCATTTATTTTATTTTTTGATTTTAATTTTTAACATTTATTCTTAAAATAAGAACTTGGTCTTATTTAAAGAATTTTATGTTCTCGACGCATTTTTTAGACCGAAAATCTTAGTTCTGAGATCTTGAGTTCTTGATTTTAGAACATTTTTTTTATCAGTGCAGTTCTCCACTTCTTCAGTTCTCCAGTTCCCAATGAGTCTTTGCTGCAATTTTTATTTACCTTTTGTATACGATACGAGAGTTCTGCTCAGGTTTTGTATTATGCTCCAAGCGTTTTCAGTTGTTGTTTTCTTTATATTTTTCTTTGCCTTCCATTGTTGTTGTTTTTACTGTGCAACGTGAGAATTTAATATTTCTTTTCATTAGCCACGGTGCTAGCAGTTCACCTTGTTCAGCTGTGCGGAGTCTGGAATGGGGACTCCGAGTGGAGTGTTGAAGTCACAGGTAAAATTTGTTGTAACTGGCTGAGAGGCAGGCGACACTTATAAATTTCATGGTTCTATTTAAAAGACGACAAAAAAAGGTCACATCAACTGTGAAACAAATGCCAAATAAATTATGCCATAAGGCCAAGGGCAAAATATGATTTGATGTCGAGATTTCTGAACATTTCCAGATGAAATACTTGATATAAGATAAACTAACGACAGTTTGAAATGCATAATTTTCAAATAAAATGATATCAACTAATCTCTTAAAGCAGATTTTATGATTGTTAATTTTTTCTGCATTTTTAACTTTAATCATTGTCGCATTTCTTATCGCCTAGAGATTATGTATTAAGCAGCACTTTAGCGTCTTTTTTGGCTCTCTCATTACATTTGTAAGAGCTCGTTGGGCTTCTCATTTCGACAGCTTTGAGCGCTAAAAAGAAATTATGACAATTAAGCGAAGCACGAGCCAAAAAGCGTCGAAAACCGCAACATAAATCTGTTTAAGCCCAGTCACTACCATAACTCCCCAATGCTATCCCCTCAGCGCATTTGGAGTCCATGGCTTGTGACCACACGCTGACAGTCTTTGTGGCCATGGCTTTAATTACTGAACGTGGCTAGAACCGCTTTTTGGCCACCTGCTGCATGTTTTACGAGTTTAATACCTTAAACGTAGGCCATAGACCCATTGCCTGATCTGGAGTTGTTTTCTATTCCCAATGATATTCACTTTAGCTTAGTTTAGTTTAGTTGAGTTGAGTTTGGAACTCAGCGTGTGTCCTCATCAGTGCTCGCCTTTTATGGCCTGCTTGCATTAAAATCTGCTGCTTATATCATATGATTCACATTTGAATACATCTATGGCAAAACGAAAATTTATGCGACAGCACTTAAAGCTCCAACTTAATCCATAAACCCGTCAATTCGAAAGGATGCCCAATCAGTTTGGCTGAGTTATGTGTATCACGCACTTTATACACCCGTCCATAGAGAATTACAGAGGGTGTATTACTAATTTACGCGTCTTATGAGCATTGTTGTCTATGGATATATATACATACGCATAGGAACTTGGACTCTTTATATAGTAGATGTAGTCGTTCAATTAGAGGTATAATCTAAACTTCAATACGAACATGACATTTAAGAAATAAATAAAAGAGAATAAAGATTTTAGTCAGTGCGGGTATTTTTTATTTGTGATGTCTTTCTGTATACTGGGAACGTCATATTCTCATTTATATATCGTTAGTCTAATGAAGAGTATGATCCTACTACTTTATAGATAAACATTAAGTTTTATTATATTAACCAGTGAATTAATTAAAGTTTTGAAGGATTGTATGCCATTAAAGATCGTTCTGATGACTTTTCAAGTTAAAGCAACTCACAGTTCGGGTAATTTTTAGTCGGATTACCCTTAATCGAATCAGATATAACTCTCCATTTGTTAAGCCTATTCACATAGCTCATTTCATCAAATTGCCAGCGATAACTATAAAATTTTACAGCATTTTCACCATCGAACTCAATTCATTTCCGAGTTGAAAGTTTGTTATCCACCTCCTCATCTACTCCCGTATTCCCCTTTCTGGGATAGGCGCTGCATAAACAAGTCAACTGTTTTCTCAACTTGGCAAATTTACAGACAATATTTTCATTACATTATTTGCGATGCCATTAAAATCGATTTTGGTCCAGAGAAGAGGAACTTTTGGGCCAACTGTCATTAGCATTGTTAGTGCACGAAGTAAAACTTTATCAATTTGTGGGCGTGGCTTTTGCTAATAATTTATGCCAATCCCCTTGCCCCGCAGACCCCAGACAACGGGCAACTAATGGCATTGTCCATAACATGACTCATCAGTAGTGAAGTTTTGTAACACCCCTCGCCGATTCGGTGGGCGACGCTTCCCTCTGGGATTTATATCCATTTGTGTTCATTCATTCATTCCATTCGAAGCGATTGTTTGTCTTCATTTCCGACGCTTAACTCTGATTGACATTCATGCCCCATCATTTATTCATTTGGGCGCCGTTTTAATCCCGAAAACTTCTGAGATGTCAGCCGAAGAGTCCTTGCCGAAAATTTAATTGACTGCTGCCTCAGAAATTGGCAACCCACAAAAGTGGCTGCAATTGTCGGCGGGCTGACAAATATTGGCACTGCTATTAGTCAGCCGGAAGTTGTCTTAGTTCCCCAACTCCACCTCTCCCCACACACACACACACTCCCTCCTGCCTCACCCAGCCAATTACCACCCGATGCCACTTGAAGACTGCTCTGATTTTTTGACTGGTTCCTCAACAGGATTCCATTTGTTGCGGCAGCTGCTGCGCAATTTGCTGTGATTTGCAAGCACCTCATAACGAATATACAGTTTGGGGCAGCTGAGCAGACCCAAAGGGGGAGTGAACGCCTCTCGATGGGGTTGTTGTTCCGTCTGGCAATTAACTTTTCCATTGTTTGTTCTGCTTCCCCCTTGTCATCATCAGACCAACTAGCCCAAAACAGGGTCACAAGTAGTTGGGCTGCAGTTGAGCGCAGCTGTTGAGATTTTTATAGCCTAAAAATTGGGTTAGTATCTCTTACTACACTTTACATATAGAATTCGACTTGAGCATACCCTATATGACATTTTATAGGATTATCGACTGCCTCTAAGCTTGAAAAAGAATGGTAGCTACAGTCTGTAGATTGCTTAGCAAATTTAACCAAATAGACATTTCAAGATACCACAATATTTTTGGTTCCCTTTCAGTAACCAGTGACCAAAGTGACACAGAAAATTATAGTAATCAACAAGAGAATTTTCTATCCTATTCTATTTCTCTGTATAATATGTTTCTTTTATTCAAATTTTAAGATAGTTCCTGTATAAAATCCATTTAATTTTTTACATTCATTCACAATCACATTTTTTACCGTTTTGTTTTTTTAATTGAAAGATAAATAAATTCCCTGTCTCCACCTTCTAAATAGAATCATGACAAGTAGCTATCTATTTACAAAACACTATGCCAGCTTGTTATCATACAACTAATTAACTTTACGTTTTTACACTGCTCCTTATTTAATTACTAGAATTACAGCTTTTACTTTGTCAAAGAGTCAAAAGCCAAAGTCAAGTGCATTCAGCTAAAAAGTATTCTGCTTTTTTGTGAGTTTCGTTTTGGCCGTCGCGTAATTGAAAATTGCAATTAAACGCGTTCAATTCAGTTTAGTTCAGTTTGTCGCTGTTTTTCACAGTTTTTCACAGTTTTTCGCTGGTATCATTTTTGCCGACTGTCTGCCAAAGTATTTGCAATTAATTAAATGAAAATCTCTTTTTTTACCCTGTTTCCATTGCTTTTCTCTTTTGCTTTTTAATGCGACAATTGCAACAAAGAGAAGAAAAGTACTGGTTTATGTGCTGAATATTCTAGTATAGTAAACAACTTAAAACAAGACTAGTTGCAGATGTTGATAATGCTTTTAATTTTATATCTATTAGCCAGATTTGTTAGCTGTTTTGTTGCTCCTCTGGACCTTTTCCCTTTCGCGCTCTGCTCGATAGTTGGCTATACTCTTGCGGACCATTTGAGTCATCTGTTGGCCCACCTCGAGCATTGATCTCAGCTCTAGCTTAAGCCTTTCCCTTGTCTGCTTCGTATTCGGTAAGAATGCCGTCAGATATCCGACAATGTCCGTGACCTCTTGAACCTCGGACTGACTGAAGAAATCCGTGTACACATATATGTGTGCTATGCCCACAGACAGCAGGGCAATACAAACCCAAAATTTAGAAGTCATTCTTGTATAGAGTAATAGAGTAATTCAATATGTCAAATAATCTAACAAAGCTCTCGAAATAATATGATTTCATCTGTCGCAAACTCTGTTTCGAAATGAGATTCCAGGCTGTCTGAGCCCTGGCTTAAACAGTCTACCCATAAAGTGCCAAAAAGTATGCTACAACAAGGTAGCAACTGAATCTGAACGTGCAACAGCACAAAACTCTTGCATTTGTCCATCTGTGGAAGAGGGTCAAGGCACAAGGGAGAACTTCTTTTACTGCCCTCGAAATGTTCACACTTTTATTTTTAGTAACTTCCACACAAATGTCTATCCACTCATATGTTTTCTTTATGATTTTTACGCCTCAAAAGCGGGAAAAAAATGCAATACAAATAATAAAAGCGGCATTAAATATAAGATGTTAAAGTCAAGTCGAATATAAAATGCTCTATAAAAATTGAAAAGTAAATTTGAATCATTGTTGTATTTATTTCTTAAATTGTAGAATATTTGTTGCTTTTTTTTAACAGACCTAAAGGATATTGTTGAGTTCAATATTATTTTTTAGTTATTTAATGTCTTCCTTGTAACCAAGTTGAATATAGAATGCTCTATAAAAATTGAAAAGTAAATTTGAATCATTGGTGTTCTTATTTCTTAAATTGTAGAATATCTGTTAGTTTTTTTTACAGATCTGAAGGATATTGTTAAGTCCAATATAATTTAAAAGTTATTTAATGTCTTTCTTGTAACCAAGTTGAATATAGAATGATCTATAAAAATTCAAAAGTAAATTTGAATCATTGTTGTTCTTATTTCTTAAATTGTAGAATATTTGTTGCTTATTTTTTACAGATCTGAAGGATATTGTTAAGTCCAATATTATTTTTGAGCTATTTAATGTCTTCCTTGTAATCAAATTTCATTCTGCTATACTTATCTTCAGTCGATTGGACGTTCTCGGGTGCATTCCTTATGGCTGGCCTTTGAGACTCTGACTTTTGTTAGAGCATTTAGAAACTTGTCGAGCCAAATAGAAAAGTTCATTGCAAAAACATTTTTGCCACATTAACGCTTGCACACGCCCGCGCCATTTTGTGCCGTGTGCTACACACACACACACACATCTCTCACATTCACACACACACACCTACACATTAATAACTTTTTTATGGCGGTCACATAAAAACGCAACAAAACTCGCTGCCATATTGAATGTTTTTCTTGTTGTTGGTGTTTTTCTCTTTAATTTTTTTTTTTTTTCTGTAAAAACTTTTTGTTTGCTTTTGGCTGCAGTTATAGTTGTTGTTCCTCGACTCGTTCTTGTTGTTGTTTTATTATTTGTTGTAGTTGTTAAATCGCACACGTGTTTTGTAAAACAGCGCCATATCCTTCATATCCTTACGACCTGTCCCGCTGTGTGCGTGTGGTTTGAGGAGAGGTGTGAGGGAGAGAGGAAGGAAGAGAGGATCTAGCGCAGCGCAGCAACAAAGCAGCTCAGATTTCTGGCCGTCGCTTTTAACTGCAATTTGTTGCCAAGGCGCTTATCCGACGCGCACCTAAGTTTGCCACCTCTGCTCCACCCTCTGCCCCTCCCCTTTCCACACTCCACCTCTCCAGCGAATACGTGCAGAAGTCCCGGATTTTATTTGAAGCCGGGCATTGCACACATGTTGTTCAGTTTCAGTGTGGTTCTTTTATAGCCGGAGTATTTAGAAAACAAGTGTAATCAAAATTATATGGGCGTGTGGCACACGGAGCGGCGGGAGGACTAAATGTAGGTGGTCTTCTGCCCCCTCGTAAATTTCAACGCTTACGGCCATGTGGCTCAAGTATAAACTCAGCTGCAAAAAGGAGGAGAGGGAGAGGAAGGGATATTTTAGGGAAGGTTTATGCTGTAGCTGCGGCTGCTGCCAAGTTATGATTGAATTTGAAGCTGCTTTGTGGCCAGCGCTCTTAGTGTGTGTTTACTGTGTGTTCATGTATTCCTGTATATCTATGTGTGTGTGTGTTTATTTGTTTGGGATGAGCTGCATCTAATGGGAAAAGTTTTAGCCAAAAACATGGGACAAGTGCTTGTGGTTATTGTCGGAACTGCAATTAGTTGAAGATGAGCCACAAATATTGCAGCTTACATTAAATAGTGATTTTAATAATGGTCATGATAACGATGACCATGTATGTAGTTCGTAGTTTGCTCGATTTTTTGATTAATATAAAATATGTATATGATTTTATATCGGCGAATTTTGTTGTATTCTTATTTCATTGCAAGTCCTATTAATCATAAGAAATAATTTTAGAAACAGTTACCGAGTGACTTATCTAATTTAAATAATATTTAAGTCATTTTCTTTATCATCAAGAAGTCTTACAAAGCTTAAAAAAACACTACAGTCCTTAATTGTTAATTAATAAAGTTTATCCTTGCGGTCGAAAAAATATCTAAGAAGTTGTACAAATATAGTAAAACATACTTACTCAATTGTTATCTGAAACAGAGTCTTCCCATTACCAGTAATAAATGCCATTCATATTCAGTCTTTAACAATAAAATAAAGTTTTATTTGTTCATATTTGTTTTGTTTATCGGTTTTTCTTGCCATTTGTTGGTTTTGTTTAATATGTATACACACACTTATATATTTGTTTGTTCGCTAAATGTTCATACGTATTGAGTTCTATTTTACAGCGATTCTAATCGAATTGTAATTAAAATTGCAATCGAAATGAATTTCATATGCACTACATTTCTTACGCTTCAATTATTCACTTAAATGCTATATTTAAACTTTGGACACGAATTTCCAAAAAAGATTAAAAAAAAACACACAGTTATAATTATTGTTGAAAATAGAAATTGCAAAACAATTAAACGTGTCAACAAATGTTTAAAATGGCAGTTTTTGTTGCTTAATTTAAGGTCTGACTTAATTAATTGGTTATGCAATTTTTCACAATGGATAGGGCAGATGTTGAGGGAGGGAAGTGTGAGTTCTTAAGTGTTATGACTACAACGTCATTAAAAATGTAATAAAAACGCGTTTGGCTTTAAAACTGAATTCGTTTAACAAATACATACATAATAAATATACAATAATTATAATTATAGCTCTACATTAAACGCTTTAAGTTTAGCACATGGAGGACATTTATTGCTACATAATACATTTATCATTTTTATAGTAGTTTCTTTTCATACATTTAAATAGTTAGATCGTTTATATATTGTTTATCATTACGTTTCGTTAAGTATTGTATTTTACATTTAGTTTCGCATATTTTCTTAACATATTTCTGTAGTGCAATTTGACTTTGGATTAAATAATTCAATGTGAAATTTGAATGTGGCCAATTTTTAATGACTTCTACGGAATCTCAGAAGCTGTATTTACTTTCTAAAGTTATATGCGTTAAACATGTAAATTTATAAGTACGTTTCATTAATTGCTAGGGCACATTTAAAGCTTTCACAAATCATATTAAATTCTGCAAAAATTCTACATAAATGCAAATTTAATGCGCCGTCAATTAAAAGAAAAGATAAGAACTTTGATTAAAATTCGTATACGATTTACGAAAACTAAAATGTTTCAATGATAGGTGATAGATGGTGTCAATAACAACTAGAATGCTTTAAAATACTAGGATAAACTATGCTTCAACTTACAATCTAATATATTTTTTATCAACTTATGCAAATAGTTTTGGTTCAACAAGAAAGCCAGGCTCTAGCTTTCGTATAACTAAATATTAAACAATAGTTTTTGATTTCGCTTGTGAAGGGAGGCAGGCGCGTGATTACGAAACGCAGAGAAAGAGAAGAGACAGGCAGGGGAAAGCGAGAGAGATGAACTTTATACAAAGTTGTATGAGGTTTGTTGACTGCTTCTTGGCGCGGGGTGGACATCGACTTGGTTAGAGGGGGAGGACTGACTGGTAAGACTCTACGTGCTGAACGCCAAGTAACTCTCGTTAGCCGCCGCCTCAGCCGCCACCGCCGCCGTCTCATACTAGACATACGCCTGGGGCCGGGTACGTGGTTCCTTGCCCTGCAATCGCTCCACAAAGTTGCGCCAGCTGACCATGGTCTTGCTGGAGTACAGCCACACACTGGACGTTACGCCCACGAGCATGGAGCACAGATACTTGACCATATAGATCTGGAATATGGGACGCGCCTCGGCAGTGCCAGGCGGTCTGGCAGCCGGACAGGGAATTGAGAATGGTTTACAAATGTCACGATGCCATTGAATCATCCATTCATCAAAGTTGTAATACTCGTAGAACAGGCAACCAAGCAGACCCAGAGCGGGAAGTATAAAGAGACCCGAGAAGAATCCAATGCGCAGCATGAGACGCTCCAATTTATCCGTTCGCTTTCCATCCGTCTTCATCACGGTGCGTATGCGAAAGAGCGAGATAAAGCCGGCGAGCAGAAAGAGAGCGCCAATCGAGAGATAAATGCAGAGCGGCAAAATGAGAAAAGCGCCAAGAGAATGAGTATCCAGCTGACCCACAAAGCAAACACCAGAGAGTATGTCACCTGTAAAGAGAAAAGAGAGAGAAAGTGTTATTAGCAAGGCTGTAAATAAAAGAGATTGTGAGAGACTATAAAAGATAAATAGTTTGTAAAGTATGAAAAGAATAACACGATTTATTAGAATAATAAAGGGAGAAAAGAAATATTAATTAAGCATCTCAAAGAAAATTAGATAAAACTCCTAAAGACTACAAAATGAACTAAGATCAATAGCATATACATAGCTAAAAAATTGAAGGGTTCAAGATCTTTGGGATAAAAAATAATCATCAGATATGTGAATAGAACAGAGAAAATAATGGTTTGATTTAAATTTAAATTTAAAAAGGTAGAAAATAATCCGTCTTTCTATGAAAGAAGACAGAAGTAAAAGAAAATAAATATACCTTAAGTATATTTGAACAGAAAATATAAATAAGTTAGAGTTTCAGGCTTTACTGGTATAAAATTTATTTAATTGACGATCAAGGATCTATTGCATATAAGTTAAATAATTGTTTCATAGTGAAGTTTGAATATTCAAGGAATACAAGATATTGAGATACGAGACTTGATGACTTTTATCCGCAAATATCTCCACTTATGTTAACTTATGCAAACTTAAAGTCACTTTTGCTTGTTAGCTTGAAATACATTTAGATACGAGTAATCCACAAAATGTGGCAGACTACCTAAGGCCGAATGCAAAACCAAATGGCTACAACGTAAATAGAGTTGTTCAAGTGGCATGTTGCAAGTTGTATTTGCAACTCGGGACATGTATTAATATTCGACATTTGATGTCTGCATCAAGCACAAATGCAACACAAATATTTGAGGCAAATATTCGGTTAATGCTCACCATGCTAGTGAGTGAGTGAGTGAGCGGGCTAGAGAGCAAGGAAAGGGATAGTGATAGAGTGAGAGGTGAAGATAAACAATGCTTAAATTTACTTTTACCTTTTGGGTAAATATTTACACAATGATTGTTGCTTAAACAGCAACAGAGGAGGAACAAAGTCGGAGTCGTCTGTCTCCTCGCACTCGTAGTTCAAAGTCGAATGTGCCGACGCTTGTTTAAACAATTTACAATCAACTACAAACCCCCCCACCCCCATCTCCCTTTATACACCCTCTGATTCCCCTCGCACCCCTCTCACTATTCACCTTTGGCAGCCAATGTTGTTGACACCGACACACATCGAAGTGAGTGACGGACGTGCCACAAGAAGTTGAAGTCAGAGACGAAGTTGAAACCGAAGTTGAAGTTGGTCGTTTGCTCTGCTCATTAGCGCTATTTATAAACATGTTACAGGTTTTACCCCCCACTCTTTCTCACTCTGTCTCTCTCGCCATGTCTGCTTGCTTTGGTTTAGCATTATATCCGCTCATAAATTATCGATTAGCTGTTGCACATCGACCCCCTTTATTTATTTTATGACATGCTAATTCAGTTTTCACTTGAAACTCTCGAAACTCTCGTCACGCTTTTCCGAGGCGCTTGCCATAAATTATTAACGCCCGATTGACTTGTAAATAATTTCAATTAATTTGCACATGGTTCGCTTTTAAATATCTTCATTTATTGCCCAAATAATTAGCCATGTTTAACTATGGTTGACTTATTTAATAGAAATACATTTTTAAATCAAATCTAGTTATACGCTCATGCTATAAGCAAACCGCCAACAGATGGCGCCACTGATTGCCTCAGTTTGTTGCAGCTGCTTAAAGAATAGCTGGAAATATAATTCCTGGCCATTAAAGCCAGCTGAGCTGCAGTTCTTTAGCAAATTAAGCGAATCGAAATTTATAAGCGCCTGGAAAATGCAGATAAACGAATACAATAAATAACCTCAGAGTGATGGAGAGAGGAGTACAGTGGGGTAGAGAGGTTGCAGGCCAGCGTTAGGAATGCCGCTTAAATGGCTAATAGTGTGGAGGGGGCAGCAGGGGAATTGGACATCAAAGCGCGCCAATTGAATTGAAAAGCTAAAAGCGAATGGGTTCCACGTTTAACGTCCCACGTATTAAGCGATTTCCGCCACTGGAAACTGAAAATAAATCAGAGTTGCACAGAGAAAAAGCGGCAAAGAAAGAGAGAGCTGATGTGTGAGAGCAAGAGATAGAGATAAAGAGAGGCAATGCCACCTGCCGATGGAACAGCTACTGCCCGATTTGAGTCTCGATATTGATCTTAATTTTGCGGCAGAAGAGCAAAAGACAGCAATGATAACAGACAGAAAGAAAGAACGACAGACAGAGATGGATATAAATAGAGTGAGAGAGAAAGATAGAGAGATAGACAGCGTAACAGTCTGAAGTGAAATGAAATGATATTGAAAGGAAACCGGCCCAAGTCTTTTGCCAAGCGGATCACAGATCAGGCAACTAAAATGTGGTGGAATGAAGACAAGGGGAAGGAATTGGATGCTATTGATAAATGAAGAGCAGACAATTTGCTGTTGACGATGGACGAGGAACCAGTTCCAGATCCAGCTCCAGTTCTGGCGAGGTCCTTTCAAAGCAGAAAACCCGTTTGGAGTGTCAGCCTTTGTTGGCCATTTTGGAAAATTGCATTTTGTAGTCAGGCAACGTTGACAGGAGAGTGGAAAGAGGGAGGGGTGGGGAGGGGAGGGTACGCGCTTGTTGCTGCTGTGACAATTCAGTGCTGTCACTGCAACAACAACAAGAGCAGCTACAACAACAACAACTACAACAACAACAGCAACAACAACAACAATGCATGTCAATTGTTTTGTATGGCATGAGGAATGCGTGTTGGGAACGGGTTGGGTTCCAACCGTCGGGATGTTGCGTTGACTTTTCTGTCTCTCCGTCTGCCCGTCCGTCTGTCCGTCCGTCTGTCCGTCTGTCTTTGAGTCATTTGGGGCCCCGCATGTTGATGAAGTGCAGACAGCAAAATTCCATTTTTAGTCATGCCATTGCATTTGATTATAAAGCAAACCAAAAAAGAAAAAATAAAAGTAAATGAAAAATTGAAAAGAAAAAGGTTTTTTTTTTGTTTTGCCCAGTAAAAACAGCATCTCTTCAACAGAGGCAGCTGTGGTTCTTTCAGTCTGTTGTAGTGCTTGTGGCCAGGAACAAGTTTCGTGTTGAGACAACCACTTCAAAAGGTGTTAATCTGTTGGCCAAATACCTCAAGTACAACTGCAGCTATCTCTCTTTGGCCAGATGAGAAGTGCTTTTGCGAGTGAAATTACAGGGCGACAAAAGTGAACAAAGGCAGCGCCTTCTTCTTCTGCTTCTTCTACTACTGACTACTTCTGCTGACTTCATGAGACTTGGCACTAAATGCTAAAACTCGACTTTGACGTGGTGCTTGAAATGAGGTGTCAGTTGCTGATTGTCAATCAAAAGGCAGCTTTGTCTGTCTACAATTAACAGGTGGCAGCACCCAAAATCACTTAAGATTCTCTCTGCAGACAAAAACCGTCCAAGTGCAATAGCAAACTGACAAAAAAACCTGATAGATTGCAGTCAAGAAGAGAGCTTACAGTTAAAAGTGATGATTTCAAAGCTGTTTCTTATTCATGAAGCTATTAAATTGAATTTATGCAATAGTTACAAAGAGTAAAATAACAGAAAGGAGAGGCGAGTAAAACCTAGCTGTTCTTTGAGTGGATTATTTCTACTTTAATTTTTATATAAAAGTTTACTCTTAATTTAGTTTTTAAAAGCATTCTTAAATGCAGAAAATATTTAGTAGCTACAAAATAAATCAAGGAGAAAGGAATAATAAAAAGATTAGAGAATTAAAGTCATGCATGAAATACAGTAGAAAAGAATTTAAGGACAAAATCACATAAAAACGAGCTTTTAAAGCTCATATGAAATTCCTCGATAATAGGATTGAAGAAAAATAAGAAAAATTCTAGTCAAACTTTCATTCAGGCTTTAAAAGTTCTCTGTTAAATCAACATAAAGCGTAATTAAGCACGAAAACAGAATATCATCAAGTTCATTGAGCTTTAAATGACTTTAGCTTATTTATCAGCTTGAATTAAGCTATAATTGAGCGTAGCCCGCAGTTCTTGAACTCTTCCTTAACCCGAAATAAGCCAATTTCTGGCCTGCCTTTGGTACGATAATCGTATCGGAAAGCAACTTTATGACAGTGCTGTCAAAATGTTTATCTAACACTCGAAATGCGTTCCACAAATGATAAAACACAATGCGGCAAATAAAGTTAATGGAGAGTGATGGGAATACGAGTGCTCGTTATTAAAACAAATATGTGTGAACGGGGCTAATAAACCAACGATCATAACTACTTTCAACAGTTTTTCAACGGAAAAGTGGATGAAATGGAGAAAAGAAAAACTGTAGAAAGAATGAACGAAAAGCAAAGGGAGCTAAAAGCAACATAAGCAGCCTGACAATTGTTTTATAATTATTCTATTATGTTGGAGAGACATAAAGATACTTGTGAAGAGTAAGGGGGCAAAAACAGCAAGTAAAATAAAAGGAAAATTGCTTAATTTATGTGTCACTTATCTAAATGGAGCAGAGTTGCCAAGCAAACAGCAAGAGGAACAGAAGCAGAGATAGAGAAAGAGACAGAGACAGCGACAGCGACAGAACAGAGAGCAACTCAATGAGTGTCTCTCTATATTATTATTTTTATACAGCCAAGCGATAAGCGAATGACAACAGAAATGGGTCGGCAAGGAGGTGGAGGAGGACAGAGGGAAACTGGGTTGACTTTTGTTGTCTTGTGGTGCAGTAATTAAAATCTTCAGGGGCGGAGATAAGGAAAGGGGTTTACAACTGGTGACAATAATCGCGGCGACAACTGCAAAGCGAGAGAAACAACATGCGATTAAATTTAAATGACAGTTGACAGTTTCATCAGGTGTGTGCAACAGACTTGACGCTAACATACATAGATATAGATATGGTTACATATGTGGAGATGTGGATATGGTAGCACACTTTGTATACTCGTTAAAGGATAGGACAGGATATGCGCCAGGTGAGCAGGTGAGCAGGTGAGCAGCAGGTGAACTGTCAGGTCTGGGGATTGTCTTTTCACTATGCAAGTGAAACGGGGCAGCTGCTGAATATTGTCAAACAGATTAAAATGGGTTGGCTGATGAACGACGAGGAAGCTGAAAGAGGGTGGACTATAGGGGGATTAAGCTTCGGTTATGGGTTAAGGAATCTCGCTATTTGAACAACTGCTGCATGAGAAGGGTCTTTGAATTCCATAGTTTCTTACGTACACAGAAGGGAAAACTGACAGCTCGTTAGTTCAAGTTAATAATAAAACATTTCCAACAACAGTGAAATTATTGAAAGTTTTCAATAATCGTTTGTAATCGATATATATTGCAGTACATGTTTTAGCAAACTAAAATATTCTTAGATAAACTTGTGTAATTGAATCTAAAAAATTATTTTATCAAATAAATAATCCTAACTAAACTTATCTTAACTCAAATTACTGCGTAATTTAAATGTAGACCTTTACACACAACCTTAAAAGCTATAGTTGATTTATTATCCGAAAATTTACTTTATTCAATATTAAATTACTAGTTTAATTGGTTAAAGGTGTATACATTTTTTCAGCAGTGTATTATAACATTGTGATATTTATTCGTTAAATAATGAAAATATATCACACTTGTCAATCACTTAAGCAACTATTCGATTACAACGTGCAGGTTAAAATCAGTTGTTCGACAACAAATCGATTACGTTGAAATTGACTTCAAATGGGTTTGTCTTATATTTCTGGTGCATTTCACAGCATTGTTCCACACCTCCGATAGGTAGACTATGGAAATGTGGAAACGTGTTCGTGTTTCTGTATAAACACTCTCAGTCTTACATATAGTACGTACCTATTTACGTATGGTAAGTATTAACGTGGTTACATGTTCTTTTGGCCTTAGTCTTTATCGACAACGCGCTGACGACACGTTCTTTCAGCAGTTCCATATGTTTCCCCAAGTACAACCACAAATGTTGCTAACCGCCACTTAATGCCCTTCCTCTAATCCCCCAGATCCCCTCCAGCTGCCACTACCTTACAGTTGACAGGGACAGGACCCCGCATAGTTGCATTTTGAACTTTGGCAACCAATTTTCCAGCTGTGTGCGTGTGTGTGTGTGTGTGTGTGTGTGTGTGTGTGTGTGTGTGTGTGTGTGTGAGTGTATTTGTGTCCTTGTTTCTACATGCAAATTGAAATTGTTTGCATTGTCTGTGCCTGCCCTCAGTTCTAACCTTGCCAGCAGCAGCTGTTGTCTCTCTTGTTGTCATTGTTGTTCTTGTTATTGTTGTTCTTGTTCTTGTTGTTGTTGCTGTCGACACGTAATATAAATTCTCAACAAATTTTAGGCATGTCTGTGCCTCCACCCCTGCCCCACCCTCATCATTGATGTCTCGTGGGCTTGTGTTTAATTTTCAAATATTTGCAGCAAATAATCGCAAATGCGTTGACAACAACACTTAACTTAAATACACAACAACATCAACAGCATTGCCACAACCTCGCCTCGCCTCGCCTGCCCCTTGCCACATCCCTACTTGCAACACATTCCAACTGCCACGCCCGCAGGCCGCACCGAGCGACCCTCTTTTACTAAATAAAATGTGCCACAAAATGACATTTAATTGTTTTAAAGTTTTTTCACTGTTGTTGTATTTTGTTGTGTCAAGTGAGGAGTAGAAGATGTCAGTGGAGGTGTGGGGAGAGTCAACGCTAATGACACTTGTCGCGTGTGCAGATTTCGTGTTGCTGTTGTTGTTGTTGTTGCTTTTTAAACGTGCAACATGCCGCATTGTTGCCACCATTTCCATTTCTGCGCATTTCCATATTTAATTGCGCATCTTGATAAAACTCGCCTCACTTTTTAACCCCCTCTTTCTGCTCCACACTTCCTCTGCTTCCCCCTCTTACAGTTGTTGTAGTTTCTGCCTTTGTTATTCATTAGCTGCCTTCTCTGTTGTCGTTGTTGTCGTTGTTGTTGTTGCTGCTGTTGACCTCAATTTTTATTGCCTGCCACGTTTTTAATGTCGCGTGTCGCAATTTTTCGCTTTTTTTTCCAACAGTTGTTGTTGTTATTTTGCCACTTGTGCAACAGTTTGTTGAACTTTTGATTGGCTAAAGTGCTTTTTAGAATTGACAACGCCACAAGAAGTGGCACAATTAAAAGTCTGAAATTATTAATGGGAATTTGCGATTCTAGATGCGATCTTAACAGATGATGATGATATTTGGACGTAATCTCTATAAGCTTTAAATATTTTTCATATTTTAGCAAAAGGAAAATAAAGAGGAAAAATACTCAGAATGTATTTAGCATTTTTTGACTTTTAATACAAACATCTGTTATATCTTTTTCAACCTAACTAAAGCTTAATTTCTTCGCATTTTTCATTGCTAACTTAAATCAATCATTATCAGCAAGTAATTTAATATATATTTCATTTAATTTAATAAGAGCCTATCGACTTTTTAAACTATAAATTATTCGAGAAAACTTTGATTATTAACAATCAAGTATTTAGCAATATGCATTTGAGTAAAAGAATTGATAACAAATAACTTAGAAAAGTATGTCAACTGTCTATATGTCTTCGATCTCTATTTCGATTTGTTCACTTTGTTAAATTTTATAATATTTTTTAAGTCATTGCAATTAAGCTTTCTTTATGCAAAAAAAAAATCAGAATTTCTTAAATCAATCATGTTTAATGTTCACCAACATTTATAATATCTCTGGTGTTATATCTGGACTATTTCATGACATTCATGAGTGCTATTCATGGTATATTCATTTAGTCAATTGCTATCCCTGTGCAGTTGTTCACTTCATTCCAACTTTAGCATTTTGAATCCTGTACATGGCATTTCAAAATGCACATTCCACACATACACACACACACATACACACACCCACATACCAAATACAGAGTCAGATTCAATGGCAGAACGACTGCTTAGACATGCATAAATTACGCGTGACAGGACACGATGCGAGTTGACGCATCCGCGGGGTTTCTTCTCACATCCTGTCCTATGCCAACCCATCCTGTCCTGAGCTGTCCATGTCCTGGCTGAGCGTACATAACTCTCACACGCATTCCCGCCATTTTCATCGCAATTTTCATTTGTTTTTCCTTTTCGAGAGTCGGGTGCATATTTAAATGTCGACCCCAAAAACCATTTCCAACTTGCTATTTAAATTATGTGACACCCCGAGAGCAGAGCGAGCGCGAAAGAGAGAAAAAAGAGTGAGAGAACGAGTATGAGCGAGAGAGAGAGAGAGAGAAAAGGGGATTCCCAACTAACCGCAGGCATTCAACATGGCGTATGCTTGACATTAAGTGTGCCGTTCTCTATGTCCTCTCCATGTCCTATCCCCGTTCCTCTTTCCTCTTCCCACTCACATCCACACTCATAATGCGAGGTGCCAAAGTAATTAGTGCTGCACTGAGCACTTTTAGCTTTTCATATTGTACTCCTGCTTATACAATTGTCGACCCCACCTCCCCCGTCCACCGTTTAGCCCTCATGTCCGTCGGTTAGTTTCATATTACTTGCCAAGGGTTAAACACAACTTGTTTTGCGCTTCTCTCGGAGAAGATAGTAAGGGAATATCAATTGTAGAACAGAGTAAAGGAAAATGTTGAACTTATATTACAGAAAACTCTTTATACGGTAAAATTGCTTTTTTGGTATGTCAACTCAATTTTTATTTTAATTAAGCATTTTATTGTATTTATTGTATTATGAAATTGTAAAAAAAATTAACTATGATTTTCTGGATTACAAAAATGTTATAAAATAATTGATATATGTTAATGGATTTTTTAAAATTATTATTACTCAGTTATCTGAATTCTTATTACTGCCACATGTTTAATTCTTAATGATAAAGGTGCCTTTTTACCTCTATATCATTATTATTTATTTACATCCTCATTAACTACTGATCATTACAAATATATTTTATTATATATGTACTCGTGTATTTTCATATATAGGGTATTTCCAAGTCGACTAACTGGGGCCAGCATTGCGTAGTTGTTATTTTTGCTTCTTTCTAGACAACAGCAAGACATCCAAGCGTGCGACGGAAATGAGTTTCGTGTATTTCACTTTCCATTTTCTATTTTCCGCGCACCTTTTGACTGTCGCCATGCAATCTTCTTCCCTCTCTTTTCCTTAGCTATATTCTCTTCTCCCTCTAGCCATCTATCCCAGCTTGCTACGGTTGTTGTATTCATTCCTTGGCAATAAAAAAGGATTAAAATTTATGAAATTGCGCGTTTTGGCATTTTCGTTTGAAAATTGTAAATGAAAATGGAATTCTTTTTCTATAGAAGTATATGTTACGTGCTTGTGGTTAGGTTAAGGTTAGAAATGTTTTTATTTTACCTTTTTCGGGTATGTGAGGGAGTTATAAATCAGAGAATCCCTGGCGAAATTGAGAGTTATCAAATAGAAATGGGGAAATTGCCATAAATCATAGAACATGTGTAATTCTATTTTGCTATAGCAATCAAGAAAGAAATCCTTTTTTTGTTTTAATTTTCCATTTCGCATTCTCCAAAAACTAATCCTTTTTTCCTAAACCTCTTGAATGCGTCCCTGCGGTTTTTGTGTGTAAGCCATTAAACCGGTCTTTTTCTCCCTCTCCCTATCTCTCTCTCTCTCTCTTTCACTTTCGTGCTGGTTGTCCTTAAATGTCCCATTTGTGGGTCGCGTGCTGCGCGGTCTAAACTCAATTATCCAGCAACACGGAGTACCTGCAAGTTCTGAGGTTACGAGCTGCCTTGTAAAAGTACTAAAAATGTTCATTGCAGGAAATTTCATTTAATGGAGAGTAGCAGGGGAGGAATGCAGGGGAAGAGTGAGGGGAAAGGAGAGCAGGTTAACTGGCCAGGTAAATGTTGTAAATGCTAAATGAGGGAAATTGTCATAAGATGTCCTTGAGCTGCATTTCTTGATTATGCTGCAGAAGAGTTGGGAGTTTAGACCGGAATTTGGTTAGGTAAGGAGAGTTGTGATAAATCTAATTGAAATGAATGGCATCTGTCAAAGACAAAGTTTGGTTTATTTACAGTGTGTTTAGGTCCTATAAAATGCAATCTTATGACGCCTAAAACTATGCAACACAAACACCAACGACTAACAAAAAACGTTACAAACAGCACTTTGATGGAGAGGGGGTGAGAGAGCAGAGGGATGAGGAGAGTACTCAGCAGTCAACACCAGCGGCGTCAAGGCCCAAGAGAGAGCCAAACTCAAACCAAGTGGGAAAACTGGTAAACTTGGAAACTGACAACTGGGGAATTGATGAAACTCTTAACTCTCACTCTGTGTCCCGCTCACTCTTTTCGCTCTCTTTGTCTCTTGTGGGGACTCAACTGGGGGCAAACTTTTCTCCGAGTTAGCCTGGCCAGAGTTTTGCTTACATTTAGCTCAGTTTGTTGCTGTTGTCGTCGGTTTGTTGAGTTGCTTAGAACAAAAGACTCAAATTTGGAGAAAAGAAAAATACAAAGTAAGTATTATATAATATGTATTAACACAAAATATGCGCACACATGCACAATGTATGGAAAATAAATTAGAAAAGTTGTGGTGTACTTTTTTCTTAGGCATTCCCCCAAAGTGCTGACAAAGTTTTTCCAGCACACCCGGAAAATCTATACAAAATTTATGAATATTTTCACATGCTCCTCACCTTTCATTTTCCTCTAACACTTAGTTGAATATGAATGCGATTGTATACATTCAATTAAAAGTTGTAAAGGCAACATTTGCTTAGCCTTTAACTTTATTTGATATTTTCTTGTCATTTGCTATTTTTAGCATTTTTGCTTAAGTGCAAAATCGAAGGGAAATCAAAGTTTATGAAGGCGCCAAAAACATAAACCCCAAAAAACGAAACAAACACGAAAATAAAGAAAAGCGAATATCGCATTTTTCTCTGTCGATTTTTCCTCTGCGGTTTTTCGTTCTTTTCACGCTCTGCATTCGTAATGAGAACAAGAAGGAAGAATGAAAAGGTTTCGGTTTCAATTGCCAAGTGCCGCACCAATTTGTTAAGTCGGTGAGCCAAGTGCTTCATTTTTCGGCTATTTGTTCGTCTGATTGGTAGACAAACACGAATTTAGGTTTAGGTTTGGGTTACGGTTTCTCGGTTTTGGCCATGTTTCTGACACTTTTTTAATTGAAGGGGTCAGAACAGCGAACAGTTGATGACTTGACTTGATTTTGTATATGTTTGGGTTGCCCCAAGGCTCTTATAACCCAATCTCCGCCGATTGGATTTGCCTTGTGTATTGACTAAAGTTAATCAACCTCGTCAAAGCCATAAAATAAGTCAACGTTTTAATGAAGCGTGCAAAGGACTCCAGTTTACCAATTTAATACTGAATGAGATTGAGTTGAAGAAGTTCAGAAAGGATCAGACAAAGTATTTAAGTTGCTGGAGAAACAACAAAAATAAATTTACTGAAATTTTATTCAAATTACTTTGATTGTATTCTGCTAATTTGTAATTTCAACCGAGTTCTAAAATGATTTGAGTAACTTTAGTTGCTCCCCTCTTGTTTAATTGAAGTAAGTTTTCGCCCTTTGTAGATAGATTATTGCATTCCATTTCTGCCTTTCCCTTCTCTCTGCTGCTTTCAATGTTTTTGTCTTGAACGATGCGCACACAAATTATTAAGAAACATTCTAACAAACTGCAGACAAAGTTGGCAACAAAAGCAGCCCGCTTAATTATACACACCATTAATAACTAAAACCAATTTGTATGCGCAACAAGACGCAGTCACTGCCTCTGTCGCTGCCTCTGTCGCTGCCTCTGCCGCTGCCTCTGTCGCTGCCATGAAGCCACTGCACTCAATGTCTTCTCCAGGGAAGTTGGTGAAGACGCGTCGACGTCGACTGCGTTGAGGACAACTTCAGCTGCAGGCGCTCTCGCCCTTAGGGCCCACACACGCCCACATTCATACATACGCCCACACATGCAGCGCCCATAAATCAACACACATAGCAACAATAAAAACAGTACAAGCGGAAGCAGCGTCAGCGGCAGAACAAAACGCAATTTGTGTAGAGAGAGGCGGAAAGAAGAGTAGGCGAAAGAGTGAGAGAGAAAGAGAGGGAGAGAGAGGTAGAGCAGCAGAGAAGTAAAGCAGTTACAATAACTGCCAAACAACAAGCGATTGGCAAGGGGCACATAGAGAGATAGCGAGAGGGAGAGAGAGACAGGGTAAGTGAGAACAGCAAAAAGCACTGTTGCATATAAGCAATATTGATGACTTTTATGCGCGTTGTGCCGCCAGGTGGCGCTGCTGTTGCTGTTGAGAGCGGTAAGAAATAGATCTCCCCGCTTACAAGAACAAGACAATGCTGCAAAAACTGAAAACAATGTAACCAAAAAAGGGCTGGCAAAATGTGCAACTAACGCGTGATGTGCACACTAGTGATGCCAAAGAAATAGAAACATTTTATTATTTTTTGTTGATACGTTTTAAAAATATTTTGAGCACGCTACATGCTACTTAAAGCAGTTTCAGTGTAAATTCAATATTTTAACAGAACAGGTAAGTTATAGATATTTAAACATGGCAGGGTTCGAACCCACACTAGTGATGCTACAGAAATAGAAACATTTTTTTTATTTATATTTTCTTAAAGCATTTTCAGTGCAAATTCAATATTTTAAGAGAACAGGTTAGTTACAGATATTTAAACATGGCAGGGTTCGAACCCAGCCACGGGACCGCACAGAAAAATATCCAGAAAAAAAACATAATACTGAAATAATTGAAAAAATAAAGAAAATAATTTGGTTCAAATTGTTTTTTTTCTCGGAAACTATATGTATAATTGTACTACCTTTTTCATTATTATTTGTCACATTTCTTTGTTACTTGTTCATGTGTGGAAATGAAAATGTGCTTAAATGTCATTAATTTCGCAGGGATTACATCACTTTTAAAATTTCTATTTTACGATAGATTCTCCGATCGGGGATATTCGATCTAATTTGGGATTTTTAATATAAAACAGTTTGTTGTTCATTTTTAATATTCTTAAATTTATTATTATATTTATTATTAGTTTTTTGCATTTTCTTGAAAGTTAATGTATGTACATCGTTAGGTAGACTGTTCAGAGTTGATAATATTTAATAAATAGACAAATGTTTTATGCAACCAAAGTAGTTTGAAAAAGGCTAAATGTAACCGGAAAAAGCTAAATTGACAACACTGGTGCACACACACGCACACTTACAATAAGGCCAATGATGGCTGTTGCTTTCTCGCCATCCGCTCTCACTCAAGTCAATCAGCCTGGCACTCTCCCACTTTCCTACTCTCTTACACTCCCTCTCTTCCCAAGTGGTAAGCAGCTTTTGTTCTGATGTGCAGAAAATCCAAAAGCTGCGTTCGCCAAAACCAACGGCATGTTAAAGTTAACGGGCTGCAGCTTTGGATTTGGTTTTGTTTTTGGTTTTTGGTTTTGGCTTTTGGGGTTGTTCGTTTCTTTGGCATTTTTTACACCATTAAATGGTCTGCTGTCTCCCTTGCTCTTAGGCTGCCCTTTGATTGTTTTTAGCTATGTTTTGGTTGCCTCGAAGGCAGTTGCAATCTCATTACGTCACTTGGATTCATGAATTGCACTGACTCCGCTTTTCCAGGATTTCCTTTTGCCTTTTTGCACTTCTTGTAGCATGTAATTAGCATTTGAAGTGACTTTTCTTGTTGTTGGCATTGTTTTGTTGCCATTTTCCAGAGTGAACAACAGAGTGAATACCCACTGAATGCATTCACACGTTTGTAGTATTCACTTGTTGTTACTTTTTCACTTCTTTTTTCCTCTTTTCTTCCGGTTCTCTTAGCACAACAACGGAACAAAATTCTAATGATTGGCCAATTTGTTTTAAAAGCTTGGTTTAAACGCTGGAATAAACTCTTCCCATTCCATTTAATAACATCATATTTTTGCCAACTTTAACCCTTTGACCTAACCTCAATGTAAGCCACATTTTACTCTCCATTGAACTTGCAGTTTCGAAAACTTCACTATCTTGAACTCTATTGTCTTTTGTCTGTGTTGTTCAACAATTTCAAGTTGAACCCCATTCCGGACTCGGAACTTATCTATCTACCTTTTCATTGGCCATCAAAACGCACTTAACACAATTGAGAGCCAAAAGTTCAAAGCGCAAAACTGCCATAAAAGTAACTCAGTAACTCAACTATCTTACGAGTGTGCCAATTCTCTCTATCTATCTCTCTTTCTCCCACTTCTTGCCCAGAGCAACAGGTGTTTTTTGCTCTTTACTTGTCGATACTTTTGTCTGACAACTTTTTAGCTCATTTGCGTAAAACTTATTAAGATAGAGATGGAAGATGGAAAGGGGGAGGGAGTCAGAGATATATAACACACAGACACACAAATTGTAAGCTTTCTTTTAAGCTCTGGCTGAGAAAACTTTCCCTGTCGCAATAAATGAAAATTTAATTATAACGCTAGCTAATGACAAGCCTGACAACTTGTCAGGTAAAGGCAATTGGATCAAACACTCATGAGTGCCCTTATTCATTCCACACCTTACAACACTCACACTCCTGTCACACTCCTTTCCCCTCTGCACTCTGCACTATTCACTCTTCACTTTATCTGCAGTTTGCCATCTACAAGCTACTCAGGTTTATTATGCAGCTTGTCTGGGCCGCATTGCAGTCAATGGGTTAAGCCTCCTTTCTATGCATCTGTCGTCTGTCTGCCCGCATTGATGTGTGCTTGAGATACTGTTATACTCGCACCAGAGGTGTGCTTAAAGCATATGGCAAAATAAGTTTAATAAATGTAATTGAACAATATTATTACTTTTAAATTTAGCATATTATTTTAGCGTATTCTTCCATTTTAGTCACTCATCTATAAAGCTCTTTATTCTGACTGATTGTCTGCCTGATCCTAATCGTCATAACCCAAAACCGTAAGCGCTACGAGGTTAATATTTTAGCACAGCATAGGTTTATGTGTTTATTTCTATTTATTTTTTTCTTTTGCTTCTTAAGTTTGACATATTTTCAATATTTTTTTACTTAATACTTTTTGAGCTACAGTTTATTATTAAAATTTTTCCATTTTAGTCACTCATTTATAAAGCTCTTTATTCTGACTGATTGTCTGCCTGATCCTAAACGTCCCACCCTAAAACCGTAAGCGCTACGAGGTTAATATTTTAACACAGCATAGATTTATGTGTTTATTTCTATTTATTTTTTTCTTTTGCTTCTTAAGTTTGACATATTTTCAATTTTTTTTTACTTGAGTGTGAAGTCGTTCATTTAGGTCTATTTACATTTAGTTTTTAAACTGCCCTCATCAACTTATATAGACATCTCCCTCTCGCTCTTGCACTCATTGACTTCGCTCAGCCAATCGGCAATGATTAATAATCAAAATGTCAGCGCTGTCAGTTATAAAGTCACTTGACAGTTTAATCAATTTGTGTGTGTGTGTGTGGGTATGTGTGTGTGTGTTGGCCTTTCAAGTGTCAAAGCTGAATGGAATTTGCATGCGGGATTCGACTGTAGATTGGCGGCGGAGGCGTGAAACGAGGGGTGCAAACAAATTATAAAGTTTACATTTCTATTCAGCACAAAGAGCTGCTATTGTTGAATACATCTTAAAAGTAATACAAGAGGGCAGTTTCGTAAGTAAACAAACAGAGGCCCACTTATAAGAGGAAAACACAATATTGCCAATAAAATGTGGTGCAAAAGAAAAAGCTAAAGTAGAGGAGAAACAGAAGGAGGCAACTTTAAGAATGACACAGGATCTGCGACAGCTGTGCGTGGTATGGAAATGAAAATAAATACTGGGAAATAACTCAAATACATTTGTATAAATGTGCAAATGTGTATGGGGAATAGGCCACACCGTCAGTATTTTCTCAAGAAGCACACACAACAAGCGCTGGGGCAAACAAAATAAACAAAAATTATGACAAGCAGCAGTAAAAAATAATAATAAAAAAAATGCTCATGAAAACTAGCTAAAGTCTGAAAGAGAGAGCGAGTGAGAAGGAGATACCAATTGGAAGGGGGCGACTGGCGAGTTGGTGGCATGTGTGGGCGGCATACAACCGAGTGGGAAGTGGCAAGTGGCTGGCTGTGTGGCAACTACTAATAAACAGACCCCATATGTGCTTGGCCCTGAGTCGACGAGCTAAGTACGTGTATTAGGCATAAAAATGCCAAGACATAAAGCCAACTAACACGTAAGACCGACGACTACCAGCGGAAACTAACAAATAAATGAGTTAAGACCAGGTAAACAAATATAAAGTTACCTAAAGGCTTAACAATATTTAAAATAACCATAGGGAATCTTATTTATTAACTTGTTTTTTACCAACTTAATGTCTGTATTCAGGTAGAGCTAACATCAACTGTTATGGCCATTATAATGGGAACATTTTTAGTCAAGTTGGCAGCTAACATATTCCAAGTGCTGTTATCCTCCAACTCAACGTTCATTGACTTTCAAATGACCATCATCGGTGCCCCCTCCCCCCTTTTTGGGTCCTCGACATTGTCACATCAATTGCCGCCCCACTTGGCCAAGTGTTTTGTCTGTCTTAGCCTGGCTGTGGCAAAGCCCATTAACAATTTCATTATGCCCTGTTCTCTGGTTTCTGTTCTCTTTTTGCCGTTTTCTTTGTAAAAGTTCTCTGGGGCGATTCTTTAGCTACTTCAGTTGAGTGCGCCTCAGTCTTGCAAAACTAATCATTTTTAATAACCAATAATTTATTTTTAATCAAACTTTAATGAAAACTTGGACGCCCAACGCAGCGCAACGCATGAAAAATTAAGCAACCATAGCTAAAATGCTGATGGCCATCTTCAGAGAATGAGAAGAAGAACAGAGTGAATGTAAAAGAGAGACAGTGAGGGGAATAGCAAACTTTTTGGACAAAGCATTCAGCAGTGTTGTCATGCATAAGAATTAGAGTAGCAGCTGGAGGCGTGGCTGAGATTGAGCTAAGATTTATTGTGGCAAAATTGATAGGAGAACGAGAAAGAACGAAAAATATACACACATTTATATAAATAATTATCTATACACCAAGACTCTGCATGAAGGTCGTGCAGAAATCAAACAACCCAACCGACAACACCTCATTCGAATCACTTGCCTCACTTGCTTCACTTGCTTCAGTTGCCTTGCTTGTTATACTAAACTTGCTTCACTTGCAATCTCTGTTTCAGTTTGCAGCCCTTTTGCCTTAATTAATTTCTCAGTCGTAGACCGACGACTGCTCTACTCGTAGGTCCAAGACCAAAAGGGTTACAGCTCATTATTTTTTGCCGGTTTTTCTACTTATTCATTTTCTTTTGCTTTTTCACTTTTTTTCTGCTTGATTTCCTATACGGACACTTGCAGCCCGGGGACCTGCAATTGCTTTGATTGCCCACAACACGCCGCCAAGAACTGGACAAGAAAATCAGCAGCAAAAACTGTGGGCGTAGTTTCAAAGAGGGGACATTGGGCTGTGACAGGGGCGTCACTGACTGTTGGAAAAGGGATAAGATATCTTCGAATCTATCTTATGTATGTCGATAACTATTAAATATATAGATTAAATACAATAATTTATTTCAAGAGCTATAACACAATGTTATACAGCTCTTTTACAATTATAATCGAGTATTTTGCAGCTAAAATGCAACTGTTATACAGTAGTTAATTTACTGAAATACAATTTAATTTTATATCACTAGACATTATTATACATTTATAACTTAAAATCTCTCTAATGCTATTTTACGTGTTTGCAGCTGTTATACAGTGACCATGCAGCTCTTCTAAACATTAAAACTTAAAACTGTTATACCGCAGTAAAGTCTTTGTGTTTAATTTTGTTAATTACAAGAGTTTTTTGCATCATCAACTGTTATACTACTGTCATACATCTGTTATAAATCTGTTATACAGCTGTTATAGCGTCGCAATTTCTATAAAATATTTTTCATTCCTTTGAAATTCCTATCTAAACAACCACATTCCCCTTTTCAGCTACGCCTTTGCCTGCAATGAGCACTTTTACCCATGTTTGATCAGATTTTTTGCGCCTCTCTGCTGTCCAAGCCATTGCCCGTTTAGTTGCTTGTTCAGTCTGCAGTGTGTAGTGCCCAGTCCTCAGTTCCCAGTTCTCGTCTCTTGTCTTTTAAGCCTTTTGTGTCTATGGCTGTTCGCCTTCGCCTTGGCATCTGAAAAATGTCGCTGGTTAACTTGCTTTAAGTATAGTTTGCTTTAGCTTTGATTGTCCACTTGGACAGCCGCCCACTGGGCTTACTACGGCAGCACCTCCTGCTGACCACAAGATGATGATGACAATTATTGCAATCTGCCCTGATGTCCCCCATCCTTTTCTTTCCTTGCCTTTCCTTTCCTGTCCTTTCAGTTCTTCGTTCTCACTTCTGCTCAGTTGTCTTGTCTTATTGTTATCGGGCGGCTTTTACTCGCGTCTGGAGTCACTTTTCTTCTGTTGATTGTCTGTCTGAAGTTTTTATGAGTTTTCATTTGCACGAGACGAAGTTGACGACAGGCAACCGCAGACCAACTGCCACTTATTACCACCACAAAGAGCAGCACTACTGCAACTACTTTTATGCTACTTCTTCTTCTTCTTATTATTATTATTATTATTATTTTAAGCAACGTGCAACAATGGCGCGACAATTATTCTGTGGACTTTGGAGTGGGGCCCATGACTTTGTGGTTAGTTCTCTATCTCCCCACTCTGTCTTTCCCCCTTACTGTTCCCTGCTCTTACCCACACTTGCTGTCTGCGTTCCATTTCATTTTCGCTGTTGAATGCGGCTCATCAACTTGGCGAAACGTGACGAGCAATTAATTAAAAAATTAAAGCTATGAAAACGAGCTGGAGGCCAGAGAGGGGAGCAACGAAATAAGAGGACACTTGATTGACTGGCGAACAAATAAAAAATTGTTCCGTCAATTCGTTGATCGTTTTGGCCAAGCAGCTGCTAAGCTCAATTCAAATGCCAATGCTCATGTCCCATTTGGTGCTTTATGGCCAACTACTTGACGACTACTGGCCACAAAATTTGTGCTGTTAGCCATAAAACTAGCGTTGCCAATAATAATAATTGGCCAATGATGCACATGGGAAAAGGCCAAACGCTGGCCCGTCGTTGACCAGTTTTGTTGCCATTAGGCAGCTATTAGGCCATAACCATATATGAGCGATAGAGACGCTCCTCTATCGATCATAAAAACTCCCAGACACAGACAAAGCCAGGGGAGAGGAGGGGAAACTGCCTGGCAGCTGTTGCCAAATGACAGATGACATTTCAAGTGACTCAACTATAGGACATTGTCGTTGCTGTAACTAATTTTTGTGGCTAGATAAAAACAAAACATAGCCTAAACGCACTTAACATTATGCCTGGCCAGATTTATGTACTGCGTGGCAAAGAGACCCTCCATTAGAAAGAGAGGGGGCAACTCCACGACAACTTGCTGCGAGTGGCGAGTTATGAACGGCTCATTACCAGCGACTAAGTGATGTAAGCATATGCAAAAATGCTAAAAAGATGGAAATGCTGGATACGCAGCAAAAGAAAAAAAGGAAAAGCACGCAAGAAAAGTAGTCTTCAATGTGCCGAATATTAAATACCCTTGCAGGCAACTGTTAATTTACAAAATAGTATAAAGTAAAATTCAATTGTTAAACTATCCCGCAAAACAAAAGAGAATTTTTTACAATTTTTAAAATTTTCAACCAATACGATGAAAATATTTCTTTAGTTAATAAAATATAAATTAAAATATTTGAATTAATTTCTTCAGACCTAATCAATGTGATTGTTAATTAAATAGTCAATTGAATGTTATACCACAAACACCACGAAACTAATTTTATTTTAAATTTTACCATAACCCACATATTTTCTTGTTGTATTAAGAGTTGTGCAGTTTGATGTGAATTTTTTACTATTTGTGTAGATTTTATGCCCAAAAATTATTATTATTAAAATCATTATGCACCTTAACATATTAAATATTTGTGAAACCATGAAATAGTTTATGGTTAAAATCAATAATACGCTACAAGTTTTGTGACAAAAATATGATGCGCTCTACCAGGGTATAAAAACGGTATTAAAAGAAGTAGAAAACCTTAGACAATGCCAAAGCAATAGTGAATTCCAATGAAACGAGACAAAATGAGACGGAAGAGAAAAGTGGAGAGGCAAGCAAAATGATTTTGGGCAAAGAGTTAAAGAGTGGGCAACTGAATCTGGACCTGAGCGTGGTTCCAGCCAAGTGAGTGAGCTCTGTGAGCCACTGCACGGGTGTAACAAACAGCCATAATGGATGCATATACAAGGCAACAACAGACGTTGACAACATGGCTCAAATGTCAGCCAATGGTCAACGGCTGTTCACAGAGCTTTTGCTGCTACTGTTGTTGTTGTTGTTGTTGTTGCCGTTGTCGCTGTTGTTGTTATTCTGTTTCATCTATTGTTGGCCAGGCTATTGCTTTTTACCATATGTGTGTGTGTGTTGACTCGATGTTGTCGTCGTCGTTGTTGTTGCTTGTATTCTGCATGTGTGCTATGTCCAAGTCCTGCTCCTGCTACTCCCTCTCCTTTCTCCCTCTTCCTTTTCCTAAAGTCGCAGCTGGGATTCCGGCTCACAACGTTTCCGCCTGCCAAACGTAACATTTTGTGAAAATTTTGGCTTCCCAGTCAGATGGACAGAGAGACAGACAGACAGTCGGAGAGAGACTACTCCGACTGCTACTGGTGGTGTTGTTGCTGCCACAGAGTGTTGCCACTGCCACAGCTTACCTGATAGGGACAATAAGTTTGCCATACAAGGCCATTTAGACATGGCTTTGACGAAATTTGCATGATTGGCTTAGTGAGGCATGTAAAAAATGCATGTGTAGGGTCATAAGTCATTCTCTGTACACTTGGATTGGATTGCGCATTGGACTTATGAATAGATAACGCAGTTAGATAATGTTTTACTCTTACTCAAGACAATTGCAGATGCACAAAAAAGGCAAGACACAATTGCCAATTAAAGTGTGTGGGAAATTCTGCATCAAATAAGTTAAGAAATCAGACATTTTTTATTGTAATTAAATGTAAATGCTAAGTAAATTCCTCTAAAAATAATATATAAAGTTTTTCTTC
Organism: Drosophila innubila; assembly: GCF_004354385.1. Taxonomy (NCBI): domain Eukaryota; kingdom Metazoa; phylum Arthropoda; class Insecta; order Diptera; family Drosophilidae; genus Drosophila; species Drosophila innubila. Next base: position 20,366,286 of record NW_022995376.1, read on the forward strand.
AATTTTCTTAAAATATCATTAAATAAGAAAAAGTTGGCCATAAAATATAATATGATGTATAATATATCAAATAATATACTTAGTATGTATGTGTGTGTTTCATATAGATATCCCAATAAATAATAAAGATATTATGCCTGGACTTTACTCTGAATTTAGCAGAATTATGTATAAAGATTTGTTGTATAAATTCCTATTTAAATCTCAACTTGGGAGTTTGGGACCAAGAGTCGTATACTTTATATTCTGGCAGAGCAAGGGTATTAATCAAAAGGTCACGCGATGACATTTCGTATGGAAATCGATGCAGTCTTTCGCAATGCCAAGTCTACACAGAGGAATGGGTTGAATTTCAATCAAAAGTCAGAAAGTCAGTCAGTCAATCAATTCGCTATCTGTATAACAGTTACAATATCGGCCAGCATTCTGGATCACTTCAATCAAGAGTCAGACAAGTGTCTGAAGTGAAACCTACACCGAACTGCACTTGAAAAGCCAAGCGTCAAAATGTCGCTCAAAAAATAAAATTGAAGCACAAGACTGCCGCAAGTTGAAACAAATTTCCGCAGAAGAAAAACTACACAAAGTCAGCGACGCGACTGATGGACAAGTGCAGATACTGGAGGATAGAATACGGGATAGCTAGGAGCGGTAAGGGGGAAGAGGGGTGCCGTCTCAGAGACAGGCCAAAAGCAAGGCTTGGCCAATTTTTCACACCAAAAGGAAAATCGCAAAATGCAACGCGGTGGGGCAAGGCTGCGATTTTGTTTTGCTTTTAACGTTTTTACGGCTCGCTGCGTGGAGTTGTACAACAATTTGTTATCTATGCATTTGTATCTAAACGTTGCATTTAACGGTACACAGACAACACCAGCAATAACAACAACAACAGCAACAGCAACATGCTGTGGCACGCACTGGAGACAAAGTCTGCAGTCGAAGTGGGAATCGGAATCGGAGTTGCAGACTCCAGTTGTTGTTGTTATGCAAGTGTTGCCAAAACATATTGAAGTCAACACTTTGCCAAAAACTTTTGGCGTCTTATGAATTTACAGCTCGGCAACAGCAACAGCAACATAACAACAGCAACATAGCAACTTCAACACTGCAACAGCAACTGCTAAAATGTATCTCAATTTAAGATCAACAGCAAGCAAATGAATGACGACGACTGCAAACTTAACATAACAAATGACAAGTTGTTCGTTGCAAGTTGCATCTGCATATGTTGCATGTATGTGTGGCATCTTGCACGACACGCACAAACAAGTTTCCTACACTTAAAAAAGGGTTCAACCTTTGCAGCTGCCCTCGGAGAAGCATTCATTAACAATGATTTATGTGAGTTGTCCATTTTGAAAATTATTTATAAGTTTTTATAGTTTATTTATGCCGGTTTATTAATGTTAATTTATGTATGCTTAACTTGCCACACTTGCCACGCACAAGTACAAGTATCTATCAGATATTTTCACACACAACACAGCACAACCTGGTGGAGTCTGTTTATGATTTACAGCAGCTGTTATATTGTAGCTGCTACAGCTTCAACTTCCCCATACTGGACGTGGCTTAATTGGCCCCGCCTTAAATTGCCACACACTCGTGTGCCACATGTGCCACATGTTACGATTTGCAGTAATATGAAACGCACTTTCAAAATGCTCAAAATATGATTTATTGTCGCCTTTGTGTGGAGTAAAAGAAACTGAGCCTCTACTTTTGGCTCAAACCACACAAATTCTTGGTAAAGCTCGCTTAGCTGGCAGTTTTAATAGTTTGACCTATTCTAGGAATTATTTTTAAGCATTTTTTTATTCTTTTTAGCAACGTTTAATGCTGTTTATGTGCCTCACATGAGTTGTTAAAATACTCGCAAATTTTTTAAGAAAGAATTTCGAATAACTTGGACTTATGTGAACCTTATTGTAAAGTCTCTAAGCTGAAATTACTTTTATATTCTTACAATAAACTCAGTTTTAAGCGACCTAATTTCAATTTTATGATATTTGCAAGTTGTAAATTCTATTTCTCAAGTTTTCAATTGCCAAAAATTCTCTGTAAAAAAGTTATTCAGTTATTAAAGCAAGATGACGTCCAGATAAACGACTAGAGAACCACATTTCCAAATACTTAATGGCCAGGTGACAATCCAAATGTCAGTTTGATAAAGCTGAAAATTCAGTCACTGATCGCCAGCTTGAAAATAAAGCACTTTAATACCCAGTAATCAGTGGAGAAACGGGTATAAGATAGTCAAAGGTAAGTTACAGTAGAAATATGTAATACGGTATTATTCCTTGTCAATTGATCTTAGATCTACAGTCACAGATCGCGACTAAACGAAGAGAGAGAGAGAGAGTCCCTTGAATACTCTTTATGCTAGTTCTACAGGGCAGTTTGCAAAGCACTAAAGGGTATTTATGAAACTCTCCCCAATTAGTATCAATTGTCAAGTTTATTTATCCACAATTAATACAAAAAAAAATGCGAACTTAGATACTCTGTAACCATTTTATAAAGAGTATAAAGTATTTACATAAATGTATAGATTTAAATATCAATGATAACTTTTCTGTACATAAAATCCTCATTTGAAGAAATTATATATAATAAGTATTTGTTACCCTGTAATCGACTGTAGATGCTTAATTTAGAGGGTAACTACCTAGTCTATAATTCCCCATTCAATTCAATACTGGTTTTTTTTATCTGTATGTAAATTTATGAGCCGTCTGGCACTTAAAGTCGAGTCAAATAGTTGACTGGCAATAATTATGACTTCTTGGCGTGGCATAAGAGTATTTCTTTCAATTCTTTATAATATTTTTTCATTCTTATTATTCTTTTTTTTTTTGGGTATATTTTGCACAAGTCATTGCGATGCCTATTGACGCGGTATTGCCGAGGCACTTGACAGGCAGCCTCGAGTGGCATTTGGAGAAACCAGTCTCAAGTGCCACAGAATGAATTCAAGTGTGGCAAGCTAAAGCTTCGAGTTGCTTAGGAAAAATAGTGCGTGGAGCCATCGAGAAGCGTGTTGCCATCCGAAGCGCCGTGCTTCACATGTTAACCGTAGAGAAGAGACAAGATTCCGATTCAATTCAATTCTCAACTTGCAGCACACCAAATGTGTGGCAAAAGATAATATTTACATTGCTCGGATTTTTGGTCTGGTTGCGTCTTCTGCCACACAAGACTCAACCGGTTTCATTAACTATCTCTTGTTAGGCCCCAAACCAAGGGACAAACCTTGGTCAGAACGGTGTTTCCTTAAATAACCACAATTAAATACATTTATATGGTACTGGGGTGCCATAAACTATAAATTTTAAGTATTTTCGGATAGTAGAAGATGAAATACACTGCAAGACAGATTTTAAGTATAAAATAAAGTGTAATATAATAATTATAATTATATAAAAGTTGGAAAAAAACAGAAATGGGAGTAGATTTCCGTACACAAAAATGAACTTTTAACATTTACTGTAGCATTTTGAAATGAGTTTAAGCTTAACTTTCCACCCAGTGGTTAAATTTTCTATCATCAATTCTACGTCAGTTTAAAAGTGGTTTACTTTTCCTATAACCGACTTGTTGCTTACTTATACGAAAATATTTATTTATACAACGTTTTTATGCGATTACATTGCGTGACAAAAGCATGTTACCCCAAAGTAAGAGCATATGAGACACAGGAAAACGCCTTCCCGGCGGGCAAACAATAAAATAAAATAAATTTACTTTATGGCATAATTATAGAGCTGGAGCTACCAACTAAGAGCGGAGTAACTTGCCGGCAGGATTTACAACTGGCGTTGAGGATTGTAAAGCGCTTTCCATTATCTCCATATGCGATTTTAAATAAATTCCATAAGCCGGCGATGTTGCTGGGTTAATCAGCAACGGCAACAACGACAAACAGCCATAGAATTAATTGGCTCTATTTGCAATCATTTCAAGAGTTTCAACTCAGAGTAAGTCCCTCTCACTCTCTCTCTCTCTCTCTGTGTCTCTTGCTAACTCTTTCTGTATGTCGGCTTAAGTGGCTCAAAGTGCATATTGATGTTAAATTGATGGCCGATGAACTGGCAATTACAATGCGGATATATATATATAAATGTATATATAGGCACATAGTACATATAAAGCGATAAACCTGCTTAATTGGTGTAAATTAGCAGATGAGTTCAATAAAATGCATTTATATAACTACTCATATGACTGTCAATGGATTGTTGAACTTACTTAGCTAAGTGCACAATCGTATTCATTAGGAGAACATCAGTTTACATACCTGCAATAAGAAATAAAATATGTATCTAATTAGTGACTATGATAAAGTTTGAGATTTATTACTAATTTTTAATTTTATGTTTTAACTGGGATATTTTGTTGTAGTTACATCAGTATCATTATCATTACCTGTAATTTAATTTGACTTATATTTAAATATAATATATGAATCACAACTCAATTTGTCTCTTTTATTCTACATTTTCAACTGTCTTATAATCACAACTTAACCCTATAACCTGTTAACAACCACACAAGTGCCCTCCCCTCTCATCATTACATTGTCTTACCTACTTTCAACTATCTCATATTACTCACAGCAGAAGAAGCCCCACATTTAGAATTTCCCAGAGCAGCGTCTTTGAAAATATTCATAATATCTTTGTGGAACCGCCTAGACTTAAGTCTAAACTAACTTGGAGAGCTGGCGGAGTACTTTGGGTGTTCGTTTACATGTTTTGGTTTTTTCTACTCTGTATTCTAAGTGCCCTACTCCAAGACTCCCCCCACACCTCTTCGCTGTACTCTCCACAAAGAGTGTGAAAAACATAAAAAGGCCGCGCTTCAAAAAATAAAAAGAAACTTTTTTTTTGCTATTTACAAAAACTTTAAGAAAAAGAAAAACTCTTTTACATGACACGACACAATTTGCAAGCTCAGTTGGTCGCTGTTGTTTATGTCGTTGTTATTGTTGTTGTTGTCGCTTCGACATGTTTGTCTGTGGCTTGGCTAAGTTCCCGACTCAGTCTGCTAGTCGTTAATACCTGGTCCCGACCTGGGGCCCAGGTAGACAACAGACCATAGACCGTAGACAAAGTCTTTGAGACGAAGGCCACTTTGTTTACGCGTGTGAAAAATTTGTTGCCGCCGAAACTTTTCATCACATAAAATGTTTAAGTTTTATGTTTTTCTTAGCCGAAAAATAAGAGCCAGAATTGCTGGCTGACTGAAAGCTTGTACTTGAATTTTACTAAAGCTGTCCCAGATTAAATTCACAATCACTCAAAGTGGCAGCACACAATTTTAAGCTAATCAAATTTTAACTCAAACAATTTATCTTTCAGCTAATATTATTTAAACTTATAGTTATGCTTCCTGAAATCTCTTTGGTTTTTGTGTTTTAAACTCTAATATGATATGAAAATGAAAACATTTTTATTTAATGTACAAATTAAATTGTCTCACATTGATTATGCGTATTATATTTGTATAATAAAAGTCAATGTTGTCTTTATTGAATGCCGAAAGGAAACAAACCAAATAAATTTACAAATATTTTTGTTTATTATCAAACAAACGAGCGCAAAAGTCATCAAGCGTATTGAAGAAATAAATCAATTAATTGAAATGGAAAATTAAATCGAATTTGAAATTATGTTGAGGGGCCGTTGGAGCGTTGCCGCTAGATTAATGCGTATAATTGCCAGTTTGATTATTAACATATCGGCAAACTTCAATTAATTGACAATCAATCATTTTTAATGAAACAAGCGACGGTGCCAAAAGGCCCACAGAACTGTTAAGAACTCTCGCCAAGAGGAACTGGCAAAAGAACTGGCGACATTATCGACAGCCTTCGATCTAGACAACAGCGCAACGAGCGCTGGAAAACGACAAAGACAGAGCCAAAGCCAACGGGTAATCAAGCGCTGATAGACTAAGGGATACTCTGTAAAAGCACTGAAGAATTTAACTTGTTACAATCGATTCTTAAGGAAATTTCTATAATATCATGCTGAGATTTCTTTAATAAATTTGGGCTTTTCAAAAAAAAAAAATAATAATAATAAAAATAATTAATTATAATTGTACGCGATACTTAAAAAATTAGTAAGAGGGTACATTGTGTTCGTTGGAATGTATGTAACAGGGAGAAGAAGACATTTCCGACCCTATAAAGTATATATATTCTTGATCAGCATCAACATCCAAGTCGATATAGAGACTATAAGAGATAGAGATACCAAACTTTTACACGCAGATCCCAAGGGTGTTGGACCAGGTCAAGTTTGTTTAAAATTTTTGTTACGGCCCCTTCCACCTCAGCTAATTGCGAAAGCCGTCCGTCCGACTGTATGAACACAAGGATCTCAGTGAATATAAGAGATAGAATAACCAAGTTTGGCACACAGATTTCTATATACCTCACTCTGATCAAGTTTGTTTTAAATTGCGAAAAACCTCTACACACACAGTTTTAAAGATTATACGTTTTTTATGGTAATCACTGTTATATATTACAATTTTCTATTATCCCACTGAATCGCATAAAGATCGGACAAGTAGAAAAGCAGTTATGCCGAATTTATGTTTTCAAAGTAATACAAGTACTTTCTTTAAAGTACTTTTATATGTATTGAAATAAGTAGTCGGGTTGTCGACTATAGCCTTTCTCATTTGTTTTTATTTCTAATGAATTGTTTGGTTTATTAACAGATATTTCTGCATATAAATTCTGGGGTGAATTAATAAAAATATAAATAAATGTGGAAATAATACAATTCCTGTTTTGTTTACCAAACATAATTAAATAAAAGAATGGCAGGAAAGCTCTACATATCTTGTAAATTAATGTTTTTACTCATAGGAAATTCATTTAAAATTTTATTAAGCAACAAGTTATAATATACAATAAATAATGTTGGACTCTTATACCCTACCTCCGAGTTTTTTTTTGCACAGGGTATAAATACAAGTAAAGAAAATATCGCTGATTGTGTACGAGTAGAGGAAAACGTGGCACGCTGGAGTTGACCAAGCGATTGACAAGCGGTTTTTGGTCTTACTCCACGTACCTGGCCACGAACTGAGTCTGCGGGAATAGTATGGGAAGGGAGGGGAAGGAATGGGAAGGAAGTATTAGGATGAGGACTGGCCCTGGTCTCTTTCTCTGTCCGCGTCTATGTAGCTGCATCTGCCACTGACTGTTGTGAGTGGCAGCATTGCCTGGAGCTGAGTTAACCTATGGCAAAGTTGCCAGACAGCCGAGACAAGTCGTTGCCTTCAGCCGCCAGCCACGAGTTGCGGGTGCAACACTGCAGTTGGCATCTTTGGATGCAATTTACAGGGCTGGGTAAATTAACCACTATTGTGATTCAAATCGTTGGCATAACTGACAATTTAAATCATTAAATCAATAGATCTATCAAATTGCAAGCAACTACAAAACAAAAGAAAGCTGAAATAGATTTGAAATTGAGATAATTTTAATAAGACTCATCAAATACCGATGCATATCGATAAATTGCTGTGTAAATGAATAGTTAATGCAGCCCTAAGTGTAAAATCAACGGTTATGCGAGAGTTACATGCTATTAAACCCCTCATTTGGATCAACATCAGGTTGATGACGAGAGGAGGACACGCCTGGAACACATTTCAAACAAATTTATTTGCGCCTGCAATTTACGAGCTTTCATTTAACGACGACAAGAACAACAACAATCGCAACAACAGCAACAACGATGAAGAATAAACCTCTAACGGGGCGCATAATTAAAATGTTACGGCAAATGAGGAAGTTGTTGCTACTGCTGCTGCTGCTGCTGCTGTGGAGTGTAAGAAGAACATGGAACACGGGGCAACTTGCAACATGGCAAGCGGCAATTCAAGTTGCAGATACAACAGCATTAAACATACAACTTTCAAGTCAAGTTGCGCATGCGCCTAACGCAAATTAAATTTCAGCTTTTCGCCTTCGTTTTTTTTTTTCGCATTTTTCTTTTCTATTTTTGTAAACATATTGCAAAAAAAATATGCTAATACCCGGAGCAGTTGAGTGATGGAGTGGGAAGTGAGGGTGTCGCGGGGTTGCTGAGCAATTCAACTTAATTTGCCAGTTGACTACAATTTTTGACTCGTGATGGCTTTTTGCTACTTAAGAGCAGTTAGTTGGGTCGAGTTACCCAGGGTTACATATGAATTCCTGGCTGAAAATGTAGCTTTTTCCACCTGTATACACCAACTCCCCTCTGCACATGCCATTTCGCACCAGGTGCCAGTGGCAGTTGCTCATGTGTGAAATGAAATGCAGAAACGTTGAGGACGACACCCGAAAGAGGGAAGCATGAGGAGGAGTAAGGGAAGTGAACAGTGCCAAAGGTCTGCAACAAACATTTTGGGCCATGCACGCACATTTTTCTGCAGAGCCAGTCCCAGAGTCAGGGCCAGAACCGTAGTCAGAGCCGGATCTTGGTGCATCTGTTTGCTGGGAAATTTGTTGATTAAAGTTGTTCAAAAGTTTTTAATTGCCTGGATGTAACCGGGCAGCATACAGAGAGAGAGACGTGTACTCTGATGTGAAGATTTTCCTTTTTAACATGTTGACTGATGATGAAGATGCAGCCAAAGATTATGCAAACTAAAATTGCGAAAAACGTATGCTGCACACTTGAAAAACTCGACAATTTGCTCTAATACACCTCACTTTTTAAAAAAGTTTTCTTATTTAAAATCAATCAGATTTGAATAATAAAAATATCTAGGAAATAAGACAAATATAGAAATAAAATACGTTAATTATATCTCAGACAGCGAGTTTTTTTTTAACTTTTTTTAGCTAGCTTTAATTTTGCAGTCTTTAAAATTTTAAATAAGTAAATACTATAAAATCTTTACAATTTTTTAATTTAAACAAATTTTTCATTATCTTTCCCATTATTTTTAAAGCTTTCCTCGAGAACGCATTGAGATACTTTCAAGTGCTACCTCTTTGTTCACACCTATTTCAGTCCCCTAACGAAAATAAAGTTTGTTTTTTAATAATCCAATTCAGTGCACAACGTTTTCTCTCTCTCTCTCTCCTACACACTAAAAGTAATCGTTGAAGAAGGGGGAGTAGAAGCAGGGGCAACAACTGGAGGAGTACCCCCCAAGACATACGATTTAGTCGACGCTGTGTGATGATCTATGGCGCCTGTAGTCAAGATTTATGCTTTCAGCCGCTCAGATTGGAATAATATGCAAGGCATTTGACCAGGCCAAGGGGCGTGACGGGAATGGGGGGCGGGGGAGGGCAGTAACAGGCCCGATAAGCCATAAAAAAGCTGGCGAAAAGTTTATGCACAATTCTTGAGCCTTGTGCAAGAAATAGTACAATAAAATAAATAAGAAATTGTATAAATTTATGAGGGAGAAGCGCACTTGATAGTCGAAGCAAGTATGTCAGATCTGGTAGCAAGCAAGCAGTTCCTATTCCCTTTGCCCTCCTCCTATACCTACCAAACTTGGTTACTTCCTGCACTTTGCCAGTCGTTTTCTTATTCATTTTTTTTTTTATATTTTGTGTGTTTTTGCTTTTTAGAATTTAATTGGACATTATATCGCATATTCGCATATTGTGAGAGATTTTGCTGGGCAGGCGAAATCAATGCCTGGCCATATATCAAATTGTGTTAAAGCCAAAGGCAAAGCGGCTAAGGATGTTGGTACAACAAACGGTAATGGCCATGCTCCATTGTCTGGGCTCCAGCTGCTCACCGAGTGAGTACCATTATTTATGGTTGGCCTCTCCATTCCATTCCATTCCTTTCCATTCCCTTGTCTCTGTTTCTGTCTCAAAGAGCACTAATGCACACTTGGCATGTCGCAATCGCATTGGGGTTTCAGACACGGGTTTCGGGGGTCGTCCTTCACTCCACTTGTGGCAAACTAATGTGTGAAAAGTGTCTGGGAACGGTGGCAGCTGCAACATCATCGATGATGCCTTTGACAAACTGCTCCGCAATGAATTGCCAAATGGAAAGCACTTCTCTCGCTCTCTCTCTCCCCCTCTCTTTCCATTACATTGTGATGCTTCTCGTTCTTTATCATGCTCTAATCAAATTTGCTTATTTCGCTCATCAAAATCGCGACAGAGATTTGAGCTCGTCTCAGCTGCCAAGTCAAACTCAGTGAATTGTAAGTAAGCGGATAAGTTGGGGCAGCTTTTGACAAGGAGCCAACCAACTGTCCAGCTTGATAGCTGTCGTTCCATCTGGAAATCTATTGTTGTGCACTGTCTGAATATTCTGACAGTCTAACAGTCTGGCAACCCACGCCACATTGAAGCCCCAACTGGCGCCAGTTTTTAAATCGGCTTAAAATTATAAGCAGAATGTGACATTTTTTCATTATTATTAAGATGTTTACATTTGCGCCTCGCTCTAGATAATGGAAGAGCACCAAACTATGAGTAATGCCAGAAAAGAATAAGAGAGAGAGACTGGGAGAAATAAGAAAAGAATGAAACAATTTGCATACTACACACAAAATTGTTTAATTTAATGTGAAAATGTTTATGTTCCATAAATTTCTTTGTAGTCGAAAAAATAGCAGACATTAATATATAAAATAACAATGATTGAAATGAATAACATAAAAATACATTTTAAATACCATGAAATTTTGTAGCGAACATTTGAATGGAAAACATATAAATATACATTAATTTAGTAAAATCAATTCTTTAGCATAATACATTGTATTAAATTTAATGTATATGGGACGGAAAATGGAAAAATGTTTTAATAAAAATGTGCATATTACTTATTGTTATTTAAGTAAAATTGATATCAAAATGTTTATGTTGAAACAACTGAACAGATTAATTAAAAACAAACAATAATTTAGAATTAGAATTTGGAGTTTTAAATATTTAGACATTTTTTTGGACATGGTTTAAGCATCATCGTCTTTAATTCTACGCATTGATTATTCTTTTTATTTCAATTGCGCCATGAGCTGCCTGTTCCTTTGTCTATCTCTGCTCCCTAATGATGACATTTTAATTGTGAGACAAGCTTTACATTTTTCTCAAAATATAAAATGGAAAAAAAAATTAATAAAAATGTCAAGCTGACCCAGGGGTCCATTTGCAGTGCCTGAATGTGTCCCATATGTTAATGCGGAGATTTGGGGACAACAGGACAGACGAATGGAGGAGGCTGAAATTCTGCTACGAATTAGATGTGAATTATGTTGGACCCTAATTAATGTTGACATGGGATATTCTTTATACCTTGCACTCTACTAAACTGAAGTGAGATGAGTTGAGCTCTGGCTTTGTCTCAGTCTGAAAATATGCTAAACAAATCTCTTAGATTAGTGCGTTAACAAGGGGTCATTGGGATGACAAGTGGATTAGGTGCCATACAGGACGGGAAGAGGTCCTGAAAAATGTTTACCCTTGTCTCTTTGGCTGCAGATTAACCTGGCAGTCTACTTAGATATTCCTAAAGAATTTACATAAAAGGAATAAATAAATAAATTCAAGTTGTTTTAATTTTTCAGGGACAATTTTAAAGCGCACAGATAAAACAAGACACTTGAGGTTCATAATTAATTTTTGCTGTCAAACTGTACGCTATATGTTGACGTCAAGAGAAACTTTATTACATAATTAAATAATTTTTTTAAGTGACTTTTGCCACCTCAGTGCTGCGTCTCTCCCTCTTCCCCCCTCAGCCAAGCAGACAGCTTTTACAAGCTGACAAAAAGTTGCGAAAATGGCATTCGCACCTGACTTGGACATTTCACCTGCATAAATTACAATTTACTTTCTTCTCTCTGCCCTTTTTCCCTCTCATAAATTAAGATAAATCACGAAAGCTGCGAAAAATTGTGAAAATGCGTGGAGTAATTAAATTGGCTATGGGGAGAACTTGCAATAGGAGACAAAAGATGCAGATGCAATAAAGGAAAATTGAAAAACAATGAGAGTGCTTAATGAAAGGGAAAAACTGTCCAGACATGATCATGACTATGCATTTAATCACATTTGTATGTATGTACTATATATCCGGTTTTTTAATGACGTATCATTGTCTCGCTTTATACTTGGCGACCATTAAAAATTTAAAAAAGGATCAATGTTTTCCGACCCTAAAAATACATGGTTGTCTATATGAACGTGAATTTCGAAACTCTATGATCCTTGATATTCACATTTGGAATGTAGGTTTCTGTATGTAAAACTAAAGTCGAAATTTTTTTGCAATTCCCTTTTGCTAATTATCGAAATAATAGGAAAACATTGACAATACAGCGAACGTAAGTATTACTTGTTATAAAAATAGTTTATAGTAATAGGTCCCATTAATTAGTGCTCGTAACAATATAATTAGGTTTAGTGTTCTATAATAGATTTAATTTCTTAGAAAAAGTATGTATATGAGTTTAGTGTTTGCTACACAGTTGCAATTTGCTATCTTATTGGCTGTTTTCTAAAGTACATGAATTATTAGATTTATGTATAGAACTTACACAAATACTTTAATACCCTTTTTTGACCATTTTTGCAGATATTTGTTTCTTGAAGTTGGTAAATGTAGAAGTTATTTCATTAAAAATATTTCATATGGACAAATAATATAAAATACAGTATGTGTAAATAAACTTGTAATAGTAAATTTCATATTAAATTATACACGTACCACAAATTTCAGTACATAAATTACAGTTTGAGTTATCAAATTCTTATCCGCTTTTCTCTGAATATCATAAGTATTAATTCTTATTGGTTAAATATTGCAAAGACGACCATCGTTTTGTTCTGTAGACAAAAGGAAGGGTAACTGATAAGACTTCATTAAAGAGTAAATAAACGACACAATGTAAATTTAGTAGTAATACGACAAGCGATCAACATGAAAGTGCTCCTAGTTCTGGCTCTAGTTTTTGCCTTCGTCTCTGCCTTCGACAAGTATAAACCCGCAACTCCGATTTATCGATAATATTTTCAAAGAATTGTGCGGTGGCTCCATCATTTCTAATCAGTGGGTTCTGACTACTGCTCACTGCACTTACAAGTAAGTAGCTATCCTACATGGATTGATTTGATGTGAAATCTGACTTGACTTATGTACTTTCTATGTATTTACTTGCCAAGTCTGAGATCCGTGAACGTAATATTCGGGACCACCGACCTTAATAACCGCAGACTCACTCTAACTATTGATAGCAGCAATTTCCACCCACATAATGATTTTCATTATCCCCAACGCGAGAACGACATCTGTTTGATCAAAACACCCAATGTTGAGTTCAACGACTTCATCAAGAAGGTAGTGTTGCCTCCAATTGCCACCAGTCACTCCACCTTTGATGGAGAGAATGCTGTCATCGCAGGTTGGGGCAAGACCTCTGACTCAAGTCGCATCGGTACCAACAATCTGCAGTACGCGGACTTTGAAATTATAGACTATGACACGTGTAAGATATTCTTCCGGAACGTAGTCCCAACAACCATATGCGTTGAAACACCCAGAAGGAGATCCCCTTGCACAGGGGACTCAGGCGGTCCTCTGGTACTGCTAAGTAACAAACAACAGGTTGGGGTTATGTCATATGTTTCTGCTACAGGTTGCGAGACAGGTTTTCCTGCTGTCTTTACTCGAGTCACTAGCTACTTGGAATGGATCAAGGATATCTCTGGCGTTTACTACTAAATGCATTTTTTTATGAAATTTTAACTAAAAGAACAAAATTAATTAACGGTTTCCTCCTATAAAGTCCACACTGGAGACAAGGGTTACTGTCAAGATAAAGTTTGTTTTTTGCAATTATAGATATTTTCAAATTATCATCTTCTTTAGCTTAAGATAAATATAACACTCTTATCGTATTTGTTATTGTATGTATTATCATGCATAACTTGTTATTAAATAAGTATAGTAACTTTATGTTCGTATATATATTTAATTTGCAATTATCAGTTCATTAACATTTTTTCAACTGCATGAATCGTAAGATTTAAATATAGAACATGCACAAAAACCCTTATACCCTTTGTGAACCACTTGTGCAGATATTCTCCACTTGAAAAAGTTAAATATAATTAGTTATTATATTAATCTTATTTCATATGAACATAAAATATCAAACAAAATATTCGTTTAAAAATATACTTGTCATAGGATATTTTATATTGGACAGAACAGTATACAAATTTTCTCCAAATAAATTGCAGCGTGAATTATCAGATCCCCATATGAATTATCGCATTTGTAAGTGCATTTAAAAAATGGCTCTCCCTTGTTCACACAGAACGAAGGGAAGCTATGAATAATGCGTTGATATACGGCAACTGATAAGACTTCTTTACAGAGCAAATAAACGACGCAGTGTAAAATCATTCGTAATGCGGCAGGCAAACAACATGAAAGTGCTCATAGTTCTGTCTCTGGCTATTGTCTTCGTCTCTGCTTTCGGCAAGAAAAAACCTGCAAGCCCAATTTATATTCGGGACTTGCCTAAAAAGACCCCAAGGAAGTTTAGCATCACCAACGGTTACAGGGCTTACGATGGTCAATTCCCCTACCAGGTGGGACTCTACATGAAATTTGATTTTTTGTGTGAAGGCTTGTGCTCAGGCTCCATCATTTCCAATCAGTGGGTGCTGACTGCTGCTCACTGTGTATACAAGTAAGTGGCTAACGCTCAAGAATTGATCATATGTGAATAACTATGTACTTGAAATGATTTTTATGCAGTCGCAACTCCGTGTACATCATTTACGGTACCGTCGACTTCTTGAATCCCAGGCTCTCTATACATGTTGATAGCAACAATATCTGGCAACACGAAGACTTTAATTATTCCAATCTGGCGAACGATATATGTTTGATCAATACACCCTTTATTGCATTCAACGACTACATCAAGAAGATAATGTTGCCCCCTCTTAACACCAGGCAGTTTCAATTTGATGGGGAGAATGCTATCGTCGCAGGTTGGGGCCAGACCTCCGACTCAAGTCCCCCCGCTTGTAACATTTTGCAGTACGCGAACTTCATTATTATGAATGTCTACACCTGCCAGCTCTACTACGATCCAGGCATAGTTCAAAGCGATAGCATCTGCGTGGCCACCTCCAACGGCAGATCACCTTGCAAGGGTGACTCTGGTGGCCCTTTGGTACTAAATAGAAACAAACAACAGATTGGTGTTATGTCATATGGTTCTTTACATGGTTGCGAGAATGGTTTTCCTGTTGTCTTTACTAAAGTCACTAGCTACTTGGAATGGATCAAGGATATATCTGGCGTTTACTATTAAATGCATTTTATGCGAAGTTTAAACGATATAAAAATATTTAATTAAGTATTTTCAAGTTGGTCTTAGTAATATGTTTTTTAATAAAGTTTTAATGCAATACAAAATACTACTTTACCAGTCAATATAGTGTTTGCAAAAAACAGTATATTTAAGGCTCTAGAGTCTAGACCCAGGAGATTACTGACTAGAACTTTCTTACTTGTTGTTCTGTTCGTTTCGCAGAATTAATTGAAATATTGCCTGAAGGTAAACAATATTGAAAGCGAAATTGTTGCGGTCCAATGTGCATTGTTATCCTGGGGAACTTCTCGTAACAAAGGGCACATAAATCTTTTAGCTTCAAGCTGAATTTGCGACTTCTCTTCTTCCCCCTACATTTTTACCGTCTTCCCAGTTAACCTTCAGCCCATCTTGAGATTTTTTCGTGCTCGACTTGGCATTTAAATTGCAGCTGACTTGCGTCGACCTCTGAGAACACAATGTAAATACAAAACTTGCTAAACTATGCCGCCTGCTTGTTGTTTCGCTTGTTAACCAACTGAAAACCGACAAAACCATACAAAAAGAAAAACAAGAAATAAGAAAAAATCAAGTGAAACTCGCAAGTATCGTCAGCATTTTGCATACGAGCTCAAGTCGAGTGGTTGGTTGACGTTTAAATACCTCTCTTCGATAAGGATGCTAATGGGTATATTGATCAACAACGCACGAAGCTGTTTAATTTTAAGAAAACTTATAAGTCTTTGAATAACAACAAATTCTATACCATTTCACTCAAGATACTATTTCAAAATACAATTTCGTTCTTAGAAATTTTGTTTAAAAGGTATCACACAAATTTTTCAATTACTTCTTGCTGTCTAGGGTATATTTAAGTGCTTGATTTTACAATTCAGTGTACTTGCTTCTTGCTGCTGTTTCAGCTGCACACTCCACTTAAAAAATCGTTAAGCATAAAAAACAATAAAAATAAATACCTATAAACACTTAAAATGGCACAAGTGCCCCTGTGTTGGATCTGGTTCCCTCTGTCCCCTCATCCTTGCACTGTGTGCAACTCTGTCACCCTCTCTACCTTGGCAACTAGCACACATCCAGTCCACAGACACATCACACAGAGAGCTTGGTTCGTAAGCCAGTTGCCAAGTTGGCAGTAACTAGTTGGCCAGTTTGGCCATTGTAAATGTCAAGCAAATTTGGTTGGTTGCATTTTTCGATGTTCCGTTCTCCTACAGTTCCCCTTGGTCCCCTTTTGGCATCCCTGGCACCTCTTGCCATCTTTGCTCTTAGCCATGCGCCTCATGTGCAAGTTATGGCCATGTAGATGTCGCCAGAATGTTGTATGCAGAAGGTAAACATGGAGTTTTTCCTCTTGCTGGTTGCATGCCTCTTGTGGCAGTTTGGCATTTAAATGGGTTCATATCGAGGCGATAACTTTCCTAACTTTGCCAGTCTAACAGTAGATGTATCGCTCAATCTTATTTCGTAACGGTAGCTTCTTCTATTATCTATGTATTCCCCTCCAAGTTGTAGTCTGTTTGAATAACTTGGAAAGATTTTCATATAGTCAAAGAAGGATAATTGTTGTAAGATCTAAACCATTTATACACAAAAAGCGAATTTTTCCAAGCGTTTCTCTAAAGTAACAAAGATTTCGGATTATGAACCTCAAACTCTATTACTTTCTTCACCTGCATTCGCTTTATGTAAGTTTACTTCCTCATTCATAACAAATTATTAAGTCTTTTCCCTAGGAAAACCCACCGAGTCACCTCCCATTGAGTCTGAATCGAAATATAATTAATGCCCAAACATTTTAGCCGTGGCAGGGCTCATTTTTTGCGCATATTTCTCTCGAAGCAACGAACAATAATGTGAACCATAAGCAAAATGAAGGAAAAGCAACAATTTTTGCTAATGAATTTCCATGTATTTTTCTTTTTTCTTCAAGAGAGGCATCGCTTTGGTACGTGCCGCGAGAAATGCGCATTTAAATGTGTATGAAAATTAGTTAATAAATCACACGTGGAAAATTGATGAGCTACCGTCTGAGCTGACTTTTGCGGTAAGTTGGGGAAAATGCTCTCAAAATTAGATTTGTTTTGTTGTTGTTGCTATTATACATTTATTGTTTACTTGAGCTTTTGTTATGCATTACACGTAAATTATAAAAATGATGTATGTGGCCAGAGTCTGAGAGTCAGGAAGGAGAAACGAGACTGAAGCAAATTGCTGCAACTCTCCAAGGGATTCACAATGGATACCTTAATTAGGTGAAGCACGGGAAGAGTAAACAAGCGGGGTAAATGAAATTAATGCCGAGAGTTGGGAGAAACTGAGAGACCTTTTTGGCGAAAGAAAAAGATATTCACATTATTTATTAATACGTTCGTGTCGGTCGTTTTTCGTTGATGGGTTGTTACCCAAATAACCCCAGGTAGCTCCCATTTACCAGTTACCAGTTACGAATTACGAGTTACGAGCTAAAATTCAATTCGAAAGTTGCTCAACAATTGAAGAATTAGTGAGTTGTCAAGACGGAAGCTTAAGATTTCGTGTTTGCCTCTTATTTTCTTCACTCGAAAAGCAACCATAAACCTTTCCAACAACAACAACGGAATAGCTAACAACAGACTCCAATCAGAAATTTTAAAGGCAAAACCCCAAAAAAAAAACCCGATGAACTCATTGCCATTGTGCAAGCAAAGACCCCAATAGCTCCCTATCTGCTCATTGTCATGTAACTCAAATCAGACCAACAACAAAATCAACAGCAACAGCAACAACAACAAGAATTACATGCAAGTACAACAATAACAACACTTTGCATGTGTAGCCAAAGCACAACAAACCCAACAAACAATGAACACGACACACACACACACACACAAACACACATACACACAAACACACATACACACACCACACAAGTAAGTAGCCACAACAAGAACAACACAAATAGCTGGCTACACAAAAGAACCAAACAAGTAGAACTTGTCTAGGCCTAAACAACATAGGCGGCGTCAATGGGGGCCTAAGATCTAAAAAAAAAAAAAAACTGACTTATCATACAGAAAAAAACGCCGTGAGAGTTCTGAACAATTATTAAAATAGATGTGATGCCAATGAAATATAGAAAAATCTGGAAATTAGGATATTAATTATGATTTTACTCCAATAAGTGTAAGAAAAAGAAAGAAAAATGTTATACTTTGAATAAAAAACGGGTCCTTTTGGACCTTTAAGACGGATCTCAGAAGAAAATTAATGCACAAAATTCACAATCAGACTTTAAAAAATACCCAAGTATGTGTATTAGAATATATAAAATTGAAAATAAAACTACAATGTTATTCAAAGATTTTTTTCTAATGGGAAATATATTCTGGGAAATATTTTCCTAATAGATTGTATTATGGGATGAAATCAAAGATAATTAAAAAAATTGGAACAACTAAAGATCTAAATATCCAATTGGTGCATAATAACGAATATAATATAAAAAAATATAAATAGTATTCTTTAAATTCTTATAACTATGGAAACATGCTCGTGACTTTTTCTACCAATTTGTAATCTTCATTTAGTTGCTGTCTTATCTTTTTATGCTCTTTGGTTTTCACTATTCCTTTTACTTAAAGCCTTTCAACACAACCCCCTTTGAACATAACCCGACTCTGGCTTTCTTGCGGCGTCATCGGTTCAAACAAATGTTTCCCTTTAAAACGCAACTCCTAAAGCCGGCTATTTAAATGACTTTTCTTTCGTTTTAATGCCGTTTCGGTTTTGCAGAGTTAAGTATTATTTTTGTTTCTTTTTCTGTAGGTTTTTTGTCTTTTCTGTGTCTAAAGTCAAGATCACAAACGTGATTTGTTGTTTTTGTTGTTGTGTTGTTTTGTTTTGTTTTGTGTGTTGCTCTTTTTGGCAAGCGCTTCATGGAGCTGCAAAAGATCGTGATCTTTAAACTAAGCAAACTCTGTTGTTGTTGTTGTTGCTGTTTTTGTTGTCGTTGTTTATTTGTGGGCAATGCATTTGGCTTTTTCTTTGGCCATGCTGATTCGATCAGTCGTCACTTTGTTGCTGTTGTTGTTGCTGATCGAAGTCAACTTTGGATATAGTCGTAGTAAGTACGAGTGTGCGATTTTCCCCTAGCCAATGCTCGATTTATGTTAGCTCATTTATTTTGACAAGACCATGGGCCTAAAACCACATCGAGTTGAACTCAATTTGTGTGTGGGTGCAGCAGGCTCTATAGCAATAACTATATATCTATCTAGCCATCTCGCTCACTACAAACGTTTGCTAAAGTCTGTTATGTTTATTTTATGCGTCTCTTTTCCCTCCTCTCCCTCAAATCAGCCTCCAGCTCTCTGATTGATGTGGCGCACATTAATCAAGCCATTGAGCGGATCGCTTTGTTTGATGTTGATCAAGCGATCTTGTAACCTAGTACTCATATCTCTCCCTCTCTCTTTATATATTTTCCTCTCTCTCTCTCTCTCTCTGTCTCTCTTCTCTGTCTCCATTTGGCAATCAATCGATCTATCGGCAGTCGAGTTTGTAACTGAGTTTCGTTTAGGCTCGTTCCATTGATCGTTTCATCGAGATCGATCGATCGATCGTTGGATTGTTTGGCTGCTGTTTACGCGTTCCACTTGCTCATTTGTTTTTTTTTTTTTTTTTTTTTGGTGTTGATGAACACTTGTGGTTAATCTCTGGGGTTCGTTTCAACGTTTTTGGCTAGTTAATGGCCAATTTGCTTTCAATTAATTGGCTTGTTGTGTGTTAATGTTTTCCGTTTACGTGTTTGGCCCAAAGGCATAGTCATTGTATGAGTATTTCTATTTGTATATATTTTGCTTTAAATCACTTGCACTTTTCATCGCCCATAAATTTCACTCCAAGTTGTTGAGCGGTTTCTATTAAAAAGATCAAAGTGAAACGCAACAGAGCAGAAAAAAGTGAGAGAAAGAGAGATAAAGTGAGGAATAGAGACGAACTACCCACAAAACAGTTCTTCAGTCAGTCAATGATAGACTGAGGCATTGATAGAGTGAAGCATAGTTAAAGAGAATGAATGGATCTTTAGATATGCTAAGAAAAACGACATGCAATTTTCTTGATAACTTTAGTCATTACTGAAGCAATGACAATAAATATGGAGGCATTGATAAAAAAAAGAAATAGTTAAAGATACTGAAAAATCTTTGAATGCTTACATCAAAGGGAATTCAAAATAGTTGACAATGTTAATTTTTTTACTGTAGCAACATCTTCGGTATTGAAAAAAAGAAAAGCACAGTTAAATAGACTAAAAGATTTTTCAATGATCTCCAGTAAATTGGAATGTAAATGGTTTGACAATTTTAGTACTTACTGTAGAAATGCCACCGCATATGCGAGACGAATTTCAATGATTAACGTCTGGTTTCGTCTGGTTTTGGTCCATGCAAAATACTTTAATGTCATTTTTCAAATGAAAGCAAAAATTGTTCGGCTGTTTTTGTGGAGCCGTCGCATTCGTTTTACTACTTTGATATGCCGACGAGATGATTTTTCTTAGAATATCGAGCAAACGTACCATAAGAGAGAAAGCGACATAGAGGCATAGAAAGAGAGAGAGAGAGAGAGAGGGAGATACCCCATTGGAATAGACACATTTGAAATGATCGCCGCTCTACACAAATGAAGATGAATGGCAGATGGTGTCTATCGTTTGATGAGTTTCGAGGTTGTTTCAAGCTTTGAAGTTTTACTCTGTGCAACTTTTGGTTCATTAGCTCGTTTCCACTAATTCAGCTCCTCGAAGAAGTCTTAATTATGTGTGTTGTTGGGTCTGCAAGGGGGGTAAACTTTGTGCGGGTAGTTTGCCAAATTCTTTTGAAGTTTCTTGTGTGTGTGTGAAGTTTTTGGCAACGATGCGGGGCAAGTTTAATGGCTACACGTTGCAAGTAACTACACAAAGTATAGATTAGACATCTTTTCCTTCGATAGATTCTAAGAATTACTAACGATTTATCTCTATAAAATATGATTTAATTTTTGGTAATTGGTTTCCTTTATTTATTTTAATTTAGTTTTTCGAATAATATTCTTTGATTCGTAAAATCCCCCACAAATGTTATCTCTCGTTAAGTGCGTCAATTTAAATTTATATTAAATTTAATGTCACCCTCCACTTAACAACTCCAAGAGGCAAGTTTCGTTGTCGTCCTTCAGGCACTTGTTCCAAAAAAAAATTAGAGAAGAGGGAATGAGATTTCGGTTCCAGTTGCCTCACGACCGTCTGTTGGCTAATTTCATTTTTATGACTTTTATGCGCCGCATTTGTGTTTATTTTTTTTTTTTTTTTTGTCTTCTGTCAGAATCAGCATCAGCATCAGATTCGGATCCAGAGTTGGAGTCTCGACTCCACTTGGATGATTTATGGGCCTGGATTTTTCTTTGAATTTTTCTCATATTTTTTGGTGTATTTTTTTTTGCGCTGCTTTTGGCGTTAAAAACATTGCCAAGCTGCCATAAATTTTGTCGTATTTTGACAAGTAATAAAAATGCAGGCCACAGCTCTAAAATGCAAAGCTGCAAATGCATTCCATTTGCATAGGGCCAAAAGAAAAAACAACAAAAGAGAAGAAAGAAGATGAGACAGAGAAGGGCTGTCGGTTATTTCGATTTGTAGCTAATTTGCATATCAAAACCGAGACTCAGTCTCTTTTATGGCCGTCGAGAAATCAAAAATGGCTTTGACAAGTGTCTCCACATTTGGACGATCTCCATCGATGAACAAATGGATGAGTGCATGATTTATGGCAGTTCTTTTGTAGCTCTCCCTCTCTTCTCTCGTCTTATTTCTATTCAATTCAATATCTCATCATTTGTAAGTTTACTAATAGATTTCATTTCATTGTTATAAACTAAACTAACCATTATAAACATTTAGAGTTCATTGTTCGGAAAGGAAAAAAAAAACTTTAAGCCTCCACTGATTACCATATGAAGTTATCACTTAATCACTTTTATGATTCTACAGTTTGGATATAGTATTTGATTTTATACTTTTTATTTACTTTCCTGCTTTGCAAATAGTCGAGCATAAAACTTGGTTTATGGCTATGCTAGAGCGTAGGTTGTAGTAAACTCCTAATGAATATTATGAGACTTTCTGTTATGGTTATGTCTTTGCATCAGCACACTCAGAGGTCGTATAAGTACCAGTGCTATAAATTCTCAATATAGCAAAGGTATTAGAGCCCGTACGTATACGGAATGTGCCTTGGGCAAGTTCGGATTATGTTCTTTCAGATGTACTCAAATTTCATTTAGAGTTTTTCTCACAGTTTGGCTCAACCGGTGAATTTCAACTGTTATTTTCTTCAGTTGGGGTAATGCTTATAGTTAAGAACTGCATCGGCATCGAGTTTATTTTATTTGTTTATTTTAAATTATAAAAATCGTGCATTTCATCAGTTTTGTTAGTTGCCAAAGCTAAGCAAATCTAACATATATAATGAAGAGAAACTGTAGAAGTTGAGGTTATGTTGACTTTCAGGAACATTTACTTATTTTTTAGCTCATTTATAAATAGGAATAAAATGTAATTATCAATTATATCATCGACTTTTAAAGATAAGTAAGTTCATTATAGCTACATTTTTGTATTCCATCAAAATGGGACACTTTAATTAATTTTTTTCTTAATTTGAGGTTGTGTTCGTAGTTAGTTAATCTTTGAAACATGTTTCCATCGTTTGTTTTGATAGTTAAGCATGCCACTTGTTGCAGCTCTTACGTCTCCCCTGTTCTCCTGTTTTTGCCTCCCCTATGACCATTTCAATTAAACTCAAAAAGCCATTAGCTTGGTTCATATAAACTGGCAATGCCGACAATCCGCCCAATAACGATATACCACCATAAGCTCTTACATAATCGGCCATATATTTTCCACACACACACAGACAAATATTCAAAGTTTTTCAATTTTCCGCAGCTTCTGCTGCTGCTGCTGTCTGCCTCACACATATTGAATTGCATATAAATAAAGCGGCACTGTGGCTGCGTGTAATTATCATAAAGCGGAATCTTGTAGCGCCAATATGAAGCTCATAACTAACTTGTGAAGCCACAACCATTTGCACACAAAGTGAGGGACAGACAGAGAGGGAGAGAGACAGGGAGAGTGGGAAAGGAGGCCCAAGCAGATGGTCCTCTCTTGGCCTGGCCTAATGCCCATTTTGGCCATGGCACGTCACCAGCCCAAACGATGTAACTTTCAATTTGCGTAATTTTCAAGTGACTACGCGACCAACTGATCCCTCACCTAAAACCTAATGACTTTTGCCGTGTGATGCTATGCGAAATCGTTGGTCAAACTGGGCTAGCATATACAGATATGAAACTGTGGCCAGGATGAGTACATTTCGCGAGGGGGTGTCATGTAGACTGAGAGGCGTGGCTAACTGCTGCGTTAAGGTGCACGCTTGTCATAAAATGCCGCTTATTATGCTAGCTATTAATTTTTACTGCTTAGACACAACCTGGACCCTGGACCCTGGACCTGAAGACCTGAACCTGGTACCAAGCCGAGCCTCAAACGGGCGAACTCCTGGTCCAAAAACTTGTTGGGCGCTGCTGTTGCGCTTCCATGGCAATTTATGACATACATGCGGAATGGCTATCGCCAGACCTGGGCACATTTGGAGGCATATCGCGCCGCTTCTATCGCAGCTGTACAAATTTATTATGCGTTTGCATGCCCTACGCTTCAATTTGGCATATTAGTTAGAATGTAAAGTTGCTAATGAAACTGTAATTGAATCCTTCAAGGGGTTTCCTTTTGAAACTTTTTCAAACGTAGGAAGAATTACTTTTGAAAACGTATTTAATTAATTTCTAAAAAATGTGATCAGTTTTTCTTATCGGAACAGTCTATTTAATATCATATAACCTGATTAGAATAATCATTTCTATATATATCACTTCACAATGATTTTTTGAGATAAATCTTGGAGTCGAAAAATGTAATATTAGATCATAAAATATGTTATCATACGACGGACTTCGTGTGATATATTACTAAATTAAAACACATCATACATATAGTGTTATGTTTAATCCAATTTATCTGCCATATCTCACCATATGCCAAGTTGACTTTTTCTATATTTCTATTAATTCAGTCTTCATATTTTTCCTCCAGACTATATCATAATTTTGCAGTACAAGACTTATCGCTTTTCCAATTCTCAATATCGGTTAGAGTATCTAAACATCGTAGGTTCAATTGCTCTATGTATGCTATTTATTTCCTTTATTTGTTTCAGCATCTGCTCAGCTTATTGGGGCACAAGAAGCGAAGATGTCGGAAAGTTACCCATCATTAGCACTAACAAGCGACATTACGCTGAGTCTGTCTGTGTCTGTGTCTGTGTCTACGTCTGGGACCGAGGCTGGGGTCTTCTCTAGTCTGGGATCTTTGCTCTCAGGCTCTCAGCTCTCAGCTCTTGGCTCTTGGCTGATTACATTGGCCAGATAGTTGCGAGCACGCGTAGTTGATATAGCTTTGTCTTTCAGTACCCTGTCTCCCGTCTCCTATCATTGGGTTCACTCCTCTTGTATGTTTATTTAAGGAATTTTTATTGCCACATGTGAGTTTGACTTGAAGTTGTAGTTGAAGTTTCAGTTTGAGTTTGTGCCAGGGTCTGTGGGGTTCTTACTTATCGCATTTTTTGATTTTTCATGGGTTTATTAAATTGTTTTATGTAATCGCAGATGGTCAAATGTCATGACGGCGAATGTGAGTTGAATTCTTGAAATTACTCTCGACTTTGATTACACTCTCGTGCTATTATTAACCTAATAATGAGGCTTGTATTGCACTTGCACACATCAACGTATTGTATTATACATATATAAGATATTGTTACTGTTATTGGATTATGTTATTAAGTTCAGTAATTGTAAGTGTACTTATGCGTATTTTCGAAGCATCCATTAGATAGATATATGATTTACCGTACCTGAAAATATAAGAGGAAAGTTTAAATTAAATAATATGTATGAACTGCTTATGATAAATTTTTAAAATAGTACTGCACAATAATATTTAGTTATAAACTTGAAGTGATAAATTGAATAATGAAATAAATTGAGGGTTATCTTCTATCATTTGTGATATATTCAACAACACTTCAAGGGCTGTCAGCTTATTCATTGAAAACCTTTGAGCATGACTGAAATAATATAGTGTTTATCAACTAGATTGCGAATCGAATTTATTTGTATTCCTCAGGTGGAGATAATAATATTGAAAACAAACTTAAAAGAGCTGCCAACTCATTATCTTATAACTATAAATTACAAGTGACAACTTGTTTAAACTTAACGAATTACTTATTATTTATTAGATTGAATCGATTTTGTGGAATTTACAAATTATCCTTTTTATCTTTTTGCCATATAGTTAAATAACATTTATTAACTAACTTGTACTTACAGTACTTGTTGTTATTAATTTGTGTTGCTCCTGTCGAATAATTAAATTCAAATTGCAAATAAGATGGGCACGCAAAATAAACAATATAATAAAGATTTTTAATTAAAAGCGGCAAATACAAAATGTATGATGACAATTATGAATTGAGATGTGAACTGTTTATCGTCCCCTATGTGTGTGTGTGTATGTTTAAGTGACTAGTTTCACTTTCTCAGTGAGTTGTCAATTTGAGGCCTGTCACATGAAATTGTCAAAAATGCATTTAGACGGGTTGCACAGTTGGTTAGTGGGTTGGTCGCAAATAATTTTCATAGTTAATTGACAGGCAGACAGGCTGAGAAATGCTACCGATTCCATTAGCCTAACTTGTCGTCAAGAGTTTCGATTAAAACTGAGTTGTATATAGAGAGGGGTATATATATGGTGGTATATATTATTATTATTTCGGTTTATTTTTTTTTTTTTTGGCTGTCAATAAAGTCAATAAAATGTAACGCCTGCTGTTGCTGCCTTTGGGGTGTTATTTTGGACCATGTCTGTCGCTTTATTTAATGCCAACATGTTTTACAACATTATTAGACAACGTCATAGAGCCAAACCACGAACCGGCTAAGCTGGCTAACATGGCAAATTTTAATTACCAATATTTTCCAGGTGTCGAATCAACGTCCCACGCCATTGGCAACATTTTGCATTTTATGACAGTCGCCTCGACCCCCGTTGCCTCCTTTCCTGCCTTTTTGCCCTCATCGAGTTGAGTAGTGTTTTAAAAATTTAATTACACATTTGTAGCTGTTGCTAATTAGCGTTATGTGACAAACAGTTCTAATGGCTTGTAATTGACCAATATTTGTCTGGGCCATTGATATTTAATTCATTTATATTTATGTGCTTAACAGAGCTTAGGTTCTTCGGTTAGTTTTAGCTATATGTAGCTCTAACCGCGGGCCACCTAATTGAATTGTCGCTGTGGCTAATTCGCAATGTGGTCGGCATAAGCCGCTTATTGTACTTCGTTTTCGGATTATTTATTTATACATTTAACTAATACAGTGACTTTTCTATTTATAGCTAATTCTTAGCTGTCCATGTCGTTATTAATTTTATTTGTAGATACGCCGTAGATATCAAATGACATTTTCTTATCATTTCAAAGGGATTACTTTTTTTTAATTAGAGGCATTATCATTTCTTATTATTTTAGTTCTTATGAATAATGTTTTTTCTTTGTTTTGTGTTATAATTAAGTAGATAAGATATTAAATACCATTTCATAATTGCAGATAGTAATTTTCGTAGGATTCCAAAGTCTAACTCATATTTTGTCCATTCAAACTCGTTATTTGTATGTTAAAATATTTCTAAGTTCATTTGTTTGACTAATAGTTTATTTTCGAAGATATCAAAAGCATTTATATAAGTATATTTTTAATTTGGTTTTTACTCATATTTGTGTACATTTTCTTGATTTTAATTTGTAAATTATTTTTCAGGATTTAATGCTTTCCTTTTTTAATTTGGCTGAAAAAAACACATTTTTGAAATAAAGATTTAACTAATATTTATATTTTTTTTAGATTTTTTTATATTTTTGTATAAAATAAATAAAATTCGTTATATTTTTTGCATAAATGTATATAAATTCACTTCACAGGCAATCACAAAGTTCATCATTGCATCATTTCCTCAATTCACTGTGCCTTAGCAGTGATGATGATGATGATGTGGGGGTCCATGGTGGTGATCATAGTGTCCATGGTGGTGCTCAACGTATCCATGGTGATGGTCATAGTGGTGCGACGGTGGGCCGTGGTGATGATGGTGATGATGATCGTGGTACGTCGGCGGTGGTGGAACGTGGTGGTGATGATGGTGGTGCGGCGGTGGCGAGTGTCCGTGGTGGTGGTGGTGATGGTGTCCATTGTGGCCCAAATGCAATCCGAAATGGATACCAAAGAGACGATCCTCGTGATGTGGTGGCGGCATTCCTGGACTTTGATAAATGCTTTTGTAATCCTTTACTACTGTAGGTCTTAATTCCTCAACTGGAATATTCGTACTGTGCCAAGGCTAGGCAGAAATAGCCAATATATACGAGTTGATTTAGCGGTCTTATCAGATAACAAGTTCTGGTAATGTACATAGGCTGTTATCTTATCAACCAGAGGCCGTGAATCATTGTGAGTCATTTCGTATGTTAAGTCGTAAAGATACAGGTACTTTTAGTACCTATACGAATATTATTATTATAGATTGTATCTGGTGAATAACACGTTTCAGCTTAAGGTGATTCCCTCCCATGAAGAAAAAGGCATTCACAATAGACATAGAACAGATAACGTTACCATCTAATCGAGGTAAATAAATAAATAAATCTGTTTATGCGTCAGACACGACGCAAACGAATAAAGCTACAGGAAAAGTAACTTAAGAAAAAAGGAAAATAAAATGGAAAACATGCCACAAAGTGTGGCAACTTTGTTGTATGGTGGCGTCGAAAAGTTTTGGCATCACAAAAGAAAAGAAAAAGATACAAAAAACGAGAAGAAAAATGCAAGACGCCGTCGACAATAATTTCCGCCTGCATGCCGGAGTCTGGACCGGGAGGATAGAAAGCCAGAGTGCCAGACGAACTCCTAAATATATTTATACTTGATACACTAAAATACTGGATGGATGACTGGCGCATAAAGTGCGAGAAAAGTAAAGCAAAGCACGCGATAGACACAAGTCTAAGAGCCAGAAAGTGTGACTACTTTTGTATGTAGACTTTGCTAGTGTTGGTTAGCGGCATGTCTGGGAAAATGGGGGTTGAGAACGATGTCATCTCAAGTGCTTAGTGCGTGCAAGCGACGCGTCGCGTCGTTTTCGTAGACTCAACAATAACTTTTCCTGCTGAGCCCCCTTTACGAGGGGAAGGGAGAACGCGGGGAAGGTAGCGCTGATAAACTGCGTTGGAAGTTATAAAGCGATTAGGAATGTGTTGCGGCAGGATTGCCAAGGGGGTGGAACCAACAAAAAAATAAGGAAAACTTTTTACTTGGCTGTATCAATTTAATGCCTATTTAAAGTGTGAGCTTCCCCCGAGGCAAGTCGGGAAATGCAGGTGCTGATACTGGAGTTGGTAATGCATAAATTTGATTTTATGGCAGTGCCGTTAAGCACTTGATAAAGTTTTCCAGCAATTCCAACGGTTTCTGTTGTCAAAAATGTACATTAAATGGAACTTAAAGAAAAAAGAACGGTTTCGAAAATTGTTCTAAGTATATTATTTTAAAGATAAGTTCACTTTAAGAAATAAAAAAAAAAAACATTAGTGGTCTTAAAATCTAGATGTTTTCTTCTTTTAATATATTTAGATTTTTGATTTGTGTACTTTTTTTGTTTACTTTATCGACAGCCCATTATAATCAAGGGAAGTCCTCAAGTCCAATTAAAATCCAAAGGAAACTCACTTAGACAGTCGCTTTTAAATTGAGCTCAGGACAAACAAAATCAAATCCAATCCAAACACACAAAGAGAAACCCCAGTTGTTAATTCTGGGCAATATTCCCTTCTCCATTGGCTTACATAAATATGGCAAATTAATAATTTCATCGACAACTGTTGAAAGTGTCGTTGTTGCTGCTTTTAATGCTTCGATATTCAGATGAAAATCATAAAACTCTCTCTAGATTCAAATATTAATTGAAAATGTCACAAGTCAGCGCTATTATCGTAAATTATAAACACGAATCGAGGGTTGTTGGTTTTCTGTTGAGGGTAGGCAAATCAAATCAAAATATTATGATTATTATTATTATTAATATTACGTGAGCGGGCAAAATACGAAAAATTTGCAACCCTCCCAATTGAAGTATTGTACTTATCGACAGGGTGTGCAATTTTCATTACATAATGAAATGTCAACAGAAAATGCCGAGGCAACCTTGGCTACATTTAAATATATATTATTTTCGATAACTTTAAAGGGTTGCATGACTCATCTGCCATGCATCATGGTTGCCCAAATGTAACTCGCCAGGACCTGCCTTGACTTCGCCCCAGGACCAGAGAAATTTCAAAGCTGCTGCAGCTTCCCTCAACTGACTATGCAAAAATGCAGCCAAAAAGCATATAAAATTATTATGCGGGTGAAAAGGAAGGGAAAAGTCCCCGAAAACCCGCTTATGACAATGCTCAAAGGCATTTTTTGGTCAGCATCAGCTAAAAACCAGACAGCAGTGGCAATGGTGACAGCCCTGGCATGGTCATATAAAGTCCAAATAAACTCGAAGTTGTTGACAAAAGGGTTAAAGGCCATAATTGCGGTGCGAGAATGAGATAGGGATAGGGATAGAAACTGTGCTTAGAGAGGGACAGTTTCGTGTTCGTCTGGCACATTAAACTGAGAGTAGATTTTTATTGAAAGTGTAAACATGACGACAGACCAGAGTCATCAGAATTATAAAGGCACACAAATTTTGGGGAATGCGCAGAATATTTGTGCGCATATTTGTGAAACCCTTGAAACACTTTTGAGTACAATGTTTTAATGGAATACTTTAGTAGACGAAAGCACTTTAAGCTGCACTATTACAAAGTGCTACAAGGTTTATTAAATCTAGCCATTAATCTGAGAAAATTGTAACCGAAAGACGTTCTATAAAGGGAGAATGAAAATTTTATTTTAAGATATTTAACAAAAAATTGCATTTGATGCAACAGACTAAAGACTACATTTTGGCAATTTCTTAATGTTATATCTTTGACATACCCTGTAATTGTTTACGTTAAATCTTAATTATTATCTTACCCACGTGCGTATCTAATTACATTGCAAAGGTTCATAGTATGACTACAGAGTATCTGCCAGTCGAGTATTCGAACATTTCTTAATAATAATATTGTCCACTTGTCCTAAGTAGATTGTGAGTCAAAAACGTCTAAAAATACATCCCCAATGTCAAGCGGCCCCTTTTGTCAAATTCTGTCCCTCAATATTTATTTTATAAAGCTTACAAATTTGCGCAAAATTTTGAACCCACAAAGACAGAGAGCGAATAGGATAGACAGATTGTATGTGATTTGGGAAGGGGGAAGTGAAAGAGCAAATACGAATAGAGGTTCATATGAATGCGATCAAAAGGGGGAAACATAAAACCCGAGGACAAAAGACTTCGCTGACTGTGTGAGGAGCTAACAAGCAAGCGTCCCCCATTTTCCAGTTCTTTTAAGTGATTTCAACCCGGAAATGTCCATAAATCGATTTTGAGGGTGGCAGTACCTAATGCCGTTACCCTCCAACTTCGAGTCTCTGCCTGTACCGCAACCAAATCGAGGAGTCCTTGCAACACATGCGGCGGTCGCTTTATGGGATAAATGAATGAATTGAAATGGGCGGCAAGTGTATCGACTTCTGGTTGCGTTGAACAAGAATCTGGCACACTTGTCTACAGCCCAACCACTCCGCCCTCAGTTAGCACAATGCAAATAAAAGTTCATTACAAGCCCAGCCAAGACGCTTAAAAGTTCCACTGAATGTGTCGAGGCTTTTGTTATGGCCAACCAACTCTGTCCTGTCCCATTTCGGAGTGTGTTCTTTCTTATTGCTGACTTTTATGGTCATTGCCCCCCACGCGCCATCGGGTTGCGGGTTGAGGGTTGCGGGTTGAGGGTTGCGGGTCGTCGTGTGTGCGGCACATGGCACCGGATATGCCACATCCGAAGAGTCCGCACAGTCCGCATAGTCCGCACAGTTTGCAGAGCGTACAAAGCAAAGTCAATAAAAAATTCTAAAGCCAAAAAGGAAATAAATTAACAATAAGCAATGATTTTTTTTCTCTTTTCTGCCAAGTTTTTGATACGTCTATAAGCACGGATGATATGGTATCGCTTATCGGTAATCGCTTATCCACAATTGTCGGATATTGTACATAATTTGACGCCGGTCATTTGCTAGTAAAGTCGCAAGAATTCAACAATAACTGACATTTTCTTTGAGCTCTTATTTAAGTAAACAGAAATACATGAGATGGTTGACTTAACCTCAACTAACTTTGATCTTTGATTTATAAAAATTATATATATTACCTATAGCCTTTTTTCCAATTTCATATTACGATAACTTAACTTTCTTTAGATTGCACCTAATTCAATGTACATAACCTCAACTTAATCCTAAACAAGCATATATTTCATTTATTATGCAATTTCCCATTAAATAAACTTCACTTTCATTGACTGTCAAGCTTATCGCTTCACCTTAACCTCATTCGAACTGCAACTTAACCTCACTTTCTATATCAAGAAACGACAACGTCATAGACAGTGCTTGCCATTAGCTTGGCTTGGCAATTTTTAATCAATTTACTTGCATTTTTATGAAATTTCATGCCACTTAATTAGCCCACAGTGCTGCAACCGCTTCCGATGCCACAGCAAAAACCTTAATTAACCCATTACCTTTTGTGCTGCAGAAAGAAATGTGGGGATTACAACAACAAAGAAAACCAACAACTAAGTATTCAACACGTCATGCAAAAATGCCAGGAGGAAAAACTTTTAACGCTTTTTCATGCCAAAAACATGTGAAAGGTGTTGGCCCGGCTAAAACTTTGCTCGTTGTTTTTTGAAGTTGTGCCAATAAATTTTGGACGCTGTAGGGTTAAACAAAAGCCAAAGCCAGTGCGAGTTCTGTGTCCTGCTTCCTCTCTGAAACTAATAATGAAACCTAAGCTACGACTGCACTCGACAAGACCACAAAAAATTATGTTCGAAGTAATTAACAAACGTTTTTTTTTCCTCTCTTTGTCGAAAGATTCGCACAATTGAAAAACAGAGATTTTTTTTTTTTTTTTGGGAGGGTCGACAAACTGAAATCTTGGACCGCCAGAAAGTTGAGCACTTTAGAGAACACCACTTGATACGCCCCCGTCCAAAAAGCAATTTACACGCCCAAACAAAAAGAATGGCAAAGATTCGTTTTCATCTCTCGTGCTTTTATCAAATTAGACAAAGGGGAAAAATTTTCCTTGGCAAAAACCTTTTCGGGTGTGGCTGCCAGGGGTTAAAGGTGTTGGCATCAAGCACGGGAATTACCCCCCATATATCGAGGCTATAGGCCGAAGATACCGAATACGAGTATAAAACTGCCAAAAAAGAGATTTTAATGACAGCAGCAACCGCTGCGCTTTATGGGCTTTATGTGAGGGATGCTCAGAAAACCATTCAATATGGGCGTGTTTATTGTCGCCAACGGCGTCAGGATATTAGAAACAAACAGAACAGCAGGAGGTCCCACCAATTGCCTTATACCAGGACCAAACCGATAAGCGTCAGCCCAGAAAGACAATTCCACTGTGTGGCCATAATTTGCGAAGAGGATGTTGTCAAGATGACTTTAATGTTCACATCCATTAACCAGAGTTCAAGTTAAGTAAAGATTTAGTAAACATTGATAAAGAAATTTTAGTCTAATCTCAATGAATCAACGTTACGTTAAATAAATTTGGAAGAGAAAAATCAAATCAAGCTGACTTCAATGTTTGATTCTATTAGATAACTATATTCTAAATACTTGTATTAAAATTCCAACCCCAATTAACTTTTCAACATAGCCTTAGAAAAGTTTTCAGCAACAATGTAAAATAATTGTTGACGGTGTTTCCTAAAATATATTTGTATATAAGTATTTCAATTCTGACATTTACAACTTGTTCCAAGAGTTACCCAAACCTTAGGCACATTCATTAGCCTCTGTCCGCGTCTTTTCTCAGATCTCGCATCATTAACATTGCTTTTCACACTTTGTGTCATTGTTTCCTACTGGTCATTGGCCTGGCCGAGACAAAAACGGAGACCGGGACCACGAACGTTTCTGCTTTTGCCCTTGGGCGTGTAAAATGCGTAACGCGAATATTTTTTTTTGTATCTTTTTCTTTAAGTTTTATGTTTTTCAAATCATATTAATTTAAATTAATGAATTTAATTGCGACTAATTAGTGACCCGCCAGTGCCGACATCTTGAGCCCCTAATGATCTGTCTCACAACCGCTATGCGAAATTTCCATGTTCTATATAATTATAGCTAATGCTCAAATTCGCATTGGCCAAACAGGGGTTAAGCTCAGATATTTTAGCTTCAAAGTGCTACATTTATGCAATCCATAATTATTTAATAGGAACAGTAATAAAAAATAATAAAACCAATGAGCAACGACGTTATAATTACAGCTTGAAGCTATGCAAAATTTAACAATTAAGATAAAGAGATATCTACGAAAGATAATTAGATTATAATCAAAGGGGGAATGAGCTATACAAAATTGAATAGCTGATACTCTAAGTTATGTTCAAAATATTTATAGATTTTTTTGAATTTGACATATATTATTACATCTAGTCAACACAGAGAATAATGTCTAACAAATCAGTTCTGGTTTGATCAAGTTAGCGTACTTATGGAGCACGTACTTGGAGATGACAGATTTAGACTTGACTTGTGCATAAACAAATGTAGAAATATAAATTGTAGAAGCCGCAAAAACGTGCGAATAAAAAATTCATATAAAATATGGTAGGGAAAAAGTTAGCCCACATGCAACTGGGTGTTAACGAACTCCTTGTACACTTGGGGACACATATTCCCCTCGAAAACTGATAGCTCCCGAGTGTGTGGCAGGTATCATAACCTAGTTATAATTCCCGCTCCAGGTGTGTGCCGAACGGAGCTTAAGAGGGACAAGCGCTAAATTGCAAATGTAATCAACGATACGGGAAACCTCTAACCGATGGGGCACTCACAACAACAACCACAACAACAACCACAACAACAACCACAACAACAATGATACGACGACAAGAAGTTGCACTGAACGCAGAAGCTGTGGCAATCGCAACATGTTGTCGTATGTACCGCTTGTAGTCGAGTGTAGCAACAACTTGACGATATCTACTATCGCTGCTGCTGCTGCTGGCTTCGCTGTCGGCGTCGCCGCTTAGCAGCATCTCACGCACGTATCACGCTTTTTGTTGTCGCGTCGTTGTTGGCAGCCATTTCTGCTACCGGTTTTACGCGTCAAAGTGCGCGTAACTTTTGCCGCATGCCACATTCGACGACGCAAAACATTGTTGCTGTTGTTTCAAGCTGTTGTTGCAGCTACTATTGTTGTTGTTGTTATTATACTGCAAGTTGGTTAACAGTTGTTGACTGGCAACTTCGTTACTTTTATCCTTTGTTTGAATACACTTTGTAGCATGAGTCCTAAAAGTATTGAGATCACTTTAAAAGCGGGTTTTATATGGTCACCCTGAAACTGATAATATAGCGAAGCCTTTGTTAAGCCATGCTTTAACTATTTGTTACGTATATTTCCAGAGTTTACTAGTAAAAGAAAATGAAACTCTTATATGGTCACCTTAAAAATGTCAAAACTAATTAATCATCGAAAAGGTGAGGAAAGAAAAGGGTAAGCATTATCTTTAGCAGACAACCCTTATTATCTAATAAAAATTAAATAAAAATGTTTAAATTCTTTTGAGGGGAGACAAACATATACGTGTTAACATATACGGTCACTCTAAAAACAGTTATTTGATGTAAGGAAGAGAAACTAGGACTATGAGAGAATTGCATGGAATATTTTTATTTCATCTGCAATTTTGCAAGTGTATCAATTTTTTTTGCTCCTCATCACGTTTGAAATTTCTTTTCTGAATTCCTCACAACTGGATGAGGCTCTGTATCATCTTCTTTGTGAACTGGTCGCATATGTGTCTTGCATGCCGTGTTGTGTATCGAGCTCATTCTTTGAACTTGCCTGGTATTTCATTTCATTTGGCTTATTCTGAGCTCATTCATTCATTTGCTATTTCATCTTAGTATTGTTCCTTGAAATTCATAAGGGGAATTGCCAGGACAACGGTTATGAAATTGGTTCCTTTATTAAATTATTTGTGCCTTGTTTTTTTTTCGACAGATTCAAAGGATTCCTTTTGGATCAGTGGCATTTCCTTTTTACAAAATGCTGCATAGCAACATAGTCCTGGTCAAATGCATTAATGCAGTTGGGTTCAGGGCTGCCCTTAAGTTCCTCCCTCCCCTATATCATAAATCATTCATACGCATTTCTTTTTATGCCACTCGATAAGACGATGAGCTGCTTGGCCATTTGTGCTTTGTGCTCAATTCAACTGCTCGATTCCAACTGCCAACTAATGCAATGCCAGCTTTCAAGTCCCACAAGCTTCACTAACCCCTCTCACAAGTCTCACAAGAGTCTTGCAACCAGCTAAGCCCTGGATAAATTATGTTAATATCATGGCCAGTAGTCGGTTTATTCTATCTCTCTATCTCTATCTCATTCTCTGTCTCTTTCTCGCTCTTTATTATAATAGCTTGACAAATGAAGGAAAACCAACTGCAATTGCGAGTATTCGCCATAAAGATACCCTGTTTTAACTAGCCTACATTTCAAAATTTATATTAAAACTTCATTTTGTCATTTATTTTTATATTCGAGTGTATAAAGCCTTTAAAAGTTTCACTTACAGGGTATCAAGCTCACAGACAACTTGAGCTGTATTATTCGCAAAAGCGCAACAAATTGTTAATTTTCTTTTCTTTTAACTTATTTTCGTACTTATCCTTCCATCTCATCATTCATAGTCTCAAAGATTCTGCTTTCTGCTTTTGTTTTGTTGACTTACATATTTTTGTGCCAGTTTTCTTAAATACATTTTGTAGTGTTGACTCGCAATGTAAATTAAAAATAATTGTTAACGCAAAAGAATAATTCAGAAAGAAAAGAAAATAATAATAAGTTCTAAGCTAATAAAACAAGTTGACGGCCAAGCTTATTTAATTTTTTAGTATTAGTGCCAGTTTTCTTAAATATTTTTTATAGTGTTGACTCGCAATATAAATTAAAAATAATTGTTAACGCAAAAGAAAACGTTCAGAAAGAAAAGAATATAATAATAAGTTCTAAGCTAATAAAACAAGTTGACGGCCAAGCTTATTTAATTTTTCAGTATTTCACTTTAATATTGGTAGAGATCTAGCAAATAATAAGAAATGCGTATCTTATAGAGTAAATACTTTATTTATGACAGAAATTAAAACAACTATAATAATGTGATTTTATATCAACTTGCTTGCGTCTTACGGCTTCAATATTCTACATTGGAAATTCTATAATTAAAAACAAAACCAATGTAAAAATATCTCAAAGTATCTAATAATTAAATTAAATTAAACAGCTTCGAACTAAATTTAAATACTAGAACATATGGCCAGCTGACAATTACTTATTCACATGGTATGCTTTGGTATTTGGAATTGAACAATATAAATATCAGCTGGCAATTGGTGCAATTACGCCTACGATTTACACCGGGCCTATTTTAGATGCTAGACACACCCGCACATACACATACGCACAACCAATCAGATTACTGCCCAGGCATTTAGCATACATTAAATATTTGCCTTTTGCATTTGGCAAATCCCTGTCTATAGAGACGGAACACATTTATACAGGTGATTCATAGGCATCTTTTGTAGCTGCCCAAAATAGGGAAATCCATCAAATGAGCTGCCAACGCGTCGCGCAGTCAATACAAATTGATGCAAACCCCTCATACTACCCTCTCTCTGTCGCTTACATTTATTTACTTAGCGAAAAGTGCCTGTAAGAGTTGGAGACATCAGAAGGGAAGTAGGGAAGGGTGGTGGAAAAGGGGGGTAGACTATTCCTATCTGTGAGCATTATTCAATGTTTGCTGCGAACGTGCGCAAATTACAAATTCAATGCACGTAGCCAACGGCGGCGAGACTTCAGGCGAAGCTGGCTGTTGGGAGTTAGAGGAGCTGCTGGCTTGAAGCTGGTAGCTGGTTCTGGCCATGTTTACGGAACGGAACGTCGCTGCCATCATCGTCGCCTCAGAGCGGCTTGGCAACAGCAACAGCAACAGCTCTCAACCAGCTGACGACACATTAAAATAATGTATTTTTAAATTTAACATTAATTGTCGTTGAATGGTTTCTGAATGGGCTCTCTTTCACTCTCTCTCTCTCTCTGCCTTTCTGTCTCTGTCTTTTACCGTTGTGTGCCACCATTTTGGTTGCCCCCACCCCCCAGGCCTCTTTTCGAAGCAACCTCTTAAGGAGTGTCTCCTTTTCTCTGTGCTCAGTGCATTAAGTCATCATTTTTACTTGATTTTTCTTTCGTTTTTCATTTTGCCAAAGATTTTCATAAATCGTTTTGGCTCGATGTTAATGTTTTCCATCTTTTATTACAGCCATGCAATTGGGGGAAATATGTTTTTTATGGCTTTGCCATTTTGCATGCATTAGCGAATGTCTGTCGAAGGTTGGGACGCCTGTTTAAGTGGAAAAATTTGTGTTTGCATAGCACTCGAAAAATTGCAATAAGCTTATTTTAAGATAAGTCCTAAGTGCGTGCGAGTCTTCCAAATGTAAAATTTTCTAATAATTGATATTTGTAAATATTTGAGTTATAATCAATCCCACAAAAAAAACCTCTAAAC
Organism: Drosophila innubila; assembly: GCF_004354385.1. Classification (NCBI taxonomy): domain Eukaryota; kingdom Metazoa; phylum Arthropoda; class Insecta; order Diptera; family Drosophilidae; genus Drosophila; species Drosophila innubila. The sequence goes on from NW_022995376.1 coordinate 20,404,640, forward strand.
GAGGTAAAAGTCTAGTGACGAAAGCAATTTCTAGACCCAAAATTTCTGATATCCAATTTTGTGACGAACAAAATTCAGTTTAATCTAAAATTTTAAATAAAAATATAAATTAATATAAAAACGAAAATTGGCATTGTGCACTGTGAGTAAAAGGGTGATCTTCTTTGTACATAAAATAACTTTTGCGCAGTGCCGAATGCCAATTTTCGTTTTTTTATATTAATTTATATTTTATTTAAAATTTTAGATTAAACTGAATTTTGTTCGTCACAAAATTGATATCAGAAATTTTGGTCTAGAAATTGCTTTCGTCACTAGACTTTTACCTCGTTTAGAGGTTTTTTTGTGGATATCAGAAATTTTGCAATTGCTTTTGCTTTTGACATTGTAACTTTATCATTAATGCAGGCAAATAGTAAAATATAAAAATTTAGTTGTTGAACGTATTTCATATTTAAAAAATTTTTTTTCTTTAATTATAAAGAAAAACTAGGGGGCCCCGCCCCCTGCTCGCTTTGCTCGCGTTGCTACAGCCGAGCATACTATACTGTCGGAGACCTCGTACTTACTATGAAAAAAAAAGTTTTTCATACTAAGACTTGGATTTCACCCGATCGGTCCTATGACAGCTATATGATATAGTGGTTCCGATTAGAACCAACTTTGTTCAGGATATATAAGTCTTAAATAAATGCATATTCTATTAGTTTGGTTACGATATCTAGTAAAACAAAAAAGTTTTTCATACTAAGACTTAATATTGGACCGATCGGTCCTATGACAGCTATATGATATAGTGGTCCGATTTGAACCAACTTTGGTCAGGATATATAAAACCAAGTTAAATGCATATTGTATTAGTTTGGTTAAGATTTCTCATTAAACAAAAAAGTTTTTCATACTAAAACCTAATTTTGACCCGATCGGTCCTATGACAGCTATATGATATAGTGGTTCGATTTGAACCAACTTTGGTCAGAATATATAAAACCAAGTTAAATGCATATTGTATCATTTTGGTTGAGATATCTCATAAAACCAAAAAATTTTTCGTACTAAAACGTGATTTTCGACCGATGGAAAAATGTATTTATTCACTTAACAGGTTATATATTCCGAACCCCTCAACCAAAATTTATGTTTCATATACCAAAAAACGCGAAATTGTACGTATTACAACATATTAAAATTTAACAAAAATCGTTAGAGCCGTTTTGGCAGAAATCGCCAAAATGTAAGCTAAAAAACTTTATTTCACCTGTAAAATGTTACTTGAATACTTTAGAAAAAAAGTTTAAAGAAACGCCTAAAAGCCCTCAAACACACCTTTCTAATGATATATAGAACATATCTGTAGCTTCTATGGTTTGGAAACTGTTGAGGTTTCAATTTTATGGATTTAGCGTTTTCCCGCTAAACTAGCGGAAATTGAAAAAGTCGTAGAACAAACATTTCTAGATTTTAAAAGGAATCAATCCTCATCATTACATTTAAGCTTCTTTAGCGCTTTGATGCAAACAGACAAACAGACAAACAAACTGACTTTTCATTTCATTTTGAGAAGTCCACTAAAATTTTCAAATTTATTTATCTTTTGAACCAGTTATCGGATTTGGGTGATTAAGGTATCAATCGACGCGTATTTTAAGTAGAATTTTTAAAAATAATAAATTTTACCAAAAAAGCCCCAACGGCCCCATAAGCTGCAATTATCAAAATTTTTCCTCCCACTTACACCCCGTATCTCATGACCCAGGTTGGTTAGAAAAGTTTTAGTACGCCATTTTGTAAGTTAGAACTAAACCTGTCGATCGGTATAAAACTCGATCTGATCGGACAGTCGGCGCAAATTTTCCAACTTAGCTGTATATATAGTTAGTCGCCTTTCGCACCCTTCGTGCTGCTTTCGTCACTAACGCGAACTGCCGTCCGCAGTGATCTTTGAAATTATCTTTAAACTTAATATTACAGAAGATAAACGTAAGTTGGAAATTTAATATTGGATTTCAATCGGTTCTCTAGCACTTGTCCATTTTCTACTTATCTACTTGTGAATTATGCTTAATGTTATTTTAAATTGGAAATTGAATCGATTTGAGTCTAAGAGCAATATACAATTTTTTTAAGTCAGTTATATGATTTTATTTTAATTTCTTTATGTGCTTGTATCATTTCCTAACTATCAATAAATCTAATCAATTAAATTACCTGAATTAAAAGCATGCGTTACACATCAATCGAATATTGGATAGAAAATAAAAAAAAAACATGTACTCCATTTATCACAACCCAACTATATCTAATTGTTATCTTCTGTGGATGACTAATTGACTGTTGCACATCTACAGTAGCTGGATTTTGTTGGCAATTAAAGTGAACTATATATCTTTCTTACGTGTAGGTTAATTACTCGATAATGCCATTCAAGCATTGATTGCTATTATCCGGTGTTAAGTCCCCGCCAAAGCTCTCACTTTACATTCGGCATTTACAATGTGAGGGAGGGGTGCAGCTAATGTGCAGCTCTATATACATATAGTCGTAAGTGGCCATTGAGAAGCCATCGCAGAGTGTTCTACTCATTCATTGGATTTGCCTAACAAGCCATAATCGTGTGGTGCTGTATTTAATTACAGTGCCTGCCTTCAAATTCCAATTGGAAATTGCTGCGGGTCGAGGCGGGTGTGGAAATTGGAGTCTTGAACAGAGGACAATCAGCAGTAGCTAGGAAATTCTAATGCGCCATAATGCCAAACACAATTGAGTCATTAAGCCGCAATCTAATTAAGCCCAAAAATGTGAACGGCTATCCAGAAAAAACACAACAGCAACTACAGCAACGATAGCAAGAGCTAAGCGAATTCGCTTTGGTAACTGCTCGAGATTTTTGTTCTTGTTTCTTGTTCTTTGACCCGAAATTGGAGCTCATGAGTACAAACAAAAAAAAAGAAAGAGAAAAAATAAATAAAGGAGAAGAATTATCCAACGGTCTAAATCTACGTTGGTTTTTTTACGGCATTTTAACGTGACCATTTTAGCAACCATTTTGTTTTACATTTCTTGGCTAAGATTTATTTCGTGTCTGCTTTCGACCACGTAGGTCATTAAATTGCTTAGAAATCGCGGACATCAACTCTACGGAACTGCTAAGGCCGCCCTGCCAGACACAACCCGGCCCGTTTTTAAATGAACCACAAAATGACTGGGAAACGGGCGGCACGCACCGTCTGTCTTAACATGTACAATGGGCCAAGCTCAACAAAATGTGACTAAAAATCCGAAAGGGGTGACTTGAGAAAATTACTAGCAAAAAAACCCCAAATTTTGTGATACTATTGAAAACATTTCATATTTGAATACAAATATCATATTTTAATACAAATATTATAATAATTATAGTATTTCGCATTTATATTTTAAAATATTTTATCTTTCTAAATCAAATGGTTATATATATATTAATTATTTATATATATTTATTTGATTCATAACTAAAGTATGAAGAATTGCTATTAAAAACATATAGAGCTTCGACAGTGAAAAAAAAAAATTTTATAAAATAACTTTAAGCTAGATGCCCTAAGATTATTTTGTTTCAAAACAAGTTGTAAAAAAATAATAAAAAAAAAATCAGTTTAGGATGTTAATTTATTTCTAAAATAATATATCATATTTCTACCTAATAATGTTCTTATTTGAGTGAGAAATTCGCAATGTTGCCCCTTGTTTGTTTGTTGCTTTAGTTCTTGGGGTTTGTTATGTCTGCGCAGCATCGAAATAGATACAGTTAATGCCATAAAATGATGTCTAATGACGGTTTCGCCTTACATGACGAAAACTGACGGCTGCTGTGGCTCAGAAGTGGGGCTTAAACTGAGGTTTTGGCAGAGGTTCGGTTGGGTTAGTTTGTGTATCTATTAAGTGCTGGTAATTTATAATGACTTCCAAGTGGGGTCCATCAAGTTAAAGGTCAGTGGAGTGAGGAGTGAGGAGGAGGAGTTTCACTCTTCCTGTTTCTATCTTTGTTTTTCATATTTTGGTATTATTATTATTTTGTATTAATAATTGGGTATTTGGGGGTACTCACCTTCAACTTTAGCCAGAGCCAGCACGGAAATGGTTTGAAGAGCGGGCACCGCCCAGGCAACCAAATGGAATAAATGAGATTTATTTTCAATTGCCTCGTGGCCCCATTTAAGTCCGGCAGCAAGGAACCAGGCAAAAGCCAAACATGACCACCACGCAAAGGCGGCCATGCAACAGAAATATAATGCCATGAATAATACGGTGCAGGCCGTGGTCTGCCGATGACCCTGTAAGAGGATGCAGATGAGCATGACGATGAGAACGAGTGAGAAAAGAGTGTGCAGGCAAAGGAAGTTGGTAAATAAAAAATGAAATTCGTTTCACCTGCCTTTGCCTGCCTGCTTGGGAATAAAAATGGCTATGGCAATGGGGAGCTTGCGACTTACCTGTGTTATGGTGGACATCATCTGCAGACGTCCCAGCTTCACTGGCGGCGGAAATGGTTCCCGGCACGACACCGAATCGCCCGCACCAAGTCCGGCCACATAGGCACAGCCAACGACCAGATAGCAAACGGCCAGAAAGACAATTGCACGCTCCGGATAGCGAAAACGCGATGAGTCTATCAGAAAGGTGAGCACCTGCCGAGAGAAAAGGACCATATACGATTATTACAAAAGAGCCCACAAATTAAACATATTAAATATGCATTTTAATTTAATTAACTCTGTAATTATAAGGAGATGCCGCTCCACAGATTTATGTTTATTCCAAGTGAATCAAGTTGAGAGGCTTAAAAATACATTAGTCGGGGAATGGAAGGATATCTTGTTTTGGTTTTGGTTTCAGGTTTCTCTTTGGTCATTAGGCACTACACATTAGCTGATTGTTGTGCAATTTATTTGATCTGAGCTCATTTGTAGAGTGTTCCTTAATGAGAGTATAAGACCCTACTCCCATGGGTTATCCTGTGGCATTATATATTTAATAATGCTATTAGGCTCAATTCCCCATTCAGCTGCACACACAAATTGCTTGACAATTCTTTAGGCTTTAAGGACAATTTCAATTAAATGACAGACTTACCATCCTACCAGCCCATTGATGAGCCACAAAGACCACCCAAACAATCCGACAAAACCAATTCAACACATAAACTCAAAGCTAAAACTGCAATTTCCCCAACTTTAGCTCGAAATGAAAGCCAATCTAAAACCCTGCCTGCTGATTACGCACCATTTAAATAAATTCATTACAATTTGGACTAAGCCCCGACTAAATCTTAAGTCCTTTGTCTTTTGTCCTCCACAGCCATTTAACTTGATCATTACAAAACTATCAGAGACACTGAGAGGGGATCAGAGAGTGTGAGAGAGAAAGAGAGAGAGATGTGGTCTCGCCAGTTGTTTTCCATTGCATAATGTGCTGCTATTATTATTATTACGACCAAGAAACATTTGAATAATTCATAGATGTAACACACAACGCAATCGTCACAAGACGCAAGCATTCATTTGTAAAGATTTTTGAGCTTATAGGGTATAAAGTGGTATAAAATAAATCTTTGATAGCCGAAAGCTAAGCTTTATGCTAAAATTTATCATCTACGTCAATAGCAATATAAATAAACACTGACATTTATACTTTTAAATAGTTAAAAATTAAATATAAATTTAAGAAATGCATTCATTATTTTTAAATGTGTATATACTTATCTATGTTATGTGAATAATGTCTCATCCCTAAAATATTAAATTATAGACACTTAATTATTCTTGTCTATTTCCACATTTATTTCTTTAGTTTATTTTACCCAGTTTTTACAGGGTGTCTCTTCTGTGCATCTCTCTGACTGTTAAATATTAAATTATAGTTCTCGTATGTCTACATTTAATGCCCGCCTACGCTTTCACGTTTGCTTCATTTACATGCGAAATTTATGCCACAGATTTTGGGTGTGTGTAACACACATTTGTTGACATACAGAGACAAATGCAAAGACTAAAAGAAGTGAGGGGAAAAAGAAATAGAATTGAATGGAATTGAATTGTTTATTTATGCCAAGCAATTCGGCAAAGGATTGCCAGACAGATCTCGCAAAAGGTAAAGGGTTACGATAGCTCCAAGAGCTCGACGTCTATTTTAGATGCTCTCCCCGACAATTCATGTTTAACTCTCAGCTGTTTTTCCCTCCCCTCAACACACAAACATAAACACACAGTGCTGGCAATTTGTTATGCCACGCATGCTGCTCTTTTCATATATTTTGAAGGGGGCGTTTGGGGGTGTGGTCGCTTGGTAGGTGTGACTGCTGAAATTGTAGCTACAAATGAAGTGAAGACTAAGTAAAGCAGTCGGAAGCAGACATCACAGAGATGACTCTTCCCAGCTCCGACTCCAGTTGGGACAAAAATTATGCGTTCCTCGAACTTTAGTTGGTCTCTTTGCTGTCAGCTCATCGTCATGATGGGCGTGGGCAGCGCTTTGATAAACATGGGGCGTACTTAGTCAGTTTCCGGTTTATATATAGGTAGGTATAGAACCTACACGTGATATACCAAGCGGGAAGGGTATCACGAAGACAATAAGTTAAGAAACTGAAGTATTTCAGGTGTGGCGAAAGAATATTGCTGGTTGGAGTTTTCGTGGGAAGTTTACTTCTTTAAATCTTGATATTTCTGTAACAGCACGAGCTCAAATTTTACTTACATAGTTATTTTGTCAATCATCTTCTTTATAAAAACTTAGGATTCGCATCTTTAATATTTGTCATTTCTTTATAAAACTGAGATAGATCAATTTTATCCGGTAATGCTCCAAGCAATTTCATCTCATTGCTACAGTTTTAATTCACTTTGATTATAGCTGATATTTTAATTTATAATTTCTCTTTTATACGGTTTATCCACTGTAGCATAGTTTAATTAGAAATTTGATGAAGCATTTTTTTTATTTATTCAATCCATAGTAAATGACCTTTCCAGACTTCTAACCCTAATAACCCAATCAGCGGAGGTTTTCAAAAAATTGACGGTAGCTTATTCACTTTAATCTTAGTTCTTTGACTAGTTTATATCGATCCCTTATCTTCCCAAACTTTTTAATTTCAATCCTGTGTCAAATTAAAGCCGATTTCCCTGCGGAATTTCATTTGACGCGTTGATATCAGCTGCTGCTTTGCCTTGCATTAGTTTACCCTCTTTAACCTAGTTTATTCCGATACCTTATCTTAAGCACCGATTAAAGTGAGCTTTTTAGTTGATTATTTTGCATATGCAACCCTCGGCGAGCAACTCCCAGTAGACCAAACCCAACATTTACCCACACAAATTTAAGCCACACCTCTCCCTCTCTAATGGTCAAGTTTAATGTTTAATTTCAATTTTAACGCCGCTGTGGCTCATAAATTTCTAAAACTAGTCATTAAAATCAGCCAAAAACTAAGTCCCCTACTCCCCCTCTCTTTGTGGGTTGTCTTTCTGCTTTGTTGTCAGTTATGAGTTTTGCATAAATTAAATTAAAATTTTTTATATTTTTTGTAGATTTTCATTTAAAATTCAAACTAAATGACAACGTCATTTGCATACAACAAAACGAAGACAACAACTACAATTCTTGAAAGTGGGAGTTTTTTTTTAGTAGAAGGCGTGGCTGGAGGCTGTAACATCGTCTAAGTTAGCGCCTATGATTAGCATAAGACTCAGGTCTTTTTTTTGTGAATTTGTTGAAAGAATAATTGCGACATAAATTGTGGTAAATGTTTAGCGGTTTCGCTTCGTTTGACTGCTTGATTCCAGTTTATTTTGTTATCATTTTAAATATTTTTGAATTTATAGGATGGAAATATTTCGGATATTTTATCGGTTATTTAAATGATTACAATTTTGTTCGTGCTGTCGTTGAAATGTGCATAGTTAATAAGAAGTTAATGAGCTTTCATAATTATTATAATTTTCAGCCAAATGTCAAATATGTCAAGTTGTTTGTACCAAAATGCTAGGCGGGTATTACAAATAGTTGAAAACAAATGTAACATTTTCAAATGGGAATAATGTAGAGAATATTATAAGAAGTTTTAGCTATTCGTTTGTCAAAGTAAAGATAAAAGATTCAAGTTAATTGTGTCACATAGTAAACTATTTGTTAGGGTGTTCTTTCGTTTTGTTGTTGATGTTTGTGCAACTATCGTTGTTGGCCCTGTTGCAGTTACTTTTGTCATCATGACACGGCATATTTGCTCACATCCTGATGATAGTCTGTCTGTCTGTCTGTCTGTCTGTTTGTCGTGTATGTCAACATGCGCCTCACTGAGTTTCTGTTTCAGGTTTTGTAATTAAGAAAAGTCATCAAAGTCAACAACGTGCTGACTGACTGTCACCTGCCCCACCAACCCACTCGCTTATTTGCTGTCAACATTATCAGAGACTCCTTCCCCTTTTTCCCAGTATGTCACACTATTCTACTAGGCTGCTTTCCAGGCAGCAACCCATTGAGAGCCCATTACAGCCCTAGTCATTTCCTTTTCGCTTTCATTCTAAAACAAATGTCATGTCAGATGTCTCTCATCCCATTCTCATCACAATCACATTCTCATTCTCATCTAATGCGTTTAATGAAAAAGGTGTTGATTGTTGACAGTTGTCTCTCATACTCGCTGTCTCAGTCGCATTCGCATTCGCAGTCTCCAGGCGATAACTTGAGCTCAGATTCCACGACATTTCAACCTGACGGTATTCCAAAAGTCAACGGCAAAGTTTACAGCCAGAGAAGATTGTATATTTGTTTGTTCTTAGTTTGACTTGTCTTGCTAAATTGAAATAAATGCACCTTTGTTTATTATTTAGTTGATACTTTTCGTAACTCTTACCTGTAACTTTACAATTTGAAAGTTCTTCCAACTTTCTCATGTCCACATGGAATCTAAACCCTCGAGAGTTTTCTTTAATCTTCTAACATACACAAATCAAGAAAGATACAAAAAGATAATTTTAAGCCTATCCATTTAAAGCTCAATCAATCATATCTCTCTTTATATAAAACAAATATACACTCAAATAAATGAGAATTGGGTCATTGGAAAACATTTCATAATTAAGTAAATAAAAAAATATAGAAATTTTAGTTTTTATTAAAGCTAGTCAATATTTGTTGAAACGCTTTTCACTGCAATTTTCTAATGCACTCGACTGACATTTTTTCTCAAATGTTTTTTCATAGATGTTTTATTCTCGTCATTGTCATTGCAATGCTGGTTGTGCTCTTTGTGCGTGTGATCTGTGAGTGTCTGTGTATGAAAAGCAGCTTATTAAAAACATCTGACTGATAACATTCACATACGAGCATAACAAAAGCGCATAAAAACGGTTTTATTTGTATGCTATGTGAACTACAAATAAAAAGGATAATAGCCAAGTACTCGCGCAACGTTTATGCCATGAAATAAAAGATTCTGTTTTATTGAAATATCAAAACACTATAGTTTTGATAAATTAAAACGTGTTATTATTTTTATTTATTTTTACATATATATTTTACATTCGTATGTAATTGAATCAACCTTATAACAGAAGAGCAAAACCCAAGTAAACTAACTTCCTTATCTATAAAGTGAATCTGTGATGTTAAATTCAATTTCAATTTTGGCGTAGTTCTTCTTAGTTAATTTAACTCTTATGAACTTATATATTTTTATTGTAATCCAAGCTCTTCTGGTTAATTATTATAGGGCTTCAAATAACATGTGAATTTCATGATAAAAGTTACATTGCATTTTAACAATGAAGCAAAAAAATAAATAAAGAGCATACAAAACAATTCCATCAGCTTGAATGCTTAGATTGGAAATGAATATGTCAGGGGGTGGAAAGGAAGAAGAAGCGTATGATAGAGGGTAACTCACTGCATCAACAGCAATAACAATAATAACAACAAATCTGAATAACTTGTGAAGGAGAAAATGAAAGCAAAAGCAAAAACAGCAGAAGAATGCTTGCAAAATGCAAAATGAACACTCAGAAACATAATAATAATCATAAAAAAATAAGTAGAGAATGCTTGAAATGACTTGAGTGTAAATAGGGGGTCAAAGGGGGAAACGAAATATTAATTTGCGCACATTTTTTGCACTGATATACGCGATGCCACGCCTACATGCAGACACTGTATCTGCCTCTGACAATGGGGCGACAAATTACATGCAAGACCAAGTTTATCACAAGTGAAAACAAGTACGAAGTGGTGAGAAGTTAATGGCTCGACTAAGAGATACCCTGTAGCTAATAGAACTCAGATATATTAAAGCATCTCTGACTGTTTCAGCTTAAACATTGCCTTTGTATACATTTTATGGCCACAGGGTATTAAAGAACTTGGAAAATAGAGAAAAGCGGCAAGAGAACTATGCAAAACATGTCGCACTGAAAGTGACAATGTTCTCTTCTTCATTTTTTCCCTCATTCCGCATGTACATATGTGATGGATGTAGCTCAGCTTTATGACGTACAACTCAGACCCCAGACCCAAAAAAAAAACAGCCCAACAGCCTAAAACACGCTAAGATCAACGGCAGGCAAATTGTGTTGTTGGCCAAAAAATATTTGATAGATGTGTGTGTTCGTTGGGCCATCCTGATGATTGCACCAGTGCTCTGCAAATTACGATGTGAATAGACAAGACTGCCTGAGATACAATTTAAATACCCTATACGGAATTTTTTTTCTTAAAAAATTGACAGTTCGATTGTAAAGACCAATATAAAACATGCAAAGCATTTTCAAAACAGAATGTCTTAATTTTATCATTTTAAAGATTTCATTTTAAAATTAAAAATAACTAAGCTAATCAATTAAAATCTATTATATATAAACACTGGAAATTTTACACAAAAGTAGTCTAATTATGTACTTTTTAAAAACTTAACTGTTCTTTAAAGTAAAAAAAGTATTAATCTATGATCTCAAAGAGTATTTTGCTGAAATATTTCAGGCACTTTTTAGATGTATCAGCTATTCTCGGCAGTCTCTCATGATGACAACAGCTAGGGTATAACCATTTTCTTTGACTAAATTGTTTTTTTATTCAAATTTATTTTGGCTTTAGATTTAGTTCTTTATTTGATGCATGCAGCATGATGGATATGTTAAGGTCTACTCTATGTTAAAACAGTATACGAATAAGATAGAAGCAAAAGGTAACAATTTTTTGGGCTTTATTCGGGTTGAGGTTTCAATAAAAAATGCGAGATAAAGGAAATAAATTTGCATATGTGCAAGTTGAGGGTATTTGGAATAAATAAATGGTTATTTACCCGTGAATGATGAATAATGTGTGGGGTATTTCATAAAACTTTGTGCAATTTGTGTAGTTAATGGATTTATGGTGAAACAATAAATGATAAATAGTCAACTTTTCAATATAAGCTCAAGATATTTGTCCGCAGGCATTTTGCATTTAATTTATCTATGCAAAAGTCGAGATATATCCAATATTTCAACTTGGCTTTGTTCTTCGCAAGGTTTTCAATGCCGCCAACTTGCAATCATCTTTTATATATTTATGCATGCCAAAAGGCAAACTACACAAGCAGCACAAACTGAATGGGCAGCTGGCAAGGACAGCAATCCTTGCAAAACCTGACTCAAACACAAACACAAACAACGCCGCAGGGCGACAGTCGGAGACGTTGTAGGTGTTGTTGATGTGAAACAGAAGTTATTGAAGTGAAGAGAGAGCCGCAAATGTTTTGCCAAGTTTATTGAAAAATATGCGCTGACAGGTAATATGTCAATGCGTGGGATTCGACAAAGTGGCAGCATCATAATAGACTCACTGCAGGAGCAGAAGCTGAAGCAGAAGCAACAGCAGCAGGATATGTGCTTCTCTAAGGATACGAGTATGCAAACGCTGGCATAAGGTTGTTTGCTCTCTCCCTCGAGCCATGTTTTTAAGCCAAAAGAAAATATGGCAGCACTCAGTATAAAAGCAGGATGAAAGCCTTGGCATAAGCTTAAGGAGAGCAAGACGGATAAATATGTGAGGAGAGATAGAGATGTGAAGTCGTGTTGAGTGTGAAGACTGCAGTTCTGTCTTTTCATGATTTATTGCCATCAAATTGAAAATTGAGTGGCTGACATTGTGGCACAGACAGCAGAGCGCATTAATATTAAATAAATTTATAAAAATACAAAAAATAGCACTGGAAAATGCTTTTCTACTTACCGTAAAGAGACAACTGGCCACACAGACAGCCGCCCAGGAGCCGACCCAATAGCGCAACACGGTTCGTTCCCGTTCCGGAAAGAACATGGCATGACACGGAGCACCACAATCATGTAGATCCTGTAAAGAGCAAGCAGAAGATGTTGATGAAAATTCCATTGAGTGCAAGTCAGAGATGATAATCAAAGTAATGGGTGAAAATGAAACGGAAATTAATATGCTGTAGTGCGTAATTAATTAGACTTTCAATCAAGGATGCCAGGAATGAGAGAAATGCTATTTTTAGAACCATAGCGAAAGAGTGAGAGAAATAGAGAAAGGTGATCCCATAGAGTGGTCATTTTTTTTTTATTAATTAATTACATATTTAAAGCCGCTTGACAGTTATTATATTATTGGCATTATTATGGTATCTCATTTAATAGTATCTAATTAAAAATGTAATGAAAAACATGTTGGATATTAGTTTATACAACTATATACATATTTCATTTATTGTTTAATTCGATTCATTGACTTCTATTCTGCCACATTATCTTGCAGCTGTGCCACATTCTCCGAGTTGGACATCAAAAATCTGTGTCCGGCACCAATCGCAGCTCCATTATTTGTGCTCCACTTCATTCCAATTTAAATTTGCATTTTCCTCTTCAGCTTTTTTTTTTTCGTTGTTCCGCCGCAAACTGCAGGCAATTTAAAGGCGCTCCCCATATTATTTTACCACAAACACTGAAAATTTTTTTTAAAATACCCTGTTAGCATTGAAAATGGGCATGGTAGACTTGTGCGCTTCTTAAAGATCTTTACCAGTGTCTTAAACTTCGGAGCTGAAGACATTATAGATTTGCAAATTTGATTAAGAAAGCTTTAAGCAATTTACGTAGATATTTTATTAAATTTTTTAGAATTTATAAATATTTTTTTTATTTTTATTTATTTATCCGAAAGTACATGGAAATTTATTATTTAGACAAGTCACAAGATTATATTTTCCATAACCTAAAAAATAATTATATCATAGCATTGTTTACAGGGTATCTTCATGTCGAGCTCTATCGAATCAAGTCTTCTTACTGCCCTCTTTGGTATGTTCTTATGTTATTGCATGTGCCGCAAATATGCGTAAATATTGCCAAAGTCCTCGCTCCCTTTTTTTCTCCCCTCTCATTCTTACTCTCTTTCTCCCCACTCTTTCCCTCGCTGGCTGACTGACTGACTGCTTGCTTATCATTAACATCATTATATGAAATTTGTTGCCGCCGTTGTTGAAAATGTTGTTGTTTTCTTTTATTTCGGCTCGCAAGTCGCGCCAGATAAAACGCGTTAAAGGCGACGACGTCGACAGCTCCTCTTCCCTGTTGGCTCTGCCAGGGAGAAGGCCCCTCATCCATCTAAAGAAGAAAAAAAAATCGCAATTTGCGCCGCTAACCTAACGATGATTGCTCCAAGTGAATAAGGACAGTCGGGATCAGGATCAACAAGGGCAGCGGGAAGCGGGAAGCGCATTTTAAATTTTTAATGGGAATTTCAAATAATGCGCAGGCCGAGCCCGTACAAATTTGGGGTTGCTCTTTGACAGGGCTACTACGCCCATAGCTCGCTTCGTTTTAAAACTGCTTAGTTTCAGTCAGACAGGGGCTGCTCGACTTGTGTTGCCCCTTCTGCTGCCGCCGTCTCTGTGCAGCCTTAAGCTGCATGTGAAATGAGTTCAAAGTCAGTTCGAGACGTGGCAAGTTGAATGGAGTCGACAAGAGTTCAGTTTGTTGCAGAAAGATAGAGAGAGAGAGAGAGAGAGAGAGAGAGGGAGAGAGGGAGAGAGAGGGAGAGAGATGCGTGAGGCAAACATTTGCAGATGTGTCGAGAGATCTGCATCAGATGCAGATACATTTCCTAAATTTCGTATTCACAGTTGCCCAGTCAAGAATTTTTGCGTTGTTTTCTGTTTGTTTTGCCTTTCACTCTGTCCATGTGTGCGTGCCTAAGTGAGTGTGTGTGTGTGTGTGTGCGAGTGTGTGTGTCTATCTAAAATTCAAATCTCTTGTGGTTTACACACTGCCTCCAGGCATTCAGAATGCAATTTGTGGGGTTGTTTTAAACGAGAGGTAGAGTTCAAGGTTATGGCTACGACAGGGTTGCCACCATCATTCAAAAATAATCTAAATTGTATTCGTAATATCATTAAATGGCATTCATGCTAGGGTTGCTTTAACTTTAAATCTATTTTCAAGTTTGCTTTTCGAAATCTTTAATGAACTCCGAAAAGGCAAATACAGACACCTCTTCTATGGCCAATTATAGCACTAGAGGCAGGCTTAAAGCTTGAGCGGCTGTAGGGAGGGGGCAGCACAACTTTGTGCGGCTGCAACAGTTAGAACAAAAGCCCAAAAGACAACGTTGCCCAGAGGAGTTACAACATCAACAAGAACAACAACAACTTGAACAACTGACCACAACAATAGGCCCTGAAACTTGCACATTGCATTGTTAGGCCTCTGTCTGGGTCTGGGTCCAGTTCCAGCTCCATCTCCTCCCCAGCCCCTCATCTCCGCACCCCATCACTCTTGTCTCTAGTCCGACTGTAGCCCATTGTTTTCGATTTTTATGAGGCATGTATAAATAATTGCGCCCAAAGGCCGCCGACATAAGTTTTCATGCCGGCCGCGTGGACGAACAGCAACAACTACAACTACAACTACAACGACAACGACAACTTAAAACGCCAAGCGACTAAACTGGGACCCACTTCCCGATTGCCACGCCCATTCCCTTGCGCCCTGGCGTCGGCCAGGCCAACAACAACAGACAAAGTATTTCATTTTTGCTGCTGGCAACAAATAAAATAACAAAATGGCTGCAATGTCTGAGCAGCATTTAAGGAGTTTTTAATTTATTATAAATAAATTGTATGCCGAGGCAGAAGGATGGCAAGGGAAATGCAGGGATTCAGGTAAAGAGCTGACTTCTACTTGGAATATTGGGGGGCGTGTTGATGATGGGGCAGACTGCAAATTATTATAAGTAAAGTCTGAAAATCAGCGTTGGGGTTGGAGTGCACAGTGCTCTGCAGTGTACAAAAATGGATCAAAAAAGGAAAAAAGGCAAAAAGATAACCTTAATTAATATTTTTGAGAGAATATTATGAGAGAAGTCAAAGCTGGTTAAATGCATTATCGAAAATCAATTTTAGCATAGTAGTTTCTATACAGAGAAGAAAGATCCGGGACTCCGTGTTAAAATTAATCCAATGTGGTGTCAGAAGTACGATAATCCCGGATTCTCTAAAGCAAAGTACAAAATACTTAAATCAGGGTTCAGAATAAAATAAAATTTAAAATAGAATAAATTTTTTTTTCAGTTAGATCAAATAATTTAGAATTCATTGACTTTTAATACTCTGTGTCCATCGAAAATGGACAAAAAAACCTTTGTACATAATGTAATTATTTTTATAATCCTTCCATTTTATCTACGTATTATCTTAGTTAAACAATAATATCCTGAATACATACTTAAATTTAAATATGATTTTATTTTCTATGTATATATTGATTTTCTAATGCTAAATATTCAAAGGCATAAATTTTCAGCTATTTATATTTTACTAGAACTTTTCTCCAATCATTCCCTTATAATTTTTATTTACAGGCGAGATAACAAATATAAAATTACAGTTTCACACATCATTGCGAATAAACAATTACAATATAACGTGAAAAAATTTAAAATTAAATGCGTCTATCAATCTAAAAAAAAGTTAACATTTAATTAGTTTTCTCAATTGATAATACCACAAAAAAATCGAATTAAAAATAATAATAGATTTTCTCTCTTCCGTCTATCTATCTGTCAATTAAAAAAAAGTGTATAAATAAACTTTTTGGTTTAACCTTTAATATTTCTCTCACTGGAAACATTTGAGACGTGCGACAGTTAGCCAAAAAGTGTTGACAGTTTTAATAGCTGCACGAACATTATGCGTGGCAGTATATATATAATATCTTTAGCTCATTTTCAAACAATATGAACATCAAATTTCACTTTTAGAAACGAAGAAGAAGAATCAGAAGTAGAAAATAAACAGAAGCGAAATAAAGAAGCAAAATAAAGTTATTATGAAAGTTTTGGGACCACTGTAAGTCCAAAAACTTCTTAAGCGCAGAGTTTGAGCTGCAGATTCGTCATCCGAACAGAGTCAAAAGCATAGACAACCCTCGACAGTGTTAATGATAGCTTCAACTGTGTGTGTGTGTGTGTGTGTGTGTGTGTATGGGTGTATACTTTTGGGGGTGTTGCTGACGTTGTTAAAGTCAAAATATACAGAGAGATGCAAAAAGATAGATAGAGAGACAGAAGGACAGACAAAAGCATCGGAAGGACCCATGTTTTTGGCCATGTGGTATTCGATTGTCCCGAGGGTGGATTTTCAGCAGGCAGGATAAATTCCAGGGACGGAAGACAGGCGGCTGGATGAGCCTGTCGTCTCGTCTCGTCTCGGCTCGTCTGGCGTTGTTTGTGTCTCGTTGTCTGGCATGTCCTTGGGGAGAGGGAAGAGTCGTACTTGAAACAACTGGCAAGGACAACAGGAGGCAGCTCGTGCTGACAACAAAACACGCATTCGAGCATTGAATACAATTTTCAAAAAAAGAAATTGAAATTCAATAACGAAACCGGAACGAACACGAAGTTAAAGGCGCTGTCAAAAGACGACGACAGGGACAGAAGATAGAAGACAAGTCTTAGCAGGCAATTTTCTGCCGGAAGTGGCAACAGCAACAGGATATGTATGCAGGAGTCTTACAGCAGAGCACAGCCTGTGCCAACTGTTTAAATGTCAGCCACAAAGTGGTTGACCAATCCTGAAATACAACCATATTTTAAAACGTTGCTAAAATATTCATAATTTATTATTAATATTATTGTTTCTGGGTCGCGAGCCTCAGACCTCGAGTAGAAGGCCAACAGCAAGGCAAAGCTCAAAGACAAAGTCAAGGGCCGCACAAATTACACATGTCGACACTTTATTAAGGACACCCTAAACCGAAGTGCGCCGAGAATTGGCTATGAGCCGGCAATGCATGAATGGCCCATTGAAACGACACGATGCCATCGATGGCATATCAAAAAACATTTGGTTTTTGCGGTCCCGCAAAGAGCTGATCCCGAACCCAACACCGACGGCTATAAAATGTCAAGCCGTCCATATGTTTTCGGCACAAAAATGAAGTGGGCGGTGCCAGGCATAAAAAGGAAAACAAAAGAGCAGAGTGTAGACTCTTCATTGAAGAGTGCTTGACTGCGAGATACCTAGTACATATAATACCAAAGAAGTTTTCTGCTCTCTCATTTGTATTGGAGTTTCAGACCTTTTCGAAATATATATTTTTCTTTTGCCTGTTATACACAGTTGTGTAATACTCATTTATACATTTTATTGTTTGCAGGGTATAAAACTCTTTTTCTTCTGCCTGCTCTACACAGTTGTGTAATACTCCTTTATACATTTTAATGTTTGCAGGGTATAAAACTCTTTGGCTCGCGATTTTGCCATTCTCGTTCATTCGTTTCGTTTTTCGGTTTTTGCTTTGTTATTTTTTTATTTTGTTCTTTTCCTCACTCAAAAGTTGGCAGACCCATCCGTTGGCTGTTGCTTAACCCTTTCATGGCCAAATTGTTGAGGCTACATACAAATTATGCCCACAGCTATGAGGAGCGAAAAAAAGTGTAAGAGAACGCCAAAAAGAGAAAAAAATATGAAGAAGTGAGAAGAGAAGAGTTTGGGCTTGCTTGGGTCATGTAAATGTAAATGCTTCGGGTTATACAGGAAGAAGCGTCATGGAATTCGCTGATCGTGGACAAAAGGGACGGGAACCTGCAGGAGAGAGGTGGAAGGGGGAGCTACACCCTGGCACACATCGTATAATTTTAATGGAAATTTATAATGAGAGACGGTTTAAAATTTATGTTGCCAAAGGTGACACAGCACGCAAATTAAGGTTGATGGGCAGATGGGTAGATTGGGTTGATTTTAAGGTACTGGGTAGGACCAGTAGGGCCCCAGGCCGTGTGAATGTTGTCGGATCGTTGTTAAAGAAACGCAAAAGGTGTTATCAAAGGACGCGTGGAATTTATGCACATTTCAGCACAAGCTTAAAATAATTTAACTTTCTTTTTTTATTTTCTGTGGGCTTTGCATATGCATGTATGTTGATTGGTTGACCATGTAATTAGTCATTGAAATTAACAAAAAGAGGTTACCTTTTGAATATGAATTAGAAGGAATTTAAAATGATGAGCAGACTTTTTAATGAGAGTACACAAAAAAGGGTTATAAAATGGTAATAAAATGAGTGTAAATTATTATTTATACATAGCCATTTTTTTCTTATACATATTAAAGAAATCAGTTGTTGTATCTGTACAATGCTTAGCCAACTCAACAGCCTCTTAACTTGTTATCTTCACTTATCTGTCACAGTCTCCAACTTGAATCTGCTTCAGTCTTGAGTTGCCGCACAAAGCTCAGCTAATGCCAGCTAAATGCTAACAACTTAAAACCAACTTAAAAGCAACTTAAAGACCTTTACTTACATTCCATGCCATATAGCATGCCATATTCCATATACCATTTACCATATATATCCTCACAATGTCTTGCCCTAAAGACTCGGGCAAATATTTATCGGATCGCTTAGCATGCGACGCACGTACGCAGCGGCAGAGAAGGAGAGGGATAGGAGGAGAAATGTGGCGGGAGTAGAATGTGGCATGAAAAGTGAGAGACAGAGAGACAGAGAGGGACAACGTGACGTTGACACTCCATGCCATGGCCAGTTTTCAGTTGCCAGCGGTCATAGTCACGCAGCTGACGCACAGCAGCAACAACAACAACAACATCATTTGCAACATAATAACCCACATAAAGCAGGCCCAAACCAATCAGCCAGAAACAGGCTGCAGCTTGAGCATTAACCCAAAACAAATTAAACAATTTGTTGTTTGCTGGCTGTAACTGTAAATGGCAGGCAACATGTTGCCAAAGCTCAAGCTAGACACAAATTAGGCATTCATTTTGTGTTCTTAGCAACATGTTGCTAAACGTCATGCTGCTAGACTTTGTTGCTGTCCAATTGATTGCTGCTCAATGTGCCAAGTAAAGTTGCAGGTGCAGCTTCTGCTTCTGCTCCTTCTTCTCCATTCTTCTGTTCCTCCTGCTTCCAGTTCAAACCTGTAGTTGAGAGCCTCTGGTTCCTGGCACGTTTCCATGTCTGTTGCACTGACATTGACGCTGCCAGCGCCAGCAATTTTCAATTTGACATTTTGGCAGCTCTCTCTTTCTCTGTTTTCTACTCCTTCGGCTTCTCCCACTTTTCTAATTGCATTGCAGGGGAGGCTGAATTGAGGTCGTGCCACGAAGTTGAACTCTGGACACGCTTCGCTTAACAGCATCTTGTGCATAATTTGACATATTAATTATTAGTTGCTTGTCAGAATGACAACAGCAAAAGTATCTATGCATCTATGCCACTCTTGCTTATAGGGTATCTTCGTCTCCTCTGCCACATGCTGTTACTAAACTGTTTCTTTTGCCACATGTAGCGAACATACAACTCACACAGTTGGTGGCACTTTCTTTCAATTTCTGATTCTATTTTAATGCTCTTGGCTGACTCTGCTCAAGACATTTACGTCAACTTTTCACCCATTTTCATTCCTTTTGTCTACATTTTTCCATCATTTATCCGCTCGACTTTTTTCTTCTTGTTCTTATTGCGGCGTCTGAAAGGCGTATAATTTAATAAATTTATGAAATTTAATAGACACAAACGTGTTCGGTGGCCACAAATTTGTGGTGGGTCTTGAAATTTATATGCCAGCCTCAGCTAAAGTCGGAGTTGGAGCTGCAGTGGAAGTTGAAGTTGGAGCTGACACGCTGACGCTGAGTGGGCGTGTCAGCTGTGTTGCAGTTGAGTTTGTCGGAGCATAAAAATGATTATACTTAAGTTGCGGATAGCAAATGAAACTCTTAAAGACCTCGGAACTTAAATGAAAGTAACAATAGAATATTTTAGAAATCTAATCGAATTTGATTTATTTTATCTTTTATTCAAAATGATTTTCAAAACAGATTTTACAATCGTTTTGTTTTTGCTTATATTAGACGTAAATTAACTTTAGCTTTAAGACATTTATTAACTATTAAATTTTTTTTTAAACACCCTAACCGTTTCAATAACCGTTTGATCAACATTTTGACATTCATTTCTAATAGATTTAATTTCGATTCAACTGCTTTAGACTTAATTCGAGTGGAAAGGAAGTACACTTTTAAGACAGTCTTATAGGCTATTTCCACGACCACTCACATTTGCCACATTTGCTCACATTTGAATGTGCCTCATATTTGGCATTCCAAGACCAAATGTGAAACTCTTAGGACACCCAAAGCTGATCGGCTTCTGTGCACAAATTATAAAAAGCAGATAATAACAACATTTTATTATTTATTATGATATTATAATTGGCGCAAATTTAATGCCTACCGATTTTATTGATGAAAACAGCTGGTTAAGGTGATAATTGCTTTTTTTTTTACGAGTTTATCGATAAACATCGCGTGATAGATAAAAAAATACTGAAAATCGCCGTGGCAAATGACAAAACAGCGGCTCATTCAGTATGAATGAGCCAAAATGATCATTCGGATTTTGTACTGAAATGAAGTCCACATTTGGGCCAAATGATGAAAATGGCGTCGAATGAGCCAAATGTGCTGTCGTGAAAATAGGCTATTAAGCTAATATGTTTTAGAATTCTGTTTCACAATAATTTTAGCATCTATTTTCAATCGTTTCACTTCCGTTTGAAAATTGAACTGCTTTTGCTTTCGTGCCTGTAAACTGAAGTTAAGTATAGTTTTAAGCAAGTTTAAAGATGAGCTTCTGCCCAAGTACTTAATTTCCGTCATTAGGCATACATCACGTTACAGTCATTAGACTTTGTCAAAGATCTGTTGAGCTGAAACGGTAATTTCGTTTCTTGGTGTCGCCATATCGACTAACAAGCAAACGGTCCACTTTTAAGTCCCAGCAACAACAGCACAACAGCACAACAACACAACAACAACAACGGCAACATGGAGCACAAAATATTACAACAATTTGCATAGGAGTGAAGCCTGTTACTGTTACGATTTGGTGATGCCGGTGGATGCTGCAAAGATGCAGATACGCCACGAGAGCTGAGCTCAGGACTAACGGCATTAGGTGAAGTGTGCGGCAACTGGTAGAGACAGAGAGAGGGAGACAGAGAGAGAGAGAGAAGGAAAGAGGAGGCATTTCGCCAAAGATGCATCGATGGGTTGCGATGGGATGCCACAGATCCGATGTTTACCATGCCGTACAGTTACTCTTTGCATCGCAATCCGGTTCTTCTCCTCTCATTTTCTGCTCTTTTGCTGCCTCCACCAATAATAATTACAAGAACAACAACAAGTTATGGCAGGTGGCAGGTGGCAGATGCCAGAGGAAAAGACAAAGACAGGGAAAGACTTTGCCCTGGACAAAAGTGAGCCAAAGGAAGAGTGAACAAAACGTTGAGCTGCTTGTCTTTTCTTTATCCCATTGTGAATAGTCTTTGTGAGCTCTGATATAAAATACGGCTGGAAATTATATATCATTTGAATAAAAGCGCATTAAATTACGTTAAAATGCCATATAATCGATACATAGACTACGGAATGTTGGGGACTTTAATCATGGAAGTAAAAGATGATGTTTTGCATGCTTCAGCAATTTATGCGAAGTGAGAGAAAGTGCACTGACATCTGACAAGTATTGAAAATAGTAAGGTGTCCCCTATAAAATGCTTAGACTTAAACTTAATTAAAAAAAAAAAAAATATGATAAAAACAAAATACTTAATGTACTGGCAATTGGATATATTAAAATTCGTTTTAAAGGATGTTTGTTTAAGAATATATGAAGAACTTTGAGTTCCTGAAAAATGTCTAACCTAATCTATAGTAATATCAAAGTATATCATTTTAAACATGTTTCATCTAATTCAGTTTTCAATTTTAATTTATATCTCTTTTCTGCTATTAGACGATTTTATGTTTGTTAGACTAAGGTTTTTTGATGTAGAATAATTTACTTTTTCTATTTACTACTTCTATTTTTATTTAAAATACTAAAATGAATAAAGACTGTATTATGTTTT
This sequence comes from Drosophila innubila, assembly GCF_004354385.1. Taxonomy (NCBI): domain Eukaryota; kingdom Metazoa; phylum Arthropoda; class Insecta; order Diptera; family Drosophilidae; genus Drosophila; species Drosophila innubila. Next base: position 20,427,101 of record NW_022995376.1, read on the forward strand.
TAGAAAGTTTTCTGTGCTATTTATTGAATTTTTACTTAATATGCCATTTATGGCTGATGTTGTGAAATTGTAATTCAAAGTTGGCCATATTTTTATATTTATTTGTAACGTCTTTTTAGTTGGCAAGTCACGTAAATACTGCAAATTGTATTTTTGACTCAAGACCTGCATCGATGAGTGCCCGGTACTCATTCATTTAGTCTGGGAATCAACACTCGAGCTTTCAGCTGCATGTGCATGTGGCATGTGGCATATATGAGCATATAGTACATACATACATACATATGTGAAACACTCGCCACTTGCCACTTCATTGGCTGACATCGATGCCATTGAATCACACTTGAAGAGCCACACTCCTGTGCTCCAATGGGATATACTCCTCGGGGCCCAACACCAATTGATGGGCCAGTCCAGTTTCTGGGCTGAGTCGAGCTGAAAGCAACCCATTAACTAAAAGCCTACTCTGCTTTTGACTGTGGCAGAATGCAAGAAAAAAGCATTTACTGAAAACTATTTGCAACAATTTTTCACAGTCGGCTGCCATAATTTTTCACACAGCGCAACAGATGCGATTCCACAGATCTGTAGCTTAATTTTTTTTCCCCTTTTTTTTTGTAATATTTTTCTCTTTTTTTTTGCATTCATTTTAACACTTTAAACACTGACGTTTAGAGATGAGCGAGGAGGGACTGGGAGGTGGGAAAGGGAGGACTCCAACTGCATTTTCATTTCCATTTTTTTTGCTACAGTGGCGAGCGCTTTGTAATCAACAAGAGTCGAGAGTCGGGCTCCAGAGTGAGTCTGGGTTGCATCCCAGATACAAATGCAACGCAGATACAGATACACCACAATTTATCTCACAGTTTGCAGTCTAAACAAAAATGACTGTTGGTACCGTCTGCTTTGGTCGAGGGCCCTAACGATAGGGAAGTTTCGCAGCGCTCAGCGGCGGCTCATCGGCTCATCTCCTGCCAACCCATTTGCCATGTCCGCATCCGCATTCGTTACCGCGTGTCCGCGTTTCATTGCCTCCTCTCTCTCTCTCTCTCTCTCACTCTCCCTACTCTCCTCTTGCCTGGTCACCTTTGCTCCAGCGGCGACAACGATAAATGTTTTAGCATTTCAAACACAAACTACAAAACTTTGAAATATACAAATGATTTCGTATTTATTTCAGCCAAGTTTCGAGTACAGAGAGAGATCCACAATACTCCCTTGGCCAAACGATGACAGCGAGTCGCTGTTTAAATCCCCTGGGTTTAGTTCACTGGTCAATGCCGCAGCCTCAAACTCTCTCTATCTCTATCTCTCTACCTATTCCCATCTCGTTTTGTCTAAGCCTAACCATGTAATTTAGTGCAAATTTTTACGAGGATAGATGGCAATTTTGATGCGGGCCTTGACAGTCTTTAACATATATGCAAGGTATAGGAACAGCATTGTAAGTAAAGTAGAAATATAAAACATCACATCGATTATTTATTAGAGACTTTAATTTATATTATGTAAAGATTTTATTAAGAACTATTTTTGAATATCAATGAATATAAAATACAAATAAACAGGGGGAAAATTGATAGAAAGCTATTGAAAGCCAATTAGTTAAAAAACTTACAAATTAAATGACAAAAAATAAAAAATTTTTGATATAAGATCTATTTGGCAAATTTGTACTAAATGTTACTGAAAAATTATACTCTTAATAAAACACCGCTTTTTTTTTGTTGGTTCATCTGACGTAAAATCTAAACTCCTTTTTGCTTCAATATTTAGTTAATAATTGTAGTTTTTGCATGTTACACTGATCAGCAAATTTATTTCTCTCCCTTTTGTCAAATAAAAAATGTTTTGCCAGTTGTATTAATGAATAGAGTGAACCAATTAACAGCTTACTGAATATATCCCCAATAAGTAATGGATCATTACACATTTAATTGGCATGTAAATCTATAGCTCTGCTGTATATTAATTTGCGTTCAGTTAAAATCGCGGCAAATATGCCAGATTAATGGTGCAAAGTTCTCAGCATACAATATCATTGTATTTGTAAACAAACTGACAGAAATACGAGAATAAAATAACTGACAACAGTCGAATGGCAAATGTTGAGCTAAAAACTCAGATAATGCCGCAACTTGTGCATTTACAATGTTTGCCGCATTTATTTTCATTTATTTATTATACACAATATTTTTTTCACATTTTTCTTTAATTTATTTTTATATAATTTTTTTTTTTTTTTCTTTTGTGCTGTCGATAAGCAAAGAGCTCTGTGAGTTCTCTCGACAGTCGCTCATTGAATTGGCCACTCGATGGAGACCAATTCCTATCAGCTCTACAGTTTGGGTCACTTCGGTTCAGCTCGATTCAGTTCTGTTCTTTTATGTTCTGTTCTGTTCGGTGTTTCTTTTGTGTCGGTTGATAAATGATTTCAATATTTATAAAAGCGCTAAAGCTGCGGGGCATTAAATTGCGTCAAAAGCCTGTCAGTCTCATTAATTTCCAGCATGGAAAATGCAAATCGTTCTCGTGGCAAAAAAGGAAAAAAAAAAACAGATTTTAATACGCATTCAAATGCTGATATTCAATTGCTGGAAAATGCCGCTGTCAATGAAAAACTATCTTTTAATAAAGCCTCCATATCCACCAACTCCTTCGCCGACCACTTCTGAAGTGGCTTGTGGGAGTTGGCCAAATCAATTGATTATCCGTCGGTCTGTCTGTGAATGGTGATTCAGCATTTGGCATTGAATTTATTTTAAAGCAAAATTTCCTCACCAACAGAGGGAGATACATGTTTGTGAAGGCTATCGAGAAGTAATAGCTTCAATAGCATTGCAAATTCTGAGATATGCCATTCTAGAATTGATAAGATAGTTGATACAAAATCTGAAGACGGAAAAAAATAGCTAAACCTTTATTTAAAGATTATTACATATTTATTAAAATTTATTCAATAATATTAAATAGCCATAATAACGATTTAATTTCTTTCAAAGATGAATTTCTACAATTCGCAGCATAACCCCTCAAGCGACAAATCCTGTATTAAAGCCTATATAGCCTGTGACCCATGTGTTTGGCTCAATTCAATTCATTCCCCTGGCACAACTTTAAGCCGTTTGTCAACAAGCATATCATGGACCATAGATAACTATGCAAAAATGCGTTTCCTAGCGCACCTACAAAAAATCGTTTGCTGCCAAAACAAAAACTGAACCAAAACTGACCGAATTTTAGGCACACTCACTGCCACTCTCACCCCTTGTTGCTCCCACGACCGCAGTCAAAATTTATGGGCAATGGTGAAAAACAACATCGCTTCACTTGAGCGTGAACAGTGCCCGCCAAACGTACAACAACAACATAGCAAAGGCTAACAAACAATGAGAAATGGAAGCAGCATCATTGCCGATAGTTTCTGGGGATGAGATACAGAGACAGTGTGTCCTGCTGTAGTTTGAAATAAAATTCAATGAGTCGCACAGCCAAAATAACCAACAGTCTATACCCTGTGAATAAAATACAAGGGAAAGTCGTTAAAGAACAGAAAGTTTCCCTTGAAGTAAAATCACTCGGTATCCTCAAATTATATAGAAAGATGAGAAGCTTTGCTTATAGAAAGGATCGCAAATAAGAGTTATGAGATTAAAAAACTGAAATCTGAACCAATTTGTGCGAAAACAAGAGTTATTTTATGGTTTATAAATGTAAATTTAAGTTAGATTCATAATTTTTTTAATCTGATCGAAAAATAAATATAACATTTAATAATGTTATATTAGAGTTTATCAGAATAAATTTAAAAAACAAAATGATACCACTATTTAAACGAATATGATTTTTTTTTTTGGAAATTGAAAATATCTAGCTTTTTTTTTATAACTTGAAACGAATATTTTATAATTTTTTGTATTTACAGGGTATATTTGAGTACTCTTTAAATATTTGTAGAAGCCGCCATGAAAAGCAAATTAAGCCGTCAAACAAACTAAGGAATAGAAAAAAATTTTCTGTTTGCGTATTTCGCAAAAAAAAATAAAAAAAAAAATACTAGAAAACTGCCAGCTCGATGGTGCTGCACCTGCAACAATGCCACGCCCCCAAGAAAAAAATGAAAACTAGAAAAAAATTAACAAAATGTTTGTTCGAAATTTGTTGAAGCGCAATTTTCCGATGCGACATAGGCCATAGAGAAGCGGGAGAACCCAGCAAGGAAATGGCAAAGCGGAGTCAGATTTGTGACCCAACGAAAACTTTGAGAGCGCGCACCCCTAACCCCGCCCTAACCCCTGTCTAGCCATATTTAAGGGTTTAGATGAGCACAACGGGAAAGTTGCCAACTTTGACAGGTCCCCAGTTCTAGTTCTACCGAAATTCGGTTCGGTAATTGCAAAATTTGTGCGAGTGGCGCGTTGCAGATAATGGAAACTTTTGGTGCCGAGTTAATGCCACTTGAAATTGTCGGAGGTCCTTTGACAGTCATAGAGAGTGGAAGAGGGTGGGACTTGGAATAACCTCTTTAACCCAAACAGGTAACCAAAAGTTTTATTAAGAAACAGCTGAAAGTGCGACATTCACCAGCGAATTATTTGCGTATTTATGGTAACAGTTTTCGACCCTTTACCAACCGAAGGCAGCGAATATAAATGCTGCTTATGCGTATGCGTATGTGTCCCCAATGGCCCAAAACTTTGCCAATTGGCTTTTGGTCGTAAGCTGCAAAAGTTTGAATCCACTGCAGAAGCTGAGACATGCGTTGAGTCCAACTGTTTTGACAGCTTGCGAATGAGGGTTGACTTAATTTTACTGGACTTACGACTTGACAAGTGACTGATATTGTATGTAGATTGAAGTAAATCTATGAGTTTGAAACATACCTGAAATGAGAAAAACAAGGATTTGATTAAAAATTTTAATAAAAGTTATTATTATTATAATAATGCAAAAAAAATTATTCTGTTATTTATTTAATTTATTGTTATTTCTTATCCCAAACATTGTTTTTTAAAATGGCAATTTATTGCCAGGAAGTATCCTATTTAATTGATAGTTTCTTAAGTTATTATAAAATTTTTTCTATCATTAAAAAATCTCTATTTTCTGAGTAAATTCTAAAATTGCTATATCTCAAATTAAGTAAAATGCTGTAAGATATATATTTTTGAAATTGCAGTCTATTTCTTACAGAAGTATGAAATATTTATCTACTAAGTAACACCTTCTCTTAACTACAATTCTGGATTCTTTTTTGCATATGCCAATCATCATGTGCAACACGCAATTGGAGCATGCAGCTCGTCAGCTACATGTATCTTTTTGTAATTTCCATGTTCGACGCTTTCCTTCTGCTCCACTTCAGTTCCTCCACTTTCAGTGAGTCTGAAAGTCCTATCTTTATAGTATATGCAATGTAAGTGCAATGGCAAACTGGCATTTCCACAGCTTATTACAGAACCCGCCCCACATTTCGGCATGCCTGGTCTTGGTCTTTACAGTCTCCGCCAGCAGCTTTCACCTAGATCAGACGGCAAGGCATTGCCACATTGCCACATACTCCTTCCAATTCTGGGCTCCCACTCGTACATATAATTTTGTTGTTAATGCATTTGGAAAGTAGCTGCATAGAATCGCTCAATTTGCTGGCAAAAGGAGAGAGAGGGGGATAGAGGAAATAGAGAAGAGAAAGAGGAATGGAGAAGGAGCAACTGCCCATGAAACAGCAGCTGTTTTGTTGCCCATTTACTGCCACTTTAACCTAATTTCATTAGCAAAAACACTTGAGAATTGAAGAGAGAAAGAGTGAGGAATGAGAATTGCTTAACACTTTTACCTGGCCACGTTGGTAACTCAATTAAGCTGCGACCCCAAACATGGAAAGATATAAAAATCAAATGTAAAAATAAACCTGGTCCGGCCAGAAGCTCAATACAATCCAAGTCTATGTCTATGACAATCTCTCACACTCTCATTGGCCATAGCACTCAGAGAAGGCAACAGTGAAAGAGGAAGCGAGAGGAAAAAAAGATGAGGGGACATCTCCACATGCATGTCAAGTGTCTTCGTCTCGGGCTTCGTTGTACATAAAAATCCAATTTTCGTAATTAAAAAAATAAAAGCGACGCAAAGAAGCTGGCCAGGGGATCTATTGGGGTTACCTCTGGACAGAGCATAAAACGAGTCTCATCTCATTAGAGCATACACAAACAAACACACATACTCTCGTCACAGTAGCGAAAACACTTGAGAGCACAAATAAAAACAACGAAAAACTGGATATATAGATAAATTTTGAATTCAATCTGTGGAGAACTGGCAACGAAACCAACAACAACACCACGATGCAAAATCAACAAAAAATAATAATACGAGGAGAATAGTGAACGTAGTCCCTATGCCTCTCTCTCTATCACCTATTCCCACCTTCTTTGCCCCCCAATTCATGGTATGTGCTAAGGCACTTCTAAATCGCATATCATCGTAGATGGACGAATGGACGTCATCATCATCAACGCTTGTCCTCAGCTTCAAAACTCTGTCCGGCTGTCGTTAAAACGCTAAGCACGTTTTTAATTATCTACCACTGTGAGAAAAAGAGCGGAAGAGAGGAAAAGAGAGAGAGAGAGAGACGAAGACAGAGAGTTGGGGCTAGTGGCACCCTTAGGAGTTACGCTTGAAGAGGCAGCTTGGATTGCTTAAGTGCTGGCTTCGGGGAGACATAGTGCAAAGGGTTTTGAGATATGATGGAAGAAAAATAAAGACTGAGAAAAAATGTATGAACTTATCCGAAACGATGTATGCTAGCCAGCATTGCTCGTGATTTTTAGCGACTTACATCAAAATTCAATGACGATCTTACGTTTTCACATTCTAAATAGATATATTAACAATTTTATTAGACGCGTATCTTAATTAGAATTTTGAGAATACATAAGAATTTTTAAAATTATAAATCTTTTGAGAAAAATGTTTAAAAGTTTTCTTTATAAACTTGCGATATTACAAATAATAAAGAAAAAGTTTCTTATTTACATACAAATTAGAAAACCCTAAATTTTTCAGAATTATTTTTATAGTTTTTGTAGCTTTTAAAGTAGTTATCTCCCTTTCTTTCAACTCTCTGCCCTGTACTTTTTATGGCTTTTTGCCAACAAGGCTCAACCTGTCGGACACATAAAAAATATTACAACCTTTGCAAAGGCTTTTCATCAAAGTCCTTGCACTGAGCTTTATGTCGAATATAATAAAGCAAAGCACTGACAGACACTGTGTGGCACTGCGGAAACAGTGGGTAGATACTGCAGAAGGCACTGTGAGGCACTGACAGAGCTCAGAGACAATGAAAGGGATTGTTTGGTACTCAGAAATTTTGATTGCATTTTGATGGCTTTTAATCAGCTTAAAAATTAGTAGCCAAAGGCAAAGTCTCTTTTACCTCTCTCTCTCTCTCTCTCTCTCTCTCTCTCTCTCTCTTCTCTATCTCTATCTCTCACTTTATGGAGTGCACCTATGTATATGAATGTGTATTTACTTTTATCACACTGACAGTCATCAGCTGCAGATTATTATTCTTAATGATGCCAAACATAAAAATCCTTTTTATGATATGCAAAGCAGTTTGATAATTTGCTGTAAATAATACGTGTATCTCAGACAAATCGGGACTCCCGACAGGATGCAGGTGGCCGCAAAAAGATTGTGCCAAAGCCTCAGCCTGAGCTGGAGTTGTGTCATAAAAAAAACACTTAAGCAGCGACTCAATAAGAGAAGAGGAAAATTATTTTCATTTTCATTCTCATTCTCATGTAAATTGACACGTTTTACTTTGAGAATGCAGGCGAAGAGCGCAGATCTCGAGGTTTTATATGAGATGATTATGGACGAGGCCTCATTGCTATGGCAACACAACGATGACGGTGACAACAAAAGAGAGGGGTGGAAAGGTGGAAGCTTTATATCATATCAAGGCTCGTATCATGCCACACATTGTGGTCGAGTTTGCGGGCGGTGCAACATGATATGATGTGCGGTAAGTGAAGTAAGTGCAACAACACCAACAACAATAACAAAAGAGAGTTGATACATGTCTGTTCCAGGAGCTGCAACAAAATAGTTGTTGCAATTGTTGTTGTTGCTGGTTTTTTGCCTTGCCAGAGAGATGGGCGTCAGTTAATTAGTACATTAAAATGTTTTGTATTATAATATGAGCCATCAGTTGAACTTATAAACTCAGCCTTAATTATCCACTGACGGGTATATCAATAAAAATGTCGATAAAGCACATAATTTATTATCAGTTGTGTAGAATTATGTTAGCTAGAATCATTCAATTCAAAGTTACAGGTCTAAGTTTTACGGCTTATGGTGGATAAGTGGCAAAAATTAATTAAAAGGAACTTAAAAAAAAGGTTAATAGATTCATAGACATGGAAGAAGATAATCTTTTTTCTAACAACCAAAAAAGATCTTTCATAACTGGTATAATGAATATAAAATTCAGTATTGTTTCATAACTTTTATATATAAAAAAATATTATATTGCAATTATTAATTAAAATGAATTAAAAGTCTGAAATAAAAATGATGATAATTATACATTTCGATAATAGAAAGAAAATAAAAACTTTGGTGACACGTACTATAATTATTGCAAGGTTCCTTTATATTATATTAATCAGTTACAATTTGATTTTCCTATTTTCTTAAAGATATTTAGGTGTATAGAATATATATCTTTCGTTGGTCATTTTTGGGCGTTACTAGAGTTCTCGTTTCGTAATTGGTGTTGTCTCAATGCTTGGAATCTAATCTGTTGGCCAGTTTGGCACTTTAAGCTACTGCAGTTAAACATTAAACGCTTTGAGTATTTTTTATACATTTCCGCTACACTAACTGCTGCCACACAGCCCACATGCTGTTGCATGCCCCATCATTTATAACTGTCAACAGTTTTGTGGCCGAAACACGCCACAGAAACAGAAGAAACGCACAGTAAAACTAATATTTAAGCCATCAACAATGACGAAAGGCAGACGGATTCAGCCTCGAAGCAATTGCCACTCCACAGTTACTTGCCTGCCCCTTTTCCTGTCCCTACCCCTTGCGCTGTCTGCAACTGCAGCTAGACAAACAAATTATGGCCACTGTCAATAGACGCGCATTTCTATGCCAACAAAATAGGCAAGAAGTAGACGAAGAAGACGTAGAAGATGAAGGAAAATTGGCTAAAAAGAAAAACAAGTCAAGCTAGGAAGAAAGGCACCCACTGTTGCCATAGTTGCCACTCAGTTGCACAGTTACAGAGTTGCATGGTACAATTTGACTGACTGCCAAGTCGCAACTTGTAGTTTTCTTTTCTGCCAACTGTGAAAACTGTGAAAATTGCCGTCAGGCATTTGGACAATGCCAAATGTAAGAAGCAGCAGCAACAGGCGGTTCCCTTGGCTAATCATTGCAATTGGCATTGGAATTGAAATTGCGATTGCAATTGGCTTAAGAGCTTGCAACATGTTGCTGCAACAAGTCAACAGCAATTTCAACATTTGCATTTTTTTTTTGCCTTTTCAATTTGTCTAAAAAAATTGTTGATTTTGTTTTATTTGTAGTTTTACTTTTATTTAAATTGTCTAAGCGATCGCAAATATTTTAGCTTTGTTGCCAAATTTTGCAATTCTTTTTGCGCCTAAGGATATTTATGAAATATGCAGGCGATTGTGTCTATGTGTGTGTCGGTGTGTGAATTGACGCATAGTTTTCCAGCTAACTGGATTTCTTTTTAGCCTTGTTTGTTTGTCTGCATCAGAAACTGTTTTCATCCTGCGGCGTTTTTCGTATGTTTGCCAAATTATTATTGCATTTTATTTTATTTTACATTTTTTTTTTTGTTAAAAAAGTTTGCCAAATTTTAGTTATTTTTGTTGTTTCTACTGGTTTGCAAGTGGTTGGCCATTAAAGTAAAATGAATTTAGATGGCTTTAATGGGCTATGCGGCTTTGCAATTAGTGAAAATAGTGTAAATATTCAACAATCATTGAGGGGAACCATTTAAGTGATATCAAATTGCAGGAAATAAATGAATTTTGAGTTCAAAAATGAAATCTATAACAATTCAAATTAAATTTTGGATATATTAAGTTACTTAAAGCTGCGAGAGAATTTTAAATTTCGTGTATATAAAGGATGATTGATAAAAAATTCTAGTCAACACCAAAATTAAACATTAAACACCAGACCAAATGTTACAAATTCCAAATGATATATCTAGACATGTATGTAATGTAACTTGGCCCTATAAAAACTAGCATAAAATGCCAAACATCCAAATATATATAATCAATCGCAAATGGTGTATTAACGTGTAAACTGTCAAACCGTTTAAGGTACAAAAGTATTTAACAACTGTGAAGTACCAAAATCGTGACAGCTTCCTGTGCAATCGATTGTAAACTGTATCAGTTGCCATTAAGGCAATGGAATGATCTCAAAAATTGTAGAATTGCAATTTAAATTCGATAATGCAATGTATTTGAACCCATATTAGTCATGGCAAATTGATTTGAGGCAAAACACTCTTGAATGCCCCACCAGCCCCATTTGTGGCACTCCGCAAGGCGCATTTATCTCAAGTTTTTCCACTCTTTTTTTTTGCGCCTTTGCATAGCTAATTTCCTTTCAAGATAAAGTCATAGACACAAATGGCCATAAATTACGCACTACAAGAGCGCTCTGGCTAAAAATTGCATTTATGTTTATCGCCATAGATAAAATCGACCGCCTTTAGATAGGCATCAGAGGCCAGAGCCGCCGTCTGGGGAGCTGGGGAGGCTTTCACTCTATAAATAATATAATCAAAGCATATTTGTAATCAATGCAAGGCTATCTAAGCAATTTAATCGCCAACTTTAATTGTAAATTTTGTGTGCGAAACTGGCACACACTAATAAAAAAAAATTTACAAAATGCGAAGAGACTACAGACTATTAATGGCTCCAGTGGTCGCATTATAATAATGGTCTGTAATAGGTTTAATGGACGATATCCATAGGCGTTGCTACGTCAACCAGTTGCCATTTAAGGTCGTTGCAAATGCAACATGGCCTGCAATTTTCACTTGACGCATTGACAGCAGCTGGCCAGCAACAATCATGCGATATACATATGCACTCGTATATAGGGTAGCTGCCACTCTTACTTGCACCAACTAGTTGCACAGCGAGTAACCCAATGCAACCGCAAAAATATGCCAAGACTTGGCTAAAACGGATGTAAGCAAATATTTTATATCTATCTATCTTTCACTCTTTCGCTCCTTTTTCTCGCTCTCTTACTATCTCTCTTTTTCTCTTTGTTTGTCTTGTTGTCCCTACTTCAATTGAGCTACCTTTTTGCTTCAGCACTTGATTGTTTTCTCACCTGTAACACGTAACGTCACGTAACCTAACGAAAGTCGAATTTAATATGCCCTTACAATGAATTTAGAAACATGAATATAACATGATTTGTTTACTTTTAAACCTCAACACTGTTATTTTAAAGAAAGACTTTACTCCATATTAGTCACTAGTCACTAGTAATAACATGATTTGTTCACTTTTAAACCTTACCACTGATATTTTAAAGAAAGATTGTACTCCTTGTTAGTCACTAGCGTATTATTCAATAACATGATTTGTTCACTTTTAAACCCCAACACTGTTATTTTAAAGAAAGATTTTACTGCTTGTTAGTCACTAGCGTATTATTCAATAACATGATTTGTTCACTTTTAAACCTCAACACTGTTATTTTAAAGAAAGACTTTACTCCATGTTAGTCACTAGTCACTAGTCACTAGTAATAACATGATTTTTTCACTTTTAAACCTCACCACTGTTATTTAAAAGAAAGATTTTACTCCTTGTTAGTCACTAGTCACTAGTCACTAGCAATAACATGATTTGTTCACTTTTAAACCTCTACACTGTTATTTTAAAGAAAGATTTTACTGCTTGTTAGTCACTAGCGTATTATTCAATAACATGATTTGTTCACTTTTAAGCCTTACCACTGTTATTTTAAAGAAAGATTTTACTCCTTGTTAATCACTAGCGTATTATTCAATAACATGATTTGTTCACTTTTAAACCTCACCACTGTTAATTTAAAGAAAGATTTTACTCCTTGTTAGTCACTAGCGTAGTATTCAACTGTCAGTAACAACCCTACCACTAATATTCTGTTAAACCAAAAGACGTGTGATGATTTAGTAAAAATTTAACAGAATGTGGTTAACTTTGAAGACCTATCTTCTACAGTAAAACTAATGCGATTCTTTAGAGACAATTTTATAGCAATACTTTAGTCACTTGTGCACTTCTTACACTCGTTCAACCGCCATTAACATGTTAATGTTATTGGGCTGTTAACGCGCTGTTACAAGCAAGAGCTTTTGTTAATTAAAAGTCCCACGCAAATACATGTCGATGGTTCATTAAAATGAAATCTTCGAAGCTATTAAGCGTGATACTACTTTTTAACTGTGTGATTGAGTGCTGAACTAGATTGTAAAATGGAATATACCCTCAGCTAAGCCAGAGAAGTATATGTGTATAAAAAAATGCCATGTGGGCTTTTTTATCACACCGCACTTGCAAGCTGAGAACTGCGTCGCCACATTTCATCTGTGCGTGTCCATCTTCTGCCTCAACTTCAACTCCTGCTTTAACTACATAAATCCCAAGCTCCTGCTCTGATTGTGTTTACTCGTTCGGCATGCGTGCGATAGATCATCTGCTGTCGAGACTTACAGCTACAGACAGGTACGAGGTGTATACGAGGCACCAGTTTCAGGCCTGGGCAGTGCAGATATTTTAATTAAATTAAACTTTACTTTGAGACACGTGTCGGATTCTGGCATATTCCTTTATGTGTCTCACAATCCCCATTCTCATCTTCAGCATACATCAGATTCAGGGCCTAGTCAACAGAATTTTACGACAATTTTTACTCTTTTTCCTGTGTTGCAACTTGTTATTCAATTAAATTTTTGCCTTGTCTGTGTTTTAATTGCATGAAAAATGGTTTATAAGAGTTTGCTTATCTGCCAGCCTGGAGGCTTTCCCTTTTTCTCTGTGGTTTGACTAATTGATTGCTGGTGATTGTTAGAGCTCCTGCAAATTGATAGAAACTTCTGACGCCACAAACCGACATAAAATACGAGTTATGATTTTTCTGACCACACAGAAAATAGAACATTTTGTTGACTGCTTAAAAAATCAAAAAGGACCAACAAGAGCTTTCTCTCAAATACGCAACACACAGTTTCGAATATTTAAGAAGCTTTTACTAATACATGTACCCATGTTTACTCGTACATTCAACTGTAGTCATACAATCAGTCATGCTTCTCTTATCTGACATCAAATGCTCTATTACAACGCAGAAATGTTTGACCTACAAAAACCTTTCCAACTTTTGACTTTAACCTCACAGTTTACTCACCACACACACACACATAAAGTTATCGTGCCTTTTGGCTCTTTTGGCTGACATGTCGTTTCTGTTATTGTTGTTGTAGGTTCACCAATTCCCAACCCACATGGATCTAACACAATTTGGTCACGATTTAAGCAACGCACACGCCACAAATTCATCAACGACATGCAAAGACTCCTCCAGCCCCAACATGGCATTTCTCCAATTTGCCTGATAAGAAGCGTTTAACTGAAAACATGCGCCAAATTACAGCAAATTTCTCAATGTAATGTGTGCACAACTCCTGCCCCATTCCAGCGTGCCACGCATAAATCAAGTGCCCCCAAAAAAAGGTTGCATGTCTCTGTTATTTCGTCAACATTTCATCGAACTTTTAGCAACCAAAAAATTCACAGCCACGTCACGCAAATCCAGATACCAACAATAACTATAATAGAGTACAAAAATAACAATAGCAGCAACAAATAAAAGTAGGCTACAATTCGCACTTGTCTATATATATATATATATATATGTATGCAAAAACATAGGCAAAACATTTCATTGATGTAATGTTCGTGAGACAGAGCAGAATTCCCCCCAATAAAAGCCACATCTGTCAGACAAACTACACGCAATATTGAAACTATCACAGTATAATTTCCCCTACTCCGTATTCCTTACTCCCATGCCATTCTCACCATTCTGCTCTCTCATTCATAATCGTTGACATTCGCATTTTGACTTTGCAGAAAACATGAAGCCACAAATCAGAATTTCGAAATCAGAAATCACGAATCATGTTATCGCTGTGATTTGTCATCTGAGCCCCTAGGCACAGGTTCTCCCTACCAACTTCTCGGTCTGTCTCCGTTCCATTTTCAATATTTCTGCCCGGTCCTTATCTGGCACGTTCATTGTAATTAACGCTGTAATCAAATTGGTGCCCCATGTCAAATGGCCCTCATGACAGATCAGCATCAGCATCAGCATCACAACATCAGATTCAACTTCAGTTCCAGCCTTAGCCTCAGTTTCATCTTCAGCCTCGACAACAACTGTTGACTGGGCCCACAGTTTGGCCTTCTGCTGGTCAAACAAGTTTGAATGCTACAGTTTCAATTGGCCCAGACATGCACATCTCAGCATCAAAACGTTGCCGATGCCGATCCATCATCAAGCCTCAAGTTCTCATATCAGTTGGCGTTTCTTTCATTTTCCCCCTACTCTCTCATCTCAAACTATCTCTTAGTTTCCCAACTAGTTTTGTGAGGGCTTAACTAGTTTCTCAATTATTTGGTAACAAGTCGAAAAGATAAATAGAAAAACTATAAATAGGATATATTTCACTACTCACAAAGTTGAAATGAAAAATTTAATATACATAAAATTAAAATATTTATGTCATCATATTCAATGTTTCTTCTGAAGAACGAAAGTGCAGATTTGTGCAAATCGTTGATATCTCAACATATTTACAAAATTTCTTAAATGTATAAGAACATTTTTTAAAAAGGAATAAAGTCTATTTAAAAATTTTATAAGTGATGTTTAACAAGCACAATTATAAAAGATAGAAAAGTTTAATCTTAAAAAAATGATTTTTAAAGGAATTATTTTATGGAACTTATTTCAATAAACAATAATCCTAATTGTTTCTTAGAAATGTGTATTAAAAACTGAAAAATTGTCCAAATTTATCTTGTATGTCTGGAAACCATTTTCTTAGAAAGAAAATAACAGCTTAATTATAAAGAAACATAAATTGAGAACAAATAAAAAGTATTTTAAGTAATATTCCTGTAAAAACTACTTCTTTTAAAAATTAATTAAAAATTAAACAGTTCCCAAATGTCTCTCATTGAAAGGGTATTTCAAGATTGCATTGAAAGCTCAACAGTTTTAACTTTTAGTTTTGTTTTAGTTGACTTCATATGCAGCCCACGCCCGTTCAAGTCCAGTCTTTTGCTACCTCTTCATCTGTCTCTCTGTCTCTGTCTCCCGCTCTGTTTTTGATTGCTCTACATATGTATGCACGCTCCATAGTTGTCATGATTTACAGTTATGACAATTTTAAGTTGGTTCATTAGGGGCAGCAGCCACAGATGCTGACTGAAAATGCACTTACTTACAGCTACAAATAGAGTTTACGTTGCGACTACTTAACTATCTCTGTCTCTATCTCTATTCATATGTTTTCATCTCTTTCTATTTCTCACTGGGTGTGTGCGTGTCTCAATGTCTATGTTATGATTGAAGATGATTACAAATGTCTTCTTATGGCAGTTGCCTCTTTGCTGTTGTTTGTTGCATATTTCCCAACTCGGCCATTTGTAGTACTAGACTTAAACGTGGTTGTAGCACTCGTGGCTGAGTTTGTGCCTGACTCCGCTTAATTAATAGCCTCTGTCAGCATTTTTGAGCAAAGCATCCGACAGTTGTAAGTTGCGTATAGTTAGAGCTAAATAATAGGTCTCCTAATGGTTCCTTAACTATTTATTTATGGCTTAACAAAAGAAAAGCATTTGCAATAATGGATTTCATGCCGTGTGGTGGGCCCTAGAATGTTGTATTTACAGCTAATTGAATAACATTGTTTTGCTTTTCAATCTTCTGCTAGAATGAGAACAAGTGAGAGCACGAGATGTGATCATTAAATCTGTCTTTTACTTTATTTAAGGCATTTTTATAACAGGCTACAAAATCTACACTGTAAATCTGTCACTCATTACAGAAATTATCTGTAAATTAATTGATCCTTTACCATATCTTAAAATATACACCTATATTTCATTTATTTCTTATTATACAAATGATCTTTCCTGAAAAAATTCTTAGATAAATCTATATGAATTAATTATAAATAATATTATTATTATCGTATTCGTTTTTTATTGATCTCTCAAAATAAAAATGATTTTAAATGGGATTGTTTTTTGACTATCTTTAATTGATTTGCAGGTGTAAACGGAAATTACTTAAGTAGCTTATAAAGAGAGAGAGAACTCGGATATATTGTAATTTATTGGGGTACTTATTAAAGGTATTGTCACACCGCAATCTCAATCCTGTGCTAATGAAGCCCGAGGCCCGTTTGGAGCCTTTTTAGCAGCTGTTTGCCATTATCATTTGTGGAGTTAAAGAAACGAGAAGAGATTCAACCTTCTCGTTTCCTGCTCTGGCTCATAAACCTTTAACAACTTCTTTATAAACCCGCATCGCAGCCTACACACACACACGGGCAAACACACACACACACTCAGACACACACATACCTTTGTTGGGAGAATATTTGCCCCTGGGACTATCACCAAGCCAAAGCACTAAGCATAAAATTTATGATTTGCCTTTTGGCTGCCTTTTCTGACAGCAACTGCAACTTGGACTCGGAGTTGGACTCGGAGCTGGAGTTGGAGCTGAAGTTGGACTGGGGCGACATCGATTCGCGTTATACATTCGCCATGGGGACAAAACAGAAACAAGTTTCAGAGCGTTGTCCATTTGTGGACTTTGGAGTTGGGATACAACTTTAGTTTCAACTGAACTAACTGAACTGGATCTTCCCTCTTGTTGGAATCGTGCGCGTGTTTCATTTTAATTAAGCTAACCTGATGCGAACTCCATTTCCAATTCCACTTCCAATTCCAAATCGTATCCGTTTATGGATTCCCTGGCCAAGGTGTTAACTGCCAATTGCAATTTGTATTTGCCCAAAAGCAGCCAGCGTAACCCTGATTCCCAAAGGTGACCGCTAACCAAAAAAAAAAATGTATTTTCAATTCTGGAAGCGAGTATTATTTATGGAGCAGGTCAACATGAAGTTGGTAAGTTTATTGGCCCAAGGCCTATGAGTGTACCCAATAAGTATAATATGTTAGTCGGTCGGATGGTTGAATGGCCATCTTGTTTCGACCCTTTTTCTTGCAAATGATTTCAGTATGCTTATTTATGGGCCAAGTTCTTTTACTTTTGTTGCCAATGTTTGCAATTGTCTGGCCGAAGCAGACAATGGGCATTATAAATTCATCAGACAGTTGCCTCTGACATACAAGCAAATATACAACGCTGGCTGCATAATGTAGCATTGCATTTGTATTTGTATTTGTATCTGTATCTGTATCTGTTGCGGAGTATCTAAGTATCTGTGAGATGCCTTTGGTCACAAAATGGCGCAGCGCTTAGCGAACAATGCAAACAATAAACAAACAAGAAAACAAGCAACAAAAAAGGATGTCTGCTTTGTGGTTGACATTTGTTTTGTTTGTTGTCGGCTTGTTGCTTTTGTTTTTAATTGTGTCAAATTTTTGTAGGTGGCCAACGGGGGACGAGGGGGCGGTGTCGGGTGTGTTGCACAGCTTTATCAAGCCCCAATGTGGAGCACTGCGGTAGGTGCAAAATCAAAAGCCACTTCACAAAATATTTGTAAAAGCTTCCACAAACAAAAAAGGGCCTGCCACATTGTTTTGTGATCTGAATAGCAGGATTATGCACTGTGATAAAGGGGGAAGTAATGGGGAAGTTGCAAGCAATTGGAACGTTGATTAAACATGCAACGGTGTGCGACTTAAAATATATATGCATGTGCTTCTGGTCTAGTTGTTGCAACAAAAAGAGCCCACATCTCTTTATCAACAGGAATAAGCCAAAGGCACAGAAAATGGGATTTTGAGGTTAGAAGCGCCCACTCTCTAGATAGACTCCCTTAAACCTCAAGCTAAAACCAGCAACTACTTTATTTAGCAGCTTCTTGACAAGAAATTTGTCATCATATCCAAGAAAAACTTTAGAGAAATTTCACTTTATGGTTTAAAATACTGCAATAAATGAATAAGAAACTAAAGAAATATCGCCAATAAATGTAAGTAAACAACAATAGCAAAATTTACAATAGTTATTAAACTTCTATATATATTATATATTAAATAGAGCTAAAATGGAAATTTTTGGTTTATCAAAAGATCAATTTTAACTTTGGACAATCGTTAAATCTGAAGAAATCAAATTCATTTAAATCGTAGTAATAGGAATTTTTTATTTAAGTTAAATATTAAAAATATATATTACAATTTTTTACTTAATGACACACCAAAGATAAATACTCAACATTTGGCGTAAGTTGAAACAAATTTCTTTTTAATTATATACAAGTATTGTCACAATTTAAACAATAATTTAAATCAAGTCAATTTGTTTGTTACATTTTTTTTTTGTGAAGCCAACATCACAATTTCTGATCTTTCAGATATAAAAAAGAATCTTTAATCTAGCGAAAAGTGTTAACCAAAATAACGATTTATTTGGTTCGTCAATATTATCCTCTCCGCCGTATTTACACTCCCCATCGGCATTTTAAGTTTTGTTTTCAGTTTATTTACTGTAAAATCTGGCATAAAAAAGTGTCAACTGAATTGTGTACTGACTTTAATGCTGGGTGCGGTCAGTTGTTGGCCAGTTATTACGAATACAGTAAATGGTAAACTTTTTGGCATGGTTTGGGGTCGGTCTGGTTTTGGCTGTGGGTTCTATATGGCTCGGATTGGCGCGTGGACTGTCATTAAATGGTTGTAATTAAATATTTTAACAGTCGGCTGTCAGACAAAAGTCACAGCTTAGCATTAGCATTTAGGAGAGCCGACGGCCCGTGAAAACAAAACACAAAACACGAGTACTCACATTCGAATTCATATGTGTGGTAAGTATGACAAACATGAGTATCTCAGAGTTTTGTCGAAATGTGTTTACCATTTGGTAACAACAAACCCACACACAGAGCTAGCTCAATACACTGGCGACAACTTGTGAAATGGAATTGCGCGATAGTCGCCAAATTGTCAGTCAGTTGGCCAATCTATCAAGAGTTCAATTTTGCGTAGGATGCTGAATAAGATTAGACGCCAAGATACCCTGTCAATTTTAAGCTGAAGTTGTTTACTATAAAATTCTTTGCGAATATGGTAAGCTTGTAAATTATTTGAAACTATCTCATCTTTAGTCATTGGATAATAATTTACTAAAAAAAATATCCAATTAAACTAAATTTATATAAATATTTATTGATAAATTGATATTTATTATTATTATTTGTTTTGTTTTTCTCCGTCTCATGCTCATTTATAGGGTAACTAAAAAGCTTTACTTTAATGTGCTTTTATTCTTAAAAAATTGAAGTGTAGAACAAGTTCTATTTATCTACTTTAAGTTTGAAGTAATTTTAAAAAAAATCTTGTTTACAGTTTCACTTTCAAGTTCTTTCTTGTTGCCTGAGGACAAAGGACAAAAAGCGGATGACAAAAGGGGAGACAGGCAACATGTCCTGTTAAACATTGTTGTTGCCACTTAGTTGTCGTCGTCGTCGTCGTCTTTGTTGTTGTTGTTATCGCTCTGTCCAGTCACTCAAAGCTGGTGAAAAGCGAATAGAAAAGTAACAAAAAATACAAAAAAAAAAAAATAAATAAAAGTAAAAACAAGAGCAAATTGTTTGCCGTGGAGACTCCTAGTAATTTTCATGGATTTACAAGGATTTAATGCAAGGACATATAACGTACACACACATGAAAACTTAAGTAGCCGGAAGTTTCCTTTTTCTGTTTGTTGTCGCCCAGCAAATTAATTGAGTTGAAAATATTGTTCTTGTTGTTGTTCCCATTGCAGTCAGAAAAATAAATAAATAATCATCATCAGGCTTCGCATTTATTGGTTATAAATTGAACAATTCAAGCGGAAAATATTAAGTGGATTATAGTTTTAATGCTTCTCGGCCTGAAACTTAACTGTGGCAATTTGTTAAAGGACATTGCGTAAAATAAATTGCACAGATACACAGAAAACAAGCATAACGAAAAGAAAGAGACGCACAAGAGAAAAAAAAGAGACAGAGCGAGAAAGTGATGGAGTGCGGTTTACTATATGCTGACCTCTGGGCTCTGGGTTAAGAGCTTTAGCCCACTAAATGATTATGAGACAACTTCGTGTAGCTGAGAGATTAGTCTAAAGCTTCTGAAAGTCGATAATGATAAATGCTGCGGGCCTGGCTAACGGTAAGTTGGTCAAAAGTGAGGTCAAAGTTATCAAAGCTAACTTTGTTGTAAATTTCAAATTAAATTATTACTTATAATAATTATCATATAGTTTTCAAATTTTTTACAGCGTTGTTCAACTTTTTCAGCTGACTTGTGCTCGGTTTTTGACAATTAAATTTGATTATTAATAAGTATAATAAAACATAAATAATTTTTAAATAATAATTTTTTTTTCTTTTATATGAAAAATGCGATTGTTAAGACAATTTGTTTCAGTTAAAGAAATTGATTTCAAGTCCAATAAATTCTTTCATTCACGCAGTATCTACGGCTCATCAAATCACAATAAGATTGCTAAAAGCTTTCGGTTATTTAAATAATAGCTCAATCTATTATCAAAATGTATTTTCTTTCCACTTTCTTTTATTAAATAATACAAAGCACAATAATTTCATTATGCATTGTCAAACTCCTTTTAATCAAATTAACATTCTCAAAGTTGACCTTCGCAATTGTGAGATGATAAAGCAGATTATTTTATACAAAACCAACAAACCGAAGCATAGAAATGTAAAGAATCATTCCAATTAAATTAGTGTAAGGGGCGCGTTTGAAATAATCATGATGCTTGTAGGATATTCAACATATGCAACGCCTTTTGCCACAAACAAGTTCTATTATGCAAAGGCAACGGGGCGTTCTGCCAAAACCCACAAAAGGATGATTCTATAAGCCCCAAAATAAAAAGGGATTTCAGGGGATTGGGATTGGAAAAACCCAAGGGGGGAACAATCAATTACAGTTTCGCTTGGCTGGTTGCTTTTCATTTTAGGCATTTCAGTATTCCTATTTCCATCAATTAAAAGGTCGCCACGCCCACAAAAATGCCTAATGGCATTCAGTCAATGCCACAAATCCCAATGAATTATCCTGCGCAGGAGTGGAGAAAGGGGAAAGGCGGGCCTACAAATCGAAACCTCATCGTCTCGTCTGGTTCCTAAAATGCGTCAAAATCGTTTCAAATGAGGCTTTTAATGGTTTTACGATTATCCATATAACAACAACAGTAACAAACGGTACAGTGGCTCCCTAAAATTGCCCCAAAATGGTCTGTTGTCCTCGCGCGGTCTTTGATTAATTTATTTTCATCAGCCCTTTTCGAGGGGACGTGGGTGGAGAGAGGACCGTGCCTGTCTACACATTCAATCATCAATCGGACATTGGCCTAGGCAACGCTGTCAGTGCGTAAACTTAATCCGCTCGCTTTGAAACGCACCCAGACAGAGTTCACTTCCCTCACTTCCCTCACTCCTTTCCTACCCCTTCAGTTACCCAACAAATTGACGAAATGGCAAGCAGAATGCGCTCGAATGGTTAATAAAACATTTGACTATGGCAGGATTCCCCGAAAAGTCCTGTGGTAGAGCTGAAAATCATTGAGAATTGTTGTGGTATTGGATTACGCACAGAGTTCAATTGATTAAGTATTCTTTGAATTGGCGAGTTTATATTACAAACCAAGCAACATCAACAGACAAAAATACGTAGAGAAAAAAGATTAGCTGAATAACTGAAGTAAAAGAAAAAAATCAAATGTCATCAGAGATTAGACCGATTTCTGATGATATGTGTAGTGCTCAATATTTTGTACAAAAATTTTTCTTGCTATCGTATTTGGATAAAATAGGCTAAGAATAAGCTGCAGTTTCTAAAACTGAGATTTTTTAGCACATTCTTTTAGTCCAAAAAATGTTATTTATCTTATTTTTATACTAAATTATGAATAAAATTTAAGAACGTCTCTAGTCTCTAAAAAAAGGGCTTTGATTAAGATATTACTTAACACAATCACAATCACTAGTTTAAGTTGTGAGTATTAAACACAACTGTAATTTTAAAATTGTATATTTTCTACACAATATTATTTTTTTTTGTACCTATAAAGGCCAGTGCAGTAAAAATAATAAACCTCTGTACCAAGTTACAAAATTAAGAAACTAATTTGCAAAGAAGAAAAACAATCTATTTTTACTTATTTTTTATTTCTATAATCGCTATCATTTATTTCTGATCTAACTATATTAATATCAATAATAATATTACAGCAAATTAGCACATTTTTCTATGACGCTCCATCATTAACAAACAAACTAATATATTTGTTCCCTTCTTCTCTGATCTTAGCCACCTTCTTTGGCAACAATTTCATGTATGCAACCAACAAGCTGCTAAATTTCGCACGCTGCTCTAAAAAAAAAGGCATTTTAGACAGAATGCTTCGAGTTGTATTCCTGAAAATGATGATGATGGGGAATTCAACACAGACAGACACTCAAAATGATGCGAAAACCCAGAAGAAAAAATAGGAGAAAAGAAAAATGAGAAATACAAAGTGTAGCTAGCAGCTAGACGTGTATCTGTATATCCGTAAGATACTTGTAGCAAGCGGCGCCTTTTTCTCCCGCTTTCTGTGTGTGTATGAAGAAAAGAAGTGTGAATTATCCTGCCTCAAAGTATTTAATGCGCTTTACACATGGCAACAAGGAAAGGGCCAAGGATGTGAAATAGAACACAAGCAATAAGTACTGTTAAATGTAGAAAAAAAAAAATAAAAGAGAAGTAGATGAAGCACAAGAATAACAACAACAATAACATTCAAGGCATTTGATCATCAGTCATAAAAACTAACAGAGAGGGAAGGGTGCAGATGCAGGGGGTAAAGTAAACAGTTGAGAAAATTACTTGTCGAAAATCAAGCCAATAATGTTCCCGATGATGATAATGATGATGAGGAGCCAACTGCGCGCTGGGAAATTAATTATACACGAATGCGTTGAAAATATCAGCAGACGGTCTATCAGTGGGCGAGGGGGGACTGAAGAGTTGGGGTGTAATAAGCGTTAGCTCGTTTTCGGCTATTGGAATTATACGTAAGCGTAAGCAGGCATTACAAATTGCATCGGTAACTGAAAACTGGTTTTAGTTTAAAACGAAAGCAAACAAAGAATGGCTTCAAAACTGAAGAGTATTCCATTCCTTTCAGTGCCGTTTTACCTGCTCTTTAACTCCAGGCAGGTAGATCGAGACCCAACACATCACAGGGTGACTCGCTTGAGACTCCCTGCTGTTCGACTCGGTGGTTGAAATTCATTCTACTGCGCAACAGGATATAGCATTTTTCTGGCTTTGCCAGAGAGCTGAAAGTGCTGAGCATTATTGGGTTTTGTGCTGTTTCAAATGAAGACATAAAATATCAACAGAAGTTGACCTATTTGAAACAATGTGGAATACTACAACAAACTATTACTTTACAAAAAATTAAACTATTTAAGAAGGAATATAAAACTTGAAATATTCTTCTGAGAGTCGAAAGAAGTATTCCGCTTTAGCTTAAATTAATTAGTACTTTGTAAGCAGTCTTCTTATCTGAATAAACCATTGTATATAATGTCATCATATCTATTAACATCTTTAAAATTATATAAAATGTCCAAAACCCACAAATCCAATACTATTTCTTTTTGATAATCTGTCTGATAATTATCGGAATACGAAGAACATATTTAAATAAATAAAATCTCACTATTAAGATTTTAGTCGAAAATTCTGTTATCTGTAAACTATTTTGTTCAATTTGGTTTCTTTGTTTTTTCTTTCATTCTGAATTTCTTACTCTATTAATACTATTTATTAAGTATTCCACTTTTGCTCTCCAATCTTAACTTTAAGTTCTTTTAATTGGCTCATTTATCATACATTTTACATATGTTTCTTCATTATAATTTTCTTCTTTAAGTTTGACTAACCTCTCTATACTTTAAAGTTTAAACATCACTATTGTATCTCTTGAACCATGTTGTTCTTTAATCTTAGCTTGAAATACTCAAACATTGTAATTATTTGTCTTTGGGCTGTGTTCCTTCATTCTATATATCATAATTTTATATTTCTACTTGTGTTTTCTGAACTTTTTCTGCTCTTCTGAGTCACATATCATTATTCATGGATCAAAGTATGTTTGCTCATTCCTTTACTGATCTCTTTCTGATCTTTAGAGTCATACTCTTAGGAATTAAAGATTATGTTTACCTTGCCGCCAACTTTGAGCTCATAGCCCATGCCGAGGGGAGTCTTGAGCTGAACTGGACAGACGAATCCTATATTCCGATGTGGACTATCCACGCTGATCTGATGCTTTCGCGTTGTCACCTTGGGAGCACTGCGAGTGGGCGCTGGAGTCGATGATGAGGAGGTCGTGTTCTCGGCGACACACAAATCCTCTCCGCCGTGAACTGGAAACTTGGAGCACTCCAAATTCTCGGGCCAATTAAAGTTGTAGGTTTTCATGAGATTCTCACAGACGCGAGCGGATTCACATAGGGAGCGGCAGGGGGGAATGGGACGTTCGAGGATCGTGCAGACGGGAACGTAGAGGGAGCACAGGAATAACTGTAGATCAGCGCTGCAGCCGATCTTAACGAGAGGAGCAAATTGATGCACCTCCAGGCCAGCTTCCTCCTGCTTGGTATGACCAATCAAATTGGGCATAATCGTCATATTATAAGGTATATTCTTGCATATGGAAATTGTGATGGGCTCGCAGCGATTGTGATGTGGAAATCCATCCAATGAGGTGGCCGACGTTCCCGCCAAATCCGATCCCCCGCTCCGATAATACGAGCTGGCATCCAATGGGGTTTGATCGTAACGTTGTGTTGCTGTTGCCTGTTGAAGTTCGGGAAGCGCTAAAAGCATCACAAGTGGCAACAACATTTTAAGAATTTTCTGCATTTTTGTTTTGGCGCGTTTTCGACGCGTTTTCAGCGCGGTTCTCGACTCGTGGATTCCTTAAGTAAATTCTGAGTGCTTTGTTGGGATTCTTAAAGCACACACATTTTGGACAAACACAAACACATGCACACAAACAACACAGACACGCGGACACTGACGAATTCGGAGACGTAGCCGGAGACGGAAATGGAGACGGCGACGGCGACACACGCGTGCAGGCGACAAAAAATAATATTTGACACTTGGCACCTTTTGGGCATTTACATAGCAGACACAAATATGTAATTATTTTCTTTCAATTTAAATTTCATTTGCCTTTTTTAATCACTTTTTGCGTTTGTTTTGCCGGCTGACCGACGGAACGGGACACAGCAAAATGCTAAAGTACCGTATGTAGCGAAACTACGTAAAACGCGCGGAACAACAAATCGCCTCTAGTAACAATATTTTCAATATTCAACCGAGAGCACAACCGAACGGCAGGGCAAACGCTGACAAACTAACTATTGCACGAGCAGAGCCAGTTTCGTTAGCCAGTGGTGGGGGAGAGAGCAGGTTCTTGTTGGCGGTGGGCGAGAAAAAGAGAGAGAGACCGACCATCATCATCAACAGACAAGCAACAGCAGCCGTCGTGTCGTCACTTGTTTGCATCGCTTACGCTCTTCTGCTGAATATGCGCTCTCACGCGCTCTCTCGCTCTCTTCAGCAATACCCAATGCAAGGGTCGACCTTGAATTTGACGCTCAATGCAATTGGCGCGCCAAACAGAAGAGCGGGAGAGCCAGTGAGCGCCAACTTGAACAGGGCTGTTATACGTTTTGTTTTGAACACTGTTACCGCTGCTGCTGGCAGCGCCGTCGACGCTAGCAGCGAGATTGTGGCGGCGACAGCAGCTTGAGCTCCTGTTGATTGAGTTGAAAACTTATAGAAGAGAAGAGAAGTATCAACAAATGGTTAAGTGTTGCGATTAGCGTATTAATTAAAGATTATAATAAGGTACTAATAAAACTCAGACAAGAGAAAAGTGAGGAAGGAAGGTGTGATTAATGAAATTACAACTTAAGATAGAAAATCGAATTTTAAGATATTTATGTATTTACTTAAGGTAAGAAAGTTAGTTTTTATATAATTAAAAAATTTATAAATTTGACATTCATGTAAATAAAATTTAAAAATTGTATTGTTTAAGCTTTAAAAAATTTTCTAATACTTAGATTAAAATTTTATATAATTAATTACGGGTAATGTGAAGGGAACATAAAGATTTACTGTTAAAGCCGTTGTAATGCAACCGTTATTTATGTACACTGCGGGAAAAGTTATATGACCTCTTAATATGTTTTCTTTCTTGTCTAGTTCGGAGTTTGTTCTGATGTTTTATGGGTTTTTCACGACAATTTGCTGTGCCTAATGTGTCCCTCTTTAGCTACTCGTATCTTCCTTTTCATCTGTTTTCATAGAGAGTTTCTTGATTTTTTTGCTCACTTTTCCAACACTCGAACTTAATTAAGTCATTAACTTGCGTTTAATCTGCGCTTAGCATGGGGAATCAACACAAACAAACGAACTTCGCATATCCGAGGCATTTCTCTAATGACCCCCCAGGCCAATTTACGGGAATGGTGGCAGTGCGGGGACAGGCAGCCAATAAACTTGTTATATTGACAATAATGATGACATTAGAGCAAGCTTTGTCTTTGTCACCTGTAGCCTTTTGTCCGATCACAGACAAACACACACACACACACACACACAGATTCAGAAATGCATCCAGCCGAAGTTTAACATATTTTTCATGCTCACACAAACACACACATACACACACATACAGCTTGCATTGTTGCCTTGTCTTGCTCCAACTCATAGGCTCTGCTCTCTAGCTTGCGCTCTCTCGCTGCCTCTCTTGTTCTCGTGTGGGCTGTAAACAAGTGTTACCGGTTTAGCTGGCGAGTTCCTTCTGAGCCACTGTGGCTTCTCTTCTGTTCTTCACTTTGCCCTCTGCTTCGTCATCGTCGGCTTGTTTAATAAAAAGCGCCAAAGTTGAGCAGCATAAAAAGACTTTTCATTGTTGTTGCTGAGCAACGTCGACGTCGACGTCTTTGACGCTACTGAGGCTGCCTTTTGGTTGTTGTATTCGTAGTTGGCGCTCGTTTTATGTTTACAAGTGAACGAACTTTGACGCCGCGGCCGCTGCTTCTCTCTGCCTATCTGCCTCTTTGTCACTCTCTCTCTCGTGCTCGCTCACGCTGCATTGTTAGAAAGTGTTTGTTGTTGTGTTCTTCTCGCGTCTTTTAGAATATGTTTCGTATGTAATTTTATGTAATTAAACTGAAATTGCTTCAAAAGTGTGAGTAAATGTAAAGTGCGATGAAACTGAAGATTATGTTAAAGATGAGACAGATAGTAAAAGTCAAATTGAATATTTCCCCTGTCAGAGTTTCCAAAATTACTGCGTATAATGAGAGTTAATATGCCAAAGGGAACAACTGATATTTAATCACTTACATTTTAAATTGTTTCATGTGATCTTTCTTATTATTTTGTACGTTAGCTGGTTAAATACAGTGATGACTCCCTAAAATAAATTAGCCCAGATAAGGTAAATTTACCTAAGTCTGCTTTTAAATAATGTTTAAAAAAGAAAGCTCATAGACAGTCATTTATGTAAGCTTTGATTAAAATCGGCCCAATCTAAAAGAAAAACTATTTTAAACTTTTTTTTCAATATATTTTTATTCCTATGTATAATTCCTATTGCATTGCAGCTTTCAAAAGCACTTTTTTACGCCAAAACTTCTTTCAGATCAATTCATCCAATATGTTCTTTTGATTAAGCTATCTTTAACAAACTTACATTTTTACACCAATTTATTCTGTGCTCATGGCTAAAAGCGCTGCTTGCCGTTTGTCCAATGATTCCTTCTTGTTTGAGTTGCATAAATAATCTGTCCTAAGCTCCGTTCGAAAGGGGATACGCAAAAAGTACAACCTCATTTGTAGCTAGAAAATACAAAAATCAATCCGCATTCTCGTACATAGCTTTGGTTATGTTCCAGTTGTTGTTTGGCTGTCAGTTTGTGGCGAAAAGAGAAACAATAAAAGGAGAAGAAATAAATAAACAAGCTGGAAACATGGCGTCCAAATTAGGAAGGGTTAACTCATATGTATGTGCGGGTTTTTCGAAGACTTAATGCTAAAAGGACTCGGCCCTAAGCCAAAAGGGTTTGTCAGTTAGTTACATAGGAAAAGTGCAAGTATTTACAGAACAGACTTTGAATGTAAATCCCATTTCTTGGCAACAGACAACTCCTCCCTTTGTTGAACTCTTGGGCATTTTGCGTCTTAGGCCATATTAGTTGACCAATTTCAGAGGGAAAACTTGCCCCTTATTCTTGGACCAGGGTGAAATGTCAACTTTTAAATGCCACAGTTTCAGTTTCAGATTCAACTTCAACCGCAGTCATAACAAACTAATTAGATGTAAAAGCTCTGCATGTTCTCTTATTGCTGAGCCTCAGGCTTTTGGGCTTTTACTCTCTCTCTCTCTCTCTCTCTCACTGTCTCTCCCTTGTTGTTGAGTTAAGGGTTGGGGGGTTAGTTAAGTGCAAAGACTTTGTTGAAGACCCGCTGGCGAATTTCTTGATTAAAAGTTTACGTTTTCGTTTGTTGTCTTCTGTTTACGCCATTTTTACAGCTCATTTGTTGCTATTTGCGCAATCACAAGGTCCCCATACTACACCCTCATCCCCTCTGGGCCAAAACGTCTCCCTTTAAAAGTTTTGCTAGTCATTTGGTATTGGCGGAAGCTACTCATAAATAATGCATTATTTACTTAAAACAGCCAACGGGCAAAAGCTCAATTAAATTTTTGAAAAATGACCAAAACACTGCCCCGAGGGGTTGGGGATGATGTAGGTTAGCTCGAATTGCATCAACTGACGCCATCAATCAACGCGAGCGCTGAAATGTCCATCAAACGAGGCTCGTTACAAGCATCAGTCGCATTCAATGTCCTTCAAATGGAATAACAAAGCTCCCGAAGGGGTAGCACAAATTTAAAAATACCCTACAGCTTACAAAAAGACTTTATAAAAAGGTTGCTCAATGATCATAAATTAATTGACAGTCGAATGTCTTCAAGAATACCCATAATACATATATTGGTACACTGGTGGAAAATAAATTCATCCGTTACATTCAATTTTTGTTTAGATCTAAAATTTTTACTTAATACTTAATTTAAAATAGATCAAAATACAAGAAAACAAAGAGAGTCTTAGGATTTAATGTGAAGAAAAAAAGTTTAATTAAATTAATTATGCATAAAAAAATCGTATATTTAAAACTAATTTTTATGCCCCACAAAGTTTCCCATTATAATACTCCTTTAAGCTAACTAGAAATATTTACAAGATTCTTTTAAAGCTTACATTAGCTTAAACAACATTAATAAAGATTTATGAAAGCTCATTAAAACTTAGTTTAAAAACCCCAAGTCAGTTTATAATTTATTTAAGATGATCTAATTTACCTGTTGAGCTCCCATTGAAGTACAGATAATGTGAATTTATTAACAAATCTGGAACCAAGAATATTTTCAAATGAAATTTAAAAGTTCCCACCGGGTTACACAGTGCATAACAAAGTTATGCTACCACCTGCTGGACTATAAATAATTGCATTTGAAATTTGAATGCAGTTGAACTTGCAAGCCACTGTTTGAGTGGACGGTGGGAGGGGTAAATAGGGGGACTGGGTTAGTCTAGGCCTTGGCTATACTCTACAACATTCGCATTTGCAATCGCGTCGAGTTGCGGAAATTTGCAATTCGCAGCTCGACTGGGAAGAGGAGGAGAGGAGGGAGTTGCGAGCATTTGTTCTGTGGCACGGCATACGCTACGTATGCGTGATAAATGTGCTTAACGTGGGAGTGGCTACCTACTCCCTGCCTCCCCCAGTTCTCCCGCTCTTCCGAGTCTTGTTCTGGTCTCGGCATCATCAGCGGAAATGTGTGCGGTTCCACCTACGCGCCCCTAACGGACCCTCCGCCTGGAGTGTTATTTATGCGATTTGGTATACGACTTTTGGCGAGCACTATGAAGTTAAAGTGGGAGCGAGAGGGGAGTGAGCGTTCGTTGTTGTGCCTGCTGGCTAAAGATTTGATCAACTTTTGTGGCAGCCAAAGATTTTTCGGCCCATTTTCAACTTTGAACCACAGTTTGATTTACATGCGAGTCCACGCACAGACCGGAGTATGGCCAAGTAGGAGCTATAGAAGTAGGGTTCAGAGTTGCCGCTTGGAGGAAGTTGTCGACAGTCTGGTTAATTGGGCGTTACACAGTTCAACTTGTTGGCCCTGTCTGCCTATGCTTGGCTTAATTGAATGCGTTTCGACCAAGTTATGAAAGAACAAGTGTGCGTAGAGCCAGCTGGTAGTTATTTCACAGAATCTCTGACTTATTGGTTGAGTTGGCAACTCTGCTAATTCAATAAACTTTAACAATACTATAGTTACTGAAGACTGAAAATATAAGTAATAAATGAAGCGATGTAGGATAATGCTTTAAGGCGAAGTTTAAAATTTGTGGACATGCTGGCAACTCTGGTTGTTCAATTTATTAAACATTCTACAAGTATACCCCTGATTGCAGTATGCATTGGCTTAAAGTCTATCCAATGGTGAGATGCAATTAAGTCAACAGTGTAGGATAGATGCTATAATTCTTTGCTTTATCTGACAACCCTGGATGGTTTATTTTTCTAATGTAACTTTAAGTGTTCCCTGGTTTGCAGTATACTCTAAGCCAGAATCTGTCCAATTAAGAGATATATTTGTAGCTTCAAGGAAGGACTATGCTTGAACTAGCAATAGAGTAAACCTGACTGTTTACTATAAAAAGACAACCCTAGTAATTCAGCTACTATATTAGACCTTAAATTATTCCCTTGCTTGCAGAATACTCTTCTAACCCAAAGTCTGTCCAATTATGCGAACCAATTGACGTAGTAGATAACCCTGGCCAATTAACAATCGCAATCCCGTTAACCCCTCGCCTCATTATACCATTGTCCGACACTTTGGCACTTGGGCTTAACCCTTGTGAGCCACTTGAATTAGATTAAACCCCATTTGCCTTTTCAGGTTCACTACAACTCTCCATCTCCATCCATTTCATCTATTTTTTTTATGATTCTCTGCTGAAAATGCGCCCCAACTAATTTATGGCCCAGATTTTCCCTTTTTTGATGAATGCATTTTGTCCGATAGGTGCCTAGGAGAAAGTTTTGCTAGCCCCAAGAGAGGATGGGAAAGGGGAAAGAGGAGACAACCGCAGCGGGGCAGATAAAAAATTTGTTAAGCGGATGCGGAAGCGACGACCGCCCGTTGCTTCCACACACAAACACACAGACACAAGTACATGGACATAAACTTGCAACAAATTAAATATGGCGGCAACATATCGTCTGGAAAAATGGTAGACCAAAACAAACTACAGCAACAGCAACAAGCCCAGACATAAAACAACAACATTGAGAACGAGAACAACTTTTAGCAAAGGGTCAAAACGTGCACAGACTGTAAAATTAACGCCACCTTTTTTTGGGGTTTTGGCCTGATGGCCAAAACGTGTAGAAAAACTTAAACAAAAGGTCGTCAAAAAGGCCGCCTACGAAAAGGGCGCCAAAAGGGTACAAAAGTCTGGCAAAGGGTTATGCCGTGCCACACACACATACACATACATAAGTTGCTCATACGCCACGTGAGCCACATGATCCACTCCCCGAGTTGCAGTTACAGTAGCAGTGGCAACATGAAAGAGCGACACGACTCAACGACTGGCTGACCAAACAAAAATAAAATCGCCTACAATTCGCCTATAAAAGTGTAAACAAAGTTGCCTGGCCAACAAATAAACACAAGTCGTTAGCCAAATGCTCTTTATAGAGTACATAAAAGTGTCTTTTAGAGTTTAAGATAGTTTTGAAGATGAGAAGTCCATATATTGTTTAAGAAAGGTATAATAAAATAAAGTAATATTATTAAGTATAGAGTAGGAGTCTTGAATATGAAAACTTGATAATGTTATTTAAACAGCCAAAAATAGTTACTTTAAAATATATGTACAGTTAGTTTTAAGTTAGTTTTTAATATTAAGAGACTATGACGTCAAACGTCAAAAATTCAAATTTAATTTATATGAACTAATAACTAATAATAGTTATTTTGGATGGACAACATTTATATAAATATTTAGCGTAAAATATTAAATATTTATTTTAAGTTCTCAATAAACATATAGACCATTCAAGACGCTTATAATAGTAATATTTTCGGAATCGTAAATTGTTTTGAGGCATAAAGATTTTTCCTATTCAAATATGAAAAGTCGAGAAAGATTATTTATATAATTAATATTGAAAAATAATCTCTTTAGCTCACTTTATTTAGACGATACAATAATTGTAAAATAAATGCAAAGATTTAAAATTTAAAAAAATTACAACCAGAATTTAATATTTACATAAATTTTATATAAAGTTCATAATCCACTCACAGTAAAGATTTTCTTACGGTTAAAGGCCTATTTTACTTAAACAGAAAGCCGACAAAAGGCACACATTGTCGGGACACTCGTCTTTCGGTAATCAACTAAGTAATCTACACCTATTAACGTCTTCTTCTTCCTCTGTGTCTTCCTTTTCCTATGCCACAAAAACCCCTTTCGAAATGCGGCAAAGTAAAACGTTGCGCATTTTGTGATTGGCAAAAATTTTAAATGTCTGGCAACGGCGCACAGTGGGACAAAAGGGGGTGGGGACTATATTTAAATCATTTTGTCGATGTAAGCGATTTCAAAAGTAATAAATGCATTCGATAGAGAAATTTTCAAAGATTACAAATCCAAAATGCCGTAGAGTTTTGTTTCTTCACTTGTTGGCTTTTTATCCCAGCGATGTTTAAAAAAAGCACTAAAATTAGGCAATTTTTTTAGTTTAATGGAATAGAACTTCCTTGGGACTCCATCCCACTACAACAGGAGTCTTCGGTAATCAATTTTCTAACTAAATAATCCCGGTCTTTCTTGCGTCCAGCTGAAGTTGTAGAGCAAAAACTGATGCAACCTCGAGAAAAAATGGTGATAGAAGGTATCATAAGAGAATAAAAAATATTTTTTTTTAAATTTTACATGTAAAATATGCACTTAAAATAATTTTCAACTTTGAACGAAAGCCCGAATCAACCAGTGGGCCTATCACACAGTGCAAACACTCATTTTTAAGCTCAAGAAGTTTTTTATCAAATGCTTTTTAAATTTTTTAAATATTTTTTTGGTTTAAAAGATATGATTTTTATACAGCAAAATCAGAGAATGTGCCACTGTGAGGCGCTTCGTCTGGTAACTTTTGAACCAACGTCTATGACGTCGTGGTGAACATACACACACACGCACACACACATGAATACATTTCCGTATCCGTATCCGGGTGTGAGGTAAATACCTAAGCAGTATCGAGGGTGGATTGGTGAACTACCTTTTGACGTTGCGTCGTAAAAGTTATTGATTTTTGCTTAAAGTTTGCCGCGTGTGAAGCTTTAACAAAGCACACACACACACACCCACATACAACAGCGGCAGGTTGGTTTGAGGTTTGGGGACTGCTGATTTCATAATTTCATGCTGCATGCCACAAAGGACATGTTAAAAGCGCGCACAGGACGTGGCTATCTAGGAATGTTGCGCCATAAATTGGCAGCCAAGCGGACAATTTTCTTTGTTCTTCCACTTGTTGTTGTTTTGAATGCCGTGTAATTAAAACCGCAACAGGAGAGCAACAACTCAGACCAGGGGACTGGAAGGATCTTCCCTACAATTTGAAGCAGAAAATTAAATAAATTTGCATGTCAAATGCGCATTAAAGGCAGAGCAGGCTGCGTTTTTTTTTTCATATCCTTGCATCCTTGTTGTGCTTGTGATTGTGACAACAGGCAAAAAGGATTTGACGGGATGACGACGCTGGAGTTGCACAAAAAAAAAAAATGGAAATACACACCAAAGAACGCTGGAAAAATGTTGAAAACCAGAGGAGTTGCCATCTCTGAGGTTTGGTTTTCTTTTTATACATAACAACCACAACAACAAATGTGTATTGTGCGCAAATTAAATTAAATTGTTAAGTCTGCCAGAAGTGTCGAGGGGAAGAGGCGTGGCGCTAAGGGGCGTGATTGCAATTTTGTTGCTAATGATTTTGGCTTGTTTTGAGGATTTTCAGTTTTCCACTGTCCAAAGGCAAAAGCAGGACTGCAATTGTTGCCATATACCCTGTAAAATAGGAAACAGCTTAATATGTTTGAACTTTGTGATTTCAGAGACTTCTTATCACATAGGTATCCTGAAAATTCTTACAAAAATTTAAAATTTTCCGGGATTCCAGAATAAATTTGATCCAATGCGGTGTCCCGGGTTTTCTTAAGTCTCTTCCAAAATACTTAATTTATGCGCGATTTTTCTAATTTTTTAAAAATATTAAAACTGAATTTCTGAATGGTTTTTTGCTTTGTAAAAATGGCACCACAGTTGCAGTTAATAAGCGTGGAAGATACAGGATATCATCTAGTGTATCATTCTCTACTGTGAGCTCCTATTTGCTTGTTGTTGATATTGTTGAAACAAATTCTAAAGAAATGTTCAGCCTGCAGGGAAATGTATTTTCACTCTGAAATAGCTACAAAGAGAGCAAGCAAGAGAGTTGGAGAGAGAGAGAGGGAGAGAGAGAAAACGGGAGGATTTGAGTTGCAAATCCGAAGCAAACAATGCAATTTTACTTCAGCTAAATTAGTAGTTTTAACCGAGAACTGAGCTGCTGAAAGCTGTAGGGGAAATCTATTGAAAACTGTAGGGAAATTTGTCTAAAAGAGGTCATTAATTGGCCAAGGGTCGAATGGGGTACAGAAAAGAGTGCTATTTTTTATTTGTATGGCGTTCAGTAAGTCAATATATGAGTTGCAAATTTTAAAAGAAATGAAGTAAAATAGTTCTTGACAAGTTCACATGAAAGGTGAGGTCGAAATTATTTCAAATGTAACTGTGTACAAAATACAAATTGAATATATTTTTTTTGGATTTTTAAGGATCTGAAAAAAAATATTATTAAATGATCATATAAAAATTTTTGTTTTTTAAAATACATATGTATATTTATAAAATTATTTAAGTTTTCACTTCAGTTATTTTGCTGTTTTCCAATTTTTTTTATCAAAAGCGATACTTTCCAGTATTAATTTTCAAAAAATTGGAAAGTAAAAACTTCGGACACAGATTTCTTTGAATTTTAGTGCTGATTTCAGTCCAGCTCAGATAACATTGCAATTAGAAACTTTCAGAAGCTCAACTCTTTTTAATCTTCAGTATCATGTAATATCAACTGTTAATTTAAAATATAATTAACCAATTTATAGCAAAATAAATAACACTTCACTTATATTATCAATACCAACAACGTCAAAAGCGTAAAGAGTGAATGTGTGAAATGAGTTAAGTGAATAGCAATATAAACAAATGTGAGCCATATAAAGATATAGCGGAAAAACGGCCTATCAATCAAAACGAATCCAATTGAAATTCGACTGCAGCTCAAAGGGAAAATACTCGTAACATAAAAAAAACAACGAGAAATATTGACTGTAAATATGCCAAATATTTCTACCAACAACATTTTGCAAACATTATAAATCAATAAAAATAAAAAAAACACGCGTTTCGAAAGGGGAGTGATAAGCGAATTTCCAGAAATCACTTTATGATGTACAACAAATTTGATGTAAAGCGGCAGCAGCATCAGGAAAATGAATCAAAGTTTGTTGTCATTGCGTTTCGGCAAATATTTATGAGCCAGAAAATTGGGTTTTCCATGCTGGAGAGGGAGGTGGAGTAGGTGGATTGAGTGGGATGAAGGGGACAACTACTTGACACTTGGCCAGTTGATGTTGCTTTTGCTCAAGCTTTCTGCTTTTATTGCAGAACAATAAAAAGCCTATCAAGTGCACATATTGAGCCATTGCCATGTGTAGTCAGCCAAAGAGGCACTCCGTGTGCTCCATGTCTTCCACGAGCTCCATTTCCAAGTGTGCCTCATGTGCATCATCGATAGACTCCGCCCACTCGGCACGGACCAATTTAATGTGCCATCAATTTTTGCCGCCTCTTCGGCTGATTTTTATCTGGCAAAAGACGCAAGAAAGTTGTAAAAAGGCTAAGAGAGAGAGAGTGCCCCCAAGGAGAAGTCCCATGCCCCCCCCCCCCTAACGCCCCTTTTCCCTTTTTTGTATGTCACCTAAAATGCCATCAGCAAAATTGGAAAAAATCTATACACATAAACAGAGGCTCAGGCAGACAGTCACACACACATACACACACGTATGAACGCTCTGATATCGGTAGCTATAACTAGCATTGACAGTGTTGGAAAACGTAAGACTACAAATAGGCTAAGGGAGGCTGTCACTTTAAGGCCACGAATGCGACGTGAGGCTTGTCAAGGACTGAGCACGAATGACAGTTTGAATTGAGGCTTAGGCAATCAGGAATGTTTTTAGTTTGTGTGTGGGAATTTCAGAGATACTCGCATGTAATAAAATTGAATACATAAATGTAAATGACACTAAATTCAAACGTTTTCCTTACAATATATGAATGTTGATATATTTGATATAAATAAGATCAAACTGGTATTGATAGGGAACTGCTAAGCAGCCAAAATATTAAGTAGAATAAGGATTTGCTTATTAACCTCTTGACTCAGTAGATATTAGCTAATAATTCTCGTAATCATCATTTAAAACTTCTTCTATTTCAAGACTTTTTAAAAAATATGGACAAAATCTATGAAAAATACTTTTAAATAATTTGGAATAAAAAAATGTTCTCTTTGCTTGAATCGCATTTTTATAATTAATCTACTTCCTAAATTTTAAAAAACTCTATTTATCACTTAAACTCAATTGTCAAATCTTCTTTAATCTTCCCCTATTTTATGCTCACAATTATCAGCTTATAGACAGCCTTTTTGTTCGTGTCAATGACCCCAAAACGAAAATAAAACTGGCACAACAAGTCAAAAAATTGTTCTTTTTTAAGGCGTAACGAACATAAAAAACCAACCCTTAACCCCGCTCGTCTTTCACAATGCTAACATGCCCCCTATCTTTATCGGCAAGTCAACCAATTTGCGATAAAAACAAAACATATTGCTCAATAGACGACAAACAACTTGGAAGAAGAAATATTCGACTGCACCGCCATCCCTCTGACTCATCCCCTCGACAGGCCCGCACGTCGTATGCGTGATGTGGGAAAACTTTCAGAGCTGCAGTTGCCGTTGTCACGTGCCGAATTTGCTACCTAAACATTTTTGCTATACATTCACATCATCCTCTTCTGCTGTTGACTTTTAATACCCTGTACTTAAGGTAATGGGACTATCTTAGGATTTATGTATCTAAGTAACTATGTTTCAATATAAGTAAGTATGAAAGTACTTTCTATATTTATTATTAACGATTTATATTTAAATTTATTCACATAAGTATGTCTACCTATCTGTCTATATATTCAAACTTAAAAACAATTTAATATGTACGACCTTAAGAAATAAATGGCATTTTTAGAATTTCTACATGTCACATGTGTTTCTCTTCGAAATATTTCGGGAAAGCGAAACTTTTGGAATGCAAAAAATATTCACTCCGGCGAATTGATGGCTGAAAGTTTGTTTTGGGCCAGAGTGTCTGGGTATTAGGGGCATTTGTTTGGTAAGGCGTTTGAAACTAAAATGTATACAAAACTCGGTGCAGTTAGTATAAATGTATGTACCTTTGATGCAGTAGCAATTTTAGGCTAAGGACGGGTGAAGAGAGTGCCGCCAAGGGATTACATTTCATTTATCGATTGATTTGAAAGCATTGCCAAGTTGTTGCCATAAAGTTTGAGCCAGACATTCAGTTACTTGCTGCCAACCAGGTAACTTTTTAAGCTGAATCTTTTGCGCATTTGCATGCACTTTTCAATTCGTATCTATTTTCGCATTAGAATGCCAATTGATGCGCAAATCGGGTAATTCAATAAGCTTACAGTTGTTCTTGTTGTTGATGTTCTATTTGTTGTTATTGTTGTGCACATTGTGTTAAGGAAATGAAGCGCAATGGCTCTAAATGCGCAAAGGATGTATCTGCACAAGCAAATATACAGACAACAGATACAGCTACATCAAATGTTGCAGTTGCAAATGCATTTACTGAATTTAACAGTATCTTACTGCATTTGACGGCATTCGAACATGCTCAGTTTTTATCACAGTTACTTCAATGGTTTTTAATAGTTTTTCATTCATCCCTTTTTCCCTGTATGCACTTTAAATATGCGATTTATTTGACATTTAATGTTTTTCCTCTCCCTGACCAATATGCCAAAATTGGCTTAGGAACATGTCCGGTTATAAATTATGCATATAAACTGAGTTATGTTCCCAGCTTGAGCCAGATGCTAAGTTATTTGCCCAGCTAGCTTTTTATATAATCACTCAAAAGTATTAAATATGATAAATGACACACAAATACACACACATCTACCCAGGAAAGTACACAGTATTAGTGGGCAATTTTGGGCCTCCCAGGATCATAAATTTTATTTGTTAGCTAAGGTATGGAAAACTATATGTTAGGCTTTTGGTTTGAATTGAAAGATAATATATCAGTATCTAAAATGATAAATATGTATAGAATATATATGCAACTTTGGTTAAAACCCGCAACTAAATCCGAAAATATTTACTTTAAATATTACTCAGATTTTTCCTTCGCTTTAACTAATGCACAACTCTTGTCAGCCAAAAAAAAAACCAATTCACAACCTCCCAGGCTCATAAATTTTATTTGTTAGCTAAGGTATGGAAAACTATATGTTAGGCTTTTGGTTTGAATTGAAAGATAATATATCAGTATCTAAAATGATAAATATGTATAGAATATATATGCAATTTTGGTTAAAGCCCGCAACTAAATCCGAAAATATTTACTTTAAATATTTCTCGGACTTTTTCTTCGCTTTAACTAATGCACAACTCTTGTCAGCCAAAAAAAAAAACCAATTCACAACCCTTTTCCTTTTTGCATTATTTTAAGGAAAGCAATTTATAGCATAAGGCCCTCGAAATGGAACCGAATCAAGGCAGCAGAGGAGCTCCAAAGAGTGGCAGCCGCCATATGTTCCAAATTGACCACAGCATCATAAATTTGAGGATTTAACATGTGAGCCAAAAGGGAAGGAGAAGTTTGGAAAGCAGAAAGGAGTCGCCACTGGGCACTCAACTACTTGGAGCGTGCAAAAAGCTGGAAAAACTGAAGATTGTGCAGGTTTCTGTTTTTATGTGTGGAATTCGTGCATAAAAAATGCATTAAAGTAATGAAAATTTATTGACTGCTCGATAAAAGCTATAAGATCATTATGAATTCAAGGAGTTCCATCCATACTATATGTTGACAATTACACGCAGAGAAATATCTTTTTAATCTGGCAATAAAAATAATCATTTTCGTATGCTCAGCTCTTTTTCACACCCTTTTGCATTCAGATGAACAAAAAAAATTAAAAGCAACAACTTTTTGGGGTCCAGCAATTTTTCATGCTTGCCGCCATGGAAAATCGTTTTCCAATCACGTAAACACAGCTGGAATTTTATTGCTGCATGTTTTTATTACAAAAAAAATCTCAAACCAAAAAAAAAAAAGATGCAAAATGCAAGCAGAAGCTGAGCAAAATCGCTGAACGCATATTCGCAGAGCGTTCGCATTGCAATAATAAAAGTTTTCCGCCAAACGCCGCCCAAAAATCCCCAAAACCATAGCAAAAAAAAAAAATAATAATAAAAGAAAAGAAAAGACAAGAAAAAAAAAAACGGAAACGACAAGAAAATGAAAATACAGCCACAACAGCCACCAAAATCTGTATGCCGTCCAATATCCCACAACGCGTTCAACATTGCTATTGCCGGCTGTACAAGTGTGTATGTGTGTGTATTTGGGTGTATGTAAGCCACTATATTGTATATACTGAGAGTACACTCGTTATACACCATATAAATCAACCCAAGCGGACATACTCTTTATTTGGTGCACTATGTTCACTATAAAGCTACCACTATTCAAACAATTTAATATTGTTATAATCTAAGGATCTATCTTTCAGTAAAAAGAGCAGAACTTTCTACATAAAGGGAAACCATATGGAACATAACTACTTTCTCGCACTATTTTAAGGCTTTAAATTATTTTAAATGTTTTCTTTTTCTATTTAAAGGTGATCAGATGAGCGTTCACAACATTTTAAACAATAATTTTGAACATACTTTTCTCTCTTTGGAATTCTGCTAGAAAGAATTCTTAAAAATATTTAATTTTATTTTTTCGATAGTTAAATATTAAATAAAAGTTTTTATAGCCTCTTCTAAGGTATATTTACGATCGGTTTGAAACTATAGTACATCCTGTTGCATTTTGGAGACTGAGGGCAACAACTGCTGTTGCATTCTGTTCGCATCCTTCGCATTGTAGCGAGTTGTTTTCCTTTTCCTTTACGCTTTTGTATTGTAGTTGCATCTCTTTTTCTTATCGTGTTGCATTTAGTTATCATATTCTTGGTGCTTTTGTTTCTGTATCTGGCCATGGGCAACGGGGCGTATGATGAATGCAGTGCGCATTAGAGAAAGCGCGTGCTTGGCGAGGACGACAGAGAATCAGAAGCTGGAATGAGGTGAATTTATTTGTTTTGTACTTATGGTGTCATAAAATTGTTTTAAGGCCAACTTAAATAAAAATGCTGAAACCAAATAAAGAAAAGAATGGCTGACAACACCGAGAATGAACAGTGTCAGAGTGGACAGCGAACGCGAAGAAAATGGCACAAAATCAAATGAAGATAAGAAGTGCACAAGAGTGGAAACTGAAAAGTGGAAAAAGCACTAAAATGCATTGCATGTCATTTTGTTATATTTTCGCCAAATTGAAAATGTTTTGCGTTACTTATTTAATGTAAGCAGCTGAAGACTGTAAGCCAAAAACTACACAAAATAAAGGGATACAATGGGGAAAACTTGACATCAAACAGGATAGAAATAAGGAATTGTAATGAAGCACTAGTTGGAGATTTCAGATACATATTATAAATTATAAATAATTAAGTTTGCAGATTTGAAAAGTAAAAAAAGGTATTATAATTATTATATTATTGTTAGGATAACGTTGTTATTATTTTTGCCACTTTATAAAAGTATGAAAATATTGTGATTAAAAGAATATTGTTTAACTATATATATATTTAATCAGGTTAAATGAATTATTCTTTGCCTTTGTATCATTATAATCAGCAATATTTTTGTATGATTTTACTAAAAGAATAAAACAATGAAGCATAAATCTATTGTTCGTGATTGATTTTAGTAATGGAATTTTATATTAGATTTAAAACTAGTATATATAAATATTCAAATTTCTCGTTGAGAATATTAATACCTTATTAATGATAGTTCTGTTAAATTTATTTAAAAAATCCTTTTAACAAAATGCTAAGTCCTTTGCAGTGAATATTCGTTTTGGAAACTTGTGCAATTCCCTTGACATAAATATATAAAACGCTTACCATAAATTTTAGCTGGAAATGCGCTTCTGTCAAGTGCCTCGTTTCTTTTGTATTTTTTTCTGTCTGTTTCATAGTTTCTATATTTTATTATGCAGCTCAGTGTTGTCCCTGGATACCCTCTAGAAGGCGTGTCAGTGCAGGGCAGACATTATATTTAAGCTGCATAATGAAATGTTTGCAAATGCTTAGCATTGCAAATGCAACTGCCGTTCAGGTGGCAACGGCACCCTCTGCTCCAAAATGCTGCATCTCAGCAGCTGGCAAATTATCTAATTAAAGCAAAAGAGCCCCAAACGTCAGCAGGAGCTTACAAGCTTTAAACTATATACATGCAAATATATATAATCCGCAACGGGGGAGCATGAAAAAGTCTTAAAAATACTGCGAATTAATAAAAATAAAAATAAAAAAAACCAAGTGGAATGCAAGGACCAACTTTCAGCTATACGAAAATGCCACTAAGCAGCTTTAAGTGTCTGTCAATGTCATATTTTAATGAAGCTTACAGCAATTTTTTGGTTCTCGTAGTTCTGATAAGCTTAAAACAAATGCTCAAAGGCAAATGACAACAGAAATGGAAAATTTATTAATGAAAACCGAAGCGCAAATGGTCTTTAAATGAATATTAACATAGGCTGTTTAATGCAAAATATATCATTTATATTTAGATAAGATTAAATGGAATTATTCCTTATAAATAGATAAATTAACAATTGCAATTGTAATACACAGATTGTCCTTTTGAAAAATAATCTTTAGTATACGATGTCAATAGCTGTATATAAATGAATAAATAAAAACTCACCGATTTCTTGTAAATAATATAATAATTATAAATCAATGGTATATGGATTAGATAGCTTGTTTAAAAATAGTATAAATAAAGTTCTTAAATATATATTAGAATATAAATTTTTATATAGTTTTCAACTTTAAAAGTCTTAATTAATTAGCTATTTTATTTTTAGTTCCTGCTAGAAACACTTAATTTAATCACATAGTAAGCATTCCCTTTGATCTAAACGGCATGCAAAATGTGAATTTTAAAAGGGTTTCTGTGCGAATGATAAAGTTTTTTAAGCGCTTTCAGCATTTGAATTGCTTGCTGCAGTTGGTAGCTCGTCCTTCAGTTCCTCTTCGTGTCTGTTCGTCTGTCTAGATGTCTGGCATGTCTGCCATGTGGCTTCATAATTAAGTAATCCCCAGTGCGCAGGCAATGCAATGCACCTTAAGCTCAGATTGAAAGACTGAGAGTGGGCCAACTGGTTTGGCGGCTGCTATAACGGACCATCAAGACCTGGCCCAGACCAGGATTGGGTGGGGTGACTACCAAAAAATGTTACGAGCCGGAGCAGTAGCCGG
Organism: Drosophila innubila; assembly: GCF_004354385.1. NCBI lineage: Eukaryota > Metazoa > Arthropoda > Insecta > Diptera > Drosophilidae > Drosophila > Drosophila innubila. The sequence goes on from NW_022995376.1 coordinate 20,470,419, forward strand.
CACTGCACTGCGGGCATCCCAAAATCAACGCGAAGAGCAGTGCCCAAAACCCGTCTTAGTTATGGCCATGTGCGAAGGCAATGAGCATATCTTATTACCACTGCAGAGATTACCAACCAATCAGAGTGGGCCAGCGGGGGAAGCTGAGGGGGCAGGCAACCAGCTTTAACGGCCTTTTGCTTTGACTTTGACACATGTTATGAAATTTGAATAGATCACCGCGACTATAACGTGTGTCGTGTAGTAGATAGAGAAGACATTACATTGCGAAAGTGTTGAGAGTGAGTGAGATAGCAGGCATAACATGATGCAGCAAACCTGTAAAGTGTTGTTAGATTGTAATGTTTGTTTTTGGTATATTAAGTCGAGACTCGCGAGTCTCGTTTCGAGTTGTTCAAGAACATCTGGACGATGAGTTTACATGAATTGAGTGCCCGTTTAATGAAGTTGCTCGGTTAAGAATGTATGCAAAGAGTTATGATACTCGTAAAAATAAACTAAACGGAAAAATTTAATAACAAATCAAAGGAATATTTGTAAAACGAGTAGTGGAAGTTGATCTTTCCGTAAACTCAAGAATATCTTCTCTATAAATAAAAACCTTTTTTCATGCACAAGCAATTTATTTTCAGACTGAAAACTTTATAAGCATATGAATATTTGTATATCGTTTTTATCAGGGACCGTAACTGTTATAAGTTTTAAAAATAAAAATGGCAACTTAACAATTATTTCCAAACTTTTATTTAAAAGTTACGATATAACACTTATTTTTGATTTTTATTAAAAAAGTAAAAATAATAATTTAATAACAATTTTTATTTAAAAGTTGAAAAATAACAATTATTCTTGACTTTTCAAAAAAAATTTAAAATAAGTGTACAAATTTAAAATAAATGTTATTTTTTGATTTTTATTTTAACGTCACAAATAAGAGTTATTCAATAACTTTAAAGTTAAAATCAAAATAAAAAAGTTCAGTTGAACGCCTTAAAAAATTTTTATTCTTTTTGTGCCAATCGGACTTGGTGCTTTTTGCTGAAGCCTAGAATAAGAATATTTTTAAATTTTTTTAACACACCAATTGGTTCAAAAGCCATTCAACTGAACTTTTTTTTTTGATTTTTACTAAAAAGTTATTGAATAACTCTTATTTGTGACGTTTAAAATAAAAATCAAAAATAAGACTTATTTTAAATTTTTATTGAAAAAATGAAGAATAAGTGTTATTTTTCAACTTTTAAATAAAAATTTTTATTAAATTATTATTTTTTACTTTTTTAATAAAAATCAAAAATTAGAATTAAAAATTATTTTCATCATTTTATATCAAAAATAAATGTTTTGAGCTCAGATCGCTAATTACGACAAAAATAAGAAATTTTGGTGCATTGAATGTTATCCTAACATAATTCTATCCTATTGATTTATTTATTTAAAATTTGCTAAAATAACACTTATTTACGGTTCCTGGTATTTATCAATTTAACTTCAACAGATAGCAAACTGATGGAATTTATTAAAAATTTATTCCAAATAGACCAATTTCAACAAATTCAATCAGTAATTGATAAAAAAAAAACATACCTATAAGTCAAAGAATACTTTAAATAAACACAATTACAAGTATCTGGCTTTCTTAAACACAAATTCAATTTGTAATACCAATTTGCATGCTGTGCTAAAGACTTGTCATCTTAAGGGCTTATTTTCTATTGCGTATACAACGTTTTAGTTAATAATCTTGATTAAAATACTTGGTTAAACAATTTAAAATCAATTTGCACTATAATTTAACTACACACACCTCTCACACACAACAGCTACAGCTACAACAAACAATAATTATGGGAAAACATGTTGTACGAGGAGTAAAAACCTTGGGAAGAGTTGTTAGAGAGATAGCAGGAAAGTGTGGCAAGTGCTTAAAGGCAACATGCTATTGACAGGCATTATTATGCAGCAATTATAAATGTATCAATCAAACTTGGCCAAGAGAGAGCTGATAAGATACAGCTCAGTCAGTCAGTCAGTCAGTCAGTCAGTCTGTCTGTCTGTCTTTTTGTCTGTTCGATCTGTTAGCCAATTTCTTATCGCATCAGTCAGCTCCTTCAGTTTCGTTAATTAATTGATGCAATGCCAGGGAAAGCTTCTTTCGCAAAATCATGTGGAGATGCTGCACAGATAAGACGAGAGTCTCTGGTTGGTCTGGCTGGGACTGGTTGGGCCTGGTCTGGGCACCTGGTTGAGCATTGAACACACAGCACACAGGTGGCCCCGCACAATCGAAGTCAAATCAGGAAGACAACAACGGAAATCGCTCTTGAGACTTGATCATTATGCATGCCACCGAGGAGTCGCAACAAGTTCCATGGAGTCGAGTCGAGTCGAGTCATCATCATTGTTGTTGTTGTTCTACCTGGCTGATTGTGTAATCGGAGACGTGGAGACAGTGCTACCTCAACGGACAACAGCTGCGGCTTCTACCGTTTTAATTGCCGCGAATTAAAGTGTCATTAAAATGTATACACAGTATCTACAACCTTATGCATAAATACGTAACACATATTACACATTCTCTGACAGCCCAGAGAACGTGGAAGCAACAAAAAAAATAGTAAATTGATTAAAAACCATTAACATGTTCTTTATCACTCAACACACTTGTGGCACTTGCCTCGACGAGTGGACACTGTGTCGTCAAGTGGTTCGTTCCTGCAACGGCAGATTTTACGCACAGTCGGCTGCTGGGAAATTGTGAAAACTCTGGGTTCTGCCTGTGGGCTGTTCCCTCACCGACAGACTGCCAGCTGGCCATCAGCCTATGATTTAGGGGCTTGTTCATCTGGGTGCTCAAATTTTATGAGCTTATACTGATAGATGGTTTCAATCAGCAGCAAGTTTCTATCAGTGAGCTAACGGAAAAGCTTTCGCAAACTGGATGCGACTCGAGTCCTAAAGAGAAGCTGCAGCTTTATACTGAATATTATGTTAGTTAAAAATTTTTAATATAATTTATATCATGAATTCTCATTAGATTGACAAAACAAACAAGTGTTAAACAATTTTTTAAGATCTTAAAATTTCTATATTTATCGAAAAATTCTTGGACTATCTTAAAAGTTGTTTTATATATGACATCAATTGTTATTTGCTATGAATTCTCAGATATCTTAAAAAATTAAAACCAAAGATTAATAAGTTAACAAGATATTTTCTTCATTGAACTCAATTTTTTAACTTTTCCTGTGACTTCAAGAATTATAAAATTAATTTAATACAAAAGGAACTAAACATTTAACTATTAATATGGGAGTTTAAAAACCATTTTTTTGATATCCGGATTCTAAAGATGAATGAAAATGAACATTTTAATAATTAAATAAATTATAAAGCAAACGGAGTTACACATTTATCTATTTATATAGCACATATTTAAGGCGTTGTTATTGTTGCTTTAGCAGTAAAATTAATAATTTTTATTTTGCAATCCAATTCTGCATTATTTATATATGTATATGTACAGTATTTAGCACCCATAGCTGTACATTTAAAAAGTATCTATACTTTCAAATAGTTAATTTATCTAAAAAGCTATAAGAAGCAAGTACTTCGCTTATCATGACCGTAACTATGGGTATAATTTCGACCATCATTTCTAATATCCCTCATAAACTCCAAGAACTCCAAAAGTGATTATAACTTCATGTTGATATCTAACTTATTTCCCAACCCTTTTCCACAACTCATCCAAACACCTCACAACTTTCTCACTTTGGCAATGCATCAATTTTATTGTTTACCGCAAAAGTTTCTGCACAAAAAAAATAAAAGAAAAGTAGATAAAAAACAAAGGAAAAACTATTGCAATTTCCATTTGGAACCGCAACTAATTTCAACTTTATTATTTGATTTGGAGCGATGACCAATGGTCAAAAGTCGAAGGCAATAAATCACTCATACGCCAAGTGTGCCACAAGCTAGAAATGAAATGCCAATGCAAGAGGGAGTGGGAGTGGGCGGGGCCGGGGGCGGAGTCGCACACTTTTACACAGTGTTGCAAAATGCCCAACAGCTGTCGCTATACGTTTCATGGCTCGTCGCTCTGTGTTAAACTCAAGGACTCGACTCCTGTTTCTCTCTTTTATTTTCCTTCTTTTGTTTTGTTTTATGTTACCTTTTTTTATTGGTTTGGCCAATTTCGCGCTTATTTACGCAGTTGACATGTGCAACACGTGCGCTGACAAATCTGTCCAGCCAGCATTAACCCCCTATTGCCCCCGGCTCACGGCTTAACCCACCCCATGCTGAGCAGAAGACAATTTAACACCTGAGCGAGGACACAAGCTGAAATACACTTAATTTATTGACATATTTGGCCACTTTGATTTGCCTTGGTTTGCTTTGAATTTCTCCCCTTCTAGCTTTCACCTCCTTTTTAAGCTTCGCTCACATTGAACTGTTCCACAATTTCATAGCCCAGTGAACAGGCAGCTGTTCTCTGGGTTCAATCACCCGCAGACACTGGGCACCATATGTGTGTGTGTGTTTTCTATGTTTTTCCGCTCTGCCTTTGCTCTGTTTACCCTTTAGGCTGAAAAACAAAAACTTGCCACTTTTCGCGCCCTGTTGGCCAAACTGGCTGCCGCTGCTCTTGGCCTTAACACTTGACTGGGCTTAAACGGCCTGCAGATCTTGTCGCTATCGCGACTTGCAACTCGCTAGTCGCTGGCACTTAAGGCCAATTATAGTTAATGTCTCAATTAGTGACAGTTATGAAAATTATTGACTCGCAGCATAACATGATTTTTTTTTTTTGCTAAGAACCTAAGCATGTTTTAGCCATTTCTTTAGATTTTCCAACAATTTTCACTCGCTGCTGCTAATGTTGCCAGTTAGAAATGAAAGCCGTCGTGTCGCGTTGGTCAGTAGCTGTTTGATTAGATAGAATGACTTCATCAGATAAGATTTATTTTCGTCGCAACAGGATATTGAATCATTTGGCAGCAAGCATATCAATAATTTCAGTAGTTTCACAAGATTTTATGCGAGAGCATTTGACTTGTTTTTTATTTCACCTTATCTTCTTTCAATAATCTTTTGAGATTTAATTAATGTTACAAATTTTTATCCAACTTCTGATCAGTATTAGTTATACTGTAAAGCTTTTCTTCAATGATTTCTTAGATTTACCTATTAATTTTTACTAACGTGTCTATCGTTATTCTTTTATATCAATAATATACATTTGCCTCTTAGACATTCTCTCTACAACACATTCTGTTTTCTTATCTTTAAATTTCCATATGATTATTTCAAATAATTCACTATTAATATTTATTTAAATTTTAGTGTCGACCGTGCCTTGTTGAACATTAACAAATAAATCTCTTTATACGTTAATATCCATGTCTATATATGTATTAACCTTGATGTTTCGTTTATACTCTGCTCAGTTGCCTTACCTGCAATAATAAAGCTACAAGGTTTTTCTTAAAATTTTCTTTAAGTAAAATTTAAATTAAATCTAGGTGAATAATTAAAGATTTTCCTGACATAAGTGAGTTTCAAGTTTCAGAGCTGTGGCAGCTCATTAAGTATGAGAAAGACTTCAATGCCGCACATAAATTAGTCGACGGTAACAATTTCATTTTGCTAGAGAATTTGACGGCCAGCCCTCCGGAGAAACAGGAGAAAACTGTCAGGGCGACAGTGGAAATGAGAAGGAGAAGGGGGAAAAGAGTGGTGGGGAAGAGTAACCAGCGCGGCAGAGGCACCAACTGGGCCATAAATCAAAAGCATCGCACAGCGTTTAATACACTTGACGCCAGATTTCCGCGACAATTTGCGCATGAATTAAACATAAAAGCAAGTTGGCAGGGTAACGCAATACCCCCGTCAGGGGTATACCTACCCCCCTTCTCCCCTCCCCTCACATATATCCCTACATTCTCCATGGTGCCAATGCAAAATCAAAAGTGGGGTTTCCCCGGTTTCCCAGTTTCCCGGGGCTTCCTCTGAGTGGGCAAATAAAATCAAAGTAGGTAACACGCGCAAATAAAACACTTGACACATTAAAACGGCAACAAGAACTCACATGTGTAGCATGCAACAGGGGGTGAGTAGGGGGTAGGGAGTAGGGGGTAGGGGGTGACAGTACCAATGGCGACGCCATGAGCAATGCGGCTACAAATTTCCATTTTGTCCTGCGAGTAAAATCTCCCATCCTCTCTCCCCCAAAGCGTCATGCAAATAAGTGACACTCGCCGAGCAGACAAGCGAGAGGAACGAGATTCAGGAGGGGGTTGACAACAGGATATGAGCACATATGTAGAGTGCATGTGTGTGTGTGTGTTTGTGTGTGTGTGAGTGTCGCCTTACATTCGCATACATACAAATTTAACGAGTCGCATTTATGATACCACAGACAAGTATAATAATTTCAATTAACGACACCCGCGGGTGTGTTTGCAGTGTGAGAGAAAGAGAGAGTGGGAGAGAGTGAGAGAGAGTGAGAGAGAATAAGTGAAAGAAGCTTATGTAGAGTGCGATGCTGCAGCACCTGTAAGAGATGCCAGCGAAGTGTAGCGGAATAATGAGTTAAGAAAACATAAATACCTGCTAGGTGAAATCTGTTGACAAAACAAATGCGACTTACAAAATGACAGACACTTTAATTTAATACAATGAAAAGCTGACAATTCTGCAACTGACAATTTCCAGCTAAAGCTCTAACACAAATCGCATTTCTAAGAACTGTAGAGAATTAAGTTTATCAAAGTTATGTTTTGTATTTCGCTTTCATTTTCAATATAATTTCTTCGAAATTTTTTTAGCATGCTTCGGGGAGTTTTGAATGACTTTTGATACATACACAAAAAGAGATGTTTAAAAAACCTTGATATCTTAGCTACCATATATTTCTTGCAACAATTCAGTTCCTTAGTATTAAAATTTGAAAAAAAAAATAAATTCGATTAAACAAGAAACAATATAAGATTTGTTATGAGATAAATTTAAATCTTAATAATGGAAAATTAAGTCTAATTTTCTGTGCCCTAATCTACTTTAAACTCTCCTTTATTTTTTATAAAATTTTTCAGATATATTTAGTATTAGAAACATTACGAAAATATATTTCAAGCTAAGAAACATTTTGAATATATTTTATTATTCGGCTAATAATATACTAATATTCATATATTTCAGACACGACTATACAAAATGGTAACTAGCCAAAATTTATCAGTATGACCTTAAATTAAAAAACAATATATTTTTGTAGCATACTTTTGGGAGATTATTTATTATTTATGTAGGAGTTTTATTATACTATATATGTATCAATCAAACGGAATATGGAATTTTTCAGAAAGCACTGTGATTTCACCATATCCCACAATATCACAGTTACTCTCAACACTGTGTAATGCTGCCCCTAACCAAGCGCTAGACAGGTGTGGACATAAAAAGGAGCTACCGTGTGGCAAAAACAACAAAAAAAGAAGTCACGCATCGTTGGCAGAATAATGAGACTGAGAATGTGAATAGCCGTTGAAAGAGTCACGTTAAGTCGTTGTATGGCTGTGTTAGTAGGTCACAGGTGTGCATATACATGTGTATATGTGTGTGTGAGTGTGTGTGTTGTGAATGTGTGTGCTTGTGCATTATTATGCCTCTAATTAACTAAACGCATATATTTTCTTAGCCACATTCTTTGGCCAGGCTTTACAGCCTCGCCATCTCATCAGCATAAAAGTTTTTAATGAGCCATTTTGCTGCCTTTATCGCTAGCTTCATCTTCTTCACCTACTATCCTCCATACTCCCCTGCCTATATACTTGAGTCAATATACTTATATATGTATATAAAAATATATATGCACTCGTGTTCATACACATACATCCCACATTCCACATCCTACTTGCCAGGCTGTTCCTCTTTCAGCTTCTTGAATGTGTAACGAATTTGTTTTGACAAGCTCAGTTGACACGTTTTAATTAAATTTAATTAGTGCGTTCGTTAAAACAACAACAAATTGGCCAACATGACAGCTGGATTAGGTGGGCAGGTGAGACTTGTACATGGAGTACAGAGTATGACAGTTGAATGGTAAATCCACAGCTCTTTATGATGTCTGACATTTGTCGGCATAAAGATGAGCTCGACTATAAATAATTACAACATGTGTAAAGTTTGTTGGCCTTGGCGCATAATGAATCAAAACCAACATAAAAGCCATCAAAATGTTCACTGAAATAGTGTTGAAAGGGTAAAAGTCTTTATAAGGATTTAAACAGCAATTTAAGCTATCAAATGTCATTATACAAGTATTGAATTGATTGAAATATAAAATGAATATTATGTAATGCTTGGTGGAGTAGCATATAAAACAGGAAACAATATAATGTTTTAAAGGAAATTCTCTATATGAAGACAAGAAAAGACATCAACAAGACCATACACATATAATATTTTTATTTTTTTTTATTTACATTTATTTATTTACATATATAACTGGAACAATAGTTAAGCTATCAAGTTTTTGTGTAATTATAATCTAAGGAGCATGAATATAGATTGACAAATAGATAAATAAATACTGAAATAACTCAAAGATCTTTTATGTTTTTCGTTAATAAAAACCAATTTTGCAATAAACAGACTCTCTAGTCAGTTATTTTTATTATTTTGATTGATTAATTATGTATTTTATTTCAATCAAAAACTGAAATATTAAAGAGTGAAATATTAACTTATTTTTTGCAGAAAGAAAAAAACTACTAATCTTTTTGTCCAAATTATTAAAGAACTCATAAGAGATAAAGAAATATAAAATTAATGGGCACAGGGTATACAAATTAAAAAAAATCTTAAAGCCAATGATATCAGTGGAAATGTAGTCTTAAAACGGTGATAAAATTAAACGGAGAAAACTACATTTAATTGTATTTAACACAATTACTTGTTAAATTTATTAATTGACCCAGAGACAAATTGATCAGTCAGTTTTTAATGAAATAAAGATCAATAGGATAAAAGACAGAATTAAGTTATAAGCAAATAGTCTTTATGCTTGTAAAGAAGTCAAATAACTTATTCTCTATCATTATTATCATATCTGAGCATACTAATTGACCAATTCGAAACCCTCTACAAATTATCTTGGTTGTCAACTCTATAAACTTCTGCAATAGCCCTGTCATCAGAGAGAATTTCTATTACATACCTCCTAAAGCCAAGAGTCCAATCAGTTTGAAAATTATAAATGCAAATTGATGGAGTAACAGCGATCAGGACAGCTCATTGATTACCCACATGCCTAAGCATAAACAGTGGCGATAGAGAAGAAAAAAATAAAAGAGAACTTAACCAAGTGACAGGGAACACAACAATTAGAAGTTTCCTGCCCAACAAGAAAATGCAGGCACTCAGGTAAACAGGGAACTGAGAACTGGGAACTGAGAACTGGGAACTGAGAACTAGGAACTGGAACTGAGAACTGGGCAACGGCAACTTGTCAGCTCGAATGACGTTTTAATAAGTCACATAATTCATGGAGCCAATGTCGAAGTGGATGTTGATGTGGATGAGGAGGCAGCTTTGCCTGGGGATGACAATGTTGCCGCGTGCCCCAAACGGCAGATAACGAGCATGTGTCGTGGAGAAGATTGCATGGATGCCGCTGCTGCTGGCCAATGATTTTGGGGTCGCTTTGACACAGTCTGTCTGCCCAGTCTCCAGTCTCCCGTCTGCCGTCTCACATCTCCTGTCTTCCTGTCCATATCGCTATACCTTAACCCCATTCCCGCTTCCCAATCCGCGCTGCGTGTCTTGTCAGCTGCTCATTTGTCAATGTAATTGATTTTATGCCTGGGCTTTTGACCAAGGTTGCCATGGCGTTGAATTGGTTGAATGTCTGGCTACCTGTACTAGCCTTTTGCCTGATATATTATTCGATTACAGTTAGACGTAAATCAAGTGGAAGAGCATGATGTGTCCATCAGACATGTGTATGTGTATGAGTACGAGTATCTACAAGTTATTGCAGCGAGTTCATCTATAGATACAGATTGCTTGCAAGCCATAAGCCATTCAGAGGGGAATTGCGAAAGAAGGTCAAAAGAGTGGCAAATGCGAAAAGTAAAAGGTCAAATGCGGTTCAAAGATATATAATTGCCTGAGGGATGTCAGTTGATAAGATTAAATTGAAGGTGGATAAGAATAATGTCCAGATAAAATGGCGCATATGATTTATCATTTATTTCTAATTGAATTTTAACACGATTTAACAGTGATAGGCACTCAAAGCACCACCCAAATCACCACTGCACTTGCACCACAACTTAATTTTCAATCAATTGAGAAAAAAGAGAAGAGCAAGTTCGATAGAAACCGGTAGCCTGGTCCGACGATTGTCGGAGTAGCTTCTGTGGCACTAAGAGTAGAAAAGTTTTATGGCAAGGCGCGTTGTATCTTATGGATACTCTTTTTTTTTCCTTCTTCTTTTTTATTCGCCTATTGCTGTCTTTGGGACTCATAAATTTTTATAGCTTGTAATTTGGGACGTCTCTGCACATGCGCGGCAGGCGGTCGACTTGTCTCTGGCTTTGGCAGTTGCGATTGCGATTGGAATGGCAATTGACCGGACTGAAGGAAGTGTCTTACGGCTTTCATTGGTTTTTGGCGATGGCCAATGCTAGATTTATACTTTTGGTGTAATTAATAGCGTTGTTTGGCCCATTCTGATTGGTCAAGATGCCTTTATGGATGCTGCACACGTACCAAAAAAAAAAAAAAATACAAAAATACAGCCATTTGTCTGTCATGTCTAACTCAATCGCAATTACTGGTACCAACAACTGAATAGCTGTCTTTATGGCATTTTTCTATGTCTTTCTGACGCTTGGTGCTAATAGGGTTGACCGCTAATTAAATTGCAAACTCAGGATATTCAATGATACTTAAAAAAAACCCCTCATTAAAGTCTGTACAACGGTATTTCTCAATAGCAAAATCTAAAAAAAAATTTAAAAAAAAAACGCAGTGCACATCGAGATAAAAATACACTCTTAGAGCTGATTATGTATAGTTTTTTAACTGGCTGTAAATATTTAATAAGCCTTTGTGTGATTTCCTCTTGCCAAATTACTGCACTTTGAGTATTTGTTCAACACTCAGCGGTTCCCATTAAAGTTAAGAGCTGCTTGATAACGATATCAAACAGTCTACATTATTTCCATATAGAAAGTTTTCCCTGTCAGTTGATTATGGATAAACCAGACTGTTCATTATCCTCATTTACCACCCATTGCGATTTAGTTTTTAAGGCTTTGAGACTCATTATCGTTTAAATAAGCATTTTGAGCTTTTACAGCAATCGAAAGTTATACAACTTTTAACTTTATAACCTTAAAGCGCTCATTTTCTTCTCAAAAAATGCATTATCCGTATTCAGAAAATCATCATAAGCTTCTTAATGTTTAAAATATAATATCTAAATCGTATAATCAACAACTAAACTCATGAAATGAGGATTTAAACTAATTATCCACCAAGTTGTTTACCTATTTCTTCCGAATATTATAAGCCAAAAGTGATTTTTATTCTCATGTATTAAGCAACTTCTTGATTAGATTAAGGCAAAATATATAAGAAAATATATTATCTGTCACAACAAAGCATTTGAAATACTTGGTAAAGAAACTCCAGCTCCTTCTTGGAGAGTGTACACATCTATTTTGAGTAAGCTCCCTCAATTACCTCAAAGATATTCTGCCATTGAAAATACGCAAACATTGTAGAAGAATCTTATGGCAGATGGCAAGTTGCCTCTATTTAAGCCTGTTGGCTGCTGCTTTGCCTTTTTGATGATTGCAAATTAATCACACTTTAAACATGGCAATTACGCTTCTCACACCGCGACAGCCTCAACCTGACTTTAACTAAATAGCATGAGTATGAGAGCAGATATATGTATATTGCGTATGCAGTTTCATCAGATGAGGATGCATTGAGCAAGAACCCATGAGAATCTTGGCTAAGTCGGGAGCAATCACAGCAGTCAATGCACTGAAAAAAATTGTAAATTAAATGTGTCACTTTAAATTGAATTCTATTCATTTGAAAGAAAATCCTTTAAGAAAATAATGTATTCTTAATTTACTATATCTTTCCTTTATTCAAATCAATTAAAGCGTTCTAAAAATAAACTTAAGAAATAAACCAAAATTGATATAATTGAGCTTAACTCCAATAAAATAAATAAAAGCAAATAAAAGCAAATAACTTCGCCTAAGTTTCAATTGTAAATTAAATGTCTCACTTTAAATTAAATTCTTTTCATTTGATAGAAAATCCTTTAAAAAAATAATGTATTCTTAATTTACTATATCTTTCCTTTATTCAAAATAATTATAGAGTTCTATAAATAAACTTAAGAAATAAACCAAAATTGATATAATTGAGCTTAACTCCAATAAAATAAATTAAAGCAAACAATATTAAGACGTATTTTGTTCTGAACTTCGCCTAAGTTGCAATTGCAAATTAAATGTCTTACTTTAAATTAAATTCTATTCATTCGAAAGAAAATCGTTGATTTTTTGTTAAGTGGATGACACCTTTTTAATATTTACAAACTTCAAAAAAATTTTAGTTCTTGACAAATTTTAATACTTAGATCCTTTTGGTCATATCTTCATACAAATTCACCTTGAAAATGTCTCAGAAAGTAAACAAAGAAATTTCCACCATAATTCTTCGATTTTATCTCTCAATGAATTTTGTTTTCTTTTACTTATTTTTAAACAAATTCCTTGCTAAACCAAATATTGTCTACTTTACACATTGTTTTTCTCTTAGAAATGATTCTAGTTCATTTCCCTCAGTGCATGCTCTTTCTCTGACTTTAATATGGAAAAATTGCTTCCTTTCGCTGTTTTACTTTCGTTTTAATAAATAATCAAGTCGAGTGACTATCGTTTTGATGTTGTAGCTTGGACCCTGAACGGACTTGGTCAGCATCTTGCTCTTGGTCATAGTCTTCGCCTTGGTCTTGGTCTTGGTCTGTTGCTTGGACTTGGTCTTTGTTTCTACACGAGTCTCTTTGGCTGCGGTTCGTCAAGTCCCTCATGTAATTTCCAGGCAATTTCTCATACCCATAATTGCATAATTTCAAAGTTGTTGGCAACTTAATTGCGCGCAACGCGACCAAACGCTGCCAGCTGCCTTTTGGATCTGATCTGACTACGAGTACGCGAATATATAGATATATATATATACATATATATGTAGTCTACAATGCGGAGAATGAGTAGCGCTTGTTGCTTTAGCTTTTCTGCCCTGTCTTCGGTGTAAATAAAACCTTTTTAAACGGTTGTCATGTGGCAGGCACATCCAAAGTGCCTCCACGACTACTGGACTGGAAGCTGGAAGTTGGAAGTTGGAAGTTGGCTAACTGCCTCCACAATGAATCGCCTTCTGTCTCTCGCAGTCTCTGAGATTCTGACTTCAAAGCGCGCACATCATCAAACATGTGTTGCAGCTACTACGAGACTCACCCCCCTCCCTCCCTTTTGCTCTTGCTTTGCTTTGCTTGTGGAACGCCAACGCCTGACAGATGACTACAAAATCCATGACTCCATCTTCATCTCCATCTCCATCTCCATTTCCATTGGACTTCGGCATGCGCCTTTGCCCCGCGGCCATTTGCCATCAAAGTTAATATGCTTTATATTAAATTTGTTGTTGTTGCTGTTGTTGTCTGGCCTCGTTTTGTTGCTTTCAGCCATACAATCTGCATCTGCTACAATCTCGCCTCCCCCCTCGTCTCATTTGTCCTTATCTGTGGAATTGTTTTGGCTGCGTTTTCTCATCAAATTACTCAATTAATTTCAGTTGAATTAAAAACACTGTCCATCTAGACATTGTTGTGATGTGACATGTAATTCCACTTTGAGGACAAAGAGGCAGGGAGAAACCTGAAGCTGGTTAGCCAGTTCCGATGGGCAAATGGTCGTTAATTTGGCATCTGCATTTAACTGTTGGACAATAGCAATTTAAGTTCTAATTGAGAATTAGACAAGTGCTTGCAATGATTTGCAGAGCGAGAGTATCTGGCAGTTGGCTTAGAGTATTATTTTTACTTTGATTTTTAATTTATAGACAAAATAATTTAAAATTAAATAAAATCAAAATATAAAATTAAATTAATTAAAATTTAAATTTAAAATAAACATTTCTTTAGAGTTTGTAAATTAACAATATATAAAAAAATAGCTAAATTCAATACTTTAATTGTTAAGTAAAAAAAAATATGTTAAATAATTTTAAAACGACCATTTTGAAATAAACACACTCATCATAAATCAGGAAACTTTGCCATTAAATATCGATTTAAGTTTTCTATTCAGAGTTCCATTCAAAAATGTATTAATTTCCTTCAACATTTTTTTTAAATTTTAATTTAATGCTTTCAGAATTAAATACATAAAAATTGTCCCAATGTCTTAATATGCTATGCTTGCAATTTTATTTGGAATTTTCCTACTTTTAAGTGTGTATTTTAGACATCAGTTTCGCCAACTATTTTCTATTTAATAAGTAACTTGATCAGATCTACTACGATTTTTTAACTCCAATGGTAATATTTTAACTAAAACTAAATAACCTCTAATTGACGTATTAAGATTTAGCCCTAGCAATGTGTTAGAGTATAGGTACGTTTGGTTGGGGTATTTCAAAATTCCACACGGAATGTCTGCTCCTTTTGGATGGAGGCATTGCCGAAACTGATTAATGGCCACGTTGCTTGCAAATGAGTCGAGCAAATCAAAACAAGCGCAATGCAACAGCAGCCGCTGCGTGCCTGAGTTGATGTGGAGAGGATGGAAGAGTGGAGAGGAAAGAAGGGAAGGAGGATAGGGGCAAGAACCCGTTCGGGCCAAACCAAATGCATTTGGCACGCAATTATGGCCCAAAGTGTTAATTGCATTTCCGCTGCGGCAGAGTCAACTTGCAACAAAGTGCTGCAACTGCGGCACAGCCCACAGCTCACGCATTTGGCATTAAGAGATACTGCAGAAGACGAAGAAGAAACAGAAGAAGCAGAAACAGGAGTTGCTGCTACCAAAGTAAAAGCAGCCAAAGCAAAAGGCTAAAACACATTCAGAGATAAGAAACGTGCAGCAGTTAACGGTGCTTTTTGGTTCTGCCCCCTTGGGAGACGATGTTAAAGATGGCGCATGCGTGGCAGACACGCAGCGGGTTGCCAAGAGTTGGCCAAGAGCTGCCCAACTGGCCAACAGTTCTAACAGCTCCAGTTCTAGCGAAACTAAGTCAAATATTTGTAAAACAGAGCAACGGACAGACAGACGGACGGACGGACGGACAGGCAGCTCCCCAGGCTAACTGCAAATGTGAAATTTATGGCCCCCAAAAGGCGCGTGGACGTCGCAGTTCTAACATGAGTGTAGAATTTAGAGCAACTAAAATTCAAATGTTGGCTATTTAAATACCCTAACAATAGACTTAGTTGTTGTATGGATATAGGGTTAAATTTTGAAAAAATAAGCTCAGATTGTAAGCTCCTAATTTTCTATTTTCCCATCATCTTCAAAATTAATAAGTGCAGGATTGTCACCTTTCAAAAGTATATCATACCAACAAATACCGTCGATGTTCATGACGTACGTGTACGTGTTTAATTTTTGTAATATGAAATATTTTAGGGTTATCACCCTATGCTAACGTATTGGAATATAAAATTTATTTTAGTGCAATTTACAATTTTTTTTTGCAGTTTACTATAAGCATTTATTTATAAACAATTAGGAATTAACTATATTATAATATATCAATAAAATATTCCAACTATACGATTCTTCAGTGTATGAGCAAGTCAGAGGCGATTATAATGCAACATTTTAAATATATAAAATCAGAATTTGCCAGCTACATAATTGTAACTTTAGTATTCCTATCATGAGAAAAAATTTAAGAATACTGTAATGATAGAATTTGTCAACTATACTATATTAAATTTTTGTAATTATAATTGCAATGCTGCCAACCTTCGAGCAGAATGCCATCTACTAAATATACGAGCAAGTCAAAGGATATTACAATGATAGAATTTGTCCTTCACTTGGTAAATATGTGCAGAGTTGCAACCATGTTAAATTTTTAAAATTATTATTTCAAGGTGGCAATGCATTAGAAAATATCACAAGCTACCCATCAGCGCAGTAATACCCTTTATAAAATTATGCAAATTTGAAACTGATGCTGGCAAACGAAAAGAAATGATTTCTTTTTGGCTCGCCGCATATTCATAAAGTGCTTTTTAATGGGAGCAAGAGGTCTCAGTACCAGTCTCAGTTCCAGTCTCAGCTCCAATCTCTGACTGAAACTGAGGCCAGGTCCAAGACTTATGTCGTTCTATCGACTGTTGGCTCTGAGAACGAGTGCTGACAAGGCGGCCAACCAGGAGGCGGCTGTCACTTATCGAACTCTTTGCATGTCTTTGCATGCGGCAACATTTGATAAGGAAAAAAAAAAAGACAGAAATAATGTGAAGTCAGATTCGATTGGAACAGCTGAGACTGGTCCATTGCTCATTCCTTGGCTCCGTATTTCCCATTGGTATTGGGAACGGCATTGGCATTGGCATTGGCATTTACTTGGCTGTGCGTTTGGTGTTCTGGGCTTTGGCCAAATCCGTTAATAAGCCATTTTGACAAATTGGATGATTGCCGTCTGCCTGGGATTGTGAGCAATGTATGTGAATGTATGTATACATGTGTGTGTGCTTGTGTGTGAGTGTGCATCTGTGTGTGTGGAAAGTGTGGCAAGCGTTTGAGCCAAGTAATGATAAAGTAGACGATTGCCAATTGATCTGAAGAGTAACGAGCAGCATTTAAGCATTTGATTGTTGCCAAAGAGCCAAATCCATATTTGTTGAACGGTAAAGTACACCTAAGATACAAAGTAAACTCCGGAAAAGGAAATATTTAAACACGTCAAAGCTGTTAAGTCAACAAATCTCAAATGCCAAGTGGAATGGAACATATTCTTTTGCATAAAAACTGCTGCCATAAATAATATGTAAAGCAAGATTGTAAGGACTTGAAAATGTGGTAAAAGTTTATTTCGGTATCTCAGAAGAGATGGAAATTATTTGGTTTTCGAGTCAATTTATGTATAAGCTAGTGGTAAAAAATCTAACTATTTTATGTGAGCTAAGTAGGATTAAAAAAGCTGTAAACGTTGTTCTTATTATGATAAATAGCTGAATTGCGGTTGTGTTAAAGATTTTAAATATTTAATTCAATCAAATGCTTTCAGTAATTAGTCTAATTCTTCATTATATTTAAATGTAAATTGTAGGAATAGTTTCTATTTGAAAATTAAAAAAAGGACTATTTTGAAACACTTCTTTAACAGCTTTAACTTGTCTCTTAACTTAACTAATACCAAAGTTTGAGATCAGTAAAAACGAAAAACTTTTTCCGAACTTGGAGTCTACGACCGTTAGACAACTCTTTATTAATAGTTTATTTTCTCAACTAAGTTAAATCGAGTAACTTAGGAATTTAAAGGGAAATAGTAAATTTCTTATTGATTGCACAATTAATTATAAATTCGTATAAATGCAACTCTCTGTAGCGATCTCTCTCGTTTTCGATCTCGATCTCACTCCATATCACGATCGTAGCATTTGATCATATTTCTGCATTCATCGTCATGCACTTGATGGAACACTAGTTAAAAGAATATGTTGGAAATTAAGTTATAGATTGTCAATCGTTTTAATCTATCCCAACTCACCATTTTTGGTGTTGAAGCAGTTCCATTCGCTCAGCTCGCATTGTCCAGAAAATTCGACAACACAGTTTCCATTTGTGGCACAAATGGGCAGCGATTGCTGTGGACACTCAAAGTTGCATTTTCCCAGTTTCTTGAGGTCGCGTTGCTTTTCCAGCAGTTCGGGTATCTCAACTTCGTTTGAGAGCAAGCGAAGTCTTTGATGGCCTGGTGCTGAAGTAGAAGTGGTAACTTGATGCTTCTCTTTTTGCTTCTGCTTCTCCTTCTCTGCCTGCAACTTCTCGCGCTCGTGGATCGCCTGATTGATGGCTGAGGGAATGTGCGTCTCGGCCAAGTGCATCACATTGTTGACATGCTGGTGCAACTTGTTGACCTTGTCGCCAATGTTCAACGTCGGCTGGCCGGGCACTGAGACCACAATCTGTGGAACCGGCGGCATCACCACTTTGTTATGGCCAGCAACAGCTGAATGCTGCCATGTGCCAGTTGCCTGATGATTTATCACTTGCGGCACTACCTTTGGTCGCTCCACATGTGGTGGCAGCAGATCCAAGTGCGGCACTGCCGCTGCTGCTTTTCCTTTGCCATTTCCATTTCCATTTCCTTCTCCAACCTGTGGCACGTGGCCAGTCAATACTGTTGTGTGTCCATGTGGTTTCTGTGTCGTTTCCAGCACATGATTGATGTGGTTCGTTATCAGCGCTTGAATATGCGCGGGCAATTCCATATTCTCCGGTCTGTCCACTTCCACGGCCTGCGAGACCGCCACCAAAGCTGTAGTAAATAAATTAAGTTATAACCTTGACTCAGCACACGCCACGCCCACTTGCAACTCACCAAATATGAAGAAAGCTATCATTTCGTCAGTTGTATTCCACAAAACTCACTTACGTTCCACACTCTTACTTTAAGACGCTCGGCAGCGTTCTGTGACGCTTTCAATTTCAGCTCGCAGCTTATATACGATCCCGATCTGAAAACGATCAAATATCATTCGTGCTTGAATCGATGCATCGATTTGTCATAAGCATCTTTATATTTTAATGCACTTCATATGCTAATTATAATTATTCTGTATGTTCCCTGAAGGAACTGGTTTAGTTTTGCCTCAACGATCTTCTGACTGTGCACAAATTTACAGATATTTGTTTGATTTGCATTAATCGCTTCCTTATAGAATAATATTTTTATGATTTTTAAGAGATTTTGTGCCAAATGTCTCTTGCTGGGGCGTGGCAGTTACCAAGGCAAGGATTGGTTAAAAATATACCACCAAGACAATAAAACACAAATAATAAAATAATCGGAGATTTTATTAAAGTATTTATTTAAGATAAATGTTATTATTAATCAGACCTGTTTCGATTTACTTTATTGGACTTTAATACACAAATTTTGGCAAAATTAAATAGGAACAGGTTAGAAATATTCAAAAGCCGGAACAGGCCTAATTAATCCATATTAAATTGATTTACAGTCTAAGAGGCATAGGGCTAAAGTATTTTAGCAATTAACAAACTTCTCCTAAAAGTATGCTTTAATTACTTTACCATCAAAAGAACTAAGATTTTATTTAAGGGTGCTCCAGAAATGTAAAGAAACCGAAAGACAATCAAAAATGTTTAGGTTTTTAGTTGACCCCGGCTGAATTATGTAAAACAATATTTAGAATTAATCAGGCATGCTCTACAAATTTATAACAGCGCTAAAGCAACCCAAAAGCAATTGTTGGTGTTCCCGAAAAAAAGAAACCATTGCTTTCAAATTTCTAAATAAATTAAATATTTATTAGATTGAACTAAATTGTCTTTAAAATTGATTTAAGATACAAAAAAAATGGTTCGAAAAGATTAAATCTCAGGCATTGAAGCAACACGAACATTTTGAACGGTTGTTTTCAAAAACATTTCTATTCAAAATCTCTAGAGATTTCTGGAAGACACCTGAATAACTATTATTAATAATTCAAATTAAATGGATGTACAGCTTCAAAAGCAAAAGCTGAAGAATTTCAGCAATTGACAAACTCAGCCTAAAAGTATGCTTTAATTACTTTAACAACACAAAATATTCTTAATTCCTGCATAATTGCGAGTTGTGCAGCAATTTATTATTTCAACAAAAGAAAGTAAATATGCAAATTTCCCACAGGATGAACAACAACAAAAGCCTTTATTTTTAGCAGGCGAACAATACAAATTTAATGGCAGGCCCAAATGATGATGACAATGATAATATTTCAGTTTTGCATATTTTTGTCAGGTGTTAAAATAAAGGATTATGAGAAAGCAGCGGTTGAAAAGCCGAAAATTTGTATGACAAAACGTTGCTATAAATACAATCTGAACGGTCTACAGAATCAACAGTTCAACAGTTGCTGCACACACAGCAAGGTTAAACAAGAACAACAACAGCCAAGTTCAAAAAGCTTGAAATCATGAAGCAATTTTTACTACTTTGCCTGGGTAAGTTTTAAGAGCATTGCTGAAGTAATTCAAACTGAAACGTTCACTCTGTTAGTTTTAACTGCACTGCGAAAGTAACTCCAACTATAACTGTCGCTCTCTTTTCACTCTGTTAGTTTTAACAGCACTGCTAAAGTAGCTCCAACTGTAACTGTCGTTTTTTTTCACTCTGTTAGTTTTAACAGCACTGCTAAAGTAACTCCAACTGTAACTGTCACTCTTTTTTCACTCTGTTAGTTTTAACAGCACTGCTAAAGTAACTTTAACCGTAACTGTCGCTCTCTTCTTCCCACTGTTAGTTTTAACAGCACTGCTAAAGTAACTCCAACTGTAACTGTCGCTCTCTTCTTCCCTCTCTTATAGTTTTCGCTGCGCTTTTCGCTGCCAACGCCAGCGTGCTGCCAGCCGCCAATCAGCATGGAGAAATGGTCTGGCAGGATGAGGTGTTCAATCCCGTGCGGGATAAATGCATTTTCAGCTGTACGAATCAAGGTCTGAGCGTGTGTGCCTATAATGGACAGTGTCTGCAGCTCTTCACCAGTCGCTGCAAAATGTCCGCCTACAATTGCCGCAATCCTCAAAAGCGCTTCGATATTGTCGAAAATTATCGCTGTACACAGGGACACGTGCCTCTCTGCAGCAAGGCATAGCGCAGGGAGCTGGGCATAACTGCATAAAAGCAATAAGAAGGAACAAATCTATTAAGAATTTGACAGTTTTATAAGTCTAAAGAAAAATAAAGACAAATTTTCAAATCTTACTATCAAATATTTATTATCCTGTAAACAAAAACCCAATTGGGAAGAGCTTATTTTTTTACCTTCCGAAACAAAAATATGAAATGTTTTGCTCATCAGGCAAATAAAACGTAATTCAAGCTATCAACTACTCTGGCGCGTTTTTTCAATTAATGTGCATATTGCAATAATGATTAACATTTAACGAACTAATTAAATGACTAATATTATTAAATATAATTGCATATTGAAAAGTACGTGCAGAACCAACGCTATGTCTGGGAAAAGTATTACCCGGCCCAAAGCTGTAGCAGATAAAGTTAAAAAAATAAAAAATAAATGTAAATATAAAAAAATATACATGTCTTCATTTGAGTTGACTGACAATTCCTTTTGTTATTAGACTATTAATGATATGTAATAACTGTAAGGCCCGGCTTATAAATGTCTCCTTAAATTTTATAAAATAGATAAATTCAAATTTGACATTGATTTCTATACATTTTACGTCAAAATATCTGTTGTATAGTCATCAAACCCCATAGATATTGAAAAAACTGCCCAAAATATCATAGCTATGTTATATAATACCTGTTTTGACAACACTATTGTCTGAGTGTTCTCACTCCAAAATTTATTCCCAACCTTACACTTTGAATTGTATTGGGCTAGGTCAAGAAAATATGCTTGCCTACAAGAATTGACATTCTCAAACAAAAAACATTTATCTTTTGGAGCTGTTTATTGTCAAATATTGATATATCACAAATAAACTATGACTTCATGCACTGACAAAATTATTTATAGATAAGAATTTGGTGTCTTACGGGCTGACAACAAAAGAAACAGGGTGACACAATTAAGAAAATAGCATAAAGTCCACAGAATCGGTTTAAGGGTTTAAACTGACTTGTTTTAGTATATTTCAATTGTACTTCTAAGAAAAATATAAATAAGTAAAATAGAAAAAAAGAAAAGTTTTGCATATAAATACAATTCATAACCTTTGTTAGGTATACGCCATAGTTCTAAATATTTTTGTTAAATTTTGTTTTCTTATCAGAAGCAAGGTAAAGTCTGTCGAATGGCCCGTATCAACACGTTTATTTGTCATTCGGATTTTAGAGCCGTATAATCAGTTTTTATATAAACGCCCACGTTTGTCTAGCTCAGTAGCTCGGCGAACATCGAGTGTTCAACATAACGTCGGTAGTATCGTTATCGTCTGGTATAATCATGGGAATCGGATTGGTGCTACTCACAGTCCTGCTGGGGCTGGTTGTGTTCTTACTTTTCCGTATGTATCAGAAGATGCGTTACTGGCAAAACTTGGGAATTCCGTGTGAGAAGCCTCATCTTCTTATGGGGAACATGGTTGGAGCACGTACCAAAATACCTCTTGCCGAAGTGTATCAACGGTACTACAACAAGTTCCGGGGAATGGGACCTTTTGTCGGGTTCTACTCGTTCCATCGTCCAGCTGCCTTCATTATGGAGCCATTTTTGGTCAAACTGATATTAATTAAGGAATTCAACAAGTTTACAGATCGAGGCATTTACAACAATCCAGAGGATGATCCAATATCGGGTCGACTAAATTTAATCGATGGCCATAGATGGAGGGTAATGAGAAATAAGTTATCATCCACATTTACCAGCGGCAAAATCAAGTTTATGTGTCCCACAGTTGTCAAAATAAGTCAGGAATTTATCGATGTTTTCGGTGACATGATGTCAAAGTCATCGATTGTTGAGGTCAAGGAGTTGCTGGCAAGATTTACCACAGATGTAATTGGTACTTGTGCCTTTGGGATTGAGTGCAACAGTCTCAAGGATCCCGAGGCGGAATTTCGCGTAATGGGACGTCGATCTCTAACAGATACGAGACACGGATTTCTTGGAATGGCCTTCATTAGCAGCTATCCCAATCTGGCCCGACGTTTGCATATGAAGAGGACGCCAGATCATATCGAAGAGTTTTTCATGCGCATCGTTAAGGAAACTGTCACCTTTAGGGAAGAGAATAAAATACGTCGCAACGATTTTATGGATCAGTTGATTGACTTGAAAAACAATCAGCTGTTAAAGTCAGAGACTGGGGAGAGCATGAGTCTTACCATAGAAGAAGTGACCGCCCAGGCCTATGTGTTCTTCAATGCTGGCTTCGAAACCTCCTCCACCACGATGGGATTCGCCCTGTACGAGCTGGCACAGCATAAGGACATCCAGCAACGTGTGAGGGATGAGGTAATTAAGGTGATAGCTGCAAATAATGGAGAACTAACCTATGAAGCTCTTAAAGAAATGGTCTATCTTAATCAGGTCATATCAGGTAATCAAACCTAATCAAGCCATAAAAGAGAAAGTTTAACAATAGATTATTTGTTTTACCAGAAACTCTGCGTCTCTACACTGTTCTGCCAATGTTGAATCGCCAATGCCTAGAAGATTACGTTGTGCCAGGCTATCCGAAGTATGTTATCAAGAAAGGCATGCCTATAATAATTCCTGCTGCTGCTATGCACCGTGATGAGAAGCTATATCCTGATCCAGATCGCTTCAATCCAGATCATTTTGAACCGGAACGTGTTAAGAACCGTGACTCTGTAGAGTGGCTTCCATTCGGTGATGGACCTCGAAACTGCATCGGATTGCGATTTGGCGAAATGCAGACACGCATTGGTCTAGCCATGCTTGTGAAGAACTTTAAGTTCTCCGTATGTGATCAGACACCCATACCGATGAAGTATAGCAAGTCCAGCATATTGGTAAACAGTGCGTCGGGAATCTTTTTGCATGTGGAACGAGTTTAGTTAGTTCCAGACTTTTTAACTATATTTAATAGCTTTGCCTTATTATGTTTTTAATTCTTAACAAGTCGTTGCTAAATGGTATCATTCCTACATATTCTGATTAGAACTTACTTTTTTCTCTCTCTCTCTTTCTCTCATTTAACTCATTAAAAGGTTTAAAGATTAAACTTGAAATTATTGAAATAAAAACAATGGTTTTCAACAAATGGTGAAGATACCATTTATAAGCTATAAAAATGAGTTTATAAGTATAAGTAAATTATTTTTCTTACCTCCCTACATATACAAAACAAAAAGATACACACTTTAGATAATAGTAGATAACGGCCTCGTGATAGGAGGTTTTCAAAAGTTGCAAAAAGAAGATGATTCATTTGTATATTATACCTCGTAACCATTGAAATAAGTAAATTAGTTTTATGGTCGAAACGAAGAAGCTTTATCCGGATAAAGAACTAAAACTGAAACAAATTTAACCCTTTTTAACCGTCTAATGTTTTATGCAAGTTCAATGTACAGTTTATTTTTGATGCATGATTTTGATGTCTCGTTTTAATCTTATCCATTTTTTCGTTTATGAGGCGTCTAGCATTATCTTAACACCTTAAAAAATTTGCAAAATTTAAGATTAAATTTATATTTTATAAAAGTACACTGTCAACAACATTTCAAGTACCCGTTACAAAAAAATAAGTAAAAGGGTATATTGTATGTGTTTGAACGAATGTAACAGAGATAGGGAGGCACCTCCTACCCTATAAAGTACATTCTCAATCAGCATCAACTTGCCACTTGCTTCTCTCACGCTAAGTCTGTAAATACAGCGGCATTAATCATCGAAATCAGGAGAGCGAAATGAGAGACTCATTGTCATGCAATTTTTGCAATTACTTGATTTGTTTTTTATTTATGAAAAAATAATCCCCTCGACTAGGGCATGTATATGTAAATGTATATGAACATACTGTGTGTATGTAATAAATGTAATACTTTTTGCCTAATTTACATGTTGAGATCCTCAGCTTTGCATCGCCGGGAGCACAAACCCATTCGACAGACATCCTCATCGACGGCACGGAATGCCAAATCGCGATGTTTGCAGTTGAAGGTGTCCATGACGCACTGATTGGGAAACTCGTGGAGGCAGACCCCATTGTGGGCGCAGATGGGCAACAGCTCAAACTTGGTGCACAGCTGATCACAGCTCTCAGCGGGAGTTGGCGGTATTGGCATTGGGGTGGTTGTCATGTCAGCCAAGAGCAGCTGATGACAGTTCCTTGAGGGCTTGGCTTTGCGCACCTCAACTGGGGATACGGTAGTGCTGGGAGGCAGTACGACGACGGGATGCACCTCCGAGGCGGCTGCGTGTGGAACACTGGGATTGGGCATGCCAGGGTTGGGCACTCCAGGATTGGGCATGCCAGGGTTGGGCACTCCAGGATTGGGCATACCAGGATTAGGCACTCCAGGATTTGGCATTCCAGGATTAGGCACTCCAGGATTGGGCATACCACGATTTGTCATTCCAGGATTGGGCATACCACGATTTGGCATTCCAGGATTGGGCATACCAGGATTAGGTACTCCAGGATTTGGCATTCCTGGATTAGGCACTCCAGGATTTGGCATGCCACGAATTGGGATGCCAGGATTGGGCTTGCCGGGATTCGGTACACCAGGATTAACCGTCTCTACAACAGCTCTCATATTTCGCACTTTGGGCACCGGCTTCATTACAACGGGCGGTACCACCACCTCCTCGGTCACCGCCTTGCCGGGCTTAATCTCAACAACGTGTGCTACCTCCACCTGATCCACCTTATCCTTGGTCAGCACGGGCTTTCCATTGGACACTAACGGCACCTGCACTGTCACCCTGCCGACCTCTGAATTCGGCATCACCTGCGCTGTGGCGAAGACGAAACACAGCAGCACTACCAAAAATGATTAAGGAGATCAGTCAAGATCAAAAATCGTTAGCATGTTGATCTCACCTGTGGCCAAAACTAAGTTAAGCTTGAACATCTTGTGCCTTCACCTTCTATGTCTTCTGTGTCCTGAACTGGGTCTTGGCACCGGCTTTTATACGATAACACAACAATCCCTGATGCAATCCACGAACCGGTTGCAAGTTCAAGACAACAGCTGGGATCAAAACCGGTTCCGGCAATACTTTCCTCAATAAATCCACCAATTATGGTTATTGCTTTTGGGTGGGTTTTCAACGCTTCATTAGCATTCAGTCATTATCAGAATACTCAAAAAAATCAAACATTTTTGGTTTTGTGTTTTTATAAAATTCTTTTTATTATTTTTAGTATTGTTCCGTACACTTCGTTGGTGTAAATTATATAATTAAGCGCTATGTTATTAGGCATAGACATGTACATATAATTAATATGTAAAGAAAGATGTACATTTATCGTAATGGACTTTTTGTTAGTGTTATCTACAAGCTTAGAACATTTCTTTTTCTGCTCTTTACAACACTTTTATATCATACAAAAGAATTTCTTAATGGGTATAAATCATTTAAGGCATCAAATATTTTGATTAGCAAAGTTCTATATAGAATTTCAATATTGTTATGGGTATATTATTTATATATATATATATTTAAAAAGAAGAGTTGACCACTTGAGTTATAGTTTTAAGTTTTCGTTGAGTTTAAGTCTATTAGGGATCGTCTGAACGTATGTGGATCTCTACAATGACGATCCCCAAAACTTTTGCACATTACGTCCATTAATATGGTTTACACACGATTATAATATAATATGTATTTATAAGTAGTACGTAGTTCAGTTATTTAAGGTTACTTTCCATACTTTTCATTTAAGAATTATCATTTTATCTTTATAAAGTTTGCATTTCATTCTAACTAAAACTCCGACTACATATCCTGGGGATTGTCCATACCATAAACGCAAATTTTTTGATAGGTTTTTCTTGGATCTGGATATAGTATATTTGACAGCCTAAGCCTCCTGGAAGTAATATAGCAGGAAAGAAAAGAGAGTAAAGAGAAAGAAAGAGTGAAATAAATAAAGAAACTCCCAGAGCTATCAAAGGCTGTCTCTTGCTAACATATTTTTTAATACAGTTGAAATCATGTTGTATCTAAAACTTTTTAAAAGGTACTCAAACTATGGATCCGTTCGCAACGTCTACTCATTTACACATATCTTCATATCGATTCTAGTTAAAATTGTTAATAAATATTGTATCATTTAAAAAGTGTTTCATCTTAATATCTAAATTTTGTTATTATAATAACTTCAGGGCTCAACAACACTACAAAAACTATAAACAAAAAATTGATTGGATACATATAATTCGTTTTAGACAATTTAGTTTTCTTTACTATTTTACAAACATGAATTTTTTTATACATAACGATTAGATTAAAAGTTATACGAAAGAATAATTAGATTAACAATTTTAACTAATTTCACATAAATCTGTTGTTTTGTTTTGTTCTGTTCTGTTTTTTTCATCTTTCTCTTTTGTGTTGTTCAGTTTAAAAACTACAATAAATGGTTATAAAATAAATTATGACTTAAGTTAAGTATACATAAATATATGGGTTTGCTTAAGATAACATTTAAAGTAGTTAATTAGTTGGTTGTTTTCTTATTATTTTCTTTTTTTTTCGTTTTGAGTTAACGTTAGGTGGTACAGAAACTGTAAAGTGTCTGGGCTGTTTTTCCTTCTTCTTTTTTTGTCTTGATACTCTTCCAATTCCTACTTTCGCTCCATGGGCTTTACTTCCAGAAGCTGGGGATAATTCTCCACGATGTTGAGTAAGATGGTATCGATGTAATGCTTTAGACGAACATTCTCATCTTCCTTTTCCTGGAAGGCTTGTTGCAGCTGTAAGTTTATAGAAATTTATTAGTGTTGTATAACATATGAGAATTAAGGTATAGTTAACACAAAATCTTGTCTTCTTGTAACACTTAGTAGCTAAATGAACCCAACACATAATTTGAAATTTTTCATAAGCATTAAAAAAAAAGTGCAAAAATAAATTGTTAAAAAACGTGAACCAAAAACCATAAAGCAGTCGCTGTCAAACTGCAGCGCATGCACAGTGTCTCCAAAACCGTGTGAGAGTGAGTTTTAGTTTTGATTTTTATTTTTCTTGTTGTTGGTGGATAAGCATTACCTGACTTAAGGATGCTAATGTGGCTGAATCCACAGAATCCTGTAATACAATAAATATAATATAATGTATATAGTATGATAAGAAATGCAACGGAATGCTTTACGGGCACAATGTGTATGCAGCAGGACTCTCAAACTGTGCGACAATTACAAGCAGTGACTGTGCGTGGGCGTGGGATAAGTTTAATTTAATTGGAGTGGGCGTGGCAGTAAAATAGAAGCTTGGGAAGGGGAAGGAGCAACTCTGCTCGCTATTCCATACACACCTGAGCTTGTGACATTTCCTCCAGCTCCTGGGCCAGATTATTGAGAGTGCCACTTAACAGATGACGACCCTGTTCCACGCCATTGGTCAGCATGGTGGCCTGATTCGTCAGCATGGTGGCCTGCAGCTCCTCATTCTGCTCCTCAAGTGCTAAGGATTAGAATTACGTTAAATCTGGTAATGAAGAAATGTATAATTTGCATATTTACAGCGATTCTTTTGGCGCATCTCTTCAAGCTCCTGATGCAGCTCCTCCAGTCTTATGCTCTCCGGCGATGTGGTGGGCATGGCACGTGCCCCATTCTCCTCGCGGGCGCGTTGCAATTCGCGACTTAATTCCAGCATTAGCTCCTCGGTGGATTTCTTCTCCTGCTCGTGACGTCGCAACGTTTGCATTTGTTCATCATACTCCTGCTGCAGTGCAGCAATCTGATCGCGTGCCAGCTCCAGCTGCTCCTCGGTGCGATGCAAATCATTGGCCTGCTTATCGCACAATACACGCAATCTTTGCGCCTCATCGCGCAGTGCATTCGCCTCGATCTCAGTGGCTTTGATCTTCATCTGACAGTTCTCATTCTGCAGCGAGGCTTCGCGTTCCACGCGCGCCAAGATCTCCCGATGACGCTTTTGTTCCTCTGCCAAACGCTCCTCGGCTCGCAGCTCCGACTGAGTTAAAAAATAAGGGTAATTATTATAAGAAACGATTCACATATCACATGAATTACAAATATTTTTTAAGAATTTCAAAAACAAAGACAAAAATTTAAAAAAACAAAAAATGAATGAAAAAAAAACGAAACCATCAATTGGGAAATTAATTTAAGAAAAAGCTCTGAATTGGAAAAGTATTTTTAAAAATTAAAAAAATATATTTAATAATATTACAGGACTTTTTAATTTTAATAAAGTAGTGCTATAAAATATAAAGTTTTTTTTTGATGGATTTTAAATGTTATTTTTAAATCACATGCTTCATAGTTTTGTTTTAAAATTTTGATACTTTGAGTATTGTTTGTCGAAATTCTTATACGGAATCGATACACAGTGCTTGTAAAACTGTAACCTACCTCTCTGTATTGCTCCTCAAGCATGTGATAACGCGCCTGGAGCACCGCATATTCCGTCTTTGTGCGCGTCGTACGATCCTCGGCTATATTCTGCGTATCTGACAGATCGTCCACCTTGCGCTGGAGCAGCTCCAGCTAAAAGATACAAATGAAAAAAAAAATAAAATGCATTAATTGAATGAAATTCAATGGGATTTTAATAAGCTACTCGTACTAACACAATCGCTTTTCATGTGCCGCAAATCGTGGAGCAGCTCATTCACCAACTGCTCATCAGCCATGTGATTTTTCAAATACATTTGCATATATCTTCTGCTATATACATTATTATCTGGGTCTCAATATAATACTTATATATACGCTTCTCTGCTCATCAAATATTCAACAAAAATTTCAGTTGGAATTGCGTCGTCTTTGCTCATTTGCTTGCCACAACCGACTGCAACATGTAGCCGGCGGCTGTTTTTCTGTTTTTTTGTTTAACAGCAGCAAAGACGACGCACTCTGTGGGCTGCATACTCTTTATTACACTGCACAACAAGTTCTTTAAAAACCAAGAGTACTCCTCTTTAAAAGTAAACAAAAGTCTTGCAACTTTTTTGCTGCCAGAAAATAAACTACAATTTGTTGATATTAAACATAAATATACAGTATAGTTTTACTACACCAATCATTTGTTGAACAGTGTTATTAGACATGCCTATCCCATATAAATTTCATAAATATTAAGTATACGCCCATTGACTGTAAGGCCTCCACAAATGTTGGCGTTGCATTCATTAACTATTTTTGGTAGACATGTGAAACCGAACATTTGATTTCAGCACTTACACTGCTGTTCAGTGTAATTATCGGTATATATATATAGTAGTGTGTATCTGTATATATACGGTGTCTATATATACAGTGCATATTTGAAATCAGTCGTCACTTGCATGCCCAGCTGGCGATAAGAAATGTGCGAAGCGGATGCGCTTTTGTGTTGCAAGTGAAATACAGGGTAGCTGATAGCACGGCGAAGAATATCATTGCTGCCAGTGTTGTAAATGTAATCTACCAATTTGATAAATCGACATAACTGCAGAGAGCTTGCCGTAGAAAAATCAACTCTGTCAGATTTGATAACGAAACTCCATAATTGCTCTATTTCTCACTTGCTAGAAGATTTAACAAGACTTTCTAGTGTTGTGAAACTTATCAATATTCAAAACTCTATGGGAATAAGTAATTGAACACCAGTATTCCATTTTCACTTGCCAGGTTGAGGAGCTAATCAACATAATTACTAGTGTTGTATAACGATAAAAATACATATTTCATTTAATTACATTAGTGGATTTCTTTATATTTCTATTCCTTGAGGCCAGTTTCGAGTAGACCAGAAAGTAGACAACATTTATTTTTGTGTAATATTATTATATTTTTATTTTTTAAAAACACAAATCAGAAAAAATTTCCAGTGTTGTAAGTCGATTAAAGTGACTATTTCTCAGCTAAACAATAAAATGGTTTGATCTATATTTCTGTATCTTTCACATGTCTTTACATATTTTGCTTACAAAAAGTCAATTGAAAAGTTCAATTGAATAAAATGCGAGGCATTTGCCATACAAATTGTGGGTGGGATTTTGGGCTGTACAGTGACTGTCCAACTGTTGGCAAAGGCTTCAATTAAGCTTAATTAAATGCAATTTGCGGCCAATGGAGAGGGGAGACTAATGTAAACAGTAAATAAAAATCAGCGGCACACACAAAAACAATTTGACGTCAAACAGACAACGAATATATGGCGACTATATATATAATATATAGAAAATACAAAGTCGGACAAAATAAGAGACGTAAAAAATAACTAACGATACGACGCGCGTCACGGCAACAACTGAATAAAGGCCTAGGAATGAGGCATCGAAAATGACATGTTAACTCTATGCTAGCTGAGAGACCGAAAGAGAGAGGTCTATAGGGCCCCAGTACTCATCATATGTACCCATATGTGTACAATGAACCATGCCAAAAAAAAATGTTATAGTATCTTATATATATATATAGTTATAATTGTATGTATAAATGGCAGAAAACTAGAAATTTTATTTCAAATTCTACAGAAAAGAACAACAACAGAAAAACAAAAACAAAGAACGAGAACCGTTGGCCAAAATAAACAAAAAGTCATACAAGCCATAAAAGAAACTAAAAACATATAAAGAAAAGGCAAAAAAAAAAAAAGAGAAATAATAATAAAAAATCAGGCAGACAAATTGAGTAACAAGTGCCGTTTTTCAAAACAGGAAAGAGAGAGGGCTGACGAAAAGAAGGGAGGAATGCGGGGAGTGTGAGACAAGCGGGGGGTAATCTTTAATGCTTCACTTTTTCTTGTCACTTTTGTTGAAGCCCATCAAAATGTCAGCAGGGTTAGTTCCAGGGTCATTTGCGGTCTGCTCCCCATAACATTAAAATGTGTGTAAAAATCGGAAACTCACTGTGAACTTTTGTGTATTTTTATTTTTTTTTTTGGAGGAAATGGAAAACTGGAAAGCTTTGACAGTCTGACAGGTGACATTATGATGGGAAAATGTGTGCGTTACTAATAATAGAAAAGTGTCCGCAGAAAGATGAAAACAGCTGGCAAAGGTTAAGGAAATACATTAGTTAAAGGTCGAATGAGTTGAATAAGGTTTATTGAAGATTTAATACAGATAGAATTGATATATCGACCACAACAAATATTTCTTTAATATAAGTTTATGTGTGTGTTAAGCCCAAAATAGACGTCACTTTACGTATCGAATAAAAGTATATAGATCAATATATATATTGCCAAAGGTTAAAAGGTTAAAATGTGATATATGATAAGTAAACATCGTTAGATAGTGAATTTCTTAAAGACTTTTAAGTTGTCGAATTTTCTTGATAAATTTAAAGATTGAAGACAAATAGATTAGAAATATGTCACCCGTAACCAACACTGATCGATGCTTTATGTTCGATATATTAAAAAAAAAGGAATTTGTTTATTTTTCTCCCTATTTCTCTTTCTTTTTCTATCATCTATCACTTAAATGCGATAACTTAGGAGCTGGTACACAACATAATCACTTTTCCTTCAGCTTGGAGCCATTCTGCGGACATTAACAGCTCATAAATTTCAATAGCAATTGAAAAATGCTCAGAGCATCGTCATTATAATCAGCATTAGCTTTGACCTCAAAAGATTTCCAGCAGTAACAACAACAACAACAACGAAATGGAAACACTTGCAACACTTTCCGCTGGCCACAACAATGCTCCCATTTGTTACATTTATCAAATGAGAGTCCGTTCCCATTAGCATATATGGTAAACAAACTGGAGAACTGAACAAGTGGAATTGTTGGGTTAACATCCGTCTTATGGCCTTATCGGACTTCCATTGACCTCCAGGGTTGGATTGAGGGGTGTTGAGAGATCGAGACTTTTGAAAGAGTTTTTATTTTTCTCTCCAAGAGATTGGTTTGATTAATCACATGCTCGCATTCACAGCTCCGATGGCCAATTAGCCGAGCCCAATGTAGTACTCATGCATATAACTGGAAAATTGCATCATGCAATTAGTTGCATGTCGAATTCTGCCTGATGTTTGTGCCCCATGGTGCATGGTATACACGTATGTACGTTGAAAGACTGGGAAAATGAGGTTGTTCCCGCTAACCATACATCATATATCTCATATACCCCAAGTAATTCCATTCTTTCAACTTGTTGCAATCGCATTAGACATTTCATTTTTAGAAACTTAACACCCAAGACCCCAAAAAGTCGCTTCTGTTTTGTTGTTGTCTTTCCCTCCATTTCTTCAGTTACTTTCGTTGACACATTTTTAGCCACTAATCATCATCCACTTGCTTAAGTTTCCGTTCATTCATCTGCCTCGTTCATTCATCAACGTTTTTTTTTTTTAAGTTTTCTTGTTTTCTTTTTAATTTTTTTCGACCGCTGATCTCATTTTACGCATTTTTCGGACGCTTCGAAAATTATAATTTATGGGTTTCTTGTTTATTTATAACAGATGTTTGCAATTTAACCAAAATAAAAACACTATTTGTTGTTATTCTTTTAGTTTTTTCTCTTTGTTGATTTTAAATATGTCAAGGAAAATTGTAAACAGTTTTAAAAAATATATTAGTTAATTGAACATTAAAGAAAATTTATTTGTGTTTTCAAAATAGTAATTTTTCAAATAGATAACTATTATACATATTTTTACCCCAAAAGTTGTGTAAATTTTAAATTTTATTGTTTCAGCTTAAGAATTCTGTTCGAAAAATTGTTCATCAAATCCAATAACTAATTAAGTATAAAGTTATATAACTCTGCATGTATATATATTTTTTTTTTTAGTTTTCTATGTCAGTATTTCAATTACTCACTCACATCATTTGTTTCCAGCATTTTAGTAAAAAATTCACAACAGCTTACATAAATGAATTAAGTTAATATATAAATTTCATATAAATATAACAGTTTTCAGCCGCGAACAATGCCAGAAAAAATCCGAAGGTAGACTAAATCAACTGACTGAGAAGCAGGGCTAATTTATAGTGAATTGCATTATTGGCATGCCTCTGTATACTATAGAGGGTTAAACATGGGGATAGACTAACTAACTAACTAACTAACTAACTAACATGCAAGCATGGAAGGGTTACCAACCACGCAATAGGTGAACCCTGAACTTTTTATAAAAAAAATACAACAAAATTGTCAAAGGCGACCTAAACGAGAGGTCGAAGGTCATTGAGTGAGTGTCATTGGGATTTTCAGATGGTTGGAACAATTTGCTTACTTGCTCATTGAGATTATCGCATATCTCGGCACTGAGGGCTCCGTTCATTTTGTTGTTTGTACCGTTAGCCGATCCACCGTTTCCGCTTCCCCCGTTCTCCTCGAAATCACAGAGCAATTTGTTCTTAAAGTTCTTAAGATTTTCCAATTTAAAACCGTTTGTATTTGTATTATTTGTCTTATTATTAAATTTACTGGTTAACGTTTCCAAATTGTATATTTTATTATTGTTATTGTTGTTATTATTCGATTCGAGACTATTGTTGTTATTCTCAAGTTTGTTCTCGATGAAAACCAGAGAATTGGGCTCCGAATCAGATGGCACAATATCCTCAAAATCAGCTGGATTAAGACTTAAAAATGTCTCCTGATCGATCAGTATGGGCTGCTTATCGAATGCCGAATATGGTCCAGTCACACCCAAACTGTAGGCGTTACAAAGTGGATTCTGTGTGGAACTTGTGTTGAAATTTAAATTCAAATCCTCCAAACTATCTGCCGATGATAACTTTTGACTAGCGTGCCGTTCGCTTCCAAATTTCACACAATTGTTATTGTTATTATTACTGTTGCTGTTGCTGTTGTTGTTATTGTTGTTGTTGCTGTTGTTGTTCAATGTGTGCTTTTGATTAATTGATGTGGCATTCGTTGTGGGTCCGACAAATTCGAATTGACCCGCCCACATATCATAGGCTAAGTCAATGCTATCGGGCTGGCTGGCAGGTTGACTACTCATGATTTGTTTTTCTTCAAAGATTTCTGTAATAGTTTGGCTTTGTTTTACTTCTTCGATGGGGGCGTGGCACTGGGGCGTTGGATATTCACACGAGTTGTGTTGATGTTTATGTTGTTTTTATTGTTGCGGAAGACAAGGTGTTGTGTTTTCTTTTTTTTTTTCTTACTGTTTTGATCAGTTTTAAAGGCACATATTTTAGATTCTTGCGTTTTACATTTTGTTTTTATCACTTTTTGGGCACTTTTCTATGCATTTTCAGTGCTTCAATGTGCTATGTTGAGAAAAATCAAATTTATTTTTAGATTCACAATTATTTTAGATATTTAGAGGTATCCGAGTTATCACTAAGTTTTGTTTGTTATTTTTATATATTTCATAATTTATTTTTAAAATAAATTAGTTTGGATTTTGGAGAATAATTGCATTATAAAAAAATTCGACTTTAATAACAATTTTCAATAAAGAAAACATTATTTTATATTATGTAATTTATTATTTATAAATTATAATTTCGTTACATTTCTTAAATATTCTAATTTAATATAATTTATGCAGTTATACAGTATAGATTATTTTTATAAAGCTTTATTGTGTTTATAATTGTTCTATACATGACTAATTTATATATTTATTATAGAAATTCTAAGAAAACTTGCAATAATTATGTATCATCTAGCATATTCCCATTATTATAAATATACATTTTCCTGTAGAGTTCATTCAACTCAATGATCAAACTGAATTTAAATTTCTTTTTTGTGAATCTAAATGATATTCGAGGCTTAGACAGAGCCGAAAGAATGCTGCTGAGATGGTAATCAGACTCGAGGCTAAACAAATTGAAAGGTAATACTGTTCCGGATTGCATGCAGTAGCCTCGGGGGGCCCACCCAGTGCACAATATGAAAGAAAGCAAAATACAGATCAAACAAAGGAAAATGGCAAATGTTAATGGTAAATGGTAAATGGCATTAAAGAATTTTTTTTCTTCAATCTTTCAATATTTCATGCAGGAAATGCGCGCTCGCTCACAGACAAAACAAAAGCGCATAAGCTGCGAGTTCTTCACTTCACTTCCCTTCCCTTCACTGTTCCCTTCTCTACGCTGTCTCGCCTCTTTCTACACGACTGAGTTTGGAGAGTCTTCTGTGTTTAATTTCCGACTTGAATTGATGAACTTCGTGCAGATAAAGAAGCGAAGTCTTTGCC
The DNA here is from genome assembly GCF_004354385.1 of Drosophila innubila. Classification (NCBI taxonomy): domain Eukaryota; kingdom Metazoa; phylum Arthropoda; class Insecta; order Diptera; family Drosophilidae; genus Drosophila; species Drosophila innubila. The sequence continues at coordinate 20,506,528 of NW_022995376.1, forward strand.
AAGTCTCTGCACTGCTTAGTGGAGCATAGAATGCTGCAATTCTTCGCATTGCCTTGCATAACAATCTTCAGTCTTTTTCCCCTGTCTGCAGTTGTTTTTTCAACATCCCCAGTTGATGTGTTTTCTAATGATGATGATTCAATTCAAGAACTGGGAAAATGTGTCATGCATATGAGTCTTAAATTTTCTGATGCCGCCGCCGCTGCTCAAATTGTTTATAATAAATTCGCATGATTCACATAAAGCAAAAGCAAATATTACTCTTTCGGCTAGAGAATGGCACAATTGTGCATGTTAAATGCTTTTAAGTGGCAGCCATAATAAATTTCAATTTATTTTCTCAGCTCAAGAAGAAAACAAAATTGAGGCATTTCTGCCTAAGCTAAACACAGCATATTTAATTATAGAATTCACAATAAAAGACAAGCAGCGTTGCAAAACAATTCATTTGTTTCTATCATTCATTTTCAATTAAGTGAGGTGCACATTTTGTACACAAATTAAGCTCAGCTGCCAGTTAAGACTTCCTTTAAGCTCATTATCTACTTAAATCAAAGTCAGGTGTTTTTAACCACAAATCAACAATAACTTGACCACAAATTTCATTGATTTATGGTACTTTTTTGTCAATGAACCATTACAGTAGCAACAACATAAATAACAACAACAACTTTCACCAGTTTCTTGACTAGTCAACAGCAACAACAATTTTAAAAGTCTGTCGCATATTTTTTAGCCAACTTGTTTACTAGTTTTGTTGTCGCAGTCGCAGTCGCAGTTGGTTTTGTATTTTTTAAACATTTCTCGAGAAAAGCGCATCAAATTAACTTGTGACCAAAACGAGATTTGGCCTTTGCTTTTGATCAGCAGTCGCATTAATGACCTGACCATTTATAAGCAATGCTTTTATCGGTGGCGTATGCGTGATATTATTTAAGCAATGCGTTCAACTTCAGACATTTTTCATGAAACTCTCGCATGCATATTGATTTATAGCTTCCACTTGATGTGTTGCAGTTGCCTTTGCATTTGTTTTGCGGGCATTTCACGACTTTGGACAATGGAAATTCAATTAATAACGCACCAAACTGAATGTCGTGAAAATGAATTTGTGTTTAAACAAAATCATAATGCAGACTAATCTCTAAACACAATATTGATGGGATTGTTTTCAATTTTCATTTAGTTTTTATGGCTGTTGCGTGTTGCATGATGCACACACACAAATCATAAACTACATTTGTGGGTAGCATTTCAATGTGAAAAGAGACTAAGTTGAGGCTGTTGTGAATGAAGCTTATCGATACTGAGCATCTTGAAAACGAAGTTCACAGTCAAAGCAAAAAATCTGTGGATAGTATTTATGAAGAGCATCTGCTTAAAGAATCAAAGTAAAAAATCTTTAGAATATTATTTATTCTGTAGTGTTCTCTATTGTTCAACGATTTACAGTCGCTTGTCTACAAATAATTTTGTGATTACAACTACGAATTTCCGTACCATTGAATCGCTCCTTAAGAATCTCAATTTAGTTAACACTGTCATAATCTAGTTGTTCTACTTTCAAGCGCTTCCAAACTGTTGCAGGAAAGCAATTCAACCGCATTAAAACCCTAACGAGTTCATCTATTTTACAAAAGCCACATTTGAGCCAGTTTCCAAGCGCATTGTCTGGCTGTAGAATACATTTTAGACATGTCCATTTTGCAAACGCCCACTCACTGGGCCCTTTCAGAGCATGGCTAGCACAGACAAGGCAACAACTAACCTCGTTTCTCAACATGCTTGTCTGTCACGGAGACGGACAGATAGTAAAACAGCTGTTTGCTGTCACACTGATCTCTCACCTTGCTTCTTTGCATTATTTCTCAATGCAATTGCAGTGGAGAACAAAAAAAAAGTCGAATTAGAAGCAGGAAAATGTAAAATAGAAGCGAAAAGAGTAACAGAATAGCTAACTAAACGATTTAGTAATCTAAAGACGAGGCAGCATATGCTAAAGTTGATTTCAAGTTCCTCTTTCATCTTCATCATTATATAAACATCAAGGGAAGAGTCAACAGAGCGTTAAATGATTCTCTAGCAATTCTTGAAAGACAATTACAATCTCACTCAAAAAACGTTCTGCGTTTTGGTTTTTTTTCTTTCAGTGTAACGAAAGCAGTTGGGCTTGATTATTTTGCATGTCCAGATTGTTGAGCTGTTCCTTCTCCATTTATCTACAAGGGGGGCTCTGCTTTTGTTCTTCTGTTTCAACTAGTTTCTAATTACGCTAAATTCAATGCTCTGCTGCTTTTCAGTCATAGAAATAACATTGTTCGGTCTGTTTCCACACACACAGACAGTTATACAGTTGTCCAGCTTATCAGCAGTCGACTTTATAGGTAAAGCGCCCTTGGCACTTCTAAGGTCAATCTTAGTCGGGACATAGGGGCGAAAGTCGAGGGGAAATGATTGATAATGCTTTGGACATTCGGTTTTTTAGAATGCTAAACGTTGATTAGACGATTTACTATGTGCTTCAACATTTTTTAACTAGGGAAAGTGAGGAAAACAGAAGTTGATGATGGATTACTGATTAAATAAAATAAAACTAATAAAAAAAATATTTTAAAAAAAAATTAGAAATGGGAAATAAACAACAATAACAGAACTGCTTCATATGAACTAAGAAAATTTTTAATAAAATGATTAGACGATGGATTACTAAAAGTAAATAAAATCGTTGTAAAAAGTGCATTTAAAACTCAAATTATGTATTTTAATATTATGCTTAAAATTTATACATTTTACAGCTCAACAATTGAAAATAACATATAAAATAACTCTACAAGTTATCACACAAAATTAAATCAAGGGAAAGGCCAGCGCCTAATTAACTCTCCTAAATAAACTTTCTTTAGTACATTTGTATAATTTTTTTTTTATTTAATTCAACAATTTGCTCCTCATCTTCAGTCAATAAACAACAACAGTAGCCAAAGCTACAGCAGCACGATAGGAAAAAGAAGAAAATATCATTAGCTTTTCAAAATGATTTCCACAGCACATTTACATACAATTGCCTCTATACAAAGCTATTGTTGTTGTTGTTGTTGTTGATTTGTAGGGGTCTCTGTGATAAACATGGTAGGGGAGAAGAGAGAGGGCTGCTTGAAGATGTTGGTGGGGGGTTGCTTCATAAATAAGCAGCTCATTAAATGCAAATTTTCCTTACAACAACATATTTTGTGTGCCGAACAAAAGAGCTTCGCATATTTTAAAATCAATTTTCTTTTGGGATTTCTTTCGTTTTATGTTTCATATTATTATGGAATTTTAATTTGCATGTCAAGTGGACGCTGCAAAACTGAACCACATTTTGCAATTTTCATATAAATCAAAGAGATTAAAAAATCAATTTCTATATATATTCTAGAGTATTTTTTCTAAGCATTAAGCCAAAACACACACTTTGATCATTCATTTTGATAAATATTTACGTAAATAATTAACTATTTATTATTGTATTACGATTGCACGTCAAAAATAGCGAAAATAAATAAACAAAACAAACCCGAAAATTCTCTCTTACTCGACTCAAACACGCGAAACGCGAACATCGAACTGAATGCCAAATTCAGGGGCATTTTATAAAGTAAACTATAGCAAATGCCAACTGAGAGAACCAATGATAGCGACAAAGAGAGAATAAGAGACAGTGAGAGGGAAAGGGAGAAAGAGACTCTCTCAACCCCTGGCAGATCTTAAAAATAGTCAAATAAAACAACAAAGAAATCAACGCCGATCTCTGCCCGCTCTTGCTGCGAACTCGATGAGGGGATTGAAAGCCGAAAATATGGAAGCTGGGAACTGAGAACTAAGGGAGAGAGAGGCCTTTCAATCAACAATTTGCCATATGTGCGCCATCAAAATTCATATATAAACGTACTCTCTCCACATATGGCACAATATTCAACGAGATATGTTTAATAAGTAGTAGAAGTAGTGAGTATATCAAAAAAATATTTATCAATTTATAAAAAAAAGAACAATTATTCCTAAATATAATTTCTTTTTGGAAAAAATAGTTTTTACTGTAATTGGTTCTTTTTGAACACTTCTAAATATCATTATAGAATCTAGTTTTAAATGTGAATAACAATGTTAAAAGTGTTACATTCGAGGTACTTTAAAGTACACCGAACTTAACAGGTTTTAAAAATAAATATACTTAGCTTATGCATACTTTCGGGAATTTGACTATTTTATTATATCTGCGCGGTTGATATTTAGTTTCTCATTTTGTAAAGTTGTAGAACTGCCCTCTCCGAAGTCACTCTCGCATAATTATGAGGAATTTCATACTCTTAAAACCCTCCCCTCCGACAAAAGCGCAAGTGAATAAGCGCGGACACGAACCAAGTAATTCGCATAGTAACTGGGAGCGGGACAAACACGCATACGGGTTCCACGATGGACACGCGTCGTCATCGGAGTATGAGAAGTTTGCCCCCCCCCCTCCTGTCCGTTCTTCTCCTGCAATATGTGTGTGCGTGTCATTGTGTTGATGTCATGCACAACAGATGGAGGAGATTTCCCTCGGAGAGACCTTTGCTTATTGGCTTCTGGTTCCGGTTCTTCCTCACTCCGGTCGGTGTGCCGTTATAATGCCGACTACTAATTGACTGCCTAATGAAAATTTCTTACAAAATTAACGGCATGGAAAATGCTTGCGTACAGCTCAAAAAAACGGAAAACGGGAAAACTTAACGAAATGAACTTAAAATTGTGCGTGATTCGTGTAAAGGTTCTTGATTTATTTCATATGTTTTTTATAGTAGACCCTCTCCCTCTCTACTTTTCTAAATAAAAGTGCGCTTGTTAATGCTAGAAACTTCCGGTTTTTGTGGCTTATTGGAAAGTCTACCGTTTTGGTTTGTAATCGTAAGATACATAATAAGAAAACTCTAAAAATGAAAAGTTCGAAAATATTAAAGAAATAAATTCTACAAGAAGTTTTATAATGTGTAAATATTATTTTTATATATTTGATATTTTATATATTATATATTTTATTTTATAATATTATAACATCTTGTTTTGAAAATAGTTATTATATTTTTTGCGTTAATTTTTTCGATTTATTTACGAGTTGAACCACTATTGTAACTTTATTTCTTTCAACAGCTTCAGCAGCCCTTTTTTATTCAACCACAAACTTCAATTTGAGATCAATCAAGCTTTTTGATACTCCAGTGTTGTTTTCGATTAGCCGGCTGAGTGGGCATAAGCTATAGACCGATAGATCGGGCCAAGACACGTAAGCCTTTTACAACAGACGCCGCAATTAACGTCGTTTTGTGGCCGTCTCAATTTTCATATTGAATAATCGCTTAATGAGGCGCACACACACACGCACACACTTGCACTCACTCACACGAAGCACCTGACATAACTGATAAGCGATCAATATGAATTTTCGATAAAAACAATCGATAAATTTAATTTACACTTGGCACATTTTCTATTTTGCACGAAAATTTATTGCAAATTATTTAGCACCCACCACAAAGAGGAAAAAAGCAGCGGCAGCAACAACAACTGCAGCTGCAGTTGGCGTCTTTTACATTTTCCGCACAAATACAAAAACAATAACACGCGAGCGAGCAGCGAACGTGCTCAGTCAAACGCAGAGAACGATTGTAAGTGAGCGAGAGAGAGAGAGAGCAGAAGAGAGCGCGGTACTCCCCCAGCCAACGCGAGGCGGCCGTCTATTTCATTTGATTCCCGTTGTTATCGCTCTGTCCGTTGTGCACGCGGCAAGAGTTAAATGCAATCTGAGCGCAGAGCGAGCGAGCGAACCAAACCGTAGCATACTATAGCATTGGCGTCGACGCCAGCAGCGACGCGACGCAAGCTTACATTTGTTGGGTGCCGCTGACGTCGCAGTCGCAGTTGCTGCCTCAATCGCTTTGTTGTTGTCACATGTACTAGGACTAGTTGTATGTAAGCAGCCAAAAATGCGACTAATGCGACTTAGCAATGGAAAGCTTTTGGTTGAGCAAAAGAACAAAGAGTTAATCAAAATAATCGACCCATTACATGCTAGTTACATTAAGAACTAGATCATTTTCTCAAATGAACTAGCTCATTATGTAATAAAGTAGTTTATATACTATGTTTGGTCTGCGCTACTTTAAGAACCGGTTACTAAGCACCCTCGATTCCACTCTCAAGCTGTTGGTAGTTAAGAAGGGTTCTTCGAAGAGCGTCGCGTCGTCACAGCAACCAGCCAAGTAAACAAACTAAATTTGTATACAAAACTCAACCACAAAAACCAAAACAAATTCGATAAAAATACCACACAACAACCACACATGCAAATTACAATTGCAGCTGCCTCTAGCCGACTATTTATATATATCTATATAAATCGGAAAGGTCTCTTGGATCAGGGAAACTGCTTATTATACAATGTGCATAATTAAATACCAAGTGTTTGACTAATCAAATGCAAATACTAGAAAGATAAACTTTGCCGACAAACGCAGGAAATAAACAACAATTGCAAAAGATCGTTAAATATCATAAATCTGCATGAGTTTACAGAGTTTACTTGGTACATGTTTGATTGTCAAAATGTGTAAATATCTAGATAGACAATAATAAAAAGTTGATAAAATTGTTCCGACGAGTTTTTTACTTGGTATTGAGCTAAATCATTTGCGAATAAGTTCTGAAATTTTATTTTGCTGCATTTGCACAAAATTTATCTACCCAATTAGATTAGCTAGTTCCATTCGATAAAACGGGCCTTATAAAATTTTGATAAGATTACAGCAGGTCAATTTGCGAGAGACTTGAAAGAGAAAGACTATATAATCTTAGTATGCTTCCCTTTCCTTCTCTATTTCCATTTCACTCACTCAAGTTTACTTCCTTTGTGCGCAAATGTTAAAGGTTCAACGTGATTTCATTTGAACGTAGGCCGTAATTGTTAACTCCTCTGTCTCATTATTTATAATAAATAATTTTACAAGAAAAACAACACCAAAGTTGGTGATTTTCGGTGCGGCAAGTGCGCGAACTAGTTGACTATTAATGTAACGCCCGTTCGCCTTGTACAACCTTGCAAAAAAAAAAATACAGAAACGAAAAAATAAAATAATAAAAATCAACAGAGCTAACTAGAAAATACCCTATATACAATTAGATGAAGAATCCTTTATAATTGCTGTTTCTTCTGAAATTATAAAACTCAGAGATGATATTTAAAAATAAGTATGTATTTTCAACTAAGAGAGTTGTCTAAGAAAACTCTTTATAAAAATAAAATTTAAGGACTTATATAACTGCTGTTTTCTTATGCGCCTCTTTTGAAACTTTTTAAACTCAGAGCAGACACTGCCAAATATTTAAAAGTCCACCTTATACCTCCTTTGCAAAATTAACTGGGTATTAAAAGCGGCTTAAATCCACTACAAGTACAAGTCACAGTCCAGATATGACGTAATAGGCCAATGGACGGACGGACAAATCAACAGCAGGCGTAGGATTTGAGTTGTTGTTGTTGTTGTTGTTGCTGTTGCTGTTGCTGTTGCCACGCCCTCACTTACAATGACGCCTCGTGTGGGAAACCAACATAAACATTTTATGGCCAATTCTTTTTTGTTTTTTGCGATGTTTTGGCTCAGATAGGCAAACAGTTCTTTGGCCCGTAAGCTTGCAGGTGTTGAGCTCATTGTCTGACACTTACTTACCCAGCAGCAAAGTTAGATAATAAACTTGCGGTATACGTACTATATATAAACAGTTAGATATGTATTTGATTGTCTGTTGTTGTTGTTGCTTACCTGAAAGCAAAACAGGAAAATATTCAGATTATTATTTGATATGCCATAAAGAAATTTCGAGAGCTGTTTCGATGATGGCATCGAAAAAGACAGTTGTGTTTGGAAAATTTAAAGGAGTATATATAGAGTAAAACATAAATTATTAAAGTATGAAAAACCCATGTGAAGCATACAACTCAAGTAGTTTCGTACCTAACTTGAGATCACCAAGATATACTAGTTAATAAAAGTTTAGCAATATTTTGTAATCCCTTTTTCTCTAAATTTCTGCCTAGTATCTTTTAAGTTTCTACGTTTTAATTTAATTCCTCCTTTCCACATTTAAATTAAACGCTTCAAAAATGTCTTTAAAGCGTTTATTGTAAAACCAAAAAGTTGATAGATTATAGGGCACATTTGCATTAATTATAATAATTGCAACATTTAATGCCACAATTTGTTGCGTTTTACTTCGTGTGGGCTTTGTTTCTCAGTGCTTAAGTTTTTCAGTTTTCTGGGTCAACATAACATTTGGGTTAAAAATCGATTTTCGTTTATGATTTTTACTGTTTCAGTTTCAGTTTCGTTTTTTTTTTTTTTTATTATGTCTGTTTACCGTCTCCCATCCATTTGTCTTTTTCCACTTTCGCCTTATGCTTCTTCATGTTGTGTGTGGACTATGAACTATGGACTGTGTGGGCAGGTGGCAGAAAATTGTTTAATCGATATGATGGAAGAGCAAGCAATTTGTTGTTGTCCTATTAAACTTGCTGTTAATGGATCGATCTATCGTAGGTTTTTTTTAAGAGGATTAACTTATGGCATGAGAACTCTTGCAATGATACGAGAAAAGTAACTGAAACTTTGATACAGTAGTTAGAAAACAGTTTTTATTATGAACAAGTTGGAGAAATTTAAATTTTAATATAAAAAATCTGGGGAAGATGTTCTTACTTTTTCTGCAGAGCTAAAAAGTAACTTAACTTTCAATACAGAATTCAAATAACATTTATTAATCATAAAACTATTCCCAACTTAAATCAGTACAGCTATCAAGTTGGAGTAGTTTAAATTATTTTCCTCAGCTTTCTCATATGGGAAATACACCATTTCTAAGAGCCATAAAACTCTTCACACTTTTCACCTTGGCACAAAGCCCAGTAGCAAACCCGATCAAAGGTTTTTCTCTTTGGTTTTTGGGCTTTTCCAATCTCTTACTTATACGTGTTGGTTTCTACGCTTCTGGCTAATTGTCAATGCTCTGTTTGGCTTTGTCGCTGCTAAAGTGAAAAGCAAAAGGGGAAAAGGTAAACAAAAAATTGAAAGAACCTAAACAAGGTGTCTTAAGTCCGTTGGACGCGTTTAATTAGCTAAGGTCAGTTGAGTTTCTTTTGGGTTTGCTTGAAACAAATGAGGAAGAAACTAAAAAAGTTACTTTTGCAGTGCATTCAATTGCACAAGTTCCCCCACCTATCCTGAGTGTGCTCTGTCTGAAATATCTGGCTGATCTGCTCCCACAACTCTTCCCAGACACGTCTCAAGATCTCAATCTGTGTCACACTCTTGTCTGTGTGTGTGTGTATGTGTGTGGGGAGACGCACTTATGCAATTATAACTGTAGGCATTCGAGTATGTTAAACCGACAAAAGACAATGGCAATTGCAATTTGTTCAATTGTCAGAGATCTTTCGGCATTTAAGTGGAGTATCTATCTTGCAACAAGATGACGACATTTCTTTGCCTCCAGTTGCAACACGCAATTTCCCAATTATTTACAAAAAATGGAAAATGCTTGTCGATACATTGAAAAAAACTATAGAAAGCTAAGAGCTGTGTTAGGTAGAAACTTAAGCGGATTCTGTCTGTAAACATCCAACAATAATTCTTAAATTTAAGACATATATTTTTGAACATTATTAAACTTAGCTTACAGTTTTAACAAAATATGTTTAAAATGAAAGATAAAATGAAAGATTAAGTAAAATAATAATGATAAAATAATTGCTAAGGTGCAAATCTCTGCTAGCGGTTTGTATCTTTGCTAAGCAAGTGCAAGATGCAAAGAATAATAAGTACAACAATTTGAAAATCTCTAGACCTAGTTCTAGTTCTTGTTAAAGAGAGACTTTCCCATTTCCTTACAATTAAATGCATCTGGTTTTCCCTCATTTCATTTCACATTTTCATTTGTGTGTCGCATTTCCTTATCAATTAATTGTTTGTGCCCTGCTTTTGCTTCTGTATCTGTTCATGCTCATTTTGTATGCAACGCCAACGTTTCACACAACAATCAACGACGCCCTTCAATGGCCATACATTTCGCATTGCAAATGATCTGACTTGCCGCTTACCACTTGCCACATGCCACTTGCCACTTGCCACCTTCCTTTTTGCAACAGCTCCTGAGTGCCTGGCATTTCCGTTTCCCGCTTGGCCTGTTGCATAAAAGAACAATCAAAGGTCTTCAAATGATTCGTACGTGATATTTTTGCACAAAATTTTTGCCATTTTCTGTTTTCTGTTTTTCTGTTTTTGTTTTCTTATTTTTTCCTGCGTTTGGAATTTTCCTCACATCAGGTGCGAGTACCTTTCATTTTCCATTCACCGCAGCTCTTAAATTGTTATTGTTGTTGCTGTTTTTGTTGTTGCACTTACTCCTTTTATTTTCTTTTCGAAAATTTACAAATAATTACGTGCAACAGCAACCGGCGACAAGCATGAAAATCATTAAAATTTTACACCTGTCGCTCAAAAACCAACTTTAAAATTTGCATAACAACAGAACTCCTTTTATGTCTCATTCAAATTCTCTCGACAATTATAAAATCCTACCGGATACATTTCCTCTTTTTCTTGTTTGGCAAAAAAAAAATGGTAGTTAAATCAACAAATTGTTACTTCATTATTGAAAGTGTGGAAACAAATTTGATTTAAGTTTTTTTTTTCCATTTCGAATGTTAACGACTTTCAACAGGAAACGAACATGCTGTTAATAACATTTGTCTGTTATGAAAACGTAGCTGATCAGAGCGGAATGTTAACTTACATTAACAGACATTAAATTTAAGAAATTGGAACCAACTCTAATATGAACTTGAACAATTGTGTAGTTCTATAGGATATTTTTCTTGTAGTGTAAATTACCATTACCATTGATTAGTTTAATATTTTTCTTTAAATTAAATCATTAATAGAGTTTGAAAGTCATGCTAAGAAATTGATTATTTTTATATGTTTCCGATAATGTTTATATATTCAAAATAAATTGAAGAGTTTGGATCTGCACATAAATTTGAACAATTGAGTGCCGTTTAATGATCAACCATCAATAGATAAATCAGTTCCGAAAGAGGGAAAACTACTGCGATTATTCATGTAGTTAAGTGAAAAGGTTGTAAAAGAAAAAAAAAAGCACATTACGAGCATCACCGACGACCTCATTGGCACAAAGGCCTGACTGGCCAGCGGCCAAGCTAATTGGCAAGTCGCGTCTTAACTTCATTTCACAAACTGGCCAAATGCAATTCGAGTCAATTTCAATGACCTTGGGGCGTCGTTGCACTCACTCTGAATCTTTCCTATCGTTTCGACAATTTATTTGCCTGCATTTTATATAACAACAAGGGGAAACAGAGAGGTGGAGAAAGAGAAGGAGAAGGGGCAACCCACACCAAATAAGAGTTTCACCTGCCTGGCACCTAACCACGAATTGTGCGGTTAAAACAATCAAAGACAAAGACGAGAGCGAAAACATGTTTGCGATTTTGTAGCGGGCGAATTTAAGTGAAAATTCACTTTTCCAGCCACGTTAACTAAGAGAAACATGAATGAGAAAAAAAAAGAAACAAACCAAACTCGACGTGACGTTGACTGAATTGAAATTTGGCGGTAATGAGTGACCAAATTAACTGCCAAATCGGTAGCTTAATGTGTCTTCAATCTGTCAACGGTTTTGTCATCGTTGGTCAAGTGCAATTTTTGCGTTTCATCGGCAATTTCGTTATCGATCAACACTCGATTTCAAAGAGACATTGAAATCCAATGAAATCCCGCCCTTCTTCCATCCTCCACAAAATGCCGCATCATGCAAGAGTAAGATATATGTGAGGTTGCAAATTTTGGATCGTGGCTCGAATTGAAGCTATTTGTGTAACGGTTTGCAAAACCAGAGACTTAACAAAGGAAGAGCAATACAAATAAAGTGAGAGAAATAGATAGAGAAATAAAAGAAATATTTCAGAAAAATGTATTTCTATTTCTAATTCGAACATAATTTAATATTCTTTATTACTTTGTTTTGAAACTTACCCGATAATCATAATCATGACGATTCTCCAAACTAATATCGCTGTACATGTCTTCAGTTGTATCACAGTTGGAACTACGGCCCGAGGAGTTGAAGCTCGATGATCTGTAGAGTTGGCTGCAAATTTCAATTTCAATAAATTAATTCAATAAAACTCATTTTAAGCTGCAATTTTTTATAAATTATGTATTTAATAACAATTTACTTATATAAAAAATTTAATCAAATTCATTGCAGTCGTATTTCTTTCAAATAATTGTGTCTATTGTGAATGATTTAATGTTCGCCGTGGTTTGTGTCTGCTCTAGGGCCATAGCATAGCTTTCAAGTGCCACAGCGCAGACACAAACCACAGACACAGTACATTTCAAACTGTGGAATGCAATGCGTACCTAACTGTGTTTAGCCAAGACACTGATAAATGAAACTCGCACTGTGGCTGCCAAACTGTGACTGTAAAACTGTTACTGCGAATTCAATTCAATTAACTAACTTAAAATGTTACTTCATTTGTGTTTCTTTAAATTGTTAAAATAATTAAATTGGTTAAAACTCACCTGGCTAAGGCATTGGAACTTATCTGCCTGCGGCCAGAACTGTAAAGAAAATAAGCAACATGTTAAAAAGTTGTATAATTTTCAGATAAATTAAATAGTTCTTAATATATCAAATACACTTATTCTTGTTTGACTGCCCTTCAAGTCGAAACCCTAGCAAAGAAATTTCAATAAATTGAAGAAAAAAATGCGAATAAACTATCTGACATTGAATAAAAAGCAAAAGGCAGAAAAAAAACAGCAACCACGTGATACACAAATAAAGAAAATCAACAACAAAAAGGGAAAACAAAAGCCACCCACGCGAACGATTGACGCCTTCTGCAGACACACAAAGTCAAAGAGAAACAGGTAAGAAAACAACAAAGCAACAAAACAATAGCTAGAAAATGCAGCCAAGAAATTGTAACAACAACAATACAATTGAGACGAAAATAACTCAAATTAAGTTGTAAAAGTGAAAAAAGTAGACATGGAAAATGTGTAAAGTGCATTTAGAGAAAATGTGTCAGTCGTGAAAATGTGGAAATATTTTGCATTCTCAGGTGTTTGGAAAACTTGTCAAGTGTAAAGTGGGCGCAGCAAATACTTTAAATAATATAGTAAAAGCTAAAGTAAAGAAAACCATTATGAGACTTAAAGCAATGCCTTGAAAGCAATTGCTTTTAGACTAGTGATTCTCAAACTGTTTTATTTGCAAGTTGTTTATTTTTTAATTTTTGTGTTACCTGCTGCGGTTTGTTTAAACAGAGAACATATGGAAAACTCATGGAAATTATTTAATTTTCCGCCTGTGCGCTGGTGTAGATAAGCAAACCACAAGCGGCAAATCAGTTTTTGCACTCTAATTGAATTGGAAATTCAACGCAAAAATGTTTGCCAAAATAAATGCAACAACCACAACAACTACAATACAACCACAAACAAAACTCAAATATATGTATAAATATTTCTCTATTTTAAATAGGGGGCTGTGGCTCAGCCTTAGCCGCAGTCCTCTCCTCCCCGCAACCCCGCAAAAAGTGAACTCATTAACCCACTTTGTTGCTGTTGTTGCGCTAGAAATATTATTTAAAAAAAAACTGTCTCATCTGGTTTATGACTTATTTTTAGCAAGACCATAAAAACTACAAGACCAGCAGATACTAACAACAACCAACACTAAAACAACAGCAACAACAACAAATGCAAATTAGCAAGGTTTGTGCCAAGCCAGACAAATAACAACAACTGCCACGAATCAAGAGAATAAAATAGAGAAATAAAAAAAAAAACCTCAGAAAATGCGTGGACAAAACACGAATAAAGAATGTACAATCAAATAAATAAAAATGACAATTCTAATAATAATAAATAATTATAGTTTTGGTAATACATTTTTTTGAGTAAATATTTATAATAGATGGCAAAATAAATAATTACTAAATAAAGTTAACCAAGGGACAATACAAATAATAATAAAAACAAATATTGCTATCATAAAAAAGTACAAAAACTATGAAAAAAGAAATAATAATACATACAAACACGCATACAATAAATAATTCGTACACAACAATTAATAGAAAACAAAATATTAAAAATAAGCAATAAGTGCAAACAAAATAAACAAAAATTATTATAACTAGCTTAACAAAAATATCCACTATTTTTATTTCTGTTTATGTCAAAATTGGCAATTCAGCATACATATTTGTCCGAAGTGTTGGAGCTAACAACAATTTTAATATGCCACACGAAGTTGCGCAATTTGTGCAACAATTTTCAGCGTAATCAACGGAAAAACTAGTGGCGGAAATGCCAAACTTTGGCTGTGTGGAAACGAGATACCCTAATAAAATTTATAAAATTAAACGGAATAGATTTTAATTGGGAAACGAAATATTTTTAATGAAAAATTTTTAATAAATAGATGGGATTTAAATATTATAAATATTAAGTAAATAAATAAGCATTTATATATATGAATACATTTAAAATTTCTAGAATTTATGCCGCAACTTGTCCGTCTATTCGCCTATGCCTCATTTGTCCTATCTAGGGGATAAATACAACTGCAAATCGTCATCAAAAATGGGGAAAAAATACGTTTGAGCTCTGCGGTTGGCTGTGAGTTTTGCTTTTGATTTTGGTTTGTTTCAGCGGTTGGCATTTTATTGATGAACATTGAAATTGAAATTGGCATTAAATCGCAACGAAATGTGGCAGGCGGCAGGTGCAAACCAAAGTGCTCAGCGGCATTAGAATGGGGCACGGCTGCAGCAAGACATGCAACAAATCAATGAGCTGGCCTGCCACAAAACGAACACTGAAATAAACAAGCTTATAGTACATACAACAACGTCGAAATAAATCTAACAAATTTATGTTGTTAATCAACTTTTCAATGCGTAAAAATTTTGATATACAAAAAATATTTGTACATTAAAATTAAACAACAAATCGCACAAAAAACTGACAGTTAATTATAAAAACGATCAAGGTAATGACATGTAATCAACAAAAACAAAGCTTAAAAAACTGTTTAAACAAATTATGATTGAGGTCGCATTTGGTTTGCTGTATTTTTTTAGATTTTTTTGACTCGCAATCGATAGAAATGTTGTTGCTAACATTTGAACAGCTGTAGCACCTACATTCATACAGACAGAAGTAGGTGACCTTCGTTGAAAATATTATTCGGGTTCTGTACACTTTTGGAAACGCTTTGAAACACACACTCAAATTGCAGTTAATTGAAACGCCGGCCGGAAATTGCGGCTACCAGAGTTTTTGTTTTTTGATATTCTGTAATTAAATATGATATTGCCTGACTCTCTCCCTCTTTCTTTTTATCTCACTCTTAAACGCTCAGTTGTCGTTTTGTCCCAAGTGCCTGAGAATGTTTACTATAAAGATTCTAAGATACCCTATCTTTAATATTGTGCAATTAAATAAATTGCTTTTGTTCTCTTTTGTTTTCTTTCACATGTTGTCATATTTTTTTTTTTTTATGTTTACTTATAGATAAGCATCTTTGTAAGCAAGTCTACATTTCGATACCCTCTCTTTTAATTGATGCAATTTTGTGTTCGACATCTCTCTATGTTTAGAATCTTGCATAAATGAAAATATATAAATAAATTTTTTCGGGAGCACTGAATATTCATACATTTTATTAAAACCTATAAATAAAGAAGTAAAAATCAGAACAAGCCTGATTAATTGATTCTGAGCTGCCATTTGTATTGTTATATATTTAAAATGAAGAACTACATTATTATTTTTCTCCCTCTTATGAACTTTGTACAGAAGTTTTCTTTCTTAAAAGTTTAACATAAGAACCTTCAACAACCTTTACCAGCATTATCCATTTAAATAATAAAAGCTCAACACAGCCCTTGCTAAAAGTTCACAGTTTTGCAGTCATTAAGTTGACAGACAGACACCGGTCAGGCTACACCTGTTGAATTCACTCCCCTCCTCTCCCCCTACTTCTCGCTCCCTAAAAGCTGCTAGGCGCACGCTCATTACTGACTTTTCTTCTTTCCGTCAACTAACTCACCCTCTACTACCGCTCATTACGTTCCGCTTGGTTTACTTATGAGAATTTTGTTTGGTTTAGCAAAGGGTATACAAATATATGAAAAGTTGCAAAAAGCAGGGGAGGGGAGAAGTTCATGTGAATAAAAATTCATTACAATTTTTATATAAGTTTTAAATTCTTTGTTCATTCAATGACATAACTAGAAAGTGGCTACAGAACAGAGTTCGTTGCTCCGTTTTATTGATAGTTAACTGTACTCTTTTATTAATATTTAATATGTATTTGTTGTTATTTAAAAAATAATAATAATAATGTGATATGAAAACAAATCATAATCAAAGAATTTTCGTTTATATACTTTAGATAAATATTGTAAGAAGTTTTTTTAATTGATTCTTTAGTTTCTGATTTCCTTATAGATTAAGGAATAGGTTCGTAGAATATTCTTAAAAATTATTACGCTGAAAATATTGTATATATGATTCAATTTTGGTTTTTTTTTTTTTGTTCTTTTTTTTTGTTGATAATGAAAAAATTCTTTGACAAGGATTGACCTTTATTTGGACTCTTGACTTTTTCTCAAGCGTTTGACTATTTAATTGTAGATTGCTGAACTGAAGTTAGGCTAACCGTGGACCACATTTGAATATTTTTTGTTAAAACCTCTGCAAATATATACTCTCCATCGTCTATCTATAATATAGACTGTACAATAATCTTCTAAGCCTTACTTTCTCACGATCGTGATTCTCAATTTAACTTGACTTGCAACAGTCTGGAAAATGGTTTGCATTTTATTTCTCACATTGTCGCATAGGGAAATTTTCTGACTTTCATAGTTGAAATTTGGAATGCAGAGAAATGACAATAAAAAAACAGTAGAATGAGCTTTCCACCTGTAGAGCGTTTCCCAAAAACATTAAATATGCCATAGTACCATGAAAATAGTCTAGTTTCCCAGATAATTTAATAAACTGGTTTCAAGACACGTCCAAGCATACTTGAAAGGTGTCTTTCGAGTGACCATCCTTTGGCAATCGGAATACATATAACAGGTAATACTCCAAAATAGTAACAGTTAACTTAATACTTGAGGCATTGAGGCGTTTCATTTGGATCAACATTGCACCTTTCGGAAGTACAAATAAACGGCAAATTGCAAATATTTGTTGAGTAAATGTGGGTCAATTTAGAGACTTCATAAGACTTAGCATTGGGCCCCTCCTAATATACTAAGTCAGGTGTGTGGGTTTTTGCATAATTTGCAATTTGATTGATTGACTTGGGCGAAGGCATAAAATATGAAACATAAATAAGCTCATACAATAATAAAAAATAAAATAAAAAAGAAGAAAAATCTGAATAAAAAAAAATTAAGTTTCATTGTCTGTGTGCTGAATTTTAAGCAGTCAAGCTGAGAAGTTCAAGAAACTGGCAGCTTTAGCTGATTATTTAATTTATTATGCTCCTCCACCTCTCTTTCCCCCGTGGGGTAAGCTTTTATAGCTAAAGAGGTAATCGTAATATGCTTGGGATCGTTAAAACTTTCGTCTGTGGCTCGCACGTTTTGACTGTTTGACTTTTACTTGAATCGCAACAGGTAATAACAAGGTAACAATATTTACAAATACTGCCCTCGGATGAGGTGAAGAGGGAGTAATGAGAAGTTGCTGAGCTAGTGTCTAGGGCACTGATGTAGAGCTAGTGAAACACGACCCTTTGTCAGCTGACTATGAAACGCAGTTGAGTCTTATTAACAGCAAGTTGTTAAAATACGCAAATGACGGCACAACAATAATATGGAAGGTATTACGGAACTGAGCATTTAACAAAGAACTGCGTTCTGATTCAGCTCTACAGTATATAAGGGAAGCGGTGGGTTAAGAGATTATGAAAATTGGAGCTGGTAAAAGGTGGCGTTCATTTAATCGAAATTAATCATACAAATATTATTAATACTAAAATAAGTACGTAAATTATTAAAATTATTCTACATAATCAAATCTTTTTAGTAAAGCAATAGACAGGCAAGATAAATAAAGATTATTTATTTATTACCTATTATATCTCAATATCTTCAGCAATATAACCTTAAATATATAAACTCATTTTTCAACCGAATTCAAACAAACATTTTAAAGATTTTAACTCATTTTTCAACGGAATTTAGACGCAGATTTTGATGATTTCATCTTTTGTTATCTCTTATCTTTTGTTTCTGAGAATACCACATAAACAGCTAATAAAAAACATTAAGACAAAGAATTCTAATATTTTAGTATTTAAGTACTTTTACTTACAAAATTTGTTAACCTTCCTTAGAATAAATGATTTCTTAGAGGACTAATCAAAAACACTTATTTAAATTTCTCTATATTAATGTCTATTTGTATCGTTTGAATGATTTTGTCATGCTACATTTAATGCGAAGGGAAAATTCATTGAAATGTTTTGCGATTTTTGCGATTTCCAAGAGAAATATAATTTATAGGTAGGAGTCTTGAGCTGAGTCACAGAGCATTCGATTGTTTGCAAAAGCGAAAGTGTGTTTTTATTGTTGTGCGGGTGCTAAGTGGGTGTAAATGTGTGCTTGTGTGTGTGTGTGTGTGGGCGTGCCGCATAGCGGTTTCTTTCTTAAGAATTAATACATTTCCACAATGCTTTACATGACATTTAAGTGCAACAACAATAACAACAACCACAACAATATATTGCCAAGTATACGCACATCTTTCTCAAATGACTGCGGTCATAGGGAAAATACTCAAAATATTCATCATCCATATGTGAAGTTATCTCTGAGTGTTGCTTTATATAATTTGGATTTATAATTGTTTATCTTGCAGTTAACTCATTTGCTTATCGTTCTGGCCATTGGCCGCATTGTGTCGCATTGAAATGGCCTTTCAAATTGCGTTAAGATAAGATAAGACAGTTAAGAGATTGTTTACAAAGTAACTTCATTGAATTAACACTGTTTACACTTGTTTACACTATCATGTAAATTCATTAAATTGCTTTTGTTTACACTTGATTTAAACCATTTACACTGCACAACAGGACACTAATTAGACACTGTTTACACTTATTGCTTTGCTTTGATTTTTTGCAGTTTTCCATTGATTTAGACTCAACTTGCATCCGTTTGCAACATTTGGTGTGATGAACTGTCTGCACCTTTGTTATGCTCACTTTGTCTAGTTTTATTGCTGTAAGCTGAATTCAATTTTAGACACACTTTCGCAAGGAGCAATCGCTGACTAACCACGCTTCACTTTTCATTACAAATCAACTCTAACAACAGTAAAAACAACAGCAGCAACAATACACAATTGCAATTGCAGCGCCTGTCTGTCTGTGATTTATGGTTAATATTTCATAGACACGCGCTTTTCATTTCAGCTTTTTCTTAGCTCTGATAACGTCGTTAAATACCGCCACAGAAAGCGAAAATGAGAAATGAAAATCAAAATGCGCTTCGTTTGTTTATTGCTCTTCCTTCTCCGCCTTTTCATCAACTACTGCTACCAATGAAATTGTGCACCAACTGTTAACCGACTTTTATGGCTGCTTAAGTGTAATTAAGGCTATAAAACGATTTGATTTTGATTGATGCATTGCGCTCTCTAACAAAAGGGTGTGCAATGCACATGAACACACACACATACACACAATGATATACATAAGACAAAAAAAAATATAACATCTTATAGACAGAATGATTAAACTTATGGTTTTGGTTATTCTCTTATTTAACCTTTAACCTTATGATTGACCAGATTGATTATTTGGATGTGTTTTCCTTGCGGACATTTAAAAAGGATTATTTCATCAATTTTAAAATTGTATTCCTATAGTATTTGGCAATTTATTTTGAAAAATAATATAGAATAAATAATGAAATTTATATAAATCATAAACTATATACTTTGAATTAAACGAGTTAGAATTGTATAGGTAAGAGACTTTCAATCATCCCAATAATTAAAAAAAAATTTCGAATTGTTATTAAAAATATCTCAGGAATCTTTGGGTATATCTTTGATATTCAGTACTCTACTGAAGATTTTTTCGAAAATAGGAGCACTGTATTAATATTATCTACAAATATCATTGTTATCATCTGGTTCTTAAGAGATGCATATAAAAAATATTTTATGATTTTAATGAAGTAGAAGACAATAATCTTGATATTATAGTTCATCATACCCTTTAGTAAGACATTAAAATGGGCAATTCAAGCAAACATTATTGTAAGCATAAGAATTTTGTATGTGATTCGGATTTGATTTGGATTTTTTATTTGGATTTCGAATTTGATGTATGCAACATTGCAAGGCGTGCAACAAAAGGGCGTGGGCAAAGCATTTGGTTACGTGTGTATGTGTATCTGTGTGTGCGTATGTGTGTGTGTGTAAAGTAGATAGACAAGACATGTCAAAGATAAAGGTGTGTTGTTATGGAGTGTCTATCAGACTGAGTGTGTGTGTGTGTGTGTTTGTGTGTCTCTCTGTAGGCATGTGCAACAATGACTCTCAGCTTCGTCAGTTCGCCCGTTCGTCAGTTGTTGTTGACGCTTGTTGCAGTCATTAAGGCGTGACGCCGTAAATTACCAAAAGTGTAAGCAACAACAATACTAACGACTACAACAACAAGTACTTAAAACTATAACTCATAGTAAATAGTAACAACAACTAAAATACGCTGCGTTTTCTATTCCATGGAAAGCGAAATTTATGGCCAAAAAATCTTAAAATATATCCATTTTTTATTAGTATTTTTTTTGTTGTACGTTTTCGCACTCATCGCACTTAAAAACACCAACAACAAGAAAGGCAACAAGAGAAGATACAAAGAAAAAAAACTTGAGCAATGTTTCGCATACGCCGCGTTGTCCGCTTTCACATACTTTTTTTTATGCTGCTGCGGAATTTTGTGTAGATTTTTATAATGCCACACCGGAACCGAGTGTGACGATGGATGCGATTCAGACGCGACTCGGATGTATTTACAACAACAACAACAACATCAACAAAAACACACACACTGAAATTCGAAGCGAAACCGTAACACAACTCAACGTAGCAAAAATTCCAACTGCACGCGTTTGCAGCAAGTTTCAAACTAAAAATCAACGCAAAATGCCGCTACCAATCTAAAGGCGACTAACAAACAGGTTCGACGCAACCAAAAAGCGCAGCCAAAGAGAGTAAGAGAGTGTGAGCACATAGAGCAAAGTTGAAGAAGAGGCAGCTAAAAACACAATAAACAAATCGGCAAGCGTTGGGCAAGTGCATTGTGAGAGAGAGGGACCAAGAGCGTAAGCGTAAGCGAAAGAGAGCGACGCTCTCGAAAACTATTTGTTGTGGTGTCGAGATGAACGTGGGAGAGTAGACAGCGTTGCCAGATAGTTTAAAAGGGCGGCTGGATAAGATATCAAAGCATTTATTAATTATCATTATTATTTTTAATTTATTTTATATTATGAAGTGATTAATTCTAGCTAATAATACTTTCCTTAACAGCCTATTGAGTCAGCAGTCTGGTAGCACTGTGATTCTAATAAAACTGTGACCCTGCACTTGCAACAAGTTCGTAGACAACATGTCTGCTGCCAACAGCTAAGACCTGGCCAAGACAAACATTACTGTAGAAATGGAATATTTTTTTTGTATGTGGCAACAATACATATTTATATCTACTCGTATATGCATATATATTATGGATCTGTATTATATCCAATAGATACCAGCAGTTGCTGTCTGCCAAATTGTAGATGCCATTTTGCCAAATTCTAAGGAATTGTCAAAAACTGTAAAACGAGTGCCAATTATTTAAGCCATGTTTGCCAAATTACTGCCTTAAGTCTAAATAATGGGCTGTAGCCCAAAGAACAGAAACTATTTGGTCTAGTGCAAAGAAATGCAAATACATAAATCAAGATTTTGACTTGATAAATACAATTTTTAAAGTCTTTAACACTTTGGAGAATGTTTTCTTTGCAAATGTGAAGATTTTGAATATTTGTTTGAAAATCTTTATCAAGTATATTTAAAATTCAGAGTAGGCTATACCATTTAACAAAAAATCAAAATATCAATATATTAACACATTTTAAAAGCTTTGCTTATACAATATTTAAAAAAGTAATTTTATATATCTTTAACCATTTGGTTTTAATTGCACTTTTAATTTTTCAAAATTGTTCACAATGTTTGAATACAATTTTATGATTGAGAAGTCATACGAGACAAGACTAAAGATGTCACCCTTTTGTGGGAAATGGCCATCGCTTTGCTGGGCGATTCTTAAGCTTAATAGAATGGTTGAGACCATTCCCAAGCAAAGCAATAACAATACAATAGTTAAGCCCTGGGTTATTGATAAGAAACGGCAATTGTGGATAGTATTCATAATTTCAGTACTTGCAGTATTAATTGTTATAAGAATATTAAGGCGCTGGAGATATAATGTAAGTAAATTGCATAAAAAATGGAAAGGAACGTATTAAAAATATTTAAACATTCAGAAACGAAAATTGGAGTCAAAACTACGGCAAGAAGAAAAAAAAAAGAACTTTTCTGATATTATATGTGAAATGCGGGAGGTCACTGAGAAAGCAAAAATTCGCAAACAATTCAATGGTCCTAACGGTGATGAACCTAATAAACTCGATAAATTAAGCTTAAGTAATGCATTCACGGACTCCAGTGAATCTACATTTAAAGATAAAGCTGTTCAATCGAATAAAGTTAATCTCAGCAAGACATTAACTGGTTTAGCAAAATCTAAACACAAAATGGTTCGATATCAGGAAGCTAAGGCAAGAACAGGGACTTCCGATCTAAGCAATACACCCGAATTAAATAATCTCAACTCAACGAAGGGATTTACTGCTACCAAGGCTAAAAAATGTACATTAAAGTCCAATAAGACATATCCAATTCCGAACATAACTGCTCCACAACCAGGTGCCAAAATATGTTTCAAAAGTAATTTACCCCAATCCCAAGCCGTATCCTTAAAAGTCACTGATAAGCCGATCTGGCGAAATTAAGTTAAAGTTTTTGAATAAGGTAGTTTTAATATTTTATTTAATTTTGGTATTAAAATATGTTAAATTTTAAATTAAATTAGGGAAATGTGTGTAAATAAAGGCTTTACCGATGACTTTCCTTTAATTATGACAGTTCTTTGTGCATTTAAAACTCACTTTGATAAATGCAACAGAAATCTTAAATTTTTTCCCAGACAAAAAAAAAAACAAAAGACATTTGCATGACAAATTAAAGCTGGGTAAGAGCAGTTTGTCTGCTGGGAATACAAACTTGGCTGTAAGTGGTTGAATGCAATGGCCGGAAAGTCAAGAGCCAGCAGCCACAACAATTTACGAGGCACTTGCATGAAGGTTAATTTAACCTTAACTGATTGCACTGTGTTTGCATCTAATTAGCCAAGATTTCCCACTGCTAATTGCAATTGACCAATTGGCCAGCAGCCAGCTGTTGAGTTTCAGCTCTCTTGGCCAACGTTTTGGGTCAATTGCCAATTGTGGCTTGACAAAATTGCGGCCTAAATTCTGTCAAGATGAAGATGAAAACTAAGAGTTAACTGAATTTGCCACCAAGAAAGAAACCCGTTTCTGAGTTCCTCTCTTCCTCTGTTACTCTTTCGGTGTCTCTCTATTTACTCTCTTTCGCTGTGCGCATTCCAACCGCATGACAACCCCAACAAAATAATGCAAAAATAAAAATAAGTCTGCAAAACTTGTAAGCCAAGTCAAGCCGAACTGAGACTCGCTTCCGACTACCTTCAACCTTTTCCTTGAAGCAAGCCAGAAACCGAGTCCCCGACAAGATGAGAACAACTTCACTTAACACAGTTGACAAAGAAAACTAAAAAAAAAAGAGAAAAAAGAAACAGGAAACATGAAAAAACCATCCAGAACTCTCACAAGAATTTGTATGTGTGTATGTCTTTAATCTGTAATCTCCAGCAATTAATCTCTAGAATTTATATCTAACCATGAACTAGACAATTAAATGCCACAGAAATAAGCTTAATTCGCTTAGACAGTAAAATTGGATGACAACCAAAACATAAACATCCATTTTTGTGGGTCAAAAAGCGGAAAAACAATCACAACAATTTATGAATGTACTTGAAAAACAAACAACACAATTGAGTTTCATTTCGAATGTTGCAGAAAACAACTAAGGAAAGATAAGCCGATAAAATTTGCAGAAACTATGGAAAAATAAAGAAAAAATTTATATTTTTCGATAAGAATATTTGGTATTATCTTAGTTATTGAAATACATTAGCTTTTGTTCATATTTACAACATTTTTTTAGTACAATTCTAAAGATATTTAAATGAAAAACCAAAACCAAATGGGCAACAATTGAAATGGAAGAGTTAGGATCATATGAAGCTCTACATGATAACCAAAAGCAACCCAAATTTAATGATTAGCAAGACTCATAATAATGAGATATAGAAAATGTGGCTTACTGTCTCATGGAGCCCCAACGACGCTGGGATAAACTATCTGGATTGCTGGAAAGAATATATGATATGACATTTAATATGAAACATAATTTAAGCAGTAAGAGAGAGAAGTATATTATTGAATTAGGGATTTTTTATAGTCTATCTATAGGTCTACTAAAATAGCCAAAACGTCATATAATTTATGGGGAAAGAATGTCCAGTTATCTATGCTGAATTTTGAGGGTTTTAAAATTCCCTTATTATTGTCTTATTTATTTATTTTTTGACTATAATTGACTACAAAAATATCCTACTCATAATTAAAATCTCATTAAAATCTCAAAAACTCTGCTGAATTTTAACTGTGAGATATTTAGATATCAATAATAAGCAGTTAAAGTCTCGTAGTTCGACATATAAATATATCTTCTAGGTGCTTGGAATATAGTACGTGGCTCTAACAAAAAATGTCTAAGCATAATCTTCAGTAATATCTAAATGTTGATCTACATCAATTCTTTAAATGTCGTTATTGTTTTGAGAAAAATTCATAGCTTAAATATGGATATAAATATTAAAGCTTCTATAAAATCAATGACTATATTAATATAATTAAATTAATTGCTCAAATAAGTCTTTAGATTAATCTACTATCAGAATATTAATATAAATCAAAGATTTGTTGAATTTATTATATTCCAAAATATTGTCATTTTACTTAATTTTATGGCGAATGCCATTTAATAAATAAACCAACTAATATATAAATTCAAATATATTTTTCATCAATTATAAAATAAGCTTTAACTTCAATCAAACCTCACTAAAATCAGTTTTTTATAAAAATTTTCACAAACATTGATCACAGCACAGCCCGCATACCGTATAATTTAAGAGAGCACTAATGCTCTGCTGTCAGGTGAATCTATAGCTCACCACAGCACACGTCTCTCTCATGTGGTGAATTCACAATAAGCGGAAACAATAAACGCTCTCTGATCACGACTTCACTGCGATTTTTGACTGAGGCACGCATGAATCACGGCCTAAACGAGCGCAAGGGAGCGCAAGGGAGAGCAAGAGAGAGAGAGAGAGAGAGAGGCAGAGACTGGCCTATAGAAAAACTGGTTTTCCAAGCCGTGTATGCACATTTTGTATACATACAAATGGAGATACATGTACAAATGAAAAGGTTAAATATTCAAATAGTTTTCAGAGAAACACAGACAGACAGACAGTCAGAGAGACGGACACTAGTTGATGATATCTATGAACTGGCAAACTGGTCATTTTATGGCCATTACGTCAAAATCGAGACGATGATTATGTGTGCGCAAAGTGCAACATATCTACTGAATATATTTATATACTATGCTTTCCATATCTAATTGATGATCGTTTTGGCCTTATAAGGTAATCGACTCCATTCCCACTTGATGCTGTGTTTGTTGTTGTTTTTACCTTGTAGGCGTGCGTCTCAGACTACGTCTGGCCCAATTGTCGCGGGGCATGATGTTCAGCTCCTCGTCACTGCAACAACAATGGGGAAATAAGTTAATAAAGTCTTTTTTGCAAGCTGTTTATAAATCGTGATGTAAATTCAAACTGATCAAGCTTCAAATTGGCTATAGAAAATCAAATTCTCGATATATTGAACAATTAGATAAAATTATCGATGTTCAATTCTTAATTTTTACTATCTTCGATTTACTTTACTCGATTAATTGACATGAAAAATATCGAGCTAAAGTACTTTAAAATTGCATACGGAATCATCGATTCAACTTTATATTTTTACATCACAATTCACAAATAAAAGTCCGACTTACTCCTTGGGTGAGGATGAGACAACATGTGGCGCCAGATCGAGTTCAATGCCAGCGCTGTCATTCAAGTTGTTATTGCCGTCATTCGAGTGCCCACTGTGACTGTGTGTGGAACCAACACCGTTGCCATTGCTCACGCAGAGATTGTTATTGCCACCAATAACGCTGTTGTTGTTGATATTGTTGTGGCTGTGGCTGTTGTTGTTGCCCTGAGATCCGCTTGCCACACGCAGTTGGGCGCTGTATTCATTCTCTCCATAACCCTCAAAGGACTCTCCATCGGACAGTGAGGAGCATTGAGATTTGGCTACGCCAGCTAAGAGTACGAAAATGTTATCGGATGTGTCTGTGATATGTTTATGTTTATTAGTTGTATTACGACTTACCTGTGCTGGATGGCGGACTGCTGGGAGTTGGGCTGCTGTCGCCGGAAATTGTTTCCGCATATAGAAAATTGTTGGTGCTGGCTTTGATTGCCGCATTGCTGTTGGCCAATTGAATGCGTGGCATGGGCGCCATTCTACCAAAGCGCTGTATCTGCAACAAATACGAAAGCAAAGGTAATAATATTACTTCTATTATTTAACACAAAGTTGCAAACAGGTCAATAGGACAAATAATCGACGTGCCACATGCAATCGAAGAAGCCACAAAAATGCAACGCTTTCACAAACCCTTTTATTCACTCAATCTCTCTCTCTCTTTTTCCCTATTTTTGACTTAAGATGTTAGCTTTCTACTCATGCGATACAAACAATTGCATGGCTTCAATAATAAGATTTTTTTTAATTTGCGCTAAAACTTATTTACTTAAAGCTCTCAACAAAATTCAATAACTTTAATTTAGTGTATCTTAAAATACGAGCTCTCTAGCACACATGTTTTAAATAAAATGTATCTGGAAAAGTTTATTTATATTAAATTATATGTATTACTTGGAAATATTAAGCTTAAATCTTACAATCTTTGCGTAAAACTTTCAAATTATTGCAAACTTAAATAATAACTAATAATGTCATTATTTGTAGTGAATAATAAAACTGCTTTGTACCTCGTTCTATAATTATTTTAAAATTTTCATACTGCCAATTCAGCTGTTCCCAACACGTTTCTAATTACAGGTCTGAAAAATGGGTAGTAAAATACTTGTGTTACGAAACGCAAGTCAATAATAATAACAACAATGTATATAATGACCAGCACCCAATTTTAATGCAAGTGCAACAGGTGCAATACCAATAGTAGACCATAAAAAAAAAACAGAAAAGTAATCAAACGGAAGTGGTCAACCAAAAGCATAGCAAGTAACTCAAATGGGTCGAGGTTTGTTGTGGTCACTTCCTGGTGGACTTGTGTACTCAGATATTAACAGTACAATTACAATAAAACCCGCCATTGAGTGTAGGGAAAAAGGAGTTCAGGCGACATTTTTAGAGACCCATTTGTAAGCACCGCTAAGTACTTTATAATTGTTGTTGGTTACTTCTTATTCTCCCAGATAAAATTAGGTTTTCTTTCCTTTCACGCTTTCATTTGGTAGAAAGCAAATAGACAGACGAAAATATGGAAGAAGTGGGAATAAAAGTATAAATACAATGGTCTGACAGATTGTAGATACAAGTTTGCCTGTAATGATTGATTGATATGTCAGGGCCGTTAGTTGTCATTTGGTTCTGAGAAGTAGGTCAGTGTTATCATATTGGGTGTGTGAGATACAAAAATTATTACCCGTTATGGATAAAACTTATAATTGGCCGTTTGGTAAGGTAAAAATTATGGAAATTGTGATTTTAATATGAAAAATAAAACTTATAATTGGCCGTTTGGAAACGTAAAAATTATTGAAATTGTGATTTTAATATGAAAAAAAGTAAACAAAAAGAAGCATATTATTTTATTCGTGTATATCATTTTCATATAACATATTATCTGAAATCTGAATCAATTTTACATAATTTATCACGTCTTGTTTTAATTCTTTGTGTTATTATCCTAAATCATAAGAATATTTACATTTTACCTTTAAGACTCGCACCTGAAACTAAGTATATCATATTTCTTAATTGACACTCATTTAAAGCAATCTAAGACTAAGGACTACGCCTTTTTTTTCGAATTCTTTCTTTCTTTTTGATGGTTTACTTCCAAGTACTTTTATTCTTTATTAAGAAAAAAAAAACACGACCTATCAGCGTTCTTTAAGTAGTATAATCTTCAAGCATCATTTATATCACACAATCTATAATTATCCGGTGTTGGTTAACTTCCAAGTTCTGCTCTGTTTAATAATTTTCTTATAGTTGATAGAAATCCCTTAACCTCAGCTGAACTTCATCGCATGACTATTTTCTCTTGAAATATAATAATACAATAAAACAAACAATAAACAATTGCATTACAATTATAGGAATTTGTCATAATGAGGCAACATAAAGAGCTGTGATTAAATATTGATTATCTGACTATATCGGCAATTACAGAAAACGTTTTCAACTGGAAAAATGTGCAATAATGATAAATGATTATTACATGGCAGAAGTTCAAAACGAAAGCAAATAGAAATGAATGTCAACAACAACAAAACAAACAACAAATACAACTGAGCAAACTGTTAAAGCCAACAAAAAGTTAAGTTTTTATGCTTTTGACATTTGACCAAACAGCGAAAAGGTGGAGACAAAGGTGTATATGGAGAACGAGAAGGTGGAGTAGAGGGAGGAGGGTGCAATGAACTCGGAACCGAGTATCGACTCACAATCGTCGGCGTGACGACAACTGCAGTGAAAAATCGATGATAGAAAGTTGGCGAAAAACTTATGCAATTGACTTTTTCTATGCATAATCAAACGGAAAGAGGGCGTGTGAGCTTGTCAGCCCCTTTGCGTCCCGTCAAAGTTGACTGCTATGGCACCTCAACAATTGCCAGTCACTTTTGACATACCCTACACAGGTTGCGGTACTATAGGACATAAGAGTATTTTAATTAAATATTATAAATATTTTATTAATTTAATAATTAATATTTGAATATTTTCATACATTAAGAAGTTGTCTGTCGATACACATATAGAATAATACCACAGTCATTCGATAAATTTAAGATGGTAAACAAAATGATATTGCCAAATATGGAATATCAGACTTAGGCAAATTGCATAACTTTTGATTACTTTTCAGAAACTATGCATATCTGAAGGAAAACAAACTTTTACAATAGAAAATTGAAGAAAAGTCTTTGAAACTATAATCAATCCTTGTAGGGTATTTTAGCTCTAGTTTTTTCGTATAATTTATTTACAGCTAATAATAATATTGCCAATTCAATTTTATGCCATGTGTTGAAGTCACAAAACCAAAATTTCAGCTATTGCAACCTGTGTAACGACTGACAACAACAAAAACAACAACAAAAACAACAACAAAAACAACAACAAGTACAACAAACTGTGAAACTGTTTCGTGTACAGTTATCCAGAGTTGTAAAGATGCTAAGAGAGAGATAGAGAGAAGGAGAGAGTACAGGGGGCGGACGTGTGTCGAATTTATCTGTCATGCCTCGCAGCGATTCTCAGCATCTCCTCCTCTCCTCCCTCCTCGTCTATCGCTTCTGATTTTTCTACTTGCTTGCACTTCTCTGATTTGCTGATTTGTAATGCATTTTTCATGCAAGCTTGCAGAATTTGTTGTTGTCTCCACTTCTATAATTATAAATGTATTTCCCATGAATAGTTTTCCATTGTTTACAACTCCAACACATCATCATCATTATCATCATCATCTGCACCTGATATGCGCAATAAAAATAAAGAACTGTGTGAAAATTTTGCAAAAACAAAGACTCCAGAGATGTGAGAACTGTTTGATTAGCGTAAGCATCGTTAAATAGCTGTTTGCTCTGAGCTTAAAGCTGTTTTTTAATTGATAAAACTTTACCAGGTACTTAACTCTATTAATAGAGTTGTTAAACAAAATTACCAACATTTTTTTTTATATAAACTCTATTAGTTGTACAGTTTTGGCTTAAACTACATGTTAGCCTAACAGTTTCAACGGATTTACCGACAGAAGTTCATTAAATTATTATTCATTAAATATTAGTAAGAACTTAGGCTACGCGCCCCTATAGCTGAAAAAAACGGAGCTGAAAGCGGAGATGATAAAATCAAAAATGTTTGGTTAATAAAACCGAACTGAACGCTTCAATCTGCGCACTTTCATGAATGCAGTGTGTTTGATTTTTTTCTCTCAGCTTTCAGCTCCGTTTTTAGCTTTACTGGGCGCGGGCCTAAATGCTGTGCTCAAATTAAAAAGCTTTACTTGTTACAAAATAAAAGTAAACATGTAAGAATATTATTTTTTATTTAAGAAAACATATATATTTTGACAGATTTAACGAAAGCTGATTTTAATCAGAAAAGTTTTAGTAAATATTATATTAATTAATAATGAAGTTGAAAATCTCTTTGAAACTAGGAGTGTATGCTTCTCACAGCTTTGGATTAAATTACATCTAAAGTTCATAAAACAAAGCAGAAAACTGAATTTTAATTGATAAAATGAATTTTCAATTTACAATATTCTCATCAGGATTCTTAATTACAACTTTGCATGAATTATAAGAAATCAATTCAATCAGTTAAAGTTTCAAATTTCATCCTGAACCTCGTTTATAATTGTCTAGACATTTTAGAGCATTTGCCATATGCTACAGATCAACAGCACATGCCAGAGAACTCAATATTTGTTTAATTATAGCACAAGCAGGTCGTTTGTGGGGGCGTTTGCTATTTATTAGATGTTATCTGAGACTATAGCCAGCCAAATGGGCGCCCCCCCAGTGACTTTGACATGAGTCACAAACTTGAACTTGTCCGACTCAGCGTACAATAAATATTGAGAAAAACGAGTGTACTACATACAAATCAACATGAACATATATGTAGACAACATACATAAGCGTATGTATGTGCATATACTGGATGATGTCAAATTTACGACGGACCAGCGCTTTAATTTACTAATCAAGTGAACTGCTGAGCGATCTCTTTGGGTTTATTACGAAATGACAGTGCGAACAGCTGTGAAGTGTGAGAGTGAGGGGAAAAAAGGGAAGTGATGGCAGGGATTTGGGACAGTCTCTGTTTATGGATTACATGTGATGTTAAATAACAAACATAGTGGTGCAGACTTTGCCTAGACCTAAATAACTTAAATCTCGGACAGTGAAACGTTGGCGAAGGTGCGAGCAAAGGAGAATAGATAAATGTAGTGATGTTGAAAAATACACGGTAAAATGTTTGTAAAAATAAATTAAATAAGCACCAAATTCTAAAGAAATCAAATGCCAATAGAAAATACTTCTATAAAGTTATAAAAAATGAATGTAATGACAGTAAAACATTAGCGAAAAGATGAACAAAGAAAGCAGAAATAATGCCAATACATAATCAAATAAGACATTTCCACAATATTGTTAAATAAACACACATTCCGGTTATGAAAGATCTGTAAAGTTTACAGGTCAAAAACTGTTAAAAAGAAGAATAGGAAACAAAATCTCTAGTTAAAAGTCATTCACAATAAATATAAGCACACATTCCAGTTATGAAAGATCTGTAAAGTTTACAGGTCAAAAATTGTAAATTTTTCGTTGGCATGAAATAAGCCGAGTTTAGAGAAGAATGTCTTCAATTAACTGTCAGCTGTTCTGGTATTTTAATGAGCCTACAAGCTATGATCAGGCACATGGCTAAGTATCCCATTCCATA
This sequence comes from Drosophila innubila, assembly GCF_004354385.1. Lineage (NCBI taxonomy): Eukaryota > Metazoa > Arthropoda > Insecta > Diptera > Drosophilidae > Drosophila > Drosophila innubila. The sequence goes on from NW_022995376.1 coordinate 20,538,818, forward strand.
GGCATAAGACGTGTAATGCGATGGCATTATGAAACCACACGAACTCTGTCTCTGGCGAACAATCATGGGACTAGCCAAGTTTGGGCATGTAATTCAAGTGCCACAAGACAAGACACCGACAACAAAAAGAAGAAGAATCAGAAGAACAACATGTGGCATGGCACACGCGATTTGGTTTGGTTGAGATATGTTGAAATAGGATTGGGTCGAGTATAGTGCATAATTCAAGTGAAGCAAATGCGAGAGAGAGATACTCACAAAGTCAGTAAGAATTCTATTGAAATTCTCAAATAAGACGGGGCGTTGAGAGAGAAACCTTTTCACAAGTGTCAGTTTTTGGATTCTACCTACACAAGATGCAAACAGCTGCCAAGATATTTTGCCGAGAGTTCAACAGCTGTTCCATAAACATAAAGATAAAAACTACGATAAGATAAATGAGTTTTAAATGTTGAATATATAAATCTAACCATGGATAACTGTTAGCATCTCCGTTATGTAATAGTGAAAAACTAATCAAGTTCTGGGGGTTTTCTGGCTTTTTGAACAAACGTGTTTTACGCTTAAATACATTAATTATATTTAACTGCAATGCACTTAAAGCCAACTACGTGCTCTTACTGCAAATATTTGCATACATTTTTACTAAGCACAAAAAATACTAAAAACAACAATGAAAACTTGTAGATAGAAAACAGACAGATTAGAATGTCAGCTGTTTATAACAAATGAATCTCTCAGCGTATTTAAGCAATAATTGCTATACAAATTCTTAATAACAATACTAACAATTATACAAAATTTAATTTTTTTAAAAAATTATATTAAAGCTGTTTTGATTGCCCTTCAAATTTGACAAACAAAACGCCCCCATTACACAAAAAAAATAACAAAGAGAACAACAAACGCCCCCCATTGAATAAAAAGAGTCAAAAACAATCACAGACCAAATAGATTACAACAATATTGATTAATTATACAACAACAAGAATAACAAAAAAAAAAAGAAAATGAGAAAAGGCATTGCGACACTCAAAGTGAAGAATCAAATGAAAAATAAATGCGGAAAATTGGGTCACTGGGCATGGAGAAAAACGTGTGGAAAATGCATAAAACGAATGTATGACAATACAAACTGTGGAAAAACTGTAGCAGAATTTCTACACAAAACTTTGACAACTTGAAATCCATTTACAGCTTGAAGTTGAAAACTTTTTCCAACGACTAATTGTATGACAAATTGTATGACAAAATATGTCTATAATTCAGATAGATGAAGGGCATAAACCTAAGTAATGTGAATGTAGGGTGCACTTCAATTAAGATTTTGTCAACTGAGTGTAGAAAATTCGCCGCCTTCAACTCTCATTCCTAAAATACGAAAATCCCATTTGCGACGCTTTGACATATTTTATTTTTATGCATCTTGAACTGTCTGCACCTCGAAGTAGACTCGCTATATTTTGGATCGTCTAGGCAAACTCGTGGATGCCACGCTGGCAGTTCCCGCTAATTTGTAGTCATCCTCAACTTCTCGACTGCCTTTCTCTCTCTCTCTCTCTCTCTCTCTCTCTCCGCCTCCTCCATAAACGCGGCAGCAGGTTTAAAATTCTTGAGGCCTACACTCAAGCGGAAGCCAAAGCGAAGCCAAAAAAAAAAAAACAAGAAAAAAATACTTGGCCGACTGCTTCTGCTGAATGAATAATGAGGCAGTCGTTGTTGGGGCAGGCAAAATACTTCTTCTACACTGCAACATCGTTTTTAAGTACTCAGAAGTACAGAAAAGAGTGCTCGACTAGGAGATGTCAAACTCGATATAGCACAGTATTCAGAAAGGCAAAAAGTCAAAGTTGATTAATACCCTCTATTTACTGAGTCTAATTTCCTAGGTTTTTTTTATAATCTTTTCATTATTAAAAAATTTACAGCTTATGTTGATACAATTCCAAACATATGTTATGTATACACATTTGTAAACCTGCATAAAAATAAGTAAAAATCAAGATAAATTTTAATACAGGATATAAGTCTTCTATTCAGAAGATACAGTCAACTAGTTATTTTAAATAATTCACTAATTTTTTTATTTTTGAAAATTATTTCAAATGTATCTCATTATTTATTTAAAGTTGCAAAAATGTGCAAAAATAATACAAAAAACAAAATATTTAATATATACATTTTTTTTTTATTGCAAAACAATTATTTGACTAGCTGTACAAAGTATGTAGGATAGGAGATATTCTCCACTTCATTTTTCATCAAATTCAAATCACCTACTTTAGGCTTTAATTACAGGGTATAAAAATCAATAAATTGCATTGTCAGAAGTGAATTACGAATCAATCTAGAGCTTAAAACTTCAAAAGAAGAGCAGAATTCAGTTGCTACCAAGTTTAAAGCGAAATTTCTCTTTGAAATTACTCTAAAATTGAGTTGAGCATTTTTTTTTAGACACAAACGCTTAAATTATAATAAATTTAAATTTAGAAATAAATTATTTGAGAGAATAATAAGATTGACAGCGACAACACACATAAATACAAAAAAGAAATACATTGAATCAAATGGAAATGCGGAAGTCTGCAACATGTACTTGTATCTATAAGATACATTACAAAAGATCCCAGCGACACTCGGCACACATGACAGAACAAAAAAAAAACATAAAAAAAACGAATGTATATATTTATTTATAAACAACAACAAAGTAGTCGACACCTGTTTAAAGACGTTGCACTTCTTTTCCGTTGTTTTGAGTTCTTTTCGTGTGTTTGCATTACAGTCACCGCAATTATTTATTTAGGCAAGCCTGCGGTTCCCTTCAAAGAAAGATCCCAGCATAAAAATTGTCGTCAGGCGTGTCTCAAGTAACAGACTGGGCATTAGACGTGCCTTTTAAGGGGAGGAGGTTCCCCTGCACTACCCTGACTAATCACAAAAACACATGTGCTGTTCAAATAGCCAATTCCCATTCCAATTGCACCTCTACTGAGCCAAGGCAGGTGGTAAATGCATTTGACCCAATTTCGGCTGACGGCTGCACTTCAACTTTCAACCAATTACAAGTCAATTGAAGATGTCATCATCTGTCTAACAAGCTACCATACAACTTTTAGCTTTCGTTTCTTTTACGTCTATCTTTTTTGTTTATTCACTTCTCTTCTCATCATTCACATTTTTGGTTGCCGCGCTTTTCTCATCTCATTCTTCTTCTTTTGGCAACTGAAAAATAACAAACAACTGGCACGAGTTCTCGTTTATAGGTAAACAACAAGTAAAAAGTTTAAAACAAAAAATCATTTCAACTCGTTTGCCTTGAATCGCATTGAAGTTCAAATCTGTAATTATATATTTAGCTGCAGCTTTTTTATTATATTTTTGTTTTTGTTGTTTCTTGCATTCATTAATGACTTGTTGTTTAACTTATATAAAATAAAAAAGAAAAGCGAAATTAAATCGACTGAATAATTGAATTGAACAGCAATTTGTATATAATTTTCCTCTGAATAATAATAATGACGTTCAATTTGAATGAATAATTAAATTGCACATCAATTTTTACATAAATTTCCTATGAAATTTTTTAATGCTTTTTTAACTATGTACTGTATGTTGATAATGTTTTTATTTTTTTAAAAGTAATGCGTTTCGTTATAGCAAAATAAATTTGTTTAAAATAAATGTTAAATGAATTGTTTATTGAACAGTTTGTATACAACTTTTATATGCAATTTTTTGTTATTTAATTTATTGTCAAACTATTTGAAGCCGACACAATAATAGAAATTTTATTTATATATATTGCTAATAGAAAAAAATAATATTAAATTTTTGGTTTAAATGTTAATGCTTTCAATTCCTGATGTTGTTTTAAAAAAAAATGCCAGTGAATAATGCAGAAAATTAATTTGAATTCAATTTGAGTAATTGAACAATTAAAAAAAAATTTCTAAGAAAATTGTAAGCCTTAAAATTTTGGAAGTGCCTTTCAAACTGTAGCTGGTCAAGTCGAAAGAACTCCAAAAATGCACTTACAATACAAAAGCCATAAACCAGAAGACAAACAAGTTAAAAAGACAAAACAACAACAACAATAAAAAACAAAACATGGCCAAGCCGCATAACTGTGCCAAGGCCCGGCAACAACAAAAACAAGAGCTACAACAACAGTGAATATTTTTGGGCATATGCAAAGTGCATAGTAAAGCAGAACCGTTAGACAACACTACAAACCAAACGAGCGAAAGAGATGCCAATAGCATTATCGTAAAGAGAGGTGGGTGGTGTAATGGGAGAGAAAGAGCGAGAGCGACAGAGATAGAGATATAGAGGGGTATATTGCAGCTGTAATTGTAGAGCGCTAAACAATGTTAATAGGGGCCAAATGGACTTGGTCGAAATGAAAAACTATCAAATTACAATAAGTAAGGAAAGAGCAAAAAGGAAATAAAATCCATACGCGTGTGATGCAATGCAAAAGGAGAAATAAAAGAAAATGCAAAAGAGCGTAGAGAGAAGCAGCTGCTGCTAATGTTTTTTTTATTGTTTTTGTTTTTTTCAGATTGCTGCTGCATCTTTCAGTGGGTCTCGCATTACCAAAATCGTGGCAGCCTCAAGTGTCTAGTGTCGCCTCAGTTTTTCCTTAGCCCGTCTGCTTCCTGTTGCATTATGCCGGGGCAGGTGGCCATAGCTACAACAAATAAAATACAACAACATCAAAAAATAAACAGCCGGAAACACTTGTACATGCTCTCTTTTCTCTTTCAATGCTCCTTTGCTCTCATTCTGACGCTCTCACTCTCATTCCCTCGCACTCTCTTGAACTGCTTGGATTTGCTGCCTGGTAGCAAAGTTCAGTTGCAACTTGCCACTTGCAATTACAACAAATGGATTAACAAAACTTCCTCAACTTTAAACAAAAAAGAGTAAGCTACATTAGAGGGCTCGACTAGCAAGATACCCTGTATTCAGTTAGGCAAATGTGTGTTTAGAAAGCAATCAGTATTTGAATGGTAGAATTTCCAGAACTACGGGGCAGAGCTTAATGTAAATACTTATTTATCTTAACTTGTTTATTTTAAATACTAAAAAAAAAATTAAATATATCCAATTAATAAATTGATATTTCCGTATCACAATCTTATTTTATTGATATTTTCTGCAGTCCAAAATGTAAATACCTTTATTATATATTATTGTTTGTTTGCTATATATACATACAATAAAATAAATGAACTTTCCTATCTATATTGACATAAAAAGTTAGTTAAATATATTAATTAGCATTTTTAGCATTTCTAAAAGTTTTCTAACTTTATACACCAAATAGCTAAAACTGTCTTTTAAAAAAAAGGTCAAATAGCAACCCTATTAATAAGCTTTTATTCCACATGCACAAACTTATTATACCCAACTTTTCTCTAAGCATAGGGTATAAAAAAACATAGCAAACGGCAAACACACAAAAACCTAAGCCAAAGAAAACAATAAACCAAACAAAAAGCGTCGACGTCGACGTTAGCGATGGCGCCAACTGGCACGATATGGCTAAGCCAACAACAACAACAACAACAATAACAACATTAACAACAACCACATTGGCATTAAAATGGCAAAAAAACAAACCAAATGCGAATTTCGCATTGGTGCAAATGTTACAACTACAACTAGTTCGCATACAGCAACAACAACAACTACAACAAGCAATTTGCTTAATTGCGCGTACAACAAAAAACAATAGCTTAGACAGCCAGCCAGTGCTGCCCCAACCATCTGCAGTTTGAGAATCAATAATGATAAATATTGCGTGTCAAAAACTAAGACAAGACAAATGGATGACAATGATAAGAAAATTAAATTTATATTTATTATTTTCTTAAATTTAAATATAATTGAAAATTAACTTGTTTCTCTAACAATTCTTTTTGCAAATAGATAAACAGACATATAGTTTGAAAGCCCAAAAACTTTGACTAATGAGAACTACACTAATGAGCATACAGTTCCTCTTAAATTAAAAAATTCGGATTTTTTAATGCCAAAAAACAAATCTCAAAAAAGCGTTAGGGAATCCTCTTAATATTCTTCCAAAAATTCTCTAAGGACTTTCTAACGTTATTTTTGGCATATTTTAAATGGATTTTTAACTATTTCTTAATTTATTATATTTCTATTAGGTTCTAAAATCAAGTTGAAAAAAAAACTCCTCAAATTTAACCTTTTTTAAAATTAAAAATTATTAGAATATGAATAATTAGTTTGTCAAAAAACTTTCTTGACCAACTGTATGTTAAACAGTCGACAACTGTTGCTTTCAAATATAGAATCTAAATTATGTAAAACAGTTAAAGAACAAAGCCAAACGCACCTGTTAAAACTGTTGGCCAAAATATTTAGCTTAGTACAAAAAAGTACCGTTAGACTTGGCGCAATTAACTAAATTTTTAAATGCATGCACTCCACACACACACACACACATATACGCACGCACACAGAGAAGGCGGCGCAACAGTTAGATTTTTTCTTCTGCCTTTTGTTATTTAGTTGTGTTGCTGTTGTTTTTGCGCACCTCTTTTTCGATCTGCTGCTTCTGTTTCTGCTACTGCGTCCAACGAACTTCTTGAACAACAGGTAGTTTTTCCGTATTTTTATTATTATTATTTTTCCTCGTAATTAGGTGTGTGTATGTATTTGTTGTTATGTATTTTATGTGTGTTGTCTGCTGTTTATAGCCAATGCCAAGAAGAAGATGGCCAAAAAACGTAAGTGCGTTGAATAGTTGTTGCACTTTCACTCAGAGCACTTTATTTTTTTGGCGTTCGTGCGGGCGATGTTGATATTTTACGCTTTGCGGCTTTTCAAATGAAATACACATTTAGGTTTTGTATTACTACGCGTGCGTAACGTTGGCAACGCATTTGCATACTTTTGATTAGGCTGTGATTTTCTTGCTGCACAAACACAAACACATACACATGAAACACAGGTAGAAGCGACAAAACGAGACGGAACGACGAAAAGCGCGCGCACATCCGAATCGCACAGTTTATTCAACGAAACTAGCTAACATTGCTGACAGTGTGACCGTGTCTGAGTACCTATAAAAAGAATACAAAATATCGATATGTTCGATACAACATAAAAATACTGAAAATACAAATGTAAACTGTGGTATATTGTTTGAATGTTTGGCGTGCTGTTTTGAATAAAATACCAAAGCACTTAAATTTGAATATATGACTTGCGTTTTGTTATTTTCCCTTTGAGGAGATACATTAAGTTAACAGGCGATTTTACAATTATAACACTATACTAAAAACAAATTGCAGGCGTTCATCACGCTGGGATCATTTAGTTTTCCATTTTTGTTGCCTCTGGCATTGCAATGGGCAGACTTTCCTCCTCCTCCTCCTCCTGTTGCTCCGCTGATTGCTCCACATCCTCATCGGTTTGGTCATTGGAGGATGAGCTGTTTTCATTATCAACTGAGGTGACATTAGATTTTTGTTTGTTGCGAACAGTGCTCGCTGCAACATTCACAACACTGGGGCTGCTGTCGTTGAAAGAACTGGCAGCTGCTTTATAGAAGGCACTGTTTGCCACACTGCTGACCATTTCCTGGTGCTTGCTAATCGCATTCACACGGTTCGTGACGGAAGCCAAGGCGCTGGGATTCGTGCTCTGTCCGTACTTGAAACCGGATATGCTATTCACCGAGTTCAAAGGCAACGTGGCCGAGAAACCAAATCCAGCACCATCAGCAGCTGGAGAAGCATTGCGTCGACCACGTTGATCGTATCTGTTGTTGTTGAGTGACGAACTCGGTGCACCGAATCCAATTTTGGGCACATTGAAGGTGTCCAGCTTGAAGACATGTCGGGAGGCAGCTTTATTGCGAGACTTTTCCACCCGCATCGACTGCACGGGCACAATGGGACGCTGGACAATTCTCCTCAAAGGCGGCAGACTTTGATTCATCTCCAGTTCTCCGGTTGCTGCCTCGCCAGCACCACCACCAACTGCACCGACGGCATTGACACGTCCCGCCTCCACACGTTGATCGTAGTGCGGCTGACTGTGGGCATTCACATCCGGATGGAGCACACCCTTGGCCAACCGCTGGCTAGCAGTTAGCTTGGAGTGCTCCGGCAGCAGCGGCGCCACATGGACTACGGCCGGAACATTGGCAAAGGTGCCAAGTCCCAGCCGCTGCTTCACCTCGCTCATCGTCTGCTGGGCAATCTGTCGAGCTTTGTCGGCACCCATTTCCAGCATATAGCTAAGCTCACTCCGGTTCGCCAGATGCATATCAATCTTTTCCCGTATCGGACGCAGATGCTCAATAACAGCTTCCGCAACGCGATCCTTGTACTTGGCCGTATCCAGTGAATTGGCCTCCTCAACAACAGTCGCAATGCTTGTTCCCGTCACATGGGCATGTATATTGATTAGATTACTGACACCAGGTCGCATGCTAGGATTGTAGGAGACATCCGATGTAAAATCTGTGATTGCCTTCTTTATTTTCTCTTTGATTTGCTCGGGGGAATCGCCTAAATTGATGGTGCCCTTGGGATTTGGATCGGACTTGGACATTTTCTTTGTTGTATCACGCAGTGACAATATTCTGGAGCCATCGTCCTCCTCAATCACGGGAGTACACACCGGAAACATTTCACCATAGCGTCCGTTAAAGTTGCGCGCCAAATGCTGCGCCAGCTGAATATGCTGCAGTTGATCGATTCCAACCGGAACATGGGTAGCTCTGTGATGGAAAATAATATTTAGATAAGATTGAAAAGTAATCTACGGCACGCCGAAGATTTAATAACCTTGCAGAGTTCTGTATGCAAATTTAAAATGTTTTTGAAAAATCATTCCTGTGACAGCTATATAATATAAAAGTCAGATTTTAGCTAAATTTGATCAGAATGTTTAAAACAATACCCTATGTAGAATTTGTGAGTTTGGTTGAAATATCTTAAGAAACAACATAATTTTTTATAATAATAGTTAATTTTCAAATTATCGTTCCTATGGCAAATATACAATATTACTTTCCGATTTCAAACATATTTGGTCAGATTGTACAAGACAATGTAAGATACCATTGTAACAACCTAATATTTTATAATAAAGGTTGACTTTTCATATCGCAACTATATTATATAGCAGGCCGATTTTAAGCAAATTTGGTCAGATTTGATAAGACAACACCAAATGCATATTCTGTGAGATTGGTTAAGATATCTCAAGAAACAACATGTTGAAAAACATATTAAACCTTAAAGTTCGACCTAATGCACGGATGTAATTACATATAGGAGTATTCTTCGAGCGTCTCTTACTTGTATAGCATTATGTCGGCTGCCTGCAACACCGGATACACATACAATCCCAGGGGCACATCCCGCACCTGTCGGGACTTCTCCTTGAATTGCGGCAGCTGCGCCAAACGCGGCATCGTCGTCAGTGAGCTGAGAATCCAATTGAACTCGCAGTGCTCCATCACCGCCGACTGTACAAAGAGTGTGCATTGAGCGGGATCCACACCACAGGCGAGCAGAGTGGCTGCCATGTTGAAGATATTGTCCCGCAGCAGGGGAGGATTATGCGGCATGGTAATCGAGTGCATGTCCACAATGCAAAGGGTTATATTATCGTGGGCATCCTGCATGTCCAGCCATTTACGCACTGCGCCCAAATAATTACCCAGATGCAGTGAACCTGTCGGTTGTATGCCGCTAAAGACTTTGCGGGGCCAACGTGTAGCGGTCTGCAATGGAAATGTAAGTTAGAAAACTGTACAGATTTCAGGAAGAGCCAGTATAATATTAACAATATGGAACACTTTCATTCGTAGTGCTTAATTGAGATAATGATTTACCTGCAGCAGGGTAAGCTACAAATTCCCTGTATAAATTTCATATTAGTTGTAAATAATTCTTCGCTGCTGTTAAATAATTAAGGTGAGATTTTCGCACTTAGTTTAAATATATATATTACATATGCTGAATTGAAACATGACGATTTCTGTAGCTCTGCGGAATTAGTAGCTGACTCTGCTGCATATAATTCATCTCATACAACTGAAAGTGTCCGCAGAAAATGCCAAACATTGAGTTCACCGGTGAAATTTACTATGGAGCTGACGAAAACGGACCGTTCTTTTTCTTCAGGTCCACAGTAAATTTAACACTGGACTCAATGGGATGAGTTCTCTATAGTGAAACGGCATAGATTTCATTCACCACATGCCATCAAGTCCGACTGGGAGCTGTTACATCACAAAAACACCACAACACTGTCCCCCAAAACTCACCGGCAGTTCAATGTCACTGGTGTGTGATTTCTTTGGTATCTTGTCAGCTGCATTTATTTGGGATGTAGCCGACAATGGGGCTGTACGTTCCCTGCTGGGAGCTCCAGAAGTTTGCAATTGATGGGCATTTAACAGTCGTCTGGCGAGCGACATTCGCCGTGTGATTGAATTGCAGGAGGCACTGTGGCAATAGATTTTACCAACGCGAAACATTGCAAGTGTTTTGGATTTTGTACTATTATATATTTTACTTAAATGAAAATTGAATATATAATCACACACTGGATAAAACGAAAAATTCTCCGAATCTGTTATTAAATTTTGGCATTTACAACAATTGTTTAAAAACGAACAGATGAGCAGATGTTATGTATAGTGTGACCATACACGATAGGCATTTTTGAAAATATTGACATATCGATAGCTGTAAACTGCGATGGTGCACTGTCAGACTATCGATACGTTGCGATAGGACATTATCAATTAGTAAAAGGCGCCAAGTTTCAAATTTAAAAGAGATTTTTTATTATACTTATTACAACGATATTCAATTTATTTATTTGCAATATATTGCAATTTATATATTTATCGGCGATGGTTCGTAACATTTGCACAATGAGAATTTTTTAAACTCGCGGAGACTTTTGTGTATCGAAATGTGTCGATTAGCAGGGAAAGAAAGGATGCCAGGATGCATTGGAGGTCTAGAAGTTAATGGGTTTGCCAAAGGCAGCCGCCACGTTGGCCTCACGTAAAGCCTCAGAGCAGGTCTGCAAATAGAAAGGAGTAGACTTAGTACGTCTTTTATGGATAGAAGGAATTGAAAACTTACTGGATGCGCATGGCAGACACGGGCAACATCCTCCGCAGATGCTCCATACTCCATGGCCAAGACGGCCTCGTTGATCAGCTCGCCGGCAGCGGGGCCAATGATGTGCGTGCCCAGCACTCGGTCAGTTGCCTTATCCGCCAGAACCTTGACGAAACCGTCGGTCTCGTTGTTCGTCTTGGCACGGGAGTTGGCCATGAAGGGGAACTTGCCCACTTTGTAGGCAACTCCCTCCTGCTTAAGGGCCTCCTCGGATTTGCCCACCCACGCGACCTCGGGATGCGTGTAGACCACACTGGGCACACAGTTGTAGTCAATGTGAACGTGACCGCCGTTGATGCCCTCGATGGTGATCATACCCTCATCCTCGGCCTTGTGGGCCAACATGGGGCCGTGAATGCAATCGCCAATGGCATAAATCGATGGCACCACGGTCTGGAACGTGGCATTAACAGGAATGCGACCGCGATCGTCCTTGACAATGCCCACACCCTCCAGGCCAAGGCCTTCGGTGTAGGGACGACGTCCCACGCTCACCAATAGCGTATCACACTGGATCTCCTCCTTGGCCCCCGACTTGGCATCCTCCACGGAGACGGAAACGCTGTTTCCATTGCGTGTGGCGCCCATCACCTTGGTGCCCAGCTTGAACTTAAGTCCCTGCTTGGCGAGTATCTTCTGGAAGGACTTGGAGACCTCGTTGTCAATGCCAACGCCGCCAATGGTGTCCATGAACTCAATGGCAGTGACTTCAGCGCCCAAACGCGACCACACCGAACCCAACTCCAGACCAATAACACCAGCTCCAATGACAACCATGTGCTTGGGCACCTGGGCGAGCTTCAAGGCGCCTGTGCTGCTCACAATTACTTCCTCATCAATCTGGAAACAAAAAATAAGAGATTAACAAGAATATTCTTTATTGTTTATTTTGTGGAGTGCTTACCGTGATGCCTGGGAAGGGAGTAACTTCTGAGCCGGTGGCAATCAGTATGTTCTTGGTCTTGACCGTTTCCGTTGTGCCATCGCTCTTTGTCACCTGCACCTCATTGGGATTGACAATGCTGCCAAAGCCCGTCAGCTGAGTCACTTTGTTCTTCTTGAAGAGCATGGCAATGCCTCCAGTGAGAGACTTGACTGCATTGCTCTTCTGTCCCATCAGCTTCTCCAGATCGAGTGTTACATTGCCGCAGTTAATGCCGCGACTAGCCAAATCTCCAGAGTGTGCCATGTGATAGTAATGCGAATTGTTCAAGAGCGCCTTGGAGGGAATGCAGCCAACATTCAAACAGGTGCCGCCCAACGTTGCCTCCTTCTCCACGCTCACCGTCTTCATGCCCATCTGGGCCGCCTTGATGGCAGCCACATAGCCACCGGGTCCGGAGCCGATCACTACAATGTCTGCTTCGTGTGTTGTGGAATAGAGGCGGGCATTTAATGCTCCCAAAATAGCTGCATTGGTGCGCAAATGCGTCTAAAAGAGAATGGAAAAACGATTTCAATTAGAACACACTTTGGTCACACTGTGTTGTTCTTTCTACTGTTTTGTTGTGTTTACGCTAATCGCAGACATTTAACAGACGTTCTTTTAATTATCGTTTAGCTGTATCAGCTGTTAATCAGCCTTATCAACAGCCTTGACATTTGCACACACACATGCACACACAAACACACAGCTTTGACGTCACATCATTCGACTATTGCATTTAATTCCAAAGTTATGACCTATTTAGGTTAGAATTGCATAACCCCCTAACAAGATTTTGTTTTTTGAAGGAGTTGCTGTCCTTGTTTATACCTTGGCCGCAGCCGCAGCTCTGCATAATGTCGACTGCATTGCGGGTTATAATTTAGTTTTATTCTCCGATATTTATAATCACAACAACTACTTTGATTTGAATAATTTTCAATGTTTGCCACTGAAAATTACACGGAATTTTGCTAGAACACGGCACAAACTGCAGATGATGACTGGGACAATATATATCGATAGCGGCGTCGTTTCGATGACACGCGTTATCGATAATGTAATTGCAGAACATCTGGTAAATACTGAACTAACTATAATGCGTTATTGGTCGCGTGTGGCCACACTGGAAAATTTTAATTTAGCTGAATGCAAATTTCAAAATGCAATACCTTTGAAATAAATTAATAATTTGATGAAAATTTTAAATTCGAAATAAGATAAAATTAGAGAAAACATTTTTATGAAGGTGTGAAGATCGTCACCCCAAGGGCAGATAAGTTACAAATTTAATTCCAAGAAATTATAAAAAATCGTCAAAAATTCTGCAACAATTTAAAAATTCTATCTTCAATATTAAGAAAACTTAAAAAACAGGTGAATTTCTTGTCTGCAAACAAATTAGCAATTTGATTAACATGGTACAAACTGCCAGACCGGGAAATTTTGCAGGGTGGCAGCATTTGGACAGGGTGGCAGCCTTCCACACCAGTTCTGTCAAGATTTTAGGGGGAACAATAGCTGATTCTGGCTGGAAAGCATTAAATATTTTTTTTTCGGGCTACTGTGGCACAGTTTTTCTAAAAAATTTTATAACAAAACTAAGCCGAATATACAAAATAACAAATGTAAAAATCTATTTAATAATGCAGTTTATTTGTTTCCTGAACATGTATTTAAAATAGCCAAATTTCTAGCTAATAGTAATTATGAAATATTTCTAGCAATCGAACTCTGAAAATAGCCAGATCTAGCTATAAAATAGCTAAGTTGGCAACAGTGTTAGTGTGTTTAGTTGCTCGCTACGCGAACACAACAAGATGGCGAGAGTTTAGTCTGCAAATTGAGTAGAAAAAATCGCAATAAAACGTGCAAAATAATAGTTGAAATCGAAATAAAAGTGTTAAGCGGCCGCAGTAGCGCAAGTCGAGCATATATAGCTCGCTTTTTGTGAATGCGGCAGCGTCTGCAAGCGAGTTGCGAAAGTTGCTGCGCTGTCTGGCCTTGTTGTTTTTGTTGTTGCTGCTGCTGCTGTTGCTGCTTTGTTGTTGTTGTGTGTGTGTGTGCCTAACTGAACGTCTGCCTCTGTTCCCGCTTCCCACCCCCGCCTTCGCCTGAAAATGATGAGCAACTACGGCAATATCATGATGGACTCACCGAGATCCTCGCCGCATGGCGGTCGATCTCCGGTTGTGGCACGCCAGGATTCATCGGGGACACTGAAGACAACAATATCGTTGGGTAAAACGCCGACAATAATACATACAGGTCCATTTTACTCGATGAAGGAGCCGCCGGCGAAGGCAGAGCTGACTGGTGACAAGGATCTCATGACGGAATATGGACTGCATCATACGCTAACAAAATTCAAGGAGAAGAAATTCAAAGAATCGTTGGCGTCCTTTCTGCCCAACATACCCGGCATCAATGACCTCATCACGCATCCCGTCGAGAACAGCACACTGCGCAGCGTTATCGAGAAGCCACCAATTGGCGGCAAGGAGCTGCTCCCGCTAACTGCAGTGCAGTTGGCCGGCTTCCGTTTGCATCCAGGACCGGTAAGTATCTGTAAGATCTACCAAATATTTCTTATAATCTTATCAATGGTGTCCACAGCTGCCGGAACAGTATCGCACCACATATGCCACACCTGCGCGTAAACACAAAAACAAGCACAAAAAGCACAAACACAAAGACGGAGTCACCACTGGAGGCACTGAGTCAACGCTGCTGGGTAAGCACATCTCCATATATAATCTTGTACGACTTATTCTCATCTGAATCTGTAGATTCCGCTGGCCTGGAAACGTACGAGAAGAAGCACAAAAAGCAAAAACGCCATGAAGATGACAAGGAGCGCAAGAAACGCAAAAAGGAAAAGAAACGAAAAAAGAAGAATCAAAGTCCTGAACCTGGAGCTGCCCTAGGAATGGGTCTGCCCAGTGGAGGAGGAGCAGCTGTTGCTGCTGGAATGGGTGGACCAGTTATGGGCGCTACAGCTGGCGGCATGTCGAATCCCATGGGATCTGGCTTAGGCGTCGGTATGAATACAGGCATGGGCTTGAATAGTTTCCCGCCATCAATGCAAATGCAACAACAGCTTCCCATGCAACATCAGCAGCAGCAACAACAACAACAAATGCCCAGTGGAGCGCTATTGGGATCTGTGCTGGGCAGCAGCGGAGGTGGACCTGGAGGCAACACCAACAGTGGTGGTGGCGGTCCAGGCAGCTTACTAATGTCACAGTTTTAGGCGAAATCCATTAGTTAATAGACTTGGCTCATTACCTCTCTCACACAGACACACACACATGCATACACTCAGATTTATAGCCCACTTCACCTAAAAACAAACAAAACAAAACAAATGTGTCCAACAAAATATGCACACTTTAAATGCAATTTCTCGATAAAGTTTCGTGTCTAGTTCTTAATTTATGATTATTGTAAAATAGTTTAAATTGTAATTAGCCAACTTTTCGTTCGTTTTACATTGCTAGCTTAATGAGATTTATTTAATGCAAATTATGGTACAAAATGCAAAATTTTCGATCTAGATTCCAGTTAAAACCCCCAAGGACCACCTCTGTACACATACATATTACTATATTATATATATATATATACAATTATTAGCATGCAGTTAAATTATCAAACATCAAAATTTTAATTTTTGCTTAAAATTTAGTGTAGCTACAGTATTTTTCTTTGTTTGGAATGGTTTGTTCTTCCAGCATGTTTGTATAAAAAAAAAAGAAATAATGGAAAAAGCTGAGATTCAACAAAACAGAAACCTGTACTATAAGTAATTAATTGTATTTGTAAGCGCCTATTACAATAATAAACGGCATAGAAATGTAACAGAAACAATTTGATTACTTGTTTATTTTTGAACTATTTTGATTCAAAAATTGGCGGTCATACAAAAGTTGGCAGCGCTGTTGCAACAGCTGCGGCTGGAATGTACTTAAAAATCCCAAAAATTGCAGTAGTTTTTTCACATAACTTGCCAGCTGATGGATTGAGATGTACCCAGATTATTGAAAAAATTAATTTTAGCTTATGTGAATTTTAAAATGCAATAACTTTGAAATTAATTAATATTATGATGAAAATTTAAAATTCGAAATTAAAAAAAAAATATATGTATTTTAATGAAGATTTAAAGCTTGTCAACCCAAAGGGAGAAAAGTTAAAAGCTTAATTCAAAAAAAAATTTTTTTCATAAAATCGAGAAAATTCCAACAAAAATTCTTCAAAAATTTTAAAATTTCTAGCTTAAAAAATTTGAATTCTGTTGAATTTTCGTTGTTTTGCAACTAAATTGTTTTTTATTACATTAGAACAAGCTGCCAGATCGGAAAATTTTGTAGGGTGGCAGCCTCAATTTATATACATAAATAAATTTTATCAGTGAATTGAAATGTTGTAGTTTAATGGTTATCTATCTGCAGTAGTAAATTGGCATTTGATGTTCCCAGTCCCATGTGTAAATACTTCTTCAAATTAAACAATACAACAAAATGTATAAACAAACGTGCACCAATCTATTGGAGCTTTCGCCTGATGAAGTTAAGGCCTGGCTGAATAGTTTCGATTCCGTTATATCCGATTGCGATGGTGAGTGAAATAAATTATGAATGATGCCGGGGGCCCCATAACAAATTGCGTAATGTTGGGAATAGTTTACGAGCATGGCTCTACGTCACATTCGCATTTTCCGCTAGTTTTACGTATTGTGTATGTGTCTGTATGTGTGTGTGGCCGCGTAAATTTCAATGTCAAAGCGCAATGTCAATTGGGTGCGGCTAGTTTAACTTATTAAAGCCGCTCCCGCTCCAATTATTGAAATTTACAATATCGAATACCTATGAAAATTATATCGATATAACATATGTATTTCGTTTGGTTTTCAGGTGTTTTAATTAGAAAAATTATACATTTATGACTTTTGTTAAAAAAAAAATAATGACTGTTGCCATTTAAGCAAATTTATTGCTAGATTTTGTAATTTTTAAATGTTTAAAAAGTTGTTAAATTTATAAAAAACGCTAAAATCACAATTTATATTGTTTGTTTGGGGTTTATTTGAGATTTAACTTTTTCAAAATGCATTATTTATATTTCTTTTTATTTGATTTATTTAATCGAGATAATTTAAACTGGTATGACTCTGAAAACAGGGAACTGTGTTCTCATTACATAATAATGATATTTATATAAATTTATGAAAATATCAAAAAATATTTTTAAATAAAGATCGAATTTAGAAATTATACAACTTTTTAAAACTTTTTTAAATTGCTGAGAAACTAAAAATTGTTTGGTTTTTTTTTTGAGCGTTTAAGAATATTTTTATAATTTTTTCTTTATATTTTTTTCATTTTTTTTAAATCGAGCTAATTTTAACGGTCATAATTCGTTGGTCCCTTGTTCAATAATCTCTCAATATTCATTTGAATATTTGCAGGCGTTCTCTGGGTCTACGGCAAGGCGATTGCTGGCGCCGCGGATGTTATGAATAATTTGAAATCCATGGGCAAACGCATTTATTTTTGCACAAATAATTCAACCAAAACTCGGTCCGAGCTACTCGAAAAAGGCGTGGACCTGGGATTTCACATTACCGAGGATGGCATAATATCAACAGCCCATGCGACAGCCGCTTACCTAAAGCAACGCAACTTTAATAAAAAAGTCTATGTTATTGGATCCGAGGGAATTACGAAAGAATTGGATGCGGTAGGCATTGCACATACGGCAATTGGACCAGATGTTATGCGGGGTAACCTGGGAGAGTTTATGTCGAAGCATTTAGTACTGGAGCCGGATATTGGGGCCGTTGTGGTCGGATTTGATGAGCACTTCAGCTTTCCCAAAATGACGAAAGCCGCCTCGTATTTAAGCGATCCCACGTGTTTATTTATTGCAACCAATACTGATGAACGCTTTCCAATGCCAACGCTGGTCGTGCCTGGTAGCGGTAGCTTTGTAAATGCCATTCAAACGTGTGCGGAACGAGAACCGATTGTAATTGGCAAGCCAAATCCGGCTATTTGTGAGTCGCTGGTCAAGGAAAAGATCGTTAATCCGGCACGCACTCTAATGATTGGGGATCGTGCGAATACCGATGTTCTTTTGGGATACAATTGCGGCTTTCAGACCCTGCTTGTTGGCACCGGAATTCACCAGTTGAGCGATGTACAGCAATGGAAGCTTAGCAAAAATCCAGAGGACAAAAAGCTAATACCTGACGTGTACCTGCCCAAATTGGGAGATTTGCTGCCTTTCATTATCGATAGTTTGACCGGAGGCAGTTATTAATATTAACTTGATTTTATTTTAATTTAACCATATGTATTCCGCTCAGGGACGCTACTAAAATAAACAATAGAAGGGAATTTAATTTAGACAAGGCATAACCAAAATAATATGTTTTTAGTTCAATTTACAATAAAACAACAATTATTTTGTAAACTGATCGTGCTTATCGAAATGCTCACTCACTGAATTCCAGCTGTACCGCAATTGAGCTATTGGTGCGACAGAGATAGCAACCACAATAGCTAATCACGGTTTCTGCTCAGCCGACTCTCAGTTGCCGCACGAACATTCGCGAATTCAGTCGACAGTTATAATCGGAGCGCCATTACAGAATGTTTAAAGCCAACGGTACAAATTTACTAGATCTTCAGCCTGAGCAGGTGAGCAATTGGCTGAAGAGCTTTGATACCATTATCAGTGATTGCGACGGTGAGTAAAAAATTTTAAGGTGTGTGTGTGTCGTTGATAGAAAGAGAGAGCGAGAGAGTGCGAACACAGTTGCCACGCAATGAAAATATTTTGTACCAGACTTTGAGGAAAGATGTTTCGTTCTTTTTTTTTAATTGTACCAAATTTTTATATATGTACCATAAAAAAACATTTTGTTTATATCTTTCATATATTAATATTAGTATTTAATTGATGCAAACAAAAGTTTTATTAAAAAACGTTTATATTTGCACTTTGCTTTAAAAACAAATAAAATTAAAGGGAAATGAATTAATAATTTTTATAAACTTATGGGAAAAATTGATTATAGTAAAACTATTTTAAATATTCTCAATTTAAGGTAAACAAGGTTTATATTTAAAATATTTTCAAAACTCTTAATTTAAGTTTAAAATTATTTGCAAAAAACAAAACAATTTAAATAAAAAAATGTACCATTAAAATGCCTCAAAAAATAAAATAATAGTGTCAGTTGCATGGAGTTGCCACTAGATCTATTAACCAAGCTATTTTACTATCGATGTCAGTATAAATTTCGATAATTGGGCGCGCGATCTCTTTTAACTTAAAAGCTTATTTGCTTGTCTAAAAGAAAATGTCCATAATCTTTTTAATCAGCTACCTTGTGGCATGATGATACTGCCATAGAAGGCGCTGCCGATGTACTGAATGCGTTGCAATCGCGTGCGGGCAAAAAGGTTTATTTAATTACAAATAATGGCCTTAAGACGCGACATGAAATTTGGCAGCGAGCACAACGACTGGGCTTCCAACTGCCTAATGAGACGCACATCATCTCGCCTACGCAAACAATTGTCGATTATCTAAAGCAGCACAAGACATTCGACAGCACAAAACGGGTTTATGTGGTCGGAAATGCGGCAATTACGCGGGAACTGAAGGACGCCGGCATTGAGAGCTTTGGCGCGGGGCAGGCGGAGGAACTGCAGCCGGACAACAAGTGGCAGCAGTTTGTGCTGCGGGAATTTAGCCAGCCGGCAGCTGTGGCCAATGTGGGTGCCGTTGTTGTGGGCTGGGATGAGTACTTTAGCTACTGCAAAATGTCCCGTGCCTGTCACATTTTGTGCAGCAATCCCGAGTGCGCTTTTCTCGTTACGAACAAGGATGCGGTGCACAAATATCCGTCATTTCACATACCCGGCACAGGCGCCTTTGTTGCCGCCATCGAAGCCTGTGCAGAGCGCAAGGCTTTGGAAATGGGAAAACCAAATCCTTTGGTCATCGAGCCGCTACTCAACTCAGCTGCACTGAAGCCCGAGCGTACGCTAATGATTGGAGATTGGTAAGCATCCAAAAAAATGTCACTCCACCGAAACTGACTTGTCACTTGTCTTCTTTGATAGCTGCAAAGTCGATGTCACCTTTGCGAGGAACTGCAATATGCAATCTCTTCTCGTAGGCACAGGCAGCTATCAACTGGAAACATTGCGTGGGAATCCCCAGCTGCCAATGCCAGATGTTTATCTACCCAAACTGGGCAATCTATTGCCATATATTTAAGCGTCGATCGATTTCTAAATAACAAAACGAGAATATATATCAATATCATATCATTTATCATATCTCTTTTGGCTTTTATCAATTGGCATTTTTAGCCCAGTATTCAAAGGGTACAAAAGGCTGTTGCATTTGTGACAATGCTTGTCCGTACGGATTTCAGAGACTATAAGAGTTTCAGCAAAATCATGTACTGTAAATGTTTTTGAATTTTGGGAATATTAAAAAAGTAATTTGAATAACAAGAGGAATTTCTTTGTGAAATTTTATTGAAAATTTCATCACGATAGGTTAATGAATATTGAAGATAATTAAAATAAATTTTTTCATATTTTATTTATCGTACAAAAATTGAATGACTGCAGACATAAGGTTACTGGACAGTCGAGTTTCTCGATTGTAGCCTTCTTCCCTTTTTATTTATTGTATTGAAAGACCAAACGATGTATAGTATATACACACATAATATATTTTATTAAAATTACATACGTATATTTTGTCTCAATGTGCTGGCAAGTTTGCGTAATATTCTTAATTACTATATGCTTATTTTAATAATAGTAATTTCATTGAGTTTTGTCTGCTAGTAGCCAACGGATTTTCATATATCATTTATTTATTGATAATTAATTCTCTCTTTTATTACTCGTATATAACTTTCTTTATCTGCTTGCCAGTAAACGAGGTACTGACAGCAAATTCTTAACAATTTCATATTTTATGTGATCCCTCAAAAAGCTCTTAGGCAAAAAACAGAACCGGAACAAGATTTCAAACAAGAACTTATTAGAAATAGCATATATAGTATTTTTAGCAGTAGATTTATAACTTAACATTTAAAAGCTCAAGAGATGTGGCAACTTATAGGCTAACTGTACAAATAATATATAGATATAAGTACATATATTTATGCACATTTTGTAGTCCTGTGATATGTTTATTTAGCCTGTTTATGTTTAGCAATTTAGCGCGTAAAGAAATCCCACGAAGCGTTCGTTAGTTGTTAGCAAATCAGGTTAAGAGCAAATAACTGAAGCCAAAATTTTTCATTTAACATTTTTTGTTTTCTTTTACAATTTTATACCTTTTCTTTTATCAATTTTTTCTTGTCGAACACATTCTTCCTAGTCGCTGCTCTTCCTTGAGGAACGCCTTTGGTTTCTTTAAGGACTGTGTCTAAATTGCTAAAAGGTAACATCAGGTGCTCGTCGGCGTATTGGCCAAAATGCGTGAGCTTCGGGACAGATAGCCATACCAGTAGAACACATTGATCAGGAAGAACAGCAATGGGAACACAATACGCGAGGCACGATCAATTTTCGATACCGAATTGTATTGCGGCGTCCTTTTGCCCTTGCGACGCGCCTCCAGCTCCTCGCGTCTATAGAAGGACATGCGACGACGTCCCACAACAGGAGGAGGAGATCTCTGGGCAGCCGCTGCCGCCGCCGCAGCTGCTGCCGAGGTACAGGGTATGTCATCAGCGCGCAGTTGCGTCTGCTCGTCGTCCTCTTCATCCTCATCGGAGCAGGTGGCCTTGCGAGCCGGACGGCGTTGACGACGCCAGCTGAACCAGTCCAAGCAGCGCCAGAAACTGAACCTGGACAAACCATGACGTCTATTTCGTGTGCTGCGTCGTGATCCCAGCATACCCAGGCGACTGTGTCCCGAGGCAGGCATATTAATAGCGCACATGGACAGGGGAATAACTTCGTAGATCCTGGACTCACTGCTGCTGCGAAAGTCCGACTGTCCGCTGGCATCCACATCCGTTTCGGACTCCGCCGAATCCGATTCCAGCTCCTCGATGATAAAGTAACACTCGCCGGAGCCATATTTGGTAAAGTAATGCACCACAGCGAACTGAAGAATCGTGGCAAAGATGAAGCCAAAAGAGAGAAAGACAAAGAAGTCCAAGGCGGTGGGATACGGCACCTTTGGCAGATCGGTGCGTGCCTCCAAGCCCAAAAATGTCATGGTCAGCACCGTGGTAATGCCCAGAGAAACACGATCTGCGGTCGCCTCACGATTCAGCCAGAAGGACACCCAGCTGAGCACCACAAGCAGACAGCAGGGTCCATAGACCTGGATCAGGAAGTTGCCCATGTGACGCTGCAGATGGAAGTTAACCATCAGCATGGAGTACTCCGCTGCAGATAAGAGAAATCAAGGATTAATTCTCCATAATACTCAGCTGACAACTTACATGGATGATGCGTTTCCAGCGTAATGCTTCCCGCCAAATTCGTGACAAGGCCACCGCCCCCAGCCACGCCCCTTCCGGAACCGAAGGCACCTTTGTCCAGCTTTAAGCCCGTGCCGCGTACATGTTGATTTTTGGCACCAGGACCAGCAAACGTGGTCATTGCCTTGTTGTTGTTGTTGGGCGACTGTTTGTGTGGCAGTGTGTCCTTGTTGTTGTAGCTTTGTGGCATGGGTGCGGCTGCCTTGTAAACAATGTCCGTTATATTACCCGCCGGACAATCGACCAAATCGAATTGTGACAATTTCATATCCTCCGCAATGGCAACTGCAGGACGCTCTTTGTTCCAACGATAAATGACATCCGACGTGGTGTAGCCAACTGTGCAGTGTCAGCAACAAGACAGGTACAACAGCGGGTGGAGAATACAGAGTGTGATTGAGATTTGTTATTCTGAATATTGGCAATTAGAACAGATTACCTAAACAGTGATGAGTTAACAGTGTTGGGATCATAAGGTGACCAAGAGATCTTAGATGCTTCGCTACTTGATAAGACTTTGGGCGATCGTAACTCTCGCTTAAATAGTCTTCAAAAAGTTGAAACTGTTTTTAAATTATTGTCCAGGCTCTTTCTTTAACAAATAATCTATAATTTTATTTTAAATTACCCATTTCACATGTTTAACCAGACGTTGGGCGCCAATTAATTGTTTCTGTCCTTTTGAATTTCAAAACCTCTCTTAGAGTTTTATTATAGATTGCTTTAAGTCTCAGCTCATCCTATGCTCTGTAATATTCAACTTTCTGTTTTCTGCCATAGTCTTCATTTACTAAATTTCACATTGGGCGCCAACTTACATATTACTTTAAGCTTCGACAACTTGTCTAAAAAGTTGCTAAAAAACTGTATTGCTTTACAGTTTATCCTGAATTCTAAAGTTTCCTACGTTGGGCGCCAAGAATCTTAATTTGAACTTTTTTAACTTTAATCACTTACTAAAAGAGTTTCTAAATACTAGTCTGAGCTGTTTACACTGCTTGAATCACTATTCATCATGTTTTCTCATCACTATTCATATACTCACATTCACACTCGCACTCACAACCACACTCCCACTCCAACAAAGTACTCGTTTCTCCATCCTCCGCTCTGCAAACGTTTGCTATCAACACACGTACAGATTTTGTATTTTATTTTGGTTTTGTTGTTGTCGATTCGCTGCACAAATTGCCAAACATTGCGACATATGTGGATGCGGATTGGTTTACCTTATTCCCAATATTTTTTTTTTTCGTCGAGCTCTGACTTTGGCAATATTTTTAGTGACTCGACGTCGTCGCATCAAATGGGAAATTGTCAACATTAAGTGGCAGGCAATAACAACAGCGAGTGGAGCGAAGAGTTGAGGGGTAATTGAATTCTTGACTGTATGCAACATTATTCACAACAAATCGGAAGCAATAATACCTAGAATAGCTTGGTGTTGCCTGTTAATTTACGTTTGCGATAAGACTACCCATAAAGTGTTGCTTCAATATCTCATAGTATATATATATTTATATATATATATTGTATTTAATGAACAATTGAATTTAAAAATCTTTACTCGGTTACGTTCTTTTTGCACTTTTAACAAAACTTGTGTGTGGAAAATGGCACAACGTCGGAAATATCTGGACAGAAATAATTGAAATGTCAGTTGCATATCTTTTAAAGTCTAATTAAGTGAAGGGTGAAGTATGAAATGTCAGAAATTTAAATACAACTTACACAAGACTGGGAAGGAAAAATAGATTAGGAGATTTAATGTTTATTTTCGTTTAGGAATTTTATTCCCTCCTTTTAAGTTCAGATTATTTCTTAATAAGAAACATTACTGCAAGAATTTGACCAAAGGTGTTTTAATTTTAATATCCTATTGTGTTGCTAGCATATTAAATAATGTTTTATACTTTTCTTTTTCTATTTTATAATTAATCCTTTTGAAATTTCAATTGCCTTAAGGGCAAGCTTAATCATGGACCCAATCCTCTTACTGTCAGAGCCTTTAAGCATTTTTTATTTTACACACACACATAATCTGGCAATCTAATGTCATGGCGCTGCTTCTATAAATCTGAGTGCCCTTCCAACAAGTGGTCGACCCAAGGACATGGACATTTATAAGGCTATCACATCAAAGCGCCTCTCAGCGCCAATTATGCATAATTATGCCAGCGCACAGCATCACATAACCCTCTTCAGTGAACAGACTTTTTCTTATATATTTTCCACTCACATGATCCAAATTTCAGCGGGCATTTCTGTATGTCCATGGGAAAATCCGCGAGATTCATGGGGCAGCCGGCTTTGATTGTCAGACGGCTGGAGTACAGAATACGTCCGTTTTGATGGATGCGCACAAACTTATTCGGAGTGGTAATCGTGTGCAAATAGCTCTGTTTGCCATTGTAAAAATATGTATCCGGCTTCCAAATGCGCGCCAACATTGACACTGACAGTGCCAACGTATCCTGGGCACCCTCGAAGGCGAGACGTTTATCCACCCAGGATTGGCGAAAGTAACAGTCCATCGAGTATGTCTGCAAAAGGCACAAGACACAAGACGCAAAGTTGATAAGACACTGTTACAGTTACGTGACTGAAGATGGAAGGCGAAGAAGGGGCATCTTTGGATGTCCTTTAAGTTAAGCATGGTATGGATGGGGGAATTTGTTAAGGGATTTTTAATGTCAATCACTTACCATATCGACCTCTGATATTGGGCCCATGCTACGCACCATTATGTCCACCTCAATGGTGGCGGGAGGTCCTTAAATTGAAAAGAAGGTTTAGTTTTAATCATGTTAATTAAGAGTTGACTTATAAATTGCTTTCATTTAAATGTAATCGTAGATTTTATATTCCTTGAGAGATACCAAACAATATCTAAATATAGTATTATGTCAATTTGCGTTACAATCATTTATAGAATTTAAGTTCCTATAATTTATTTGTAATTGTTTTTTATTTGTGAAGAACATCTGAAAGTTTGTAAAGGGAAAAACTTTTAGTATACATATTATATTTTCATTTTTTTCATGTAACTTTTTTCAACGATTATAAATTGCATCATCATAATTTAATACTTTTTTTAAACTAATCTTAGATTTTAAAATGATGTCACAATTTTTATATTGAGTCTGTTTTAATAATCTGATCATTTTATTAAAGCTTGCCTAAGCAACTTAATAATCTATTTAAGGAATCTATTTGATGTCAAATTAAATTGATAAGACGATTTAAAACTGTTCTACAAACTTTAAGGTTTTGTTTTGAAGGTTGTATAAACCATACATATTTAAATGGGAAATACCGGAATAAATTGAACATCATAATAATAGTTATATTTCACTTATCACTTTGAAAATAGACATGACTTACTGATAATCACGTATTTTAACGCTTCGAATTCGTTCTGATAATCTTTTAATACCTTTAAATTTAGTTCAGAAAGTAACTAAAATAACTATATAATCGTTTTAAGAAGAGTTGTGAAAGTTCTGAATTTTCTATATAAAAAGTATTTTTCGACATAATTCCTCCACATGAATTATTCACAGAAGTCCTTCACATGAAACGGAATTTAAATGTTGCCACTGCTGAACAATGACACTTAAGCCGCTTGGCAGACAGTCTCATTCCACAGCCTCCCTACGGTTTACCCCCTTCGTTTCCGGCCGTACAGCGTTGAACCACTCATGGTATAGCCGTATCATCTATCAGCTCTTCATGGCGTTGTATTTTGCGCTAATATGCAGTTTTCTTGCATTTCTTTTTTTTGTTGTATTTTGTTGTATTTTGCCTATGCGAACAGTTTTTAATGACTTTGGCGCTGAGCTTGGCAAACATGCGTTGTGCATCCTGCATCATGCCTCTTAATGGCACTTGGTATCCTTCTACCTACGCGTATACATATATCCTGACTGCTGCACGGTGGAGCAGCCATTCTTAATGAAGTGTTTAAAACAATGTGATTTGGGCTTAAGTTGCGTAAACGCAAACTTTTTTTTTTTTGGGGCGTTAAGCTTCATTGAGTGCCCAACAACCTCGCATTGGATTGTGGCAGCCACAAGGATTTTAAATTTCGAAAATATTTAAATTTTTATGGTGCCGACAATTTGGAAAATTGAAAAAGCTTATCAATTTGCCAGGGTGCTTCGAGGGAAATCCTTGCGCTACAAACAAACGAATAGACAAACAGACAGACAGACTGAAAATGGGGCTGGAAAAGAACGCAATAAAATTGTATGTAAATATTTGTCGATTTTGACACTAACTATTTGCCAAGGGAACTGTCATCATCATCCGCATCAACGTTGTCATCTTGACTCTCCTGTCAACGATTTCCGCTTCATTAAACGTTTCCGCTCTAGGCACAAATCTGTTCCATGTCCTCACATGCTGATTACACAAATCTGTCAAAGGGTAAACAGCCAAAAGGCATAAACAACACTCTCAAGGCAGGCAACCACAGCAACGGAAATAAATTTCAACTTAATCGTAATTTCTTAGTAATGTCAATTCTTATGGCTTGTGATTCCGTTACTTATTGGAATTGTATCTATATATATCTATATTTAAACTTCTTGTTAATTTTCTCTTAATATGCCAAAATATTTTTGTCATTTTTCAATGATTATCATGTCAAATCATACATATTTATAGGCGTTACTTCAAAAAATAAGTAAAAGGGTATATTGTGTTCGTTTAAATATATGTAATAGGGAGAAAGAGACATCTCCGACCCTATAAAGTATAGCCATGTGTGTCTGTCCGTCTGTCCGTCAGTCTGTCCTTATAAACAAAAGGATCTCAGGATCTGTAAGAGATAAAGAAACCAAATTTGGCACACAGATTTCTGTATACCCCTTGCGGATCAAGTTTGTTTTAAATTGTCGATACGACCCCTTTGGCTCACGAAAATCGCAAAAAGCCACCAAACCAACAGTTTTTAAGATAATACGTTTTTTATGGTAATTAAAGTAATCTATTAATATTATCTACTATTTTACATAACCGCAGCAAGCTCGGACAAGTAGAACGGCAGTAATAGCTAACCAAAGTTATTTAAATTATGGCAATACGAGCACCCGAAAGTATGCAGTAGTTTTTAAAAGGTAGTTATTTCTATAAAGTACTTTAATATACATATATTGAAATAAGTAACGGGTATTCTATTGTCGGTATCTCGACTATAGCCTTTCCGACTAGTTTGTTTTATAAAAAATCTTAAATTTTCTACATACATTTACATATGACTTTATTTATGAAGAATCATCCTTTCATATTCTACACACATCTTTATATAATCTAGACTTAATCTCCATACGTTATTCTTAGCTCTGCTTTTTCGAATATTTTTTGGCAAACTTACCACCGAAATCAGGTCGAATGCTATTATCATAGCCTCGCAACAAATTGTCCAACAGCTCGGAGATGTTGGCATGATTATTACTTTGCGTTAGCCAGGAACGAGTCAGTGATCCGGCGCCCATCTCGCCCAGACGATGTGTGTCGCCGCGTCCCTTAATGCTGCCGGCCATGACGCCAAGATGGAGACCGATGGACGCTTGCCAGGCATTTGTGTAAATGCAGCACATTAGAAGCCAGCAGCTAATCAAAACTTTAAATATGCGCAAGCTTAAACGTTGTCCTTGCCACAGCCAGGACATGCTCCAGCTGCCGCTGCCGCTGCCGCTGCTGCAGTCGACGCCAGTGATGAGGTCAGACGACGCACTGCCGGATGTTGTATTTGTTTTGCTTGTTGTCGTTGTTGTTCTGCACATATTGCAGACGATTATTGTTGTTGTACTCGTAGTTATTGTTTGTTGTTGCTGTTGTTGTTCGTCTATTGTTTAGACATCTGACGGACAACTGTTCTGGCCTAATCTACACATCCGTTTGGCTACCATTTGTCGCTCCTACAGGCCAGTGTCCAGTTAGTTCCTTTTACTCTTCCTTTGACTGCGCCTGCTGCTGACAGTTTCTCAGTTTGTTTTGGTATTTATTTTCATTTATGCACCGGAAGTTGCACTCGTCTGTGGCACTGACTGCATTCCGTGCCAGTTTTACTTAATTTCCCAAGCTCATCCAATTCTTCTTTTGGCTTGCTCAGCATTAGTTCCGTTTATCTGGTTCTCTATCTTGACTTTTGTCTCTGTGTAGTATCTGAGTGCGCTTTCGCTTTTGCTGCGATGAGTTTTATGATTTCAATTGTTTGATCTGTGCCGACTGTCGCCTGCTCCTGGCACTTTGATTAATTGCCAAGAGTTTGATTGGCCAATTAGCTACCAGCGTTTAGATGTCCGCCAAGGAATTAGTTAGTTGCTGGCAGTTAAATAAGCGTTTATTTGATTTTAGCTGATTAAAGTTAGCTTTTATTGTATATTTGACTGTTGCGAATGAGATTTGCAAAATTTTATTAATATTTTTGAACACTTTTATAAATTTACTCGACGTATGCGTAATATATTATTTTATATTAAAAGATTAAGCCATTCCTTTTTTAATTTTTGTTGTACTGTTTGAAATTTATTATAAGCTTTTACAGCTTAATTTATCATTACTTGATTTTAACTCTTTATATTTATATTATAATATTAATTAAACCACCACAAAGTATATTTTTGAAATTATTAAAATAATAACACGTCGTATGCGTAAAATATTATTAAAATTTGTGGTACTATCTTAGACTAAAAGATTTAATTTTTTTATCTTTTGTTTTATTTATTAAGCTTTGGGAACTTTTTTTTGTTTTCATTTATTCAATTTTTAAAAACGTAGATTATTTTCGAACTCTTTTTAAAACCACAACGAAGCGAGGGTGCAATTATTTCATATTTACTGGTAAAACAACTTTTATTTAATTTTTTGCAACTTGTGTTTCATATTCAAAATTGTTTGAGTTATATTAAATTAATTATCTTTAATTTAAAAATTATTTTCAACAACTTTTCAGCATTTTGTTTATCTTAAACGCACAACACGGCGCATGCATAATATGAATCTTGGTTAAGTATACGCCTGGGAAACGTGTGAAGATTAATGCATTTGGAGCTCATGCTGTGTGCGCATATTTTAAAAATAATTTTTAAATATTAATCTCGAAAACTCCCGGACTTTAAACTTATTGATGGCAAGTTATTAAATGAAATAAATAAACAACGAGACGAGTTGGGCAAGTGAACTCAACGAGACGAACCACAAGGCGTTAATGAAAAATCAACTGCCATTAGGCCAAGAGGCAGGCAACATGCTTACAGCAGCAGAAGGTGATGCAAATGGAGAGGAAACTGAAGGGAAGGCAACCTGTCCTTTAATAACTACTCGTATTTGGTCATTTGGAAGGCGCGTCAAGGCAAAGAGTGTCCATCTATCTAATTATGCAAATACTTGCAATGCGACCCATAAAGTTGATTATG
Source organism: Drosophila innubila (assembly GCF_004354385.1). Lineage (NCBI taxonomy): Eukaryota > Metazoa > Arthropoda > Insecta > Diptera > Drosophilidae > Drosophila > Drosophila innubila. Next base: position 20,568,902 of record NW_022995376.1, read on the forward strand.
TGTCTCACCCACTAACCTAATTGTGTGTGTGTGTGGGTGTGTGTGTATGTGAGGTCTACCTGATGGGAAGAGGGTGACATTCCATTAGAAACCACTTGCATTGAGGCTTGCCTTCTTCTTCTTCTTCTACAGGCAACTGATAGCATCTCCAGCCGGAGAGCATCTCATCTTAGAAAAGCATCGAGGCCTCGTGCTCGTCAATGCTACTTGCCACTTGATTAAGCGCTGTGTTTGCCAATTAAGCATGTGGCTGAGCCGAAGGAAATATGCATTAGATTCACTTGGTTTACTCAGCACTTGACGCATGCGAAAACTTCAGAAAATTCAGCTTAACTTACAAAGTAAATTAATTCACTGTAAAGACCATCTTTCCGGTCTCTCAACAGATTCTCCAAATAATTGTAACGTGATAAGGCTTAAAAGTGTTTTTCCTTAGTCCAAAGCATACTATTGACTTTCATCATAAATTAACCAGCTGATCATAAATTTTCATGCTGTAATCTGAGCTACACACACTCACTTTACTTTCTGTTTTCTTTTTAAATAGCAATTTCTTGTATATTTTTCTCTGGGCGCTTGTTTCGTCAAACAAACAGCAAACCTTTCGGTAGCCATCCATCCAAGGCGTCTTTTACTTCTAATTTCTGGCTTTGCTTGTCGCGTCGCGACGCCTTTACTTCCCACTTGTACTCTCCCCTTTCCCTCCGACCTCACCTTGTTGCCATTGTTAACTGACGAAAGGGTTAAATGCGCCCCCGAACTGAGCCCGGCCACAAGCGTAGAGCACAACTTGAGCACGTTCAACGCATTTTCTCATCAACGTCGTCTAAATTGCACTCAATTTTTGAAGGCTGCCCTCCTCATCGCTGGCTGCTTCCGTTCTTTCCTTGTTCCATTCATTCTTCTTCACTCTATGTGGCCCGAGCACTATAGAATATGTCGCCTTTTTTCGGGGCTGCCAGTTGCATTGTTACAAACCCCTGTGTTGTCCTTGCAGGGTATAAAATCACTTTTGAAATGTTATCAAGCATAGCAAAACTATAACAATACAGACTTATAATTTTTTTAAATTAAATATTTTGGTAATATAATAATTTTAATTACTTGAAATACTCTTAAAAAATATAAAGCTGTAAAGTATATGAAAGTTTAAGCTAGACTCCTTCTTCTCTATCTACGAAGCTAGTATTATTATTCAGCTAAGAATTATGATAGAGTCAAGATCTTAAGACGTTGATCTATAGGACTAAAAAGTCTGATACGATTATTTAATCTGCTAATGACAATTTTATTAGAATTGTATTTCTGTCCTCCAAAAATGCTCCAATAATCTAAGTAGGTCAATCTGATAGGATGTTATTCGATTTTTGTATATCTTACATATTAGTAGGCTTATCCTGGTTAAGCTTGTTTTGTTTTAAAGTCCAGTTAATTTTAACTAATAGATATTTTGTATTTTGAGATTATTTTTTATACATTTTAGGCCCTTTCATTCTAGTAAATTTACTTCTTTCCTTATTTGGGAATCATAAAGATAATAATACCAGACTTTGTACTAGTATTTTTTAAGTTTTCGGGATACTACGATATATTTCGGCTTTGCTTCAGTAGTTTTATTTAAATTTTATTATTAACAACTTTATTAAATTAACAGTTTTCCAAACATCTGGTTCATATCATGCAATACGGTTTTATTATTTTTAGTGTATCTAAATTACCATAAGGCCTCAATATTTTTTATCTAACCAGTTTTCTAAGCATCTGGTGCATATAAAGTTGTATGTAATATGGTTTCGTTTGGTCTACGGCTGCTGTGTGGGTGCAGCAGGTGGTTTCTATGGATTATTTGGTTGCCTTTTTGTGACGGTGCTTACAAATGAGTTCTGCATTTCATTTTGCTAGAGACTTATACTATACTAATATATGTATATATATACATATATAGCTCTGTTTTTTGGGCTGCATGTGAAGTTGCATTGTCGGAGAGAGAGGCGTGCAAAAAGGATTTGGCCACAAGTTATCTAGTTAACTTAAGTAGCTTTAAAAATTTGCAATTTAATTAAATGCAAGTCAAAATTTTGTGTCCAATTAGATTCAGGCATAAAATAATGCAATTGTTGTAATTATTTTACAGTAAAGCCGCAGCACGTGCTGCATCAACGATGGTCAGGATACCGGACGCACGATTTACGGAAATGTTTGCCAGTTGAGCACAAGAAGAAAAGAGCAAAGGGAGCGGGAAAATTGCGGAGAAGCAGCGGAAGAAACTACCAAATGCCCTGCTTGTTGGTATTTGCCTTAGGTAAGTGCATTTTCCTGTAAAAGTAGTAAGTGAAATAGGATAAAATAAAAAAATTGTTTGAGTTATCAATGTTTGTCATAACATTATTATTGAATGGGAGAGGTGCACAATCTGCATAAAAATTAAAATTTATAAAGTTTATGAGCGAAAATAATAACAGAAATGCCTATTAAAATTGAGAAATTTGGTTTTAAACAAGCTAAAAATTCTGTAAAACTGTGAAAATTTAAAATAAGTTGATAAAGTGTAAGCAAATAAGCAAAACGTCGAAAGAAAATATACTATAACAAAATAATTACTATAAGAAAAAATCTCAAAACTTCATACAACCTATACTAAGCTGGATAACTCTTGACTAAGGATCAATATGATGCTTTGGATATTATTCTCAAGTGTTGTCAAACATTCAATTTACAGCGCCAAGGCCCAGACGCATTTCAAAAGTAAATAGAAACATTTCAGCTTGGCTGAAAAATTAATGAACTCGAGTGCAGATCCCCATGAAGAAATGAAGGTATGTAAAAACGAAGATATAACATTGCTGTGACACACAAAATGCATTGGCGATAGAGAAGTGACCCAAAGACCCCAAAGTAAACTGTTTTCTGGGTGTGAGTGGGAGGAAGGTTAGGGAAACTTGACTTGTGGTTCAACTAACGATTCCCCAAACCAATTCAATAAAAGCAATAGATGAGAGCGTAAGCTTCAAGGGGGACACAGACCACAAAAAATCTGCAAAATTCAATTAATTTAAATGCAGTTTTTGTTAGGCTGTTGTATCATACCACATACATCTGCACATACACATGTACATACAGCTAGCAAAAAGTGGGATGGGTTGAAAGCTAAACGCATCACTTTACAATGTAAATCTCAAGAGTGCGATGCCCAGCAGCTTTTCTATTTTTTTGAGACTTGTATCTGCTTTGCATTCGCCCGACCAACAGATGTTTTGTAACATAAAGCAGCAACTGCCAAAAAAAAAGCGGTTAAGAGAGTATACGATTATAAGATACCTTGGAAGCAGGTATAAATTTAAATAACTGTCATCAACTTTTCTTAGAATATCTTGATTTTTAGAACATGTGTATAGATTATCAACTAAAGGACATGTCTTTAAATTTATAATTTTTTTTTTTTTGATTACATGCCCTTTAGGTTAATGGTTACAGAGTATAAAAAGAAAACTGACAACTTGTGACTAAAGGAAAGCAGTGAAACTATCAGCTTTAAATGCAACTTTGAGACAAAAACTTTAAAAACAAATTTGTATATCTCGAGATAAATGTTTGCAGTTCATTTATAAAGCTGCAGTTGTTAACTGAATATACTATAACTTTATATTTACTTATTATTAAATCTATATGTAATTTTCGCTTGAAATACTTTCGGTTTCAATTTGAAATATCGTATTTTCCCCTTCGAAAATTTGCATTACAATAAATTGTCACGGAAAGCCACATGAGAACGCTCATAAATAAGGTTAAGTAAAGTCCACTAAATTGTCAACTCCCACTTGCCCTGTTAATAGTTTTGTTAATGATTTGCTTGGTTTACCAAAATCACTGGTCGATTTACTCTTCTTTTTATCGGATTTACATTTCTCTGATGTGTAATGTCCAATCTATGATAATTTCATTTTGTTTGAATTTTATTTTATTTTTTTGCATTTAAATGTCATATTTGTGGTAATTGCATTTATGCGGGTCATTTGCGGGTCAACCGCGTTGCAATTGATTTTTAATACATTTGGGGTTTTGCAGTATAAAATGTTGTAAATAGTTTTAATTGAGCAGATGTCAGACCGTCTTCGTATTTAAAATTAGCATTAGGTTTATTATTTGCATTACACACGACATTTTAATTGGCACTCAATAAATGTGTATATATTGTTTGAGAGGCTAATTAAGATAAACGAATATCATGTACATTTCAGTTTATAATTTATGTGTTTATTAAATGTATATGAATTCAGAATTTAGAATTGAGAGTTCCGCACTAACAAAAATATGTAAGTAGAGTTTATATGGACTTAAAAATTACTGTAATTTAATTTGTTAATATAAATAGTACTATTATTTTTCTAAATATATTTTAATACTCTTTTATATTTTATATACACCTACGCAATGTGTCCATTTACAATAATTAAAAAAAATATATATATTTATTACGCTTATGTCATGTATAAATTTAGGTTATTTTATTTAAATATATTTTAAGGTCACATATTTTTGTCAGAATATTTTAATTATTCACTTCATCTCCTTTTTTTTGTGTCTTTTTTTATTAATATTTAAAACAATGTGAAGATTATTAGTAATATAAATAATGCGCATACGCCATGTATAACTTGTAGTTACTTTATACGTGTGTTTAAGTATTTCATTTAACTGCACATTTCTTAAAAGAAAACACGAAACGAGTTTTTAATTAAATTCGTAATCAATCGTCTCCGTTGCCGAGTCGATTCAATCAATCCTCTTATAACCGCCTCGCAAAGGACACAATAACTTTTTGCTATCGCCGGCGGCCAAATGGCATCGACAATTACAACAATAATAACAACCACAATATGTTTACAAATAAACAGACAACGGTATTGGAAATGGAAAGTGCCAAAACGAGCTTCAAATGTCCGCTTGCCCGCTTAGAAAGAGATTTAGTCAGAGGAATACGTCGAGACGCGCCAAGCGCGCAACGCCAACTGAAACGGCATTAAAAGCCAACGCTTGGGCAAGATTCAATTGTGCAGCTGGCAACATGAGCAGAGGATATGCCGACAGCATAAAGCACACACACTCACACACAGACTTACACGGACATGCAAAAGGCGCAAAATCAGTTTCGCCCTGCCACAACGGGGCTAAATCATGGCTGAAATCCATTAACACTAAGGGGTTTCGGGGTTGGGTGAAGCCATAAGAGAGTGCGCGGGGGCGTATTGCTTTCATTCATAAATGTGACTGGGTTTTTGGTTTTGTTTACGTTTAAACTACTGCGCCGACGCATTGTGAGCTGTATCCTGGCCACGTGCTCTTTGTTATGACGCCCCCAAAATGCAGCACCTGTTGCTTGGACTGGTTACTGGGCCACTTAAAGTGTAATCAGCTTGTCGATACATCACCATTTTTCGATGACAGCCCAAATTTAATCTAATGACTCAATTACCAAATGTCGCAAGTCGGAATAATAAAAATATTACATAATTTGACTTTTTTGGCAGGGTATAAAAAGGATTACTTTCGGTTTGGCTTCTACAGTAAAGCTGAAGATGTCGTATCTATCACTTTTTAACTTAATTGTCTACAATTTGTTGCAAATAAACTTAAGAAATGTGCTCATATTTCATTGCTGGCAATTGCCAGGTAAATAATAGAATAATACAAATAAATATATTAACATTTTAAATTAAATATAAAACTAAGTGTCAAAAAAAATTAAGAATAGTAGAGTAAAACCAATGTAGAAAGTAAAATAATATTTATTTTTCAAAATTGAACAAGTTAGCTAAATTTCTTTTAAACAAAATATGTATCCCATTCTTTTTTGTTATTTAATTCACCTTAAAATCAATGATTCTGTGAAAATATTTAAATAAAATATTTTTCATACTTTCAGAACTATAAATTTACCTATAAAATATTATAAAATGAAAAATGTTCTATTTAATTGAAAAATCCTGAAACTATGTATTTAATTTAAAATCTATTTAAATTCCCTTCTTTACATATATATAATTTATATTCTTCATTTAACGCTGAATGTTAGGGCAAAGTTTATATATTAAACTGTACAAATTAGACTTTCAAAGCATTTTTCTCCGGATTTGTGTAATTTTTATCGATTTTAAACTAAATTTTCCGATTTTCTTTAGATCTTATGCCGCTGGCAGAGCTTTTCTCCCGGAACTACATTTTCTCCCAGTACGTTAATCTCAATCAGAAAAGCGAATTCTTGGCTAATTTTCACAGGGATTATTTGGAAAGTGAACCAACCAAATTAGGCGTATTCTTGGACCTGAGTTGCAGCCAAAGCTCCTTCATAACAAATCAGGTGTGTATTAGAGTCTGTACTTTATTTATATTGTAATGATATACTGCTTACAGACGAGTAGAGCGCGTCTTTATACGGAGAACTTTCATTGGCTCTTATATGATGAAGCGGGTAATATGAGACTGTTGGAAGAATTATTTGATAAAGCCAATCTGAGCATCAATGCTGATGTGACCTATGTAAAGCCGAATTCAAGAGAGGAACGGAATGAAACCAGATTATTTACGCTTTACGATGTCTATAATAAAGGCAGTCATTTGGGTGGGAAACTCAACATAACTATAGATCAGAGTATTTACTGTAATCAGAGTGATTGTGAGATAAAAGAGTATCTGAGTGATCTGTATAAAAGAACCAGATTGCAGCAGCGCAGTAATTTACAAGGTATTACTTTCAGACAGGTTGCATTGGTGAGTTCTGTTTTGTAATATATTTTGTTCAATGTAATATAATAAAGGTTTTTATCATAGGTCACTGTGCTGCCTCTCAACTCGAGCGAGAAGTCGCTTATTAACTTTTTGAATAGCGAAGATAATGTACATTTGGATTGGATATCTCGCTTGGGTTATCGCAACAATTTACACTTGCAGGAAATGCTAAAATTTAAGTAATTCAAATCCCAAATTCCAGCTCTATTTATAATTGAGTTTTATCCAATTTTTTTTCGCAGTGTTAGTTACGTTTGGCGGGATCAATGGAGTCTCAATGATACAATTGGCGGTGCCATGGGTGAAGTAGTTAATGAACATGTTGAATTATCGACAACAGCTTTTGTTATATCAGACGCACGTCTGCGTAAGATTTTTCCCACAACGGAAATTGGCCAATTTCGATCGGTTTGCATCTTTCGAACACCACATAATGCTGGCATCAAAGCTGGCGTCTTTTTGGAGCCATTTAAGCCAAGTGTTTGGTTAGTTTTTGCCGCCTTACTGGTTTTCTCTGGTCTGCTGCTTTGGATAATATTTGGACTTGAGCAGCGTTGGTTGCCACGCTGTTTGGCCTATATACCCTCACTTTTGACCAGCTGCTTGATTAGCATTGGTGCTGCCTGTATTCAGGGCTCTAATTTGATACCAAACTCTACTGGCGGACGTTTGGCCTTTATATCGCTTATGTTGACCTCGTTTCTTATGTATAACTATTACACATCGATTGTGGTTTCCACCTTATTAGGTTCTCCTGTACGTTCCAATATCAAAACTGTGCAACAACTTGCTGACAGCTCGTTGGATGTTGGCTTTCACGACCTGCCATTTAATCGGGTTTACTTAAACGTAAGTTTTCTATATACTTATTTTAATTCGTAATGCTAACAGCTAAACTAAACAATAATAAACAATTAATTACTAAATTAATACACATATTAATGTAAACATCAGTTTTAAGTTGTTATGTTATAGGCTATTTCCACGACCACTCACATTTGCCACATTTGCTCACATTTGAATGTGCCTCATATTTGGCTTTCCACTTTATTATGATATTATAATTGGCGCAAATTTAATGCCTACCGATTTTATTGATGAAGACAGCTGGTTAAGGTGATAATTGATTTTTTTAAGAGTTTATCGATAAACATCGCGTGTTCGATAAAAAATATTCAAATTCACAGGGTCGAATGACAAAAAAATCGGCTCATTCATTATAAATGAGCCAAAATGATCATTCGGATTTTGTACTGAAATGAAGTCCACATTTCGGCCAAATGATGAAAATGGCGTCGAATGAGCCAAATGTGCTGTCGTGGAAATAGGCTATTAGTCCCAACTTTTCAATTTTAAATGTGTCAATTGGAAGGTATGTAAAAACTATTCAGTGATCGAAAAAATTGAATTAATAGTAAAAAGTAAATAATAAAAACGACTGAAATAATCCAGCTGTCCATTTTTCGATGTACTTTTACATCAATTTTTATGATATTAATAATTTTAATAATTTTAATATGAACTCTTAATTGTCTATTTCACGTGTTTTACTTGTGTTCTTGATTCTAAATTCTTAAGTTAAATTTTACTTTAAAGTTATTTTAATTTTCTCTTATTTGAAACTGCGTGGAAATTTAACTTTTTACAGAGCTCACCACGATCGGATATAATCAGCCTGGTTAAGCGAAAGGTGGAAGGACGCGATCCCAAAACCATTTGGTTGAGTGCCAAAGAAGGTGTTCTTCGAGTACGTCAACAACCAGGCTTTGTATTCGGCTTAGAAGCTTCGTTCTCTTTCAACTTTGTGGAACAATATTACTTGCCCCATGAGATTTGCGAATTAAATGAAATCCTCTTTCGTCCGGAAAGTAGAGTCTATACAATTGTGCACAGGAACTCTACATACAGGGAATTATTAAAACAGATCCAACTGCGAATGCTGGAAGGAGGAATGACTCAAAAACATCGACGTTTCTATACCAAATCGAAGCTGCACTGTTTCTCCAACAATTATGTAATTAATGTGGGCATGGAATATGCAGCGCCACTCTTTATAGCTCTTTTGGTCGCATACTTTGTGGCTCTCTTCATTTTATTACTGGAACTCAGTTGGGCATATATGGGAAGGCGATATTGGCAGCGCTTAAAAAATCTAAACTAAATTATACTCAATTTAAAAATGTTGAATTTTAGTTGGGTAAGTTTTATCCATTTTTTTCTCAAATCTCTATTTAATAATAACCTACGTAACTGAGTTGACAACTTAAAGACCCCTTTTTAGCTGTCAACGACTAACCCTAAGAGTCCATTAACTTGTCAACCTTTCAAAGCATTGATTCGATTTTTATATACCTTTATTTTGCTTATATAACTGACAGCTTATTGAGTTCTTATAAAAGGACTTGCATTTAAGCAATTGTCTCATTAATTCTCAGTAATTGTCTGCAATCATGTATATTTTTGAATTCACCATATATTATTTTGTGCATATTGCAAAGTTGAAGAATATTTTATTTTTACACTGTTGGACTAATGATTGTAAGTAAATTTTAAAGATATTTTACAACTTCTAAATTACCTTACTATAGCACTACTACACTTGGCATATTTATCTCGTAATGAATCTTTATACACCCAATATCTGGACCTTAATGCGAAATTCTCGCAATCGGAGCACTTGCAAGATCAACTCGTCAATCACAATCTCATTAAGCTGGGTATTTACTTTGATATCAATTGTAATCAGAGCGCTAAAGTTTTGGATATGGTAAGCTGATTTACATATATGTAGATATTTTCCTTACTGATTCACTGATATTTATATGCATTCCAAGGCCAATATGCAACGCCTTTTTACAGATCGTTATCATTGGCTTGTCTTTGATCGTAACTTCAATTTAAATCAGTTACATAAGAAATTCTCAGAGGCGCAACTTTTCTTTCACACTGAATTGAGTTATGTGAAACCCCTTGAGGATCTCAACAGCTTTATAATTTATGATCTGTATAATAAGGCCAAACACTTGGGAAGCAAACTAAACATTACAATAGACCAGGAAATTGATTGCAATAAGGGACATTGTCACGTCAAACGCTTTTTGAGTGATCTTCATAAGAGAACTCGACTGCAACATCGCAAATTTTTCACTGGATTATCTCTACGAATAAATACAGCAGTAACCTTCAGTTTCTCTCTTTTAATTTACTCATTAACTAACTAATTTTTGCCGTCAGGTCACTAGCTTGCCTGCGAACACATCAGATGAGCAGATCAAATCCTTTCTAGGCAGTCATGATGAAATATATAAGGATTCGTATACCAGAATGGGATACCAATCGCATCAGGCTCTTATGGACATGTTGGAATGCAAGTAAGTTACTATAACACTAAGCAACAATACTATTATTTTTCAATATTCCTTATATGTGAGAAGAAATAAAAGAATTAATAAGACCTTAACTGTTAAATGTTTTTAATATTTTTTTAAATTTTAAAGTTACAAAGTTCGAAAAAAAAACCATGCGCAATAAAATGATTTTCTAAAAATCAAATTTATATCTTTTGAATTAAACTATGTATAAACGATAAAATGTTCATTGGCTTTCAGAAAATGTATTAAAATAAGTTTTCAATATTCTCGAGAAATGATAAAAAATGCAAGCATACATCTGAAAAAGTGTTAAAAATAGTAGTAGTCCGGCGTAAATAATAAAAACCTGTCTCTCACAGCTTTTCTTACATCTTTCGGGATCGTTGGACGGATTCGGAGCTAACTGGCGGCCTCATTGGGGATTTGATGAATGAGAGTGTTGATTTAACAGCGCCTGGTTTTTTTTACACCGTCGGACGTAGCAAATACTTTAAGCCTCTGGTCTGGCAGAGTTCCTTTCGCTCTGTTTGCATGTTTCTCAATCCTCGCTCCTCTGGCACCGATCTCCGAGTCACAGAGTTTCTGGAGCCTTTCAGCTGGACAGTTTGGGTCATATTTGGCGCCCTCTTGCTGTTCACTGGCTTTCTACTTTGGCTGACATTTCTGCTGGAGCGCAGAATGAATAGAGGTGGCATGGAGACCTCGTTGTTGACTAGCTGTCTGCTGTCCTTTGGTGCAGCCTGCATACAGGGTGCTTGGTTATTGCCGCGTTCCACAGGTGGCCGCATGGGCTTTTATGCAATTATGTTGACCTCCTTTTTGATGTATAACTATTATACATCAGTTGTGGTCTCCACGCTGCTGGGAGCACCGCCCAAATCAAGTATACGCACCATACAACAGCTTGCAGACAGCAATTTGGAGGTGGCTGTCGAGCCAAGAATCTATACAAAAGTATATGTGGAGGTGGGCTCAATAATTTATTTAAGACATATTCAAATAATAATTTTTAAAATTAAAAAAATATTAAAAATTTACAAATTAATTATTATTAAGTATTATTATTAATTAATTTGTTGGAATAATATATATATATATATATATATATATATATATATATATATATAAATCTGTTTTATTATTTACAACTTTGCTTATATTAATATTCAAAATTTTAATTTATACAAATCACAAGTCAGGACAAAGAATTTTATTTATTTATATATTTTTCTTTGGTTCTATTAGACTTCAGAATTTGCAGAAGTGCGCAGCTTGTATCGCAACAAGATATTGAACAAGGATCCAAAACGCATTTGGTTATCTTCGGAGGAGGGTGTTTTGATGGTGCGCAACAATCCTGGCTTTGTCTTTATTGCGGAATCTGCTAGTGCTTATGTTTTTGTTGCGAAACATTATCTACCCCACGAGATTTGCGAGCTGAATGAGTTTTTGGTGCGTGATGAGACTAGCGTCTTTACAATTGTCCTCAAGACCTCTAGCTTTGTCGAGCTATTTAAACTGAGGTAAGTGTTAAGTGGATATCAGATAGGTATGAAATTAATTATTCAAGTTTCAACTCAGTCAACTGCGTCTTTTGGAAACTGGAGTTCATTTAAAGCATTTTCGCTATTGGATTCGCACAAAATTGCATTGTTATCGGAGTAATGTCACCGTCGTTGTGGGCATGGAGTCGGCTGGACCTTTATTTCTTTTACTACTCGGTGCCTATATTATATGTCTATTTGTTTTGGGCTTGGAAGTATTGTGGCACAAGCGACAGCTACGTGTGGCACGAAATTGAGGCAAGTGCCCCCCAATTTACCAACAATTTAAACAAACATTAAACTGACAGACGACAGGCAAATTGCTCCAAGAAGGGCTATAAAAAGGTTCAGTCAAAAAGTCTCTCAGTCAAAAGTCAAAAGTCAATAGGGAAATGCAGCTAATGCAATTGGCCAACTTCTTGTTGCACAATTTGCTGCAGTCGCGCATCAGTTTCATTACCATCTTTCATTGCTGGCAACGGAATGAAAGTGGGCAGATTTCATTGCCAACAAAATTGAATATATTTTAATAGTAAAGGAACTCTTTGCAGCACTGCAGTTGGCACAACAAATTCACACTTCATCGCAACTCATCTATCATCAGTTTGTGCACTTGGATGAATGGAAATGGGAGCATTTGGAACAAAGGTTTCTGGATCATCTGCAACCCACGCTGGCTATCTATGTGGATCTGCAGTGTGAAAGAGCAGGAGATCTATTAAAAGAGGCAAGTATTAAAGTATTACAACTGTGTGTTAAGATATGTGACAAGAATCCGGGATAGATTTTTAAATCTCAATTCCCGAATATTTATGTCTAATACGTTTTATGTATTTTCGCATAGGTGTATTTTTAATAGATATACTACTATTCTATTAATATTGTATTATTTATTTAATATTTTTTTTTTACAATTTTTATTTGCTTACACAATTTATTTGAACTCTTGAAGTACGTTGATTGCCATTCGATCATGCTAATTATTTCTTTATCGAGCACAATCTATTCGATTAAAAACTATTTCCAGGCTAGTAGAACGCAGCTCTACAATCAGCATTATCATTGGCTTCTACATGACAGCCTGACAGACTTTAGGTTCTATGATTTCTTTGCACCTTTTAATATATCAGTCGATGCGGATGTTAGCTATGTGACTCAAAACATTCTGGACAATACTGGTAACCTCATCTTTGCCCTCTACGATGTCTATAGCAATGGCAAACACATTGGCGGACAGCTCAATATAACAGGAAACTATGAGCTCTTCTGCAATACGACAAGTTGTCAATTGAATCGTTATCTCAGCACGTTGCATTTGCGCCCCAAGTGTAGACAACGAGAGCAGCTAAGGGATGTGGTGCTGCGTGTGGCAACAGTGGTTACAACGAGACCCATCACCTGGTCACCAGAGTTGTTGCTACGCTTTCTCAGCCTGGATAACGAGACGCATATCGATGCTATAGCACGATTCGGATTTCAGATAACTTTACTCCTTAGAGATCTCTTGCAATGCGAGTAAGTTGTAGCGGACATTATTTTAAGCTTAAATTGAAATATAGTTTACGGATCTTGATAAAGCCTATGCTCAATAAAATCAGAAGAAAATCCTTGATAACCCTAAAAATTGTGGTGCATAAGCAATCATTTTTAAGGATATCATGGATTTGAAGTGTCGAGCATACTCGACTGTCGGAGACCCCGTACTTACTGTGGCAAAAACTAATAATGGAAAAAAGTTTTTCTTACTAAGACTTGATTTTCGACCGATCGGTCCTATGGCAGCTATATGATATACTTGACCGATTTAAGCCAACTTCGGCAAGGATGTATAAGACTAATTTAAATGCATATTCTATAAATTTGGGTATGAAATCTCATAAAACTAAAAAGCTTTTCATACTAAGACTTGATTTTCGCCCGATCGGTACTATGACAGCTATATGATATAGTGGTTTGATTTGAACCAACTTTGGACAGGATATATAAAGCCAAGTTATTTCTTCAGTTTGGTTACAATATCTCATTAAACAAAAAAGTTTTTCATACTAAAACTTGATTTTCGACCGATTGTTCCTATAGACGCTATATGATATAGTGGTCCGATTATTGAGGAGTCTACAAACCAAATTTGGTGTCACTAGCTTTTAAATTGCTCTTATAATTTGGATATGAATTTTTTTTTTTTCGATTTGTGGGCGATAAAGGGGTTGTGGCCGAATTTTGAAATAAACTTGATCTGCTTGCAATATGGAGGAACCTACAGACCAAGTTTTGTGACTTTAGCTCTTATAGTCTCTGAGATCTAGGTGTTCATACGGACGGACAGACAGACAGACACACAGACAGACAGACGGACATTGCTATATCGACTTGGCTATTGATGCTGATCAAGAATATATATACTTTATAGGGTCTGCCACGCCTTCTTCTGCCTGTTACGCACATATTCGTTAAAACAAACCCAATAGACCCCTCTACTTTTTTTATGTACGGGGTCTAAAAAGCATATGAAAGTTTCTCCTAACACCTGATAAATAAATTTGATGTGCAATTTTCTTAGTAAACGGGAATTGAAATATTGGAGGAAAATGGTTAAAATTTATAATTTATACTAATTTTGTGTTCACTTGCACTAAAATTAACTCTTTGCAAAATGAAGATAAAGCTTTCCGTTTTTTTCAGCATGAACTTCACTTTCACAGATCGTTGGAGTCTTAGCGACATCAACGGTGGTTCAGTTGGTGCTGTGGTCAATCAGACTGCCGACATTGGCTCTGCTCCGTGTCTGGCCACCGAGGGCAGATTGCAGTATTTATCGGCCATCATTGAGACGGGCTATTTTCGATCCGTTTGTCTTTTTCGGACACCCCATAATGCTGGCATTCGTGGTGATGTATTTCTGCAACCGTTTAGCGCCTTGGTCTGGTATATCTTTGCTGGTGTTCTGCTGTTGATCGGATTGCTGCTCTATCTGACCTTTTATTTGGAGTGCAAGCGTATGCAACCTCGTTGGCGTCTCAATTCTGTACCTTCTTTGTTAACCACCTGCCTGATCAGCTTTGGAGCTGCCTGCAGTCAAAGTTCCGCGTTGATACCACGCTCAACGGGCGGTCGTCTTACCTATTTTGCGCTTTTCCTCATCAGCTTCATCATGTACAACTATTATACATCTGTGGTGGTTTCCTCTCTGTTGAACTCACCCGTCAAATCTCAGATCAAAACAATGCAGCAGCTGGCAGAAAGTTCGCTAGAAGTTGGATTGGAACCTCTGTCATTTACCAAAAGCTATCTTAATGTGAGTGTGAAGTATTTAAACTGGCAGATCAGCTTTTAACTAATTTAATGAACTTCAAAGTATTCTTTACGCCCAGAGATTCATTTGTTTAGCCAACGCAAAATCGAAACGCAGTCCAAGAATACGGAACTTTGGCTGCCCGCTGAGAAGGGAATATTACGTGTACGTGATCATCCTGGTTATGTGTTTGTGTTTGAGGCCTCCTCTGGCTATGCCTATGTGGAACGTTATTACACCCAGCAGGAGATCTGTGATCTCAATGAGATACTCTTTCGACCCGAACTTTTGCTCTACACTCATCTTCACAAAAATTCCAGCTACAAGGAACTCATTCGACTAAAGTAAGTACAGTAAGAATGTAAAAGAAGGGAATTATATTTATTTATTTATTTATCATACTTCCTAGTGCAACAAGGATATTCTCATAAATTAATGCATAGAAACATTACGGCATGACATTAGTATAATTATTTAATTTATTATTATTATTATATATACTAAGTTTTACAAGTTTTTCAATTATGTCTTTGTTTTGTTTTTTATTTACTGGTTTTTCATAAGCTGTAATCATTTATCCTAAAATTGCGCTCCGTATTAATTTTATTCTTTGTGGTAGCTGTTGTTGTTTTGTTGTCTATTCTTTAAGCTTTAAATTATTTTATATATATTTGTATTAATTTTTTTTATTGACGTTAGGTAATCCCAAATAACATTATGCTATATCCAACAGATTGTTACGCGTACTGGAGACTGGCGTCTATCGCAAACATCGCAACCGTTGGGCCCGCATGAAGCTGCATTGTTATTCGCAGAACTTTGTCATTACCGTGGGCATGGAGTATGTTGCTCCACTCTTCTTTATGCTGATCTGTGGCTATATTTTGGTGCTATTATTGCTGATAGTGGAGCTCGCCTGGCAGCGCTATGTCCAGAGACCACGTTGAACACTTTACACCTTGCACCTTCAAGCGCTTTTGCGGCAAGTTGCACGTTGCAACTTACACTATGTACGGAATCGCTTTAAGCTGTTATGCAAAAATGAAATAAAAATAAAAGCACTTTGCCTTAACTTTTTCGCCTCATCCAACGACGGTGGAATTATGCAGGAATGCAGCAACCCGGTTGCCTCAGCACTTCCTGTTGTCAGGACCCGCGCAATTGCCACACGCCTCGTTGAGTTGACCACGTTTTCATGTTTTCATGCGATTTTCGTATTTGCATTAAAACTTTTCGTGTTTGCCGTTTTTTGGGCTTTGCTTTTTTTATATATACTATTTCATTTGCATTTTTATATACCCCGCAGCGAGCGAAAAAAAGACGCCTGCAACGTGTGGATGCCACACCTCGAAGCTGAGAGAATAAACGGTTATCAGCATTTGGCAATAGCTGACAAAGTTAACCTTTGCAATCTGATTTGTCATAAGAGACTCTCTTATCGCCCCATTCATAACTAATCAATCATTTTATATTTATTTCTATTTGCCAGTTTGTCACGTGATTTATGTGACGACCTGAGGGCTACACTTGACACTATTTCATTTTATTCAGTTGCACAATCAAAAAATGGTGGCACGTTGCTGCGAAACCATAAAACAAAATGTCAATTAATGACAATGCTTCTCTATTTTCTTGTACATTTTGACATCCATTGAACAAACCCAAATGGGGTATATTAAACAACATAAATCATTTTTAAATAATTAATTCATATAATTTAAATATATGTTTCATTTATATCTCTTTAATATTGTATATTATACAGACACTCTCTGAGATAACAATTTGAATGGTGCTTAGAGTTTGAAATAAACTAAACACTTATTAGATGAAAGAAATATACTTTAATAGAAATATTTTTGTCCATAAGGTACGACTGTGAGGAGAAAAAGTTTTATAAAAAAAAAATGTTCTGCTGTAAAATAACATTTTTTTCCACAATTTTAAATAAAGTGATAACTATTATAACTATAGGTTATAGGTGAATATATATTAAATATCGTAAGAACTATTCTTGTTTTTATATAAACTCTGTTATATAATTGTTAAATATTTTACCATTGACTCTAGTCCTTCAGCTTCTGACCTAAGGGTACCCACTTCCTATGACAAATTGCCGCATTGCTGACAAATTGCCAACTCAATCTTCTTGTCATCAGTCCACCCCCATTATGATACTCAACTTGTAATACAACGCTGTCATTCCTTGCACATTACATTTAACGATAAATTGACAGCCAATTGTAAATTATTTACCACATTTACTAGTCTTTATCGAGTTGAAAACAGAGAGAGTTGGTAACCCAATCAGTAACATTCCATGTTGCATTTGTTGACAACATGTTTTAGTTTTTTAACTCTTTCCCTCTTTGTTTTTTATAATCAATTCCTATTACTACTCTGTAAAATGGTTTAACTGAGTATGTAAATTATAGTTATCAGAAGGAAGCTAACTTAAACAACATAAGTAAATGAGGATCCAGTTAAATTTTTGTGTTTACTGAAAATTAAATTTGCATATAAAAAAATATTTTTGTTATAAGATTTTGTATATATCAAGGCTGCAAACCTCCAAAATTTTGTTTAAGGTTTGGTTCGGCGGTTCAAATCATAGACAAAGACATCGGTTCGGTTTGCGAATTGGCTTATATACCCTTTGAACCCAAAGTTTGGATTCGAATCTTGGATCAATTTCATACAACAAAATATTTTAATTGTTATACATTTTTCTCTACATTTTGAACTAATAACATTTTTTTTTTATTTAAATTTATTTGAAGGTTTAAATATGACTTATTTTAATCCGAAGTCTCAAATAATTGCGTAATCTTAGAAAACCATAAAATGTATGTAATAATTTTTTTTTCGAACCGATTCTTTTATTTTATAAAGCGGTTAAGTTACTATTTTTGTATTGTATGAATTCAACGCTAGATTAAAAAAAAAAAAAAAATTAATTATAATTTATATGTGAATATCAAAAAATGTTTAATTTAATTACTACAGAAATGAATATTAAATTTTAATATATAGTTTTAACTTGTCAAAGCGTATTTAAAAGTCGACCTCATTTACATCTTTCACTTTATATATTATTTTTGTTGCATACTTATTGGCTGCGGTTGTTGAATTGATTTGGACGGTTTTGTGTACGTGCTAAACAAGCGCGCCAAATGGTTTTGTTTAAAGTCGCATCTGGCAATTTGTTACCAAATTTAGCTCTTAACTGCTTACACTTTACTTGCTTCTTATATATTATAGTTAGTGTGAAAATTGCTTAGTTATAGATTAGCAAACTATATAGTAGCTGTTGCCATTCGTTGGCACTGGACTGATATCTTAAGATTTATACGGCCCGTGTACGTCTTATCGGTTTTGTTGTTATCTGCAACAGTGCTTTAATCTATTCCCGGTGAATTGCTCAGATAAAGATAATGTTTGATGATAATGTTAATGATTACGATTATGATGTTAATTGAAACTTAAGCAGGTATTTTATTTGGTTTTATATTTATTTATTTAGTGTTAACTGGAAACAGTTGACTTAAATTAAAATAAAATTATAAAAAAAGAAATGATGAAAATAACAATTTAAAATTTCTAATAGTAAAAAAGTCCAAGGAAATTCAAAAAATGATTAAATGATCAAACACTAGTTCCATAGATTGAGGGAAACCCAGAAAACCCCAATCAGATCATTAAGTGATAGTATTGAAACTAGTAATAGTATTAATATTTTACTAAGAATAAGTAGTAGTATAAATTTGTACTAGGTAATATAAATAGTATTGAAATATCTTTAACTTGTTCACATTCAGTTCAATTTCATTTCTCAAACGCGTACAACGTAAAGTAAAGTGCTTGAAAGGGTAATCTATAAATTGTGCGTACTTGATAAGGCTTTAAGGTTTTTATTATCTTCATCATTTGATGACTAAAGAGCCATTAAAAATGAGAATACGAAGATTTCTGCTCATTAAATGCAGCTTAACTCGTGTAAATGAACTTTAAATTATGTCGCAATTCGTGTTTGTTAGCATAAATTTGAAATTTTACTTAGATAATTTTCTCAAGTACTCGAATTCCGGTTCAAAATACTTGTGAGTATCTCTCCCTACATCCCTCTCTCTCTCTCTCTCTGTCTCTCAGCCTGCTTAGAGCTCTCCTGTGCGAGGTTTGCCATTGCGCATACGCCATGTGCGTCAATAACAACAATTAGCTTTAACAATAGGCTTATCCTAAACAATATTAAGTCTGCCGCCTGCATACTTAATTAATTTCACCAAAAATTATTTTCAATAAATTCATTCCGAAATCTTCATCAACAGCTGCACACAGTCGCAGAGAATAACAACAAAAATATAGGCCGCAGGTGAAAAAAAAAGCTGGCATAAAAACGTGACTTCGCTGACCGGCCTTTCAAGCCATTAACCTTGCTGCTGAGCACGTCCTCCCTTCTGTTCCCTACTGCAGTGGCACCTATTCATAGAAACTTGTAGAACCAGTTGTCAATTACATATGTTCCTCATATTTTAATGCTGGGCAATCAGAGATAATCTTTCACGTAAGTTCTCTCTTCAGATCTTACACTAACTTGTAGGAGGATTCAGCAGACTGCAACTATTTTGGTCCTTTTTCTACATGAAAAAATAAATAAGAAGCCAATTATGCTGTCTCACAAAGTTCCCCTGACTATAAGAAGCTTTGAACAGAATTCAATGGAATGATTCTAAGATTTGAAAGGAAGTACCGGTGTTTGATCCTTTCAAATTATCAAGTTACTTACATTGATCGTTGACAGACCGCTCTTCCCTCTTTTCTCGCTTCCGACCGCTTACCTTTTGTCCTCTACTTGGCTATTCACACAGTTAAGGTTTTCGTAAATGCAACGTTACTTATTCATAAAGAGAACCAGTTCTCAGATACAGGTAAACAGTGCGGCTAAAAATAATAACACCGATAAAGTTTATGATTTTTTGATTTAATCAAAAGTGCAAATAATAATTATTCAAAAAATAAATAAACCACTTTCGTTTTCTTAAGTTAATTTACTTTTTTCAATTACATTTAAAAAAGCATCAACAATAATGTAGGTATATCCTTCTCATGGCGCTATTATTTTCACCGTAGCTGTAAATATATATAACATACATATGTATATATGTGCACTCCTACACGAAAACAAAATTACCTGACAGATCGGCACTTCTTCTTATTGTTGTTTCTTATTTCTTTGAGCTTTTTTATGCTGTCGCTCACAACTCGCGTGATTTAAGCACTTGGACTCTTCAACGTCGCCGTCGCCGTCGCCGTCGCTGCCACTGCATCTGCTGCCGTTGCCGCTGCCGCTGTCGATATCGTCGGCGTTGTTGTGGGTCCCGTTTGGTGGGCGGTTCAGTCAGATTCAGTCGGTCGCGAAACGTTAAAACGCGCAAAGCGTTGTCGTGTCAGCGACGTTATCTAAAAGTCTCGGAAACTTTCGGTGTATAAATCTAAGAAACAAATAATCAACAGCAGACGCAACATCTTAGATCAAGTAATTGAAAGATAACGTTCTAGTAAAGGTGCGCTGTAACGGGTAATCATCTTATCAGAAAAGTAGTTGTCAGTTTCTAAAGAAAATACATAATTTGCAATCCGTAATCTATATAAAATACATAGAGCATCTACGTGTATAGACTCTATATCTTTGCACTTTGCAATAATTTTAAGGAACGCGGGAAAAAATTTATTAGTTACAACTTATCTAGATGGCAATTAAATACCCCCAACATTTTCTCCACGTTTTCTTATTTAAACTATTTAAAAACTAGCTGTTTTTTTAATGACTATCATGCTCAAAAACTATAATTTTTAGCGTATACATTGAAAAAAATTTTTCAACTTTAATCCCATATGTTAGAATATTTTTATGTAAAAATAAAATTTTAAAAAATATATATATAATTAAATGAAGTTAGTGGCCGCTTTAATTTAATAGCTGGTTTATCAGTCGAAAAAAAACATTTGATTCTATCAATTGAACAAAATTCAAAAACTAAGATTTTAAACTGTTCAAAAAATAAATTCAGCTTTGTTCTTACTCAAAAACCCGGATCACAAACATCATTTCATTCAACTAACTAAAAATATTTAATCGAAAAAAAATGTAATCAGTACTCCCAGCCCTGATTTCAAACAACTCAGTTCATGCAGTGAACTCAATAAAAATTCTAATATATTTTTGGCCTCGATATCGCACCTCTCTAGTTTCCTTTAAAAATCTATAGCTGTGCCATCTTTCGCAATACGAAACTTAAACTTCCTATATGCAATTTGAACATGTATTCAGTATTCATGCGAGCAACAAAAAAACAGTGAATATCATGTGAATAACACAAATGTAACTGAGGCATAAATTGTTAACCCAAGGCAAATGTCGCAAACTTTCGTCTCAATTTACATTGGAAGTTATAATTCGGAGTAGTGCATTTACCATTTTGGATGGACGGGTGTCAGGTTTTATCATCGAAAGTGACAACTAAGCTGGGATAGTCTTACAAAGTGGGTCAACAACATTGCTGTGGGAAAGTGCAAGCACCTGAATGACTCAGAGAGAACTCAAATTGAAAAGACTTCGAATCGATTCTGATCAAGAACTTTACCTGAGACTTTGACTGACAATTGAATTGCTATTGCTTTAATTACAATCACTTGGGTTGATTCACACGTGCGACCGATCGACGTCTGTAGAGCTTTTTCTTTTTTTTTTAATCTCAAGCAATTGGCAAGGTCAAATAGCTGAGCATTTAGCCGAGATAATTTGATTAGATACAACTGTTCTAGCCGGGCGACTTTCTACACCACATCACTTTCTCACTATCTCTCTTTCTCTTTGACAAACTGCATACCCTGCAAAATGTATTTTCGTTGCCATCGATAATATGCAACTGTACATGAAAAAATCAAGTTGATATAATAATTTACAACTTTTCTTTAGGGGCAACTTTCTACCCCTTCTATTCCTGCCTCTCTTTTTATTTTACTAAGTCAATATTCGGTACCCTATGTAGATAAAGATCGATATAACTCTATTAGTTGCAACTGAGCTGATCCGTATATGTTACTTAGCTCATTCTTTTATTCTAGAAGAGGTATTTACTGTACCATGTTAGTTGCTAATGGAAAGGTAAATAGGGCCGATCGATTCTTCTTTCTTTTAAGTATAATCTTATTTAGCGATTTATTTTCTTTTTTTAATCAAGTCACAAGTTCTTGTGATTGTAAACAAATGAAAAATTTTGCACTTTGCCCATTTGTAAATCGTTGCCAATAAACGGTTGACTATTTTTCTATATCCGGGCCTATTTCAGTTCCCTTTTTGATGGTTGATAAGTAGATTGTATTTTAATGATATGTTTGCATGAAAAAATATAACAAAACCCAATTTCCAGTTTGGTCAAAAATAAATAACAATTAAATTCAGTCGAATGACGCAATTGAAATGAAGCTTGGATTTTCGACCAGGTCAACGAATGTTAGTAAAAGCCAAATTTACGTAGTCATAAACCAAGCAAATATTTAACAACTTTTGTGCGTCAATACGCATAATTCTTAAGCCAAGAATTTGAATAAATAGAAACAATAGTAAAATGAGAGCCTTACTTAATGTTAAGCTTAATATTATGCACATTGTTAAAGATAGGAAGTGTAAGATAGTTAAACAATTATAAACAATTGCATCATTTAGTTAACAATTCGAAGCACGTATTTCTCATTTTGTTCTCCTGAACTTGCTCAATGAAATTTCGTGCGCCTCAAGACCGCAGTCGAACATGTTTAGCTTAATAATGAAAGCTTCTCTCAAATAATTGCAAAGTAATATATTAGTGTGTTATTAAACCAAGCGTGACATTTAAACAAATTAAAGCTAAGATAAAAAAGAGCTTTTAAATAGCGTGCCAGTTTCATGTTGTCTACATATATTACACCTGTACAAACAACAAACTCTAAAGGTTATACAGTTATTAAAAGATATATACTCAAACTGTTTTGAATGTTTAAAAAAAGAAGACTCTTTATAAATTACAAACAGCTGAAATGAAGCGGCAGCTCTGAAGATGATGATCAATTATATATAAATTTATAAGCTATATAAATTTCAAAGATTATGAGAAGTTTATGTTCGGATTTCCTTGACCTCAGATGATTATAAAAAATGTTTATTAGCAAAAGTTTTGCAATTAGAACTAGATTCAAAAATCTTAAATCTTTAAAAAAATGTAAAGTTTATGTGGAATCAGAACATTTTAGATTTAACACAAAATCAAAAGATTTAAAGCTTATATAGGATTATTGCAATAATTGAATAGAAAGATTGTCCTTATCCTAGCGAAATGTTGGCAAAAGTTTCTGCTTTACAACTTTTCATATAGAAAAACCTGAGAAGAAACCAGAAGCGAAAGCTCTTGTTGGCAATAAAAAGGATCACAAAAATAAATTATCCAATTTATATTATTTTAGAACTCCTGCTAGGAATGTCGGAGACGAAGCAGCAAGAGGCGGAGGAAAGCGAACACAATCCTCAAGTGGTTGTGGCTTCCACAAATGGCGCCCACTCCGTTAGACATGATCGCGGTCTGTGGCGGGACTTGACAGCCTATTGGATACTGGGTCTGTGTAATAACTACGGCTATGTGGTAATGCTGAGTGCTGCTCATGACATCATAGCACAGTTTAACGATGAGGTTAGTTCCAAGGTGACATTGTTATGAACGGGAATGTGTACTAGCTGATAACTCTTATTTTTTTATAGCCGGCTAAAGATGTTGGCGCTGAAGGTGGCAACGGACGCGAATGTCATTTGGTTTCCACAGGTGCCATTTTACTGGCGGATGTATTACCCTCACTGTTTGTCAAAATACTGATGCCCTTCTTTCCCTTCTGGGTCAAGTGAGTTTCCCGCTATAAAAGATCCATAAAAGATCGTTTTATGTAATTGTTTTGAAAATGAAAAAAAATTCGCATATTTAACCTTGCAAAGAAATTATTTTTTTTTTCTTATTTTGTTATAATTCTTGAGTTAAGAAAATAACTAATGACCTTTTTTGTGCTTAACTAATTCTATATAACGAAGCAATTACCTTTCATATTGTTTTCTTATGTGTATTAATATGTGATAGTATTGCTTTACACCAAATCGTTCTTACTTACACCATATTTCTGTAATTTTTTTTCCAGTGTACGCATTGGCATTGCAGTTGCCTTATCGGCGGCGGGTTTCCTGTTCGTTGGCTTTGCGAATGCCGAGTGGATGGCGTTGTTGGGCGTGGTTATTACCTCAGCCAGCAGTGGCATTGGAGAAACCACCTTCCTGGCGTATTCCTCGAGTTTTAACAAGTAAGTTAATGGTTTATTTCACTGATTTGTAAATAAAAGAATTTTGATCCTCAAATGAAATATTTTCAAGTCAAAACTACAAAATAATTGAAACATTGTTAAATAAAAAGATCTTAAGACAATAACTAGAATTATTCTTTTAAAAAATTCATCAAAAACAAAATTTTTTTATTAGTGTTTCATTTTATTTAATTTTCATATTAAAACTTTCCTCAGAAATGTCATCTCCACCTGGTCATCGGGCACAGGAGGCGCTGGTGTCATTGGTTCTCTCAGTTATGCCACGTTACGTTCCTTGAACGTGAGTCCACGTGATACCATGCTGATCATGTTGATCTTTCCTGCAATTGAAGCCCTTGCCTTCTGGCTGTTACTACGGCGTCCACAAGTTTTACCTGTCACGACCGTGGAATCGACAGAGGAGCTTATTAGCGATGATAAACCTTTGGTGGGCTTTAAGGAGAAGATGTCCTATGTTAAGCATTTGTTTAAGTACATGCTTCCGCTGTGCTTGGTCTACTTCTTTGAGTACTTTATCAATCAGGGACTGGTAAGCTATAAATATCTTCTTTTTTTTAAACTTATTGCTAATTGAAGTATTCTTCCCACAGTTCGAGCTGGTTTACTTTGAGAACATTTTCCTGGACAGAGCCTCGCAGTATCGCTGGCTGAATGTGGATTATCAGATAGGCGTCTTTATCTCCCGCTCATCGGTCAACATTTTCCAGCTGAACAAAATCTGGCTGATGTCCGTGTTTCAGTTCATTAACGTTGTCTACTTTCTCACTGAAGTCATTTGGTTCTACACGCCGAGTATTTGGATTGTTTTCACCATTGTCCTGTGGGAAGGCCTGTTGGGCGGTGGCGCCTATGTGAACACCTTCTATCGCATGTCCAAAGAGATACCGGCAGGTCGTCAGCAGTTTGCCATGTCCATGGTGGTGCAATCGGATTCCTATGGCATTGCCCTTGCCGGCTTCCTGGCCATACCCGTCCACAATGCCATCTGTGGTCTGCCCGCCTCGGTGCGCGGTGTCGTCTGGTGATAGGAACATAGAAGGAGCTCATAATGAGTAATTGATTATGCCTTTAAACTAGCTAATGAGTAGACTCTAGGTGTGTCTGTGCGTCTGTGTATATCTGTGTGTTCATTCTGTAGTATTGACTGTGTGATTGTAATGGGAACTTAGCTGATAACTAATTTTTGTCTGTATCAATAATCTAATTTGTATAATTCTTAAAATAAATATCTTATAAACATAACTTACAATTCAAAAATCCAAGTTTTTTAAACATTCAGCAGCATTATTATGGCCCCACAAAGTTTTTTCAGTGTACGGCTAGAATAAGTATAGCTAGAGAAAATTGGGGATAAGTGTTTAAAAAAGTGTTAACCATTAAAGTAAAGAGACAATATACAACAACACTCTTTATGAGTAAAATAACGAAAGCGTTTACTTTTGGTTTGCAGAGTTTAAAAAGTTAAAACTCTATAGTCAAGTTCCCAGCTATAGGATACACAAAGTAAATCTACTAATAAGTTTTGTATTACATTTTGAAGTTAATATTTTTATTTTTAAATCTAAGTTTTTTTTATACATTTTGCCTATTTTTTGCATTTAGATTTGTACATTTCGATTTTCAACTCGATTCACAATTTGGACTTACATCACTTATTTAAAGACTTGAGGGTTCTGGAATATTTACTTCTACATATGATGGTTGAATCATCCTACAAATTTAATTATGTTTACAATTTATTATCTAAATTCAGTTTGGATAGAGTATATCATAATGTCCGGGTCTGTAAATGAGATAAACCATTGGCTGTGATCCCTCGGGGAAATCGTGAGTTTTCACAGTGCCACTTTCGCCTCTGTCCAGATATTCAACACGTACTCCCACTCCCAGGGCCGTGCAAAGAGCAATGATATGAATGTGATCCGATTCCTTAAACATCGGTTCGACTTCTTGATGACGGAACTCTTCAATGGAAAGATCACCTTCAATAAAATGTTGATAGAATTCAGCATTCTCCTGCAATTTTCCCGATGTGATTAAACGTA
Source organism: Drosophila innubila (assembly GCF_004354385.1). Taxonomy (NCBI): domain Eukaryota; kingdom Metazoa; phylum Arthropoda; class Insecta; order Diptera; family Drosophilidae; genus Drosophila; species Drosophila innubila. Next base: position 20,595,339 of record NW_022995376.1, read on the forward strand.
GATAAACAACCACATAATCGGAATATCCCTGATCATTGAATACACAGTGCAATTCATTTTTAGCTTGCAGAGATCCACCAATATTATCCGGACTAACACGATTTATTACATCCATGAACTGAAATAAACAAAAACGTGATATTTTTCATTGAAAAATTTGTCTCATTTCTTACAGTTCCATGAAAGTCTTCCAAGGTAAAGCTAGGAAATCCAAGTTGTATAAGCTTGTCTTTTGAGTGTTCCGCAAGTATGCGAAAATCATGATAAGCCCGGCTATTTGTGACCAAATTCTCCAGATATGAATAGGCAAAAGCTCGAAAGAAGCAATTTCCGTCAGGACGTGTTCGTCGTATATATTTATATTTTCCAGCCAAATCTTCAATCTTAGCCGTCAAAACGACGTCTCCATTATATTCAGCCACTAAACAAGTTAATGGCAGTTCTTCACTGACCAAGGGAGTTGATTCAATGATCTATATAAAGAATGCATATGAAGAGAAATATGCCAATTGTAAGGTTTAAATATACATCAAATGATTGCATGTTTCTCACCTCCTTTTCAATCTCTCGCTGCTGTTTTATGATCAATTCATCACAATTTCCAGTATTATTTCCCACAGACTCCATAATTTAAATATAAAAAAAAGAATGTCACAAAAATATTTGTTTGATATTTGAAATTCAAGCACGATTTGCAATACGAAATATGTCAAATTAAATACGGATTTAGTATATAAAATACTTAAATACAATCTGAAACTTATCGAATTTCATGCCTAAAAGTGCGCCACACATTTTTCAGTTGTAAATATATGCACAACTTGTTTTATTTTTTTTATAAAACTACAAATGGATTGTAAACAAATTGGGTAGCTTGTTTAATTAACAACAGTTGTTGTTATTGTCGCAAATAAATCAACTACGTAAGACCGCCTGGCATCTAAGCTTGATCAGCGACCAATAAATATATATAATCAGTCGCTTTGTGGCTCTCGAATGGAACGGTTTTCGAGCGGCATTTAAATATTTTTATTTACAAAGAAATACGTATATTTATTAAAATGTGTGTCGTCATCTTATCAGCACTTTTACTTTTATTTAATCTCGAGTGGATTAAGGCAAATGCTACAATGACAAACACAACCCGCAATAAATTGCCTAATATTATTATTTTATTAGCTGATGATATGGTATGTAACCCGGTTTTTGGGTCATCAGCAATAAATTAACACCTGATATCACTTACAGGGATTTGATGATGTGAGCTTTCGCGGTGGAAGAGAATTTCTAACACCAAATATTGATGCATTGGCTTATCATGGACGCATTTTGGATCGTCTCTATGCACCGCCCATGTGTACACCTTCCCGAGGAGCTCTGCTAAGCGGGAAATATCCCATACACACAGGTGAGCTGTGAATACAAACAGATTGGCTTTAGTTAAATAACTAAAGAGGAGTTCTGTTCAGGTACCCAACATTTTGTAATTAGCAATGAGGAGCCCTGGGCACTTTCACTGAATACTACGTTGATGCCAGAGATCTTTCGGAATGCAGGATACTCTACCAATTTAATAGGAAAGTGGCATTTGGGATTCGCTAGGCCAGAGTACACGCCCACACACAGAGGCTTTGACTACCATTATGGCTATTGGGGAGCCTACATTGACTACTATTCAAGACGCTCGAAAATGCCGGCTGATAACTACAGCATGGGCTATGATTTTAGACGAAACATGGAGCCGGAATGTGCAGATCGTAATGTCTATGTCACCGATTTATTGACCAACGAGGCGGAGCGTCTTATAAAAGAGCAACCGACTAAGCAGAAGCCTCTCTTCTTAATGCTCAGCCATTTGGCACCACACACGGCCAATCTTAAGGAACCATTGCAGGCGCCACAGGATGAACTCAGTAAATTTGTTCACATTAAAGATCCAAATCGCAGAAAGTATGCTGGTGAGTAGTGTTAGTTAAAGTTGGAAAATATCATTATTTATTACTTATTTTACAGCCATGGTTTCACGCCTGGATCAGAGTGTGGGCCGCATTGTCAGCGCCTTGGCGAGCACAGAGCAGCTGGAGAACAGCATTGTCATCTTCTACTCGGACAATGGCGGACCTTCAGTTGGCATGTTCGCCAATACAGGCTCCAATTGGCCACTTAAAGGTCAGAAGAATACACCCTGGGAAGGTGGCGTGCGTGTGGCCGGAGCCATTTGGAGTCCATTGCTGGAGGCACGAGGCAATCTGTTTACTCAGCCCATTTATGTGGGAGACTTTCTGCCGACTCTAGCACATGCAGCCGGGATTGAGCTACCAGAGTCGCTGAAACTCGATGGCATTGACTTGTGGCCACAGCTGTCAGGATCAAAAGATGCTGCTCATGTGCCACGAGAGATTCTACACAACCTGGATGATGTGTGGCAAGTGAGCTCCTTGATGCTCGGCCAATGGAAGTACGTGAATGGCACGACTTCGACAGGTCAATACGATAATTTACTGACCTATCGCGAGTTAGATGATCTAGATCCTCGCGGACGTCGTTATGTGGTTGAGGTGCGCAATTCACCTACTTCGAAAGCCCTCTCGCGATTTGATCTACAGAGACTGACACAGTCGCGGGTAAATATCCTTGGTAGATCTGCAACTGTGCGCTGTGGTGACTTACAACGTGGTTGCAATGCTCTGCTGGAGGAGTGTCTGTACGATCTCACTGAGGATCCCTGCGAGCAAAATAATCTGGTTTACTCTGAGCGACATGCTGAGGTTCTTTTAGCACTGCGTCAGCGTGTCCATCAACTACGTGCCGGAGCTTTGATGCCTGCTAATCGCCCCAAAGTCCGTTATTCTGATCCCGGCTTGCATGAGTGTACCTGGGATAGTTTTGAAGTGAAGGAGGCAGGCAAAGGTATGAAAGAGTTTAAAGATGAATTTTTAATAATTTAAAACAATTTTATAATATTTCTAGTGCGTCTGCAATGCGATTACCAAGAACTGCCTTGTAACGGAAAATGAGCGATTAAGAATAAAGGTCAACATTTTAATGAATGTTGGAAGTTCGTCACCCCACGGGTAGAAAAGTTACAAATTTAATTCTAAAGTATATCATAAAATATACAAAATTCACACAGAAATTCTGCGATAGTTTTAGAAGTTCTAGCTTCAAAATTAAGAAAAAATTAAAAATAAGTTTTTTTTTTCTTTTTACCTATTTTCAACATTTTAGCTAAAATTGTACGGCTTGCCAGATTTATTATTCTGGAAAAGGTGGCAGCCCTTCGACTTAAAATGACGCGCGAGATTTTCAACGAACGAAAAATAATAGGGAAGAAACCATTGTTCAACAACGCTCCTTTTAAATGTTAATATTGTAGTAATAATAAATATTAAATGGCATGGAATTCATTTGCGTAAGTTTGGCGCTTAATCCAAGTCAGCTGATGGCGGAACAGCATTGCCATGCTCGCAGATAATGAGGGTGGAAAAGGAAAAGTCCTGAACAGCTGACAGAAAGCCGCAGACACTGCTGCAACTAAAATGGAGGAACGCGCGGTTTTAGCTAATATAGCCACAATCATTACAAAGGACCTACTCATCGATGAGCCGCCCAGGCACTCCACCTTCACCAGCGGTAACTTCTCTTTAAGTTTACAGCTGCTCGAAGGCAGCGATGATGATGAGGCGGAGATTTTTGCACTGATGCAGCGGAAACGTGCGGTGTCAAATGTCGGAAAGGGAAAAGAAGAACTGAAACGAAAACAAGTCGAGCAGACTACAGAGGAACTGAAGATAAAGAAGACTTCCAAAATGGAGTGGAAATACACGGAACTCAGTTTGCTGCATCGTTATGTGGACTCGCAGTTCGAATCGTATTTGCATATGCGCAAGCTGACATTTCTAGTAAGTTTTCCTATTGCTGAAACGGTTACTATAATTGGTACATTTCTTGTACCATAACTGGTTCAACTTTGTTCGTTAGTACCATGTACCAATGGTAATTTTTTTTTTGCAAAAAGTGAAATTTTTTTGTACACTGCATATTCTTTTATTTATATGTATTAACTAAAATTTAAAATTAATTTATTGTTTTAAAAATGCAAAATGATTAGTACAGCTCATTTAAAAAAATGTATAATTTTTCCATGAAGTGGCCATTCCTGGTATAACTTTTACTCGTTAGTACTTTAGGTCCATTTTTAATTGAAAATGGGATATTTTCGGTACAGTGCATATTCTTTTATATAGATGTAAATGTATTTAATTATTTTTAAATTTAAAATTACATTGTCGTTTTAAATTATTCATAAAAATTCGAAAATTGTACACTTTTCATAAAGTGGCAACCGTGATTCCAGATACAAACTAAATAGCTTGGAAATTATCTTATCCATCGACAGAAAATACAACAGGAACTCGAGGAGATTCTGCGGAGGCATGTGCTCCCGGGAGCACCTACTCCACAGACAACTCTATCGCTGGCACTGTGGAAACTGTCAACGGATGAACATTTCGAGGAAATTTCGCGCAAATTTCAGTTGCCATGGTCTCTTTGCCAGCAGGTAGTGCGTAGTTTCTGGCACATAATCTCGGACAACTATGAAAGTTTCATCAAATGGCCCAATTCTTTGGAGGCACAGCAATGCACGTTGCAAGGATTCCAAGGTGTTCCACAGCTCAGCTGCTTTCAGGAGCTTTTCGGTATTATAGCCTTGAAACGAGTGGACATCTTTATGGAGAGTGAACACGCCGAGGTAGCAGTTGTCCTGCAGCTAATCTGCAATGCAGAAAACAAGATTATCGACTGCTATGTTGAACTGGAGCAGGATTACACTTTTGAGGAGTCGCCCATAGGACAAACTCTGGCACTCAACCCACGTACAATGCCAGCAGGTAGTTACCTCATTGGCAGCACAAGTTTCCCTCTCAAATCCTACTTAATACGTCCCATTGAAACGGAATGCTTTCGCAAGGACACCGTATTTAACGGTCTGTTAAAGCCAGCATTTGAATTGGCTGACAATGTTGTCGACACTTTAGCACGGCGATTTCACACTCTTTATGCACTGGAGGCACGTGATCTGAATGAAGTGCGACTCATTGTGGAAAGTATTTGTGCCATGCACAATCTGTGCATTGATTTCCAGGATAACTACTTGGAGACGGACGTTGGCGGGCAACAAAAATTTAGCTGGGGTGGAGTACTCTCCGGACCTAGAGGCAGCGAGAAGGATGTCAAAGGACTACGTCGACGGGTGGAGCTGCTCGATGCATTGGTAAACACAGAGGGGGAATAGAAATAAAACAAAGTAAAATAAATACGTGAATTGCAAATAATTTCTTCAAACTCAATAATCGGTTATGCTTATCGATAGCTTGACACATCAGAGGGTAGGTGCTGCGATTTATCGTTAAGCGCATGCTGTTACTAGCGATAGTTTGATAGCCGCTGACCACTCTTCTGCAATAATCGATAATATTTCGTTGTCTGTGACAGCATGTGACAACTCTGCTGCAATAACAAAACAAATGCACGTGCGTGACAATTTTGTTTAATTTAAATAAAATACTTCAACAAAATGGATACACATGATATATTTAAACAATTAACAGCAGGTGTTCGTTTTACCAAAAAGCGTACGGTATGTTGAATCCTACTAATGGAAGTACACGTTTAAATGGGAATTATTTACAGGCGCCCTCAGCAAACACAAAGTTTGCACACATTATAAAACAGGATACGGAGGATATTAAACCGGATACCAAGTCAGCCAAAGTGCCAAAGCTATCAGAGGAATGCACAGCAACTACACAGTTTCGATTACTTGCTGACGCTGTCGGCACTCCGGCAAATGAGCCCAAACGTAAGAAGGTTAAAAAGGAATTGTCATCGGAGCAGTTGGAGCAACAGCAGCGTGTGGAGCATATCAGTTCCCTGCGTAAGCAGCACAGCATAACAGTGCTGGGCAAGGCTGTGCCAGCGCCCATTACCAGCTTTGACGAGCTGAATTCCGCAGAGTACAATCTGTTGCCGCGTCTCAAGGAGAACCTCTTGTCCTATGGCTTCCCACAGCCGACGCCTATTCAAATGCAAGCACTGCCCGTGCTGCTCAAGAATAGAGCTCTAATGGCCTGTGCACCAACTGGATCAGGTAAAACCCTAGCCTTTCTCACGCCCATCATCAATGGACTGCGTAGCCACAAGACAACTGGATTACGTGCGCTTGTGCTTGCACCCACCCGTGAGCTGGCCCAGCAAATCTATCGGGAGTGCATAGAGCTAACGAGATCAACGGGTCTGCGCACGCACTTCATCAGCAAGGTGAGCGAGGCACGGCAGCAACATGGACCGGATTGCAAGCAGAAGTACGATATATTGATATCCACACCGAATCGTGTGCGTTTCCTGCTGCAGCAACAGCCTCCACTGTTGGATTTCAAGGGCATTGAATGGTTTGTGCTGGACGAAGCTGATCGACTTATGGAGGAGGGACAGAACAACTTCAAGGAGCAGCTGGATGACATCTACACAGCCTGCACACATGCCCAGAAACGTGTGGCCTTCTTCAGTGCCACCTACACGGTGCCCGTGGCCAAATGGGCCTTGAGGCATCTCAAAAATCTGGTGCGTGTGACAATTGGCGTGCAGAACAGCGCAACGGATACAGTGCAGCAGGAGCTGCTCTTTGTGGGCTCCGAGAGTGGCAAACTGCTGGCGGTGCGTGAAATGGTCCGACAGGGATTGCAGCCACCAGTGCTGGTCTTTGTGCAGAGCAAGGAGCGGGCGAAGCAGCTGTTCGAGGAGCTGCTCTACGATGGCATCAATGTGGATGTCATCCATGCGGAGCGGTCGCAACATCAGCGCGACAATTGTGTGCGCGCCTTTCGCGAGGGTCACATCTGGGTACTCATCTGTACGGAGCTAATGGGACGCGGTATTGACTTCAAGGGCGTCAATCTGGTCATCAATTATGACTTTCCGCCGACAACCATCTCCTACATTCATCGCATTGGACGCACAGGTCGTGCAGGACGTCCCGGACGTGCCATTACCTTCTTTACCCAAGATGATACGGCCAATTTGAGAAGGTAACAGAGTGTTCAATAAACTTCAATATCCAACTAATCAGGTTCCATTCACAGCATTGCGCAGATAATTAAGAATTCCGGCGGAACGGTGCCGGAATACATGCTGCAAATGAAAAAGGTGCGCAAATCGGAGGCAAAGATGCGTGCCAAGAAGCCGCTAGAACGCGAGGATATATCCACCAAAATCCGACCGGAAAAGCTGCCGCTGCCCATGAACCTGGACAAACCGCAGCAAAAGCCACAGCCAAACGGTAAAGCTTCCAAGCAAGCAAAGAAAAATAAATCCGAGACCAATTCAAAAAATGATAAGCAAAAGAAAAAGAGCAAAGATAGCTCAAAAGCTAAAATCAAAAAGGACAAAAAAAGTAAATAATGTTAAGAAATAAATTGTTTTATATAAATTAAGCAAATATATATATTTATTATATTAACAAAGGATTGCTTAAAAGTAAATGGAAGTTTGTTAAAAAAAACAATTTATCTTAAAAGGATGCTACAAATTAAAATGGAAATTCATTCAAGAAAATATACTTAGATTCTTCATCTTGATGAAAAAGACTTTTTAATTAAAATCCAATATCATTTATGAAAATATACATTCTTCATTTTAACATAAAGATTTTTAAATTTAGCATAGAGTTTTGTTTATGAAATTAACAGTTTTTCAGATAACTATTAAAAAAAGATTTGTTCCAATAGTTACACCCTATCTTGTTATCTTTATTTTTATTTGTATTAAGAATTAAAAGCAACTATAAAAACTAAAAAAAAAAAAAATCGCAGAAATGTGTTTTTTTTTTGCAAAATAAAATATGATTTTTAAATTTGTCAAAACATTTAATTGAATTAAAAGCAATGATACTTAAATTTAAGATTTGTATATTCCTCATTTTAAGAAAATGACGCATCATTTTTAAATGAAAATTCATTCAAGAAAAAATATATGTTTTCTTATTTCAATAAAAAATGCTTACAATTTACATGGAAATTCATTAATAATGCGTTCACTTAAATTTAAAAATAATTAAAAGATCCAAATAAACCATTCATTTCAAAAAATATAACTATATAACTATTCTCATAGTTCCCGCTGAGTGTCATACAAGCATATCAAGTCTTTTATAATAATACTATCTATCTATATACATATGTATATCTTTAACAAGTATATTAGGATTTGTTTTGGATTTTTTGCTCTTTTTTGTTGCGTTTGAGGCGTGGAACAATTTTACCCATTTCATGTCCACGAATGTGAGCCTGTAGTTGATCTTTCCTGCCGAATTGTAAAACGCACTTGGTGCACTTGAAGGGATTTTCGCCCGTATGAATCCTGACATGCCGCTCAAGATCTCGACGGCGGTTGAAGCCTTTCGGACAGGGAGTGCACTTATAGGGACGATCGCCGGTGTGAACACGCAGGTGAGCCTTGAGATCATAGTTCCTGCAAAATGATTTCGTACACTGGTTACATTTGTATGGTCCTTCTCCAGCATGTACGTAAATGTGTGCTTTCAAGTTGGACTTTTGGCCAAAGGCCTTTGGACAATGTGGACACTTATGTGGACGCTTTTCATTATGCACTTGAATGTGATCTCTGGCATGGTGGCTCTGGGCAAAGACCTTGGGGCAATAGGGACATTCGTAGGGACGCATTCCAGTGTGAGTGCGTATGTGTCCTTTGAGAGTATCGATTCTGCTGAAGGACTTTGGGCATTCCGGACACTTGTGTGGACGTCCTGTTGTTGGTGTTTTGTCGGCGAATCCTTTGCTGCATGATTTCTTGTCCATCAGTTCATCTATTTCAAATTCATCTTCATCTACACTGAAGTCAGTGTAGTTGCTGCTGTCAGATTCCAAATCCTTGCTAAGATCTACGTAGCACTTGCGCTGAGATTTGCGAACAGGATTGCGATTTGAAGTCTCTTCCTCCTCCTCAAATCCGGCAAATGGCGGAGACATATTCTCTTGAAAGTTTTCCTCCTTGGTGGGTTTCTTTTGAATCTCCTCCTGCTTTGGTTCTTCAGATGTGTTTGGTGTCTGCTTGGGAGATTCCTTCTCTTCGAATTCGTCGGTACTTTCGTCTAGCTCGATCTTGATGCAATCTCTGCTGGGAAGATCCCAATCTTCTGCCTCGAGCAAATCACAAAAGTCAGCATCCACTTCCAGTTCCCGCTTCTCCACCTTCAAGGTCAGCAGCTTGTAGCTCTGTTCGTACCTGCGCTTAAACTTGAACGCTCTCTCTGCATCCAAGGAACACTCCATGCATATCATCTTTGGCAATTCATCGTCGATTTTTATCTTGCACTCGGCGCATTCGTTCAACATTTCTGCCAAACTAATTTCCTCTTCATTATGCATCTGGGCGAATATATCAACAAGTGTGACGGATTCGCACAGACAAACGCGACATATCTGCTCCATACTTCATCAAAATAATACTGTTACAATTTAATGTTAATAATATTAACTGGTTAAAAAAACCACAAAAATATCAAATTTATTCATCCGATACAATCAACAGATTGTTGTTGTTGATTGTTCTAATTGGGGCTGCCACCCTACAAAATTTTCCGATCTGGCAACTTGTTCTAATTTAATAAAAAAAATTTAGTTGCAACTACGAAAATTCAACAAAATTGAAATTTTTCTTATTTTTGAAGCTAGAATTTTTTATATTTTTGCAGAATTTTTGTTGGAATTTTTTCGATTTTATGAATTTTTTTTTTTTAATTAAATTTTTAATTTCTCTCCCCTTGGGTTGACGAGCTTCATAAATTTAAATTTGCATCAAAATTTTAATTAATTTCAAAGTTATAGCATTTTAAAATTAGGATAAACTGAAAGTTAAAATTTCCAGATAGTCGATGTTTCTCGACGTATCGATACAATTGCAAATACAATCGAATGCAACTGCATTCGATATTTCCTGCCAACTTGCAATACGTTCAACATCTCCCGCCCATAATCGATAGTTGACTCTTTTAAATATTTGAATTTGGCCCATTTTAAATGAAATATAATTTCATGTACGTGGTTTTGTATTTATGTATTTTATTATACATATTTACGATATCTTATTGATTATTTATTTACTGTGCAGCTATTTACTTTTTTTGTTATTATTTTATTTACGAGTTTCGTGTGTGAGTGTTTTAATCTTAATCCTAATATATAAATTAGTGTTTTTTCAGTTAAATGCTATTCTTAAGTTTTATGTGGAAGCAAACTTTAAATTTGTTTGCCAGGTTAACAACGTTTTAAATAATAATTAATAATAATCAAAGTGTGTGATAGAAAATAATCAATAAGAATCAAGAATAAATAATGTATGATGTATATAATTTATAAATGTTTGTGAGTTTAAAAAGACAACAACGAAACAAAGTATATATAGTAATAATAATAAATAAAATGCAAGCAGGTCTAGTCTAAATAATATGAAAGCTGCCTTTTTGTTATTATTTCGAGTTGGTTTCTTAGCAACATGTTGTGGCCTTTAATTATTGGCAGCAGGTACCACAACACTTTACAAATTTCATAAATTTTCGATAGATATTTAAGCATCTTAACTATATTCATACATTTGTTAATTTTTCATTTGAAATAATTATGTACTACCATTAGAACTACAATTCATTGTATGTTTAAACTGTTTTTTAAGCTTGATAAGTTATTGGCGCTTATTTCAAACAACTATTCATTAATTATTATTTGTTAGTTTTTACTTTAGGCATTAATCGTTTGAGATTTTTAAGCATAAATAATTTTCAAATTCGTTACGGGAATTATACACTTATTCACGCCATCATTTAAGTAATTTTATACCTTATACATTTCTCTTTTTATAGCTTAATAATAATATATATATATTTGATTTTCAATGCTTTGTTTTTCGAGAGAATTTCATATTTAAATTAATGTGTATAATGTTCGAGGGGGAAAGGCATGTTAGAAATTTCCATGAAATTTTAACCAACAACAGTGTTTTGTTATTTTTTGTTCATCTTGTTTTGTTTTGATTACAAAGAACATTTAGTATTTGTTAGTAGCTTATTAAATATTACAGTACATGTTTTAGCATATAATATATTTATGGATTCATATTTGTGTGTGTATTGATGAGTGCGTGTGTGGGTGTGTTTATGTGTGTATTCAACTAACGCTAGGCATATTGTTAAAAACGCGCGACACAACAAACATTTTCTCTTTTAACGCGCTACCAATTGAGAAACATTTAACAATTAATTATTAATTATACAATTATGTTTATAATGCTTAGGCTTATCAACTTGTAACCGCTGGAAAAAATTTGGCTTCGATTTGTTATGCAGTTAACTCGTCTGTCGGTCTGTCTGTTTGTTTGTTGTTTCAGTTGTTGTTACTTTAGTAGAAATGCGGCGGCGGCAACGTTTGCGATGGCAGCGCTGTCGTCGTCGGCTTCGGCTCCCATCAGACGACCGAATCCTTGCGTATCCTGCGATTGTTAGCATAAATGTGTGTGTGTTTAAAGTACGAGATGAATACAAAGAAATGACATTATGTTTAGTTAGTTATGAGGATTACAATAGACTATTATAGATCATTCTGTCTAAAACTGTTATCGCACCACATATAATTCTCAGTCTGCGGTGCACGCATAACACCAACGCCGCCACCCAGACGGCGATAGTTCATGCAGCCGCACAGGCGCCATTGATTCGTCTCTGGATCGTACACCTCAATGGTCTTCAAGTAGGCAGAGCCATCAAAGCCTCCCACAGCATACAATTGCCCATTGACGACAGCCAAGCCGACCTGTAAGCGATAGAAATAGTTTTAGTATATATAAATAGCCGCAGATCTGTGATCTTCACTTACGCCACTGCGTCGCGAGGTCATTGCCACAATGGGGCTCCAGGTATTGGTGAGGGGATTGTAGCGCTCAGCGGAGGACAGTTCCATGCAATCATCGCGACCGCCAACGGCATAAATATAATTATTAAATACGGCGCAGCCGAGATGCTTGCGACGGGTCGACATGGGATTAACAGCCACCCACTTGTTTTGCCTGTCACAAGAAAAAAATTGGAGTAAGTGTCAAATAATAAACCAAGATAATATTACAATCAAGTTGCCCGACTATTAGATACCAACTGTTGATGCTGATCAAGAATATATATACTTAATGGACTGTTAATAGACCACTGTACTTTTTTATAAGTATGGGGCCTAATTAAAATAAAAATAAGTAAATGTTACAAACTTTTTCTGAGAACTGTGTTTTTATACGGGCGGACAGACATTATTATAAATCCAATAGCCGCTGTACCATTTGTATACTGAGTTAATAAATGAAAAATTTACCTGGGATCATAGCGCTCCACGGTATTGAGCGGGCATTGGCCATCGGAGCCGCCTATGGCGTAGAGATGGCCGCTAAGGACAGCAACAGCAACGCCTAGACGGCGTGTGGTCATTGGTGCTACCTTGGACCATTTGTTCTCCTTGGGATCATAGCGTTCCACATGATTCAGACACTGCACACCATCCTGACCACCGACTGCATACAAGAAACCATCCAATACGGCAACGCCGACGCTTGTGCGGCACGAGGTGGTAGGCGCCACATCACAGGACCATTGATTGGTCTGTGGATCATATCTTTCGATGCTATTCAAATAGCTTTGACCATCGTGTCCACCGACCGCATACAGTAGATCATTGAGAACGGCAACACCGACGCCACAACGCCGCTTGCTCATGGGTGCAACCATTTTCCAGTCATTGGTCTGAGGATCAAAGCGTTCGACAGAGGCAATGGCATCGCCGGAACACCAGCCACCCACAGCGAACAGCACCTCGCCGCGTCGTGTGGGTTTGCGTGGACGGGTGCGTGGTCCCTGCATCAATGGACGTTCCTGCGGCAGCAGCAGATAGTTTTTGGCCTCATCGACCAGGTCGCGGCAAGCCTCATCTGAGCGTACCAGGAGATCAGAGCCCACAGTGCCGACCAGGAACTTGGGCGAGAGTAGCGGCAAACGCACATGTTGCAACACCTATGTTTACCAATTGAGAACAGTTATAAAAATAGAGCAGCAGAGGATTAGTGAATGAAACTCACTTGTGCCAAGTGCTGTCGCCGTTCAGCGACATTGTACTTGAGCCAGGACATTACGGCATTGAAGACCTGCTCCTCGCTGCGTACGTTGAGCTCATCGCTGCAAATGATGTCCACCAGCTGGCCGACAGGCAGCAAGAGAAACTCTTCGCTCTCCATGACCTCCTGGAAGTTGTGCTGTGTGAATTTGTCGGCAATGCGAAGGAGCTCGCGGCAGGAGTGCGTGTCAGCGAAGGCGCGTATGCCCAGGCAATTGGTCGGATCGAGCTGACGCTTGAGGAATTCACAGCATATATCCTGGATCTCGACCAGTTGTAGCAGGCAGGCGGCTGGCAGTAGCGTCTGCACATTGGACTCCTCCACAATGATGTGGGCGGTGTAGCAAAAGTCAATCAGCAGCTCCATAGCATTCTCATCGATATCCCGTATGGTTACCTCCGTTTGGCGTGACTCCTCCAGCTCGCCAGTGAACATGGCACAAAAATAGGAGCTGCACGCACTTAAAATGACACGATGGGCAAAGATCTTGCGTCCACCCACATTGAGAACCACATCGCAGAGCTCGCGATGTCGACGCAGCATATTCAACTCCGTGAGCGTCACCTTCGGATGCTTCTCGGATGTGTGGGTGAGACGTGCTGGGGACGGTGGGCGTTCGGCACCGCCTGTGCCACCGCTACCGAGGCCAGTTCCTGTGGTGCCCGAACCAGCGGTGGCTGTGGCGGCAGCGCCACTGCCAAGGCCGGTTGAGCCCGGTAGCAAAGGATCGCCCATTCTATTCGCCGCTAAACGCAGCGGGGCGGATGCCCAACCCCACACGGCGTCTATCTAAAATGTTGAACGAAAAAGAAAATGAGTAATTGAACGAATTAAGTTAACTTAATTCGACGCCTTTGCCTTTGACTTCGTCCGTCGCCCACACACACACATGCAATGCATATACAGCGTATCAATTAGAGATGAGTGCGTGTATAACCGCACGTTGTATGACTTCACACGCAATTTATATACAAATTATAATTAAAATATACTAAACACATATATATACTTTTTTGCTACTATGAGAACAACTTATGTTTTGTATTTTTCATAATGTATTACGTTAAAATAGTGTGGGCGTGAGCAAACATTGTCACGGTCTCATCTCTAGTTTGGTAATCTTTAATACCTTTGCGTCTCTGTTATCCACGGATCCAAAGCACGTCCACGGAAACCAGGTGCAGGCGGAAATGTTCGAAAATGCAATTTTGCTGCTTGCTTAAAGAGACATTTGTGCTAAATATTTTTGTATTGCGCGTTTTTAGGTTGCAATCGCTTGCGCAAATGAACAGATTTTGTTTGACACTTGCACAGATATTTTTGTGCCTTGGTGAAAAATCGAACAATTGAAAACAGAGTGGTTTAATTTATATTTTTCAACAGTTAGCGCGTTTGTTTACAGTTTGCGAACAATGCAGGGCATCCGTGAACACTTTAAACATTATTTAAACATGCATATGCACATATTCTTGCACATGAAACACAATTTTTCACGATATTTTTGGACGAAACAGCTATTGTTTCCCCTAAAAACTTGGCAGCAATGGTGTGGAAGGCTGCCACCCGTTCCAAAGGCTGCCACCCTGCAAAATTTTCCTATCTGGCATCATGTACCATTTTATTCCAAACATAAATTAGGTGCAACCACCCAAGAAAATTCACCTTTTTTTAATCTTTAATAATGATAGAATTTTTTAAAATTTTGCAGACTTTTTGTTAGAACTTTGTCGATTTTGTCAAACCTTCATAAAAATGTTTACATTAATTTTATCGAAGTAATTTTATTTAAGTTTTCATCAAATTATAAATTTATTGGAAAAGTTATTGCATTTAAAAATTTGTATTTACTAAAATTTACATTCATCAGTGTGGCTGCACACAGTTGGTTATTATTTTAGCTATTTTTCATAGCAATTTACCAACTAAACGGATCATTGAAATGAACGAGTGTTGTTCAGTGATTAATGAACTAACAATATCTGTTGAAATTTAATGTTTGCATATCATTTTAACTTTTTAAACAAATATAATTAGAATACTTAATATACATGAAATTCATTTGTGCCGCAAGGTTTTCGTTCCGATTTTCGACAACGCTCGGCGTTTTGAACCGAAGGTGGCCACCCAGGAAAAATTTCTGATCTGGTTCGAGTTGTTTACCTAAAAATTGGTACATTTTCAAAAAAAAAAGAAGGTACACTGAAAACATGTACCAATTCTTTATTTTTCTTAGTTGTTAAGCTAGGATTTTTTAAATTTATGAAGAACTTTTACTAGAATTGTAGATGTTTAAAAATTTTTTTAAGAAATAAATTTGTATGTGAAATGGTCTAGATCAGATTTCTAGGTCTGGCAACGTTAAAGAAAATGGCAACTTTTTTCAGAAAGGTGGCAGCGTCTATTAAAAAGCAGTGGAGACTTTCTATGAGTTGTGCGACGAGGAAGCATTTTCCAAATATAAAAAAAGCTATTAAATAGTGCAAATTAATTTATAAATTTAAGTGCAACGTATATATAACTAAATATAACAAACGCATGCAAATAAATATCAGTAAATAAGGCAAATTCAAGCAGCAAATTCGAGTGACGCAAAAACCACATACACACACATTGGCAGCCTCATTTTTTTTTTTAGAAAGTACGTGAGAAAAAAACAAGTTTGGTTGTGTGTGTACGCATGTCGAGTGGAGAGTAGCGGAGACTTTTTGTTTCTGTTTAGCGAGCGACACAATTAATTGTGGATGGCTTACAACACAAACAATATAAAAACAAAAGCAGATAATGTTGATTGTTACACAGGAGCAGAAACAACAACAACAGCAGCAAGATCTATTAAAGCAGCAGCAGCAGCGAGAAATGCATGTACCAGCAACAAACGAGACCATCAAGTACAACAATTGCATTGGATATTGAAATTTGTGCGACGGAAGGAGAAAAAGCAAAAACAACAGCAGCTAGCAACAACAATTTTCGACGATTGGCAGCCATATTTACAACTACAACCACAACCACAACAACAAATAATACAAAAGCGCGATCCACGATATTGTAAAAAAGATACGTGACAAAAATTCGAGAAGAGCAAGACGAAGACTGAGTATGAAATTAGTTTGAATAAACAACTATTATAAAAAAAATACAAAGAAATAAACAAAGTGTATTACATAAAAAAAACTGAAATTAAAAATAGAAAAACAAAACAAAAAAACAAAATATACGAAATATTATGGAAATTGCTCCTATATTTAATACCGCCGTCGTCGCAACAGCCGCCGCTGCCACAGCCTCTACGTCGACGTCACAGCACAAGCAGCGACAGAATCGCTCTGCTGCTGCAGCAGCCGTTTTTGCCTCGTGCAAAGAAAGCAACAACAATCCAAATGATAACGGTAAATTAGCACACAAAAAATAGCAATACAATTTCATAATAAGGCATTGATAATAATATTAATTGCATTAATAACAAAACAACACAAAATTTTGCAATAGAATTTGCTGGCAATTGCACAAATAGCAATTGCACAGTGTGTGTGTGAGAGAGAGAGAGGTTATAGTTGGTCTCCCCACCACATTCACTCTCTCTCTCTCTTTTGCTCTCTCGCTGCTTGGTTTTATTTGTATTTTTATCTCTCCGCCTCAGTAGTTTTCCACGCGCGCAGTTGCAGCGCAGTCGTCGCCTGCAGCAATAGTCGAAGGCAGGTCGCTGAACTAAGCCCCTGTTCCACCCACCGAGCTCGCCTTTAGTTCAGTTTTTAGAGGCCAAAGCATGAGTAGTAATAAATAGTGTGTAATTGTGAATATTATTATTATTTTTGTTTAGACATTTTGTTGTTGCGCAATTTGCAGATCATTGGCCCAGCTGTGATCATAATAAGTACATACATAAGAGTCTCTACCAATACAATGCGAGAATACGTACTATCAATGATTAATCAGCATTTTTTTCAAGGTGCTCTCTATTAAGTATTTGAAACTGAAACTGCAGACAAGTTGGCAACAAATAGCACTTCAAGGTCGACTATAGGTTTCTTTTTGGTTATTTAATTAGCATATTGGTACATACTGTAGCTGTACTACTGTATCAGTACTATGTTCTTCAAAGAAAATCGATCACATTTGCACTCGTCTTTATTATTATGTTTTTTATTATCGATATCCCAATAAGATTTTTATTTATTTGTCACATTTGATATATTTTTTATTTTCTGGTACATTGAGTCGGTATTTTCAAAATTTTAATTTAATAAAAATTTTATATTAATGTTAAAAAACAAGTGGGAAAGGCTATAGTCGAGATCCAGACCATAGGATACCCGTTACTTATTTCATTTGGTTACTCTATCTCTTATAGTCTCTGAGATCCTTTTGTTCAAACAGACGGACAGACAGACAGACGTTTTAGACGCTGTTTATGCTGATCAAGAATATATATACTTTATAGGGTCGGAGATGCCTCCTTCTCCCTGTAACATACATTCCAACGAACACAATATACCCTTTTACTTATTTTTTAAGTAACGGGTATTAATATTCAAAATATTCTTATAAGGTGACAACCGTGTTTGTAGGTAGCAATTGCAAATCCTTAAAATCGATTACATTTGTACTTATCTTTATTATATTTGCTATCGATAACTAATAAGGATCCTAACTTGATTAAAGTGCTTAATAAAAACAGCAGTAAACATGGAAATTAATGTTAAGGATAGAATAAAGGTTAATTAATTGAAAAATTTGTCTTATTTTTGCTTATCTAAACATTTTGTGTATTTTCATAATTTTCCAAAGTCAATTTGGCGGTTCTCGCATCGCTGACTTTGCAAAAGGTGCTCAACATCAACAATATTAATAACAACCACCACCACAACAACAACTGCAACAATAATAATAATAATAATGGCACAAGAAGTGATAGTGTGTCGTCTTATCAACCACTGTCAGCGGTTACAAAAGCAACACCAATCAAGGCAAGCAAGCAACACGAACAACAACAACAACAACGACGACACTCTGATAACGAAACTGAGAATGATGTATTAAATCAATTGCTAAAAACGGGCGCGGTATTTACAGCGGCAACAGTTGCTGTCACGCCCAATGGCATCAGTGCGCCCATTGCCATTGAGAAGAGGACGCAGCATAAGCAACAGCAACAACAGCAACATCAGCAACAACAACAGCAGCAACAACAACAGCAACAACAACAGCAACAACATGCAAATAGCGCACAAAAACAACGCCTCAATTCATCCATATCATCAACAAATTCAAGCACATCAACCAACTCCTTTACGGCCAATAGCTATGGCAGCTCCTGTTCCTCTACCGAGGATCCCATGGCGGCAACAACATCAGCAGGCAGATCAGCAACATCTTTTAAATCGTCCAGCATTAAATTGCCAGAGAAATCGAAAATTCCGTCCGATATACTCGACGATCTGGCCAGTCGCTTTATCATCAATGTGCCGGACATGGAGCTAAATAATTTAATACGCATTTGCTTTCAAATTGAGTTGGCCCATTGGTTCTACTTGGACTTCTTTTGTGCCCCCGAAGATTCCGAACAACAGCAGCAAAAACGGAAGCTCCCCGTTGTTGGCATCAAACAATTTGCCGTGCAGCTTTTTCAGGTAATTGAAAATATATTGTGCATACTTTAAACAATTTATATATTATTTTATTTCTATTTATGTACAGCACATTCCCTTTCTGAACAAGCATTTTGGCACTGTCGATCAGATATTGGAGGATTGGAAGAGCTATAAGGTATCGGTTCCCACATATGGGGCTATACTTGTATCAGAGGATCTCAATCAATGTCTGCTGGTGCAATCATATTTTGCTCGCAACTCTTGGGGATTTCCCAAGGGAAAAATCAATGAGAATGAGAACGAGGCACATTGTGCTACTAGGGAGGCAAGTATTAAATGCTAGTAACTGTAAATAGGGACTTCAAGCTCTGACTTAATCATTAAAAGCCATTATACCTTGTTTTGTGATTCTTAAAGGACTCAGGATATAATAATCACAGACTTTTATTCTTCCGAATTCCATAACAATAATTATAGAAACTAAGATAAAAAGAAGGCGCAGTTTAAAAATTAGAAGAAATTAAGTTCATTAATATTGGAAAAGTTAGCTTTAAGTTTTTCGCCTCCGGTTGAATTGGCTTTTTTTTAAATACGGTCAATTTATTCTAAATTATTCTAGATAAATGGTACAGTAAAATGTTATAATTTTTCTCGTTGTTCCTTTATTATGTTAATAAGCGAGCGATTTTTATAAAAACATTTTATTTTCATTTTTTTTTTTAAATTAAATTCTTTCTAATTTTCGTTTCCTAATTACATGTGTCCTAGTTTTGTGGTCCTAAATGTTTCCTAAATTTAAATTTTTCTTAGAATTATTTGACAATATTTTTATAGTTAAACATTAAAGATTTAGAAGACAATCGAAAGTTGCTTAAGGAAATGCACTTAAATACAATCCACTTGAATAATTAATAAATATAAATTAAATTTTGTTGCATTTTAATAGGTTTATGAGGAGACCGGCTTTGACATCACGGACAAGATTGATGCAGATGATTATATTGAGGCATATATCAACTATCAATATACACGATTGTATATAGTGCGCAATATACCGTTGGATACACAGTTTGCGCCGCGCACGCGCAATGAGATTAAGTGTTGTGATTGGTTTCGCATTGATGCATTGCCGGTCAATAAGAACGATGCCATATCAAAAGCCAAGTTGGGCAAGAATTCCAATTCCTTCTTCATGATCATCCCATTTGTGAAGCGGCTCAAGAAGTGGGTGAACGATCGACGTGCTGGCATTGAGCCACCAACGCGTCGTCGCAAATGCTCTGGACAGCAGAGTCCTAAATCCATTTTAAATTCAGCAACATCAGCATCACCCACAATGCTAACAAACAACAACAATGGCAGCTGCAAGAAGGAGCAACAACGTGTTGCATTGCGACGACAGCGACACAAGTCGATGGGGGATTTGGATGGTGTTAAATTGAACAATCTCAATGGGAAGCCGAGTGGAAATGGAGGTGCCAATGGTTGTGTTGTTGGCGGTGGTTGTGGCATACTCCCTGCCGGCAACATGTGCAATGGCAATACCAAGCGCAATAGCAATACTAATAACAACAACAACAACAAGCAATTGAATGTCGCTGCGGGCAGCAATACAATAACAACAGCAACTACAACTCCAACAGCAATTTATCAGCCAGTGACAACAACATTAGCAGAAACACCAACAACAGCTGCAACAATTGGTACAAGCAAACGTCAACTGTTTCATAGCCAAAGCCAAAATGATGCCCAGCAGCCGGCAAGCAATGAGAAGGTAAGCAATGGAATGATTGCAAATAATGCCGAAAATGCTAAACCCAAGCAATTGCAGATTGTCAGCTCCTTTGATTTGATACGAAAGGAAAAGCAGCAGCAACTGAAAGCGGCCAAGGCTCAAAAGCAGCAGCAGCAACAACAACAGCAGCAGCAGCAGCAACAACGCTCACGCGCCAAATCGCAAAGTGATAAGCAAAGCAATCAACAGTTGGTTGTTAAAAGCATTTTAAGCAAACATAATACACAACAGCAGCAGCAACAACAGCAGCAGCAGCAGCGACAGCAGCCTCAACAATCGACGCCAACAACAGGCATCGATTTGATTGCAATGCTGACTGCAGCAGCCGCAGCCCAAAAGACAACAAATCCGGAGCAACAGCTGCGTCCACGGCCTGCTTCGGCATCACTCAACTCACCAGCTGCAACTGTTGCTGGCGCACTCAACTCGAGCACAATGCCAATGCCAGAACCTCAAACACTCCAGAAATTGGAGCGTATGCCATCTGGCACAAATCTGCGCACTTTGAAGCGAGCGCAATCACAGCAACCGTTGCAAATACAACAGCAGCAATTGCAGCAGCAACACCACCAGCAGCTACTGCTGCAGCAACAACAATTACATCATCAACAACAACAGCAGCAAGGGCCACTTAACTTTACGCCCAGTTTCAATTCGTGGACGAATTTCTCATTCACCAAAAATTTTATAGCAAATGTATTTTGCTAATTCTGTTTCTCAGACACTTTTCAAAATTCTCCTTCTGTTTGCATTTTTTTAAGTCAAAAGGCCAGCATCTAGGCAGCATTAAGAACCGTTAAATAGTCGCTAAACAATATTAAAATTTTTTAAGTTTTTTAAAGTTTTCATGGATCTCTCGAAGCGCAGATTTTCGAGATGCATTTTTCAATATTGAATGAACACATTCAACATTTATTTGTAAATAGCAAGAATTGTATAAAATTTTGTAATTAACGTTAAAACATTTTCATACCAAAAAAAGCAGGAAGAAAAAATGTATGAAGCAAAGAAATATTGATTCTTAGATGGGGAAAAATAAGAAAGATGAGAGTCTTCCGCTCCAGCAAAAAAACACACGTCATATTGTATAAATTCAGGCAAAATTAAATTTTTTATATATGTAGAAGGTAAAAGATTGCAGAAAATGAAGAAAAGATAAAGCAATGGAAAGGAAAAACACTTTTTAAGTACAGTAACGATATGATACGATATACGATTCTTTAAAATAATTATATTATTTTAGATTGTTTTTATTTCTTGTAAGCAAAGAAGTGAATGAAGCAAAGTATCCTTCGAATTAGAGTTTCAGCTAAGTGAAAAGATTATGATGATAAATGATAGAGAAAGAATAAGAAACGAAACGATGAAGAAAAGAAAAGAAAGCGTAGCTTTAAAAAGCCCAACGTTCAGTTTTCTATAATTTTCCTAATTGTAGATTTGTTTATTGTGCATGAAACAATGAACTTTTTATACAACAACTATAACTACAAGAATAAAGAAAAGATTAAACAAATATGTGTGGCAAAGAGGCAAATACAACTAATGTGCAACATGTCTTGCATGACTTTCTGCCCCGCCCCGGCCCACCACACACAACACAGCCACACAACAATTAAGATGTAATGCAAAAGAGCAAAAAATACAAATAATAACGAGTGTAAATAATTAATTGTGATATAGTATTTCTTAGCACAATTGTGATCTTAACAAAACGGCTAGCTACTACGACTACAACTATTATTACATAACATACATTACATACATACATACACAACATACATTACATAACAAACGAACCGAACAAGAGTTTTTTATGAGAAATTTTAATATAATTCAATTGAGGAACTTGTCAGTTGCCCCCAAAAAGACAGCTTAAACAATGTTTAAATATTGGGGGAATCCAGCGACTAATTAAGGAGGAGGGGGGCAATCTCAGGCAGGCATATCCAAGAAACAAGAAAGTAGATAACATGAGAGAACTCTGTGACCACTCTAATAAATTTCACGAATTTAACAAATACCATTTACTTAATTTAAACAAATTTAAACCTGATAAATTGTCTTCTCAAATGCTGCCTATAGACTGGCCTTTATTATGGTTCTAAAAATTTTTCTTTAGCATTTCCCCCACTTTCCCACTTTAACTTTTTACAAATGACTTTTAAAGCTTTTTGAAAAGCCATATTAATTTTGTATTTTGAAATTAATTATTTTAATTTATGCAGATTTTCTTTAAAACTATTATGATTTGCATTATGATTTACACAATTGAACAGCAATAAAACTGTTCAAAGCGTCAGACAAATGTGCAATGAAATTTACACTTAAATGTAACTGTTTTACCATATATTACTTTAATTTTGATTTCTCTTCAACTTTATGCAATTTCATTGCTCATTTGTTTGCGCACAAAAACAAACAAATAAACAAAACATTATAAAATTGCAAAGAATATCAAATAATAAACAATAGCAACAACAACAAAACTTATTTGTCAAACAAAATCAAAGAAATTGCATCGAAAATTGATAAATTGTATTAACTACAGATTTAAACAATAACCCAAAATTATAATGATTATGTTTATGTTTATGCTGAATTGTGCAACATGAAAGCGAAAGCTTTTACGATACTACGAGTATACCTACATAAAATATTACACATACAAATATATACTTATTTAGTTTATGTTTCACAAATCAATAGACATTGCAAATAGTTAAATATAGTCAACGGGCTGCTGGATATATTCAGTTAAACCTAAAAAACCACAAGAAACCGACAACAAACCATTAAGTTTATCTTTAAGCAAACAAATCTGTAAAATTACTTGGGCCATTTGAAAATTTAACGACCGTTAATGTAAAAGTCTATACATACATACTTCAATAATTGCCACTCTACAAATTCTACACTTGCCGTAGATTAAGTCGTAGTTCGTATCGCGTGCCCAAGTAACACCGACCTATGTATGCTATGCATTTTCATCAGTTTTTCACAACTTTACAACGACGTCCAAAAAAAGTAAATACTAATATATCAAAAGAAACAAACAAATACAATGGCAATTTGTAGACTTTAATGTTTAAACTAAAACCGAACCAAGCGAAGTAAAGTTAACGCAGATTTCATCCAATCGAGAACAAGAACAACGCAACTTTAAAATACAAATTACTCATATATAATAGTTATTCCCCCACCACTACCTCCCCACAGCTCCCGTTTCCCATTTGTGTGCAACTCAAAAACAATGGCAATATTTTCAACAAATTCTGGCAATAAAAACTGTATTAAAATTTTATTTTGTACTCCCGAGAAACCGCAACAGAAATTGTGTTTTTATTTACCTAGATAATGGGATTGATAAAAATGGGGCACATCATTATTACTAACAAAAACTGTTAAAACAAGAAAAAGCAATTTAAATTTTTTCTAAAGAATCTACACTGCGGTAAATTTAAATTATACACAGGTCTGCCAACTTCTTAGAGAAAAAACTGGTGTTTTTCTATGACTGTTTTTTGACTTTGAAAAATAATTTGCCCAACGGGTGACGATCTTCCAACCTTCATTGATGTGTTCATTTTTATTTGATCTAATTTCGAACTTTGTTGGATATGTCATAATTGCTTTTATTGCTCTTTTAAACAAAGGTTTCTTTATAAGTTTAAATCGCGCACCGTTTCGATAAAATCGAAATCTGAAAATAGTCAAAATCCCACGTTCTCGCGGCGTCCTTTTAAATTGGGGCTGCCAGCTTATTCTAGTTTAATAAAAAAAAATTTAGTTGCAACCACGAAAGTTCAACTAAATTAAAAATTTTTTTTTTAAATTAAATTTTTAACTTCTCTCCCGTTTGGTTGACGATCAAACCTTTTTTAAAAATTATATATATATTTTTTTTAATTTCGAGTTTTAAATTTTTATTAAGATGTTAATTAATTTCAAAGTTATTGCATTTTAAAATTTGCATAAACTAAATTTGGAAATAACTAACCTAAGGAGGAGCAATCATATGTATGAGGAGCAAGTCTGTTAATGTAATCAAAGTGGCAACGCCAATACGAAAAAACGATTACCCACTGTTATCGTTTTTATTCTGCATTTTATTCTCTTCTGCGATTTTTCGTTGGTCGATTAAAAGTGCAAAAAATTGCTAAAATTGAGTTTTTAATAATATAGATTAAGTTGAAATAGTTGCTTAACAAAATGGTACGTAAATATGTGTGTGTGTCAGCAGCTACAAAGCAATGCAAATATCAATATTTGTACAACTTCACGCGGCAGAAGTTTTTGCTGACGTGAATTGTACGTGTGAGTAAAGGTGTTCACCGTGTGTATGTGTGTGTGCGTGTGTGTCTGCATATATGTTTTAAAAGCGGCCGCGTCACAAATTGCATGCCGAATTCTCGATTTTCCAATATACAATCAATGTGCTTGAATAACAAATATAATTTTAATTGCAATGCTCTTCTGTGCAGTCGCTTGCGGAATGGATAACGGGAAGAATGGCGCGACCCAACCAGTTAGATCCTGCTGGCGGTCCAGAGCAGCCCTGGTATCTCAAATATGGCAGCCGAGTGCTGGGCATTGTTGCCGCCTTCTGTAAGTATTAAATACATATTTTTATGAGCCACCCACAATAACACAATAACACAATAACAACAATAAGAAAAAGAACATTTACAGTTGTTACTACTTGCATCGATTTTTTATTATTCTAATGGGCCTTGCATGTTATCTATTCGTAATACATGTATGTGTGTGTGTGTGTGTACATCTGAGAATGTTGTGTTTGTGTCTGGGCCACTCACCCAATACACCCACAAGACACAGCACGCACACTCGCTCACTCGCTCGCTCGCTCTTCGACCTGACATTGATAAAGACAAAAGGAAATGCTACAAAGGATACAGAAATGTTATCCTGTGTATGTGTCGATATGTGCCCAACACACGCACACATACAGTTAATCAAGCAATTGTTTTGACAACAAAAATTGCACATGACTGTTTCTTTTTATTTTTAAAAATCGTATTTACTTTCTTTGATTTTTTAATAAAAAACCATCAAACTAAGAAATTTTATAAAATCAAGAAATGGTTTTGGTTTTGTAAATTTTATATATGTCAAAACATTTACTTGGCGAACTATAATACATATTTCTCATAAAGTTGCCATTCATTTCGCATGCTTCTTTTTTTTTATTATTTATTTTTATTTTATCAGTAACATTTTCTCTCTTTTTTTATTGCTTTGTGGACTCCCACATTTTTTCTCGCGCTCTCTTTTTTCTACTTCCGTATTTCTCTTTGTCTTGTGTTATTTTGCATAACAAAAACCCGCATTTCGTTCACTCATATTGTGATTTAATAATATATATATGTTCTTGTTACTATGAGATTTTCAAGTTTAATGACAGCGAATTATTTACTAAAAATAATCAGTATAAAACACTGCTGATTCAAATGGTTAGCGGCAAAGAACAATATACAAACAATTACATGTATGAAAATAATTGTTGTAATATATTGAGCTTGGTTCTCAAATTCATTTCAAATTTTCCTTATCACCAAACTTATAAAAAAAACCATAAAATTTAATGGAAATAATTTTACTATGAGAACAAAAATTTGTGGGCTTCAAGTTTAACGAAGCTTAAATACCCTTTAAAAATTTTTTTTACTCTATGAGAGAAATCTCTAATAAAAAAGCTTATTTATTTTAAAAAGTTAATCATCATTTTTGCAGCTTCCTTAAACCGGTTTTTGCTCACGTAAACCAAAACTTTACTTTATAAATCAGCTTTTGTTGAAAGCCGCTCACATCTTAGTACCTGAGTTCATTGAGATCTGTACCGCAATAACCTCAGAATTGAGATCAGTTTACCTGAGAAACTAGTTTATACACTCTGTTATTAGAATACCCCAGAATATAATTATATTTGATAATTTTAAAACATTAGAATAATGTGTGGTAGCATATTACTAACAATTTATGTATTCAACACAAACTGGCTCAATTAACAGGTTAAGACATTTGTTTACCTTGTTTTACAACTGTTATCAGTCGACTTTAAGTTCTTTCTGCTTTCAGCTGATAACATATTTAAATGTGATGCGGGTCTAGGAATTTTGTAGAAATTACTATACTAAAGTTTGACTTATCTCTTCTGTGTAGATAGATTATTGGCTTATAGAAACAAGAAGACAGACAGACAGCCAGTAACAATGTGTTCTATATGCTCTATTCATTCGCTCAGTTGCTCCAATTTGAACAAGTGTTTTCGCTTATTTTGTCACGCTGCTGTAGTCTGTTTAGCGCCTTTTTTTTATTGGATTTTATTATTCTCTCTTTTTGTTTATTTTATAACAAATAAAAGAACGCAACCTTGTAGCAAATTTAGCATTTGGATGAGTCAACTTCGTCGATTAGATAATGCTTGAAATGTTTTAAAGCTGAGCAAAATGAGGCCAAATGTTGTAGGTGTTTTTTGTTTGCAAGGATTGACTTTTTAATACCTGTTATTCGAATAGTTTAAACAAATATATTGCTTAACAAATAATTCTTTTTTTTTTTTTTATTTAAAAGTAACGAAATAAAACTTATTTAAGATTTTCAAATTAAAGTAATGAAATAAAAGTAAATAAGTAATCTTTAATTCCGATTATTGGATAAAATTAATGCGCTTATTTATGTTGAGAATGTGGAAACGCCCCTTATTTGGTTATGTTTTTATAGGTCGACTGGTTTATGATCTTTTTTATTTTGTATGTAATTACGCCCACTTTTTTTTAATGCTTAAAAACCCCGTTTGCATTTAAATCTTTATCTGTAATAGATTATGAATATTATACGATATAAAGCATATTAGTTAAACACAAGCTAATACTCTTTCTTTATCTCTAATAGATTATGAATATTATACGATCTAAAGCATATTCGTTAAACACAAGCTAATACTCTTTCTTTATCTCTAATAGATTATGAATATTTTACGATTTAAAGCATATTCGTTAAACACAAACTAATACTCTTTCTTTTTCAGTTGCCATATTGTTTGGTCTGTGGATGATAATCTCAATTATCGTACTGAACGTAAAATGCCTTGTCGCTGGCATAATCCAAATGGCAGCAGGATTTGTGGTGATGGCGCTGGAAGCGCCTTGTTGCTTTCCCTGCATCGATCAGGTTGACCAGGTGGCTACCAAGATGGAAACCAAGCCACTGTACTTCCGAGCAGGTCTCTACTGCGCGTGAGTAGCCACATGTATACCCTGTAAAGTATCTTTTAATAATTAATTCTCCTATTGGTTAAATTCTAGATTGGCTGTGCCTCCCATTTTTATGTGCTTTGAATTGGCAAGTGTGTTCGGGAGCGGCTTGATCTTTGCCACTGGTGTTGTTTACGGCATGATGGCGTTAGGCAAAAAGTGAGTATTGTCTAAGGACTGAGCCCATTTAACCAGCTAGTTGGCTAGGCAAAGTCTGTTATTCTGAAGCGAAGTGGAGTAACGAATACAAAAACCCACTGAATGCTAATCGAAACAATGTTCTCTCTATTCCTTCACGTGCTTGCGCTGTGATTACGCTTACAATTGTAACAAATGTTATCTAACACAACAATATATAAAAAAAAAAATAAAATAAATATAACATTAGAGCTTCGCGTGAGGACATGGCCGCTGCGGCCACATCGCCCACACAAATGGGAGGCGGCCAGGCGGGCGGCCAAATGCAAATGGGTGGCGATCAACATATCACACTTATGGAAGATCCCGATGTTTGGCGACCAACATAAATGCACTAAGCAAATGCATAAACTGCCAAAAACAAACAACAAGAACTACAACAATACACATCACACACCACACACACACACACACACACACACACAAACACTACGGACTTACAAGCACACACAATGACAATTAGACAAAGAAATATCATGATCAAATATTGAGAAACAAATATTTTATGGCGCATAGTTTTTAGTGTTCGTTCCAATTGAAAGTAAATTAATAATTACAATTAAATACAATAACTAAAAGAGATCATATATAATACTAAAACAAAACACCCCACCAATTGAAAAGCAAAACAAGTAAACCCAAGCAGAAGAAAGTAAACTTTTCATAATTGTTACTAAACAAAATGTTGCAAAATGTTGTTTGGTCATTTGTCGTCCTTTGCATGTAGTTGCATTTCTCCATTTTTAAATGTCTTTTGTCGAGCGACGGTGTTGTTAAAAAATAAAGTTAAATATACTACATACATATGCATAAATACACACAAAATATTTATATATATTATATATAAATATATGTAAAGTTTATTTTTAGTGAGAAAATTCTATTGATACCATAAATAAGAATATAAAAAATACGCGCTAGAAAACAGTTAAAGAAGTTAAGAGATGAGCAGCTTCCACACGGCAAAGTACACAAATTACCTGCAAATTAAAAAAACATTAAAGAATCGTAGAGCAATATTATACAACAAAATCTGAGAACATTTACATAATATACTTTGCTTGAATGTAAAAGAAACTTAAATGTTAAATATTAGTTGACATACATTAAATACTTGTTTTTCTTATTGCTTACGATATGCATAACTTAATTTAAATATCTAGTGATATATACCAGAATTGTTCATAATTGATTTATAAATATTGTAAACACATTAGTTGTCAGAATTAACCTCACTTCGGGTAAAGCCTACATCATTTTCAAAACATTCCGTTTACTTAAAGCATATGCATATTTATTTATATTTAGTCAGCTGTTTATAATTTATTAATAATATAATGTTTAAGTTTCTGTTATGCCTAAAGATAAAATAATACTCGCAACATTATCTAAAACTCATTCTAGTGGATCCATGTTGGCATCCAATATGGCTTTCTCTTTCTATAAATACTTACATAATCTTAATATGATAACATGTTACTGGCAGCCAGAGAAGATTTCTAGCTTGCATTTAGCTGAAATTATATAGTTAATTAATAAATATTTACTTTTTAACGAACACTACACTAAAAATGATCATTCAAGTCAAATATTTGCTTTGAAACTTAACGGAAAGAAGTAAAAAAACAGCAACTCAACTCTATATAAACTTATATGCTAATGAATTGTACATGCCAAACTGCCCCCTGAACAGTCCAGTTAAATGCCAATTGCAGACTCCAGCAAACCCACAACTACAACAACTACAAAACCAACAGCAAGAAGTACGCTAAAGTCAAGGCAATTACCTTGTTAAGTAGTTCGAATAATTTTTATTTATGTAGTGCACTTTGTTGCTTTTAATGAATGCCCGTATGTACAATATAACGATAAACAACTATTTGTAAATAGTTGAGTAGCTAAAATTGATTGATACTTTTAGAAATCCATTTTCCATTTCCTTTTTCTTATATATTATGGCAGCTGGAGTTCTTGAGCTCCGATTTCCACTTTCCTAATAATTTAATAGAACGTGGCTCTTAAATGTATGCTATGTATATTCGGAGGAATTGGAATTTGGAAATACTCCTATTATAATTTCTTAGCATTTTGTTTTTCCTTTAATAACATTATAGTTGTGGTACCAGTATAGTGTCTTGATTTCTCTACCAATTATCCAATTGAGTAAACAAATATTTCCTTTTTTCTTGACTGACCCTTGGCAAAGCACGATTCCTTAGTTCGCACACAATTTTATTAATGCTCTATTAATTTCCCCTCTTATTCCTAGTAATTATATTTTGTCAGGCTATATACACTTGTAGTATTTAGAAATATACTTTTATTTAACTAACTCTTTCTTGTCTTTCCTCGACGTAGAGCATCCGTTGATGATATGCGAGCCGCAGCGCAGCAAACAGGGTACGGCGTCAGTTCAGTCTCCACGAACGATCGCTCGGGCATTGTGAACAATGCGCAGCCGTTCTCCTTCACAGGAGCCGTGGGTACGGACAGCAATGTGTGATGAACGGATCATGGATCGGGAATCGTGGCTGGAGGAGTGCGATGAGAAAACAAGACTCAAAACGCTACGCAACGCATAAAAGGCAAACTACAGAAACAACAACAATAACAGGAGTAAGAACAAGATGAGCAGGAAAAGATTCAAAAGAAAAACGTGTGCAATTAATTTTCTGGAGACCAATTTCCAAAACAAACTGGGTCGCAAGTATAAAAGGATCTCTCTCGGTGTAGAGGCAACGACAATGTCTATAAAGTAGAACAGATAAGGATTGAAAGCAAGCAAATCGAAGGAAAGGGAAGAGAACCTCAAGAAACCTCTTTTAAAGAACCGTCTAGTAATTGTAAATGTTTTTGTGTTAAATGTTTTGGCGTTTTCAGTTTCACATTTTGTTGCCTGTGCATCATTCCAATTTTGGTTTTAAAGCATAACACAAAAGAAAAAATGAAAAAATTGTTTTAAATTTAGTAAAAAGCAAATGAAAATAAATATTTAGTTGAACATAATTAAATTAACTTATTAAATGATGGCATAATTATGTGAAATTTACGTTTAGTCATAGTTTAAATATACCTAAAATATATTTAAATGCATAATACAAATACTTATTAAAATATAAATAAATAATGTATGTAAACCATATTAAAATTGAATTATACATATATTAAATTATGTTAAATAAAATTAATTATACATATATTTTGGCTTTTAAAACATTTATTGTGATTTAAATTCAACGGTTCAATTTTTACAATATGTTAACACTATTATTTGCTATGCGGGATGAATGGTACTTGAACAATTTAAGATTAAGCATGATTTTTAACAGAATAGAGTTTAAAAAATTTGTTTATAACATGATTTATGCTTCCTCCTCGGTACTATCACTTTCGATCTTGTTTTCGTCATCAGCTTCGTCTTTCTCTTGTGTTTCATTATCATCAACAGCATCATTATCATCCACGGCATTTGTATCCTCCTCATCTTCATTATCGCTATCGTTCTCATTATCTTCCTCCACCTCAGCCTCCTTCTCATCTGATTGCTGTTCATTGGAGCCCTCCCAGCGGAAGCGACGATCGCTGATTCCTTCGCCAGACACCGCAATGATTACAGCGAAAAGAGCTAAATAATTGAGAAAACCGTATAGTTAACTAATCTATTATATATCGGTTTTTTCGTTACTTACCGAAGCTCATAATCAGAAACTTGTTGGAAAGCATGTTGTTAATTAACTATTGATGCAAATGGTTACAATGCTGACTGAACCATAACTTGCTCCTTTTATACAAAACTGTAGATGAGAAGTTTTGCCAAATTTCTGACAACTGAGTAAATATTTGCATCTATTCTCAATTTGGGTCACTGAAATAAGGTTAACATTGGACGTTTTGCGATACTTTAGAGCTTAAAATGATGTCAGTTAGCTCACAGAATTTAAAATTACTATGTATAAAATAAATACAGATTTCTGATCAGCTCTTTTCCGATCTGGTTACTTTTTTTCTACCCAAAAAAATTAATTAAATTTCAGAAAAAAAGGTATTCTGAATTGTTGTACCTCTTTTCAAGTATTCTTAATTTTTTAGCTAGAACTTTTGTTGATTCTTGCGGATTTTTTATTGAAATTTTCTTAATTTTTTGATAAAAAAAAATATTGTTTATTTTTCTAACTTTGCTCCCCGAGGGGTGACGAACTTCAAACCTTGATAGGATCATTCATCTTAATTTTATGTTATTTCGAATGTCATTGAATTTGTATTACTGGTTTGTATTCTTTTTTATTTTATTTTTCTAAAAATTTTTATTTCGACCTAAAATTATTATTATTTTATCATCAGCCCCAAAAGTATGCAATAATTATTGGACATTATGATTCTTAAAGCTGACACATAGATGGCGTTATTTAAACTAATTTGAATTAGTTGTTACAGTTCTTCAATATTTTTAAATAACTTAAAAGTTTTCAATTATTTTAATTTTAAGGTTTTTCTTGTAAATATAAATATTGTGTGATAATAGTTGGTTTAATTAATTTGCTCACAGGCATCTATCCAATCGTTATACACATCGATTGCCTCTGATAGAGATATAATCGGTGTCTGGAAGTATTCCTTGCAAACACGACAAGTGATTCGACCCACATTTTTGCGCTTGTCTCTAATCAGTATGATTATTATTATATATTGATTATACCAGTCCAATTTGAACTTACAAACTGACTTCACAGGATTTCTCGTGATTACAGAACGGACAATTAAACTGCTTTTCCATATTCTTGATAAGTTTCCGACGTGGTGGCGGCTTACGCTTTGACTTGCGACGTCCCATGATAAATATATAATAAAAATATTAGAATCAAAATCTCAACTGAGCTGGAATGAATGAAATAATACTTTACGGAATTTTTAGGTTCTGTAGAAAAATAACTAAAATATGGACTTACGACGGCGCTTCAGTTGTTTCTTGTCTCACTTTCAGCTTTGTACTAAAATTGTTGGTATAAACATACATCTTTTATAATATTTACAGAAAAGTATATGTTTGATTTATATAAATATCACGGTGTGCTTTGATGCCTTACGATTTTAGTGAATTGTGTTTAATTTGAAGAAAATTTCAAAAACAGGGCTGATCATAAACTGAATCTTTATTAAAATTATATTTTTGTCAAAATTATTAAATGAACAGATTTATAAAAGTTTTAAAAACTTTAAAATATTAAGGAAGTTTTTATTTATTTTCTTAAATATTTAAACTAACATGAGGAATATATTTTTGTTAATAACATTTATATTTTATTACCTTTTTGGCTCAGGAGATTCTGTGAATAGAATTTTAGATCCATGTCATTTGATTGTTGATAATTCCATCTATTAACCTGGGTTCCCCAATAACAATTCCCTTTTCTCCCTCTGTTGATATGGAAACCACAACTAAAACCAAATTGATAATGCCCACATCTGTTTGGGCTCTGGACAGATGCCTCTTATGCAATGCTTTGATATGATTTTTTTGCTTTTGATAATATTCAATGTAGCATAAAATCGCTTGTTCTTTGTAGAGGATCCTCTATTGATCCTCCTAAGGTATCGATTACAGGCTGCGCAATTTGTTGCGAGGGCAGGGAAATCGTTTAGATTAGATTGTTGTTGATATCGTTGGATGTGGGTCAAGTGTTTCAGTTGGATTGAGACTTTCCCACAGTTGTGTTTGAAGAGAGCGTCAACAGATTTTTTCTGGCTAAAATCGCAGTAGGAGTGAAACTCTGATGACAGCACGAGTTTTTCTTTTTCTTTTTTCTTTTTTGGCAACCTGCTGTTTAGCATATTAGCACCAAAGGATATTGCAGGACCAACTGGTGGTGTTTCACAGGACAGCTGAAAGTGTCAACAGTCGGCGGAGAGCAAAAGGAAAAAAAATGAGCTGTTAACATTTTGGCACTGCCATGAAATTGTGCACTAAACACCGAGTCGAGTCCTTAGCAGGAGGCGTTCGGCACGCAACAGGATACAACATGTTTGGACATGCAGCTGTGCCTCACATTTATTGCATTCGCTACGCATCGATTTAAAATTATTTGCTAAATGGATTTAACATTCCAAGCAGCTAGAAGAGGAGCTGCTTCCGCCTTTCTGCCATCCTGCCTTGCTCCTTTCATCAGGCTCCCTTTTGTTGGCACTTTGTGCCCATTGCTGTTCGTCTTAATCTCTTGTCCGGCATCTTTTGCCAGCTGCCTCCGTTTGCCTTTTGTGGTTCCTTCAGTCAGTTGACCATTTGCCGTTTTGGCCCTGGCCAAGTGCTCGTCTTGCTCTTTTGTTTGGCCTACTTCAATGCGTTGCCGACGCATTTGCTGCTCCTTTTATTCTCAGCTCCTACTACTATTTCATCTGTTACTCTTTGTGCTGCTTTTGTATGTTCATTTGCTTAAACGCATCTTATCCCGTTAAAGTGTGCTTCTTATTTCAAAAGTCCTTTCGCAGAAAATTGATCCTTTTTGCCAATTTCCGCCAGTAGCCAGGATTCTTTAGGTGAATCCGAGCGTTAGCTAATTGAGTCTTTCTGATCTGCACACCAGATTAATGTAATCCAAGACGTGAGTTCCGCTTTCTTATAGATTAATCTGCAGAAATTTCGGTCAATTACTAAAGAACAGTAGAATATCTTCAGACAAGCTTTTAAAATAAAATATGTTCTTAGTTATCTTTCAAGAAATATCTTCAAATTTACTAACACCGAACTTAAGAGATATTTTCGGCAATTGAATTTAGTAAAATTTTAGTATCCTAAGAACGTATTCCTTTGATTGTTCAATTCGTGAGTCTCGGGCTCTTTATTACTGTTCAATTTACTTTTCTGAAATAGTAGATAGTTATAAAACAATTCATTTTATTTAGACAATATCATCATCAGTTTCATTAAAAAAGATCACACATTTTTCCAGCAATAAGCCTCAACAGTTGTCTGTTAATTATATGCTTCATATAACCCTCATCATTATGGAGACCATTAAAACTAACCAATCTCATAAACAGGCCACACCTGAGTGAGTGCTTTGCCCGCAACCAAAAGCTTTTTTCGGTACATAAAGAACTGTTTCTCTTTCTGCCCAATTAGATATTTTAAATGCCATAAAATTATTATTTTGTTGAATATTTTAGTGAGCTGAATTTGATTTTGGTATTCAATGCCCATGTCTGTTCTGCTACTCCTCCTGCTGGATCTCATTCTATACAATATTTCAACACAAATGCATTGCATTTGGGCGCCCCAAAACATGATTATTAATTAAAATTCCCAAATCAAAATCAAATTACCACTAAAAATGAAGAATGCATAAATTTTTGTAAAATGACAACACACACACACAATCTACAAACACACACAATGATGCCGAGAAGTGGGGGGAAGAGCTGCCTGTCGCCAGCGGCTTCCGCTGAGTCTTCCAAGAATTTCTCCATACTGGAAAATGCATATTATAATAAAATTCAATAATGCATAATTATAATTTTTTGTTGCCTGCATTTAAACAAAACTAGCCTGTCTGACTGTAGGAGTAGGGGATCAGAGTAGGGTGCAGTGAGAGCTCATAAAACTGTCATAAGGCGCTGCAAATGAGAGGAGCTAACGAGATATGGAGAATATTCAACAAGATTTTTTCATATACCTTTTTTTTGTTGGTTGGGACACGTGTGGCAAAGAACAATGCGTGCAGCGAGCATATTGAGCAAATTACACTGTGCTACAAATTGAGCAGATTGAATGCAAAGTTGTTTAAAATACAAAATGTGCTATATTAAAAGATGTTTATTAAATTATAATAGATGTTTTAAATATTATTTTTTCTCGTAAAATAAAGTTTTATTAAAAAAAATTTAAATATTATAAATAATATTATAATGATTAAGAAAGTTGAATTGAAATAAATTTAAATTAAAAATTTATAGTAAAGATTAAATTTCTGTTTTAATTTCTTAAAAAATAAGATATTTCAGTTTTGCTTTTTGAAAAGAATACAATTTCTTAAAAAAATCTTCATATAATAGATTAAAACATACTACGACTTATTCTATATAGTTCTTTGCTATTATTTCTATATAAATGTAAGCACACTTTAACTTCACGTTTTACCGAATTTTGTTGCATAGTGTGGCAATATTGCCATAAAACCGGGTGAAAAGAATGTTTTTGTGCTCAATTAGCGCATAACATTGTGACAACCTTCCGGCAGCACACCAAGGCCCCTTTGGGCACTATCGTTGCCCCAGGCGCTGCCCCTTCCCCTTTTCCAGTCACTGTCTCTCTCCTTACTCCACGTACACTGTGCCGCATCATCAACAGGTAAAACGGCTGATTTGGTATGCACAGAAGGGAGCAGAAGAGCAGCGAGTGGAGCGAATGGAGCGAGCGTTGCTGGCACATTGCATAATCGTTAAAATGGGTGAAAACCCTTTTTGTCTAATGCTCATTTCCATGCGTTTTCCCCGGAAAATTATGGCTGGCTCGCTGGCACGGCCACAAAAGTGCTCCGGCAATAGTTTAACATATTTTGCCTGGGCTTACGCGTGGACGCGATTTAAATTATGACAACGAGGAGCTCGACTCGGTGCCTGGCTTCCTGGCGCCAGACCTGCATTGGGATTGGAAATGGGATTGGGATTGGGATTGGGATTCGGTGTGGGATTTTGTTTGTCTGCTTAACGATTTAAATAATGTTTTGGGGCACAGGAAAGGATAACAAGCGTAGCATGGCGCTTCCATGGAACTATAAATTGTCAAGCAGAGAGTGCATATTAATATGGCAGTAGGGGCAGGAGTAAGGAGAGTAAAAATAGAGGTGGCAGGAGGTGTGCTCAGTAGCTGCAGCTGCAACTAATCTTATCAAACACTGACAATAAGCCAATTAGCAAGCACCTACAGCAAAGAAACGTAAGCAAACATTGCGCAAAAAAAGGTTCAATTTGGATTTTTCTCCTTTCTCTATTTTTTTGGGTTCTTGGGAAATGCTACCAGGGAAGCTGTCAGTTGGATGGCGAGTGAGACGTCAGGACACGAGAAATATCAAAAGCAGCTGCCGGCTGCAGGACAATGTAGCACAAAGTCAAATCGCAAGATGCTCGCGTCAACCATAAAACTGGTCACAGACATAAAACGCATGCCGGACCCCAGGATAAGGAACAGAGGAGTCTCGAGTCTATAGACCGCCCCTGGCGAGTGCTACGACATTTTTTGGTGCACGCCAGGCAGCCTCTAATTTGTGAAACCGGCCTACAGCTTAGAGATCAGACATCGCCTACCTAGGAGACAGACGTACGAACCCCCGGAGAGGAGAAATCATAAAAGAGCATCATTCTCTCTTCAAAGTTGCCATGACATTTGAGATTTAGCAGTCGATGATTGTCAATGCCTGTGGACAATGTCCTGGCAATTGTATAGGGACATCGTTGAAGAGCGCAATTCTATTCGTAATTCTGCCCACAAAAGGTACCGAAAATTTGCCATAATCATGACATTTTTCTTATCTTTTATTTGCTTTCAGTTGCTTCTGCAATTGTCTTGCTGTTTTCATCTGAATCGAAGCGGAAGATATCTTCTTTATTTTCTTAATCGTTGTAATGTTGCGTCTTTATGAGGAGTTACCCAAAACAACTGAATAGTTCTGGAAATGGGGAAAGACGGGCAGCACTTTTCAATCTGTTTTGAAATTTTATTGTTTATGCTTATCTACAGAAATGATCTTTGTTCTTTTATAATTGAGTTTGATCTCTTACTTAGTAGAATTGAAAATTTTGTAATGTAAGATATTCTATGGTTATAATACTATAGATCTATTTAAATTTTTTTTTGTCGGAAATGTTCTCCAAAAAAGATTGCAATCAATATGGAAATAATGATTTAAATTTTCTCCTATTTTTAACTAATATACATATCTCTAAGGACCGGGTTTTCAATGTCCAGTTAAGGTGCTTGATAATTATATCACAGATACTTTGACATAATATGTATGGAAAATTATGTCAAATTTTTAAATATCTCTTCAAACAACCCGAACTGATTTGAAATACTTGGATATTTTAATTGATATTATTTTTATTTTATTTTCGTTCCTATATCATATAAAATGTATTGTATTTCACTTAGGCAGTTCTTTAAAGCCTTCATATTATCTCCATTTATCATCAATAGATAAAAATCATAATTTAAAATATTTTCCTTTTTTTTAAAATGACTTTTATAATGCAAATTTTGTTATACTATCATATTCATATTCATTTGTAACTCGTTAAATGTTGATATAAACAAATATGCAGCATATAAAAGTATATATTTCTCCGGAAAGTTGAAAACTATAAATTATCAAGCATTCATAGGTCCGGTGAGAGACTCGACTATACAATAAATCCCCAAACAACGTTTTTCATTTACTGAAAACGTAACTCATGAATATTTCAGCAAAATAAACAGAAAAAAAGGCCATAAAAATAAAATGCAAAAATAGACGACAGACGTCGAAGTAAAATCAACAAATAAACAAAAATAATGCACAGTTTTATTTAGGATCAGGTTGTTTTTTTCACCATTTTTTTTTTTTTTAGATGAGAACTGGAAGCTGGCCAAAAGCAACAATCACAAAAGTAACCTCAAAAATTTCAATAAAGACCACAACAAAGCAATTTATATAAAAATGCCATAGAGTGTAAAGAGGATGGTTTAGGGATGAGGTGTGGAGTAGTATGGAACAGAAAACAACGGCAAATGGAACAAAGTATTGGATAGTGAGGGAATGATGGGGTGGGGGGATGAGGGAGACCTTACTGGTTGGGGACCCGCCACGACATTTTAACAAAACAATAGAAATCAATTGATTGCGTTGTGGGAAGCTTAGCACTTGATTTCCGTTGTTGCTGTTGCTGTTGTTGTTGTTGCTGCTGATGTTGCTGTTGTTGTTGCTATTTGGGATACCGCCAAAGCGGAAAGGCGGAGGGAATCGCTAGATTGGGAAAATTGCGTGAGCCACCCAAAAAGCCGAAGGACTCGATGTCGTTGTTATTGCTGTTGTTGTGTTCGTTGTTGTTGTTGTCGTTACTGGCGCTGCGTTGTGGTGCGGCTAAAATTCTATTTTTCCAATTTTTGCGCAATTTATTGCATTGTCAAGGGATTCGCAGTGGAGCAGGAGAAAAAATAACAACAACAAACAAAAAAAAAAAAATGAAAAGAAACGCAAAAGGCATAAGAAAAACACCAAACACAAATACCAAACAAGTTAGCAAAAGAACAACAATAGGTAATGACGATAAAAATACTCTATAATAAGTTAAATAACTATATAAACTGCATTCTTCAGCACTGTCTTGAAAATAATTAAAATATTTTATTGAAGCAATTTACTAAATTTTAATTTACTTAGAATATACGTACCTTGTTATATTTTTTTTCTGGGGAATGTTAGCACTATAAATAAATATCTAAGCTGAACGTTTTTACTTTTATTTAATATAAATTAAAATTTTCAAATCTTACAGTGCTTTGCATAAGAAATAGTTTTATAGAGTAATTGCAACATCAACATAAATTTAAAGTATATTTAAGCAAAGTGCAATATTTCCATAAGTTTAAACTTAAAAACAATTGTTTAAAATTTAAAAGACATACTTTCATGATAAACCTGCCCATGGCCTTTTCTTTTAGTAGAGTCGCTTTTCTTTTTGCTTACAGGGTATAAAACACCAAATACAAATACCAAAACATAGTGCGGCTTGTTCGATGGTATGTGGTATGGGTTTATGTGGTTCGGTTGCCTGTGGCTAAGGGTTTGCTCATGGTGCTGGGGCTTTGGGGCTTTTGTGTGGCAAGCGTAAAAGTAAACAAAGCTAAAAGCGGAAACGCAAGTGAAATAATGCCACAGAGCTGCACGGAACTGAAGCTGGAGCTAAACAAACGGCAACAACAGCAACTAAACATCAATAAGCATTGACTAACTGCGATGCTCCGACTATGGAGCCTGGCAACTGGCAACTGGCGACTGGGGAGTCACAGCATTAATAGCTGAAATTAAATAATCGCTCCTTAAGCAAGAGATGTCGAACGTGGACGACGGAGCGGGAGAAATACAAAAGAATAAGTGAAGACCCAACTGGGATTTGGTTTCGATTGAATAAAATTAATTTTAATTGGTGCTGCTATGGGGTGAAAAGATAGAACGAGTGATTTGTATAGTGTTGGGTGATTTGATAGTGATTATATAACAGTTTGTATAACAATTAGTATAACAGTTGTTTAATTACAATTTAATTAAAATTTAAATTGATTTTCGTATACGACTTATGTACATTTGTCTCTTTAAGAGACAAGTCTGATAGATACGATATACAGTATAACAGATCATATATCCTTAAACTTGAACTGTTTGATACGAAGTATTACAGCTAAATTTCCTTCATTATCTTTTTAATTACTTTGA
Source organism: Drosophila innubila (assembly GCF_004354385.1). NCBI lineage: Eukaryota > Metazoa > Arthropoda > Insecta > Diptera > Drosophilidae > Drosophila > Drosophila innubila. The sequence continues at coordinate 20,635,882 of NW_022995376.1, forward strand.
GTAATTGATAATAGTTTGCATATAACAGTTTGTATAACAGTTTGCTACATTAATAATTAATTAGTAATAATAGATCCTTAAATGACAACAACGTTGAATTTTGTTTGTTGAAAATAAAATAAAAATCTGATCATCTGTATTTTCAGCTGCTAAGTACAGTGACTCACAGATGTGACTCACCTAAGAGCTCAACCCTCTATAAACTATCCACAAATTGTCAGTCTACAGATTTTAATCGCAGCATACCACAAAAAATCCATTATCCATTAGATTTTGACAGGCGTTCGCGTTTATTAATAAAATTTTATTATATTCCTTACGATGTTCGAAAAGGAATATCTAGGAAAATATAAAAGATGAGCAGAGAAACTACCTTGATAAGCATCAGGTCCATAAAGGGTAGTAATAACAGAAATACACGGAATCGGCATAGGAATTGTGTGTGTTTTTTTATGTGTGCACTTTACCTGGAACGAAGTATGACAATGAAAGGTTAGAGTTCGAAAAGGTTACAGCTGTTTAGAGCTCTACACCTGTTGATAAGGCGGCTAATTTTGTGTGTGCCCATAAAAAGAAGATATGTTAAATAAAAAAACATTTCTATGTTTGTTGGCCTCTAGCAAATTAGTCGATGATTTGGTTAGCCAAAAAGGGTTCGAAGGCCGTTAAAATAGAAACAGAAACGGAATCAGAAAACTGAAATGCTTTAGGGGAAAGCGCCATATGGAGCCTCGTCCCTTGGGGACGATTTCTGGGCAGATGAAGTGTGAATTTCTGGTTTGTGGCTGAAACTTTTGCTGAAAGCCGAAATGTAATCAAAATAAAAGTAAATAATAAAATGGAACAGCCAGGATACGTACTGTGTCCTGTATCCTGATTGTGTTAAACGGTTCGAAAGGGGATATTCCCCGCTTCTCCAACTGCTCTGTCGAGCTCAGAGTGAAATCAATGCCACAATCAAAATCAAAATCATTGCAACATACACATACAATAGAACTTGTCTAAGCCTTTTTTCGGTTAGTATCCTGAACTATCCTTCAAGGCTGCAGCCAGTCGAGCGTGTTGTTGTTTATTTTCTTGCCTTTGGGCTTTCCCTGGCAATTTTATTATCCCTTTTCCCAAATGTTGTAGTGTGTGTGGTTGTGTGTGGGAAAAAGTATTTCATATTAAGATAAACATGAGCCTTTTTGATTTGTTGTTGTTTATCCTCCGCTTCTCTTCCCCACTTCAGCTGTTGTCCTGGTTGTTGGCCTCAAGTAGACTGTACGTTGATTGAATCTTAAGACTTGCAGCCTTCTCGGTAGCCTGTTGAAATTTGATTTCAGGTTAAACGCAATTAAATTTTGCCTTAGGCCTTGATTTGATTTCTCCTTGTTACCCACGCTCTCAACAATTTCTTGTTTACGCTAGAGAAAATTGAAATTTTATGCATTTTCCTTTAGTTTACCACTATTATTACTGTTATGGTTGTTGTTATTATTGCATTTGTTGGATTAGGCTCAGTGCGGTCAGCTGTCGAAAGGATTTAAATTTATTTAGCTCCCCTGATGTGGGCGTTTCAGAGGCGTTGATTAATTGATTCCATATGCAATCATTCCATATATACACACGTACATTTAACCAAACATCTTTCGTCCGACACATTTGTAATGAAATTGTTTTAGAACTCTGCTTTGGATTAGAATTGTGCTCGCCTCTGCTAATTAGTTTCTGAGGTTTCATTTAATTTCAGCACAGTTGAGTTAGTCACTTGCTTTAAGCCTTCAGATATTTTAATAGCCAAAGCTAAAGTCCTTGCTATGGTTATGCATTAGTTGTTAGTACTAAGAATTTATTAATTTGGTTTTTCAGAGACAGCCTGACAACTTAATCAATTATTTACTTATCATATGGAATCGACGAGGTATTTTTGTCGCCATTCTGTCATTCAGTTGACAACTTAATTAGTTTCTAATAACAATTATTTACGATAAATTTACTATCATCTATGATACGGACTGCTTTTAATTACTACTAATAAATGTGTATATTCGATATTTACTCTTCAATCATTTCCGTAAAAAATATTTGTGAAACGAGATATAATATTCAGGTTCTCAAATATCTATGTCTCCCATAGTATACTCTTAAAAAATCAATATATTCAATGAATATTATTCATCCTTTGAATGTATTAAGTAGACTTAAGCAAATCTCTATGTCTCCGCCATTTCATTTTTAAGAAAACTATATTTTAAACATATTTAATTATTTTGTTAGACCGTGAAGTGTATTTTCCATAACCCGAGAAAATAAGATTAACAATAAAGCAGATTGCAATATGTAGTTTTCTTTAGATCAATAATCTGCATATCTCTAAGATCAGACGATTGGAAATAAATAAAACTTACGCCAAAAATACCTTAGCTTATCCGTTTCCCACACATGGGGATGACATTTAAATTTTCAATACTTTTCCTATATAAATATGTGTATGTACATATTTTCACGACTTTCCTTAGCCAAGTTCATTGCCAAAGATACATGCATGTCGCTGTAGTGAGGTTCAAGGCTTTTGGAGCCAACAAAAAGTCATTGGCATATTTCACGCTCACTTGGTTGGCAAGGCTAAGCACATTTTTTTTTTGTTAGCCAAGATGTTGGCCAAGTCAAGGCTGGGCGTAAAAAAGTTAGAATTGACAGCCACATCCAGTGGGAAGTTGCGTCGTCGAGGACCATAAAATTCAATAAAACGCATATTTGCTGTCGTTTGTTCCGAGTTTTGGGCGCCAAAGTGCCACAAAATGTTTTCGGAGTTGGCTGGCAAAGCGACGAAAATGGCGCTAAAGTTGCTAAGAAAACATAGACAAAACAGACAAGTTGGAAGCATTTTTATAAAACGTCATCGTTTTCATCATCAGCATTATTATCATTATCATCATCATCATGGCGTTTATCATCTTAATATGATTATAAGTATTTTTTGGCTGATTTAGCATATTTTTCGCCTCTTGCAGTTATGTTTCTTTCTCTTTCTCTGTCTGTGTATCTGTTGCTGTCTCTCTTTCTGACTGACTGGCACGCACATCCGCTTCCGCCTTTTGGGTTTGACGTTGGCCTAAAGACTTCCGCTTACGTCGGTGCTCTAACTTCATTTTCATCTTATTTGTGCGCTATGAACTTGACAGTTGTCTTATACCCAGTAGCAAAGACTTGCAGGGTATGCTCAGTTTAAAGTTATTACGCTAAATTCTAGTTTACATAATATGATGATAAGGCTTATCATAAAAAGACAATTTATAAATTTTAAGACATCTTTTCACTATAGAAATTTTAGAGATTCCTGAAAATAAATCTTATCTGAACAAAACTTAAATCTCCAAGCTTAAAGTAGAGTTTTCGGTTTTTCCGATGATCGTAAACTCTCGCTGTAATTTTCCTTGCGTTACAGGGTATCCTTGAGTGCTATATACTGAGTTATGTACCTCTTTCCCTTTTGGTTTTTGTTGTTGCGGTTTATTTGCATATGTCGGGTGCGCAATTGGAGGCTGACGAAGAACTTGGATGGGCAAATGTGCAAATTTGTTTTGCTAATGTTTATGCAAATACGCGAAAGCACATCAAGAGTCGGGAGTAGTCGGGAGGAGTTCGGAGATGGCTAAAGGAGTCGTTGGAGTTGGGGGAATTGGAGGAGGGAGCTGGAGCTGGAATGCGTACTCATATTTTGATAAAGTTGACTGTTGCTGTGTTTATGAAAATGTGTCGTAAGTAGATGTTTCGCCAGCTTCTATTTTCCCTTTTGCTTATCCCACAGCTTCTTTCGCCACTTCTCTCTCCCCCTGTCGGTTGCCTCATTGTCGCGTCTTATGTAAATTTAATGCTAAAATGCTTATTTTAGTAAGATTTGCTTAGCTCTCCAAATGTTGTGTCTGTTTTGCTCCTAATGCTTTCGGGGGCTGGTTGGGTGCGAACCCAGAAACCTGTATCCTGTGCACTCCTCGCTCGTTCTGTGGTTTGCCCATTCAGTTGGGGAGTGAGGGGTCATGGGGGTCGTTCATATAGCGTCCATAATGCTAAACGACGCATAATTGAAACATTATGTCAGATTATTGTTAGCAAGCGACGAGATTTACTTAGTTGACGGTTTTTTCTCCTCTCTCTTTCTCCTTGGACTTTCTGGGTTTTTTTTTTGGCTTGTCCGCAAAATTGCTGACAGAATGTGGAGAGTCGAGGGTAGATAAGTTTGGGAAACATACGAGCAATGTCAAAGAGATTTGCCTCTTGTATGTGGCCAACAGATATGAGAAAATATGATGGCAATAACATTGAAATGGACTTCAAGAATGGCAGAAGTAGTAGGGAATACTCTCATCAGTTTGAGTAATAACTACGATAAGATAGCTCAAAATTGAGGCATCAAAGTCATAATACTAAAAGAGAAAATTATAGTCAAGTCCTAGCTGAGATTAAATGAGCTTAGTTGTGCTTAGATTATATAGTCAGGGAAGAACCTACAAGTTAAGATTGTAAATTAAATGTACTATAAAATTGGGCATATTTATAGAAACTTAAGTCTATAGATAAGGCCTGGTGACTTATTTGTCTAATTACTAAAAGTATATCATAAAAAAAGCAGTTTTATCTATAGTATGATATATTTCCTTTATAAAAATTGGTTGAAAAATACAGTTTTATATAAGAACATTTTTATTTATACATATTTCTTTTAAAGGTTCCTATGAGTTGCCTTTTTATCACATGCAAGAAAATTGGCAAAAAGTTCTACCCGTAAACTATAAATCGCAATTGATTTTTATTTTGATCAAAAACAATCAGAAGTGATGAATATATGTGATTTTTATTTTTTGTACTCAAAAATAATCATTATCAATGATGAAAATCCAAAAAAATTAATAGTTTTAGGTCATGGCGGAAATGCAAATATTTCATAGAAACGATTATAATGGTACTTTTTTTTCTTGTGTCTTTTTCCCTTGTCGTTGATTTTTTGAGATAAAAAATAACCAAAATAATTATTATTTGGGATCTCTGGTATATTCCATACTTACTAAACAGTTTTCGTAAAGTTCGGAGCGCAACTTATACGAAAGTCAGATCAGTAACATATGTGTTTATATCACAACACTTCTTTTGGAAAACTGTTTACCATTCCAAAGATGTTTGTATACTCTTTCCCTTTTTTAAATCCATTTTCTACTCAGACGAAATTACTATGCTCTCAGTTTGCACATTCCACATGTTTCCTTTGTCTACAAGCCATCTTAAGTTAGTATAAGTTATATAATGATTAATGAAGCTTTAAATCGCGCGTAAACCGAGCTCATTTTTCCGCGTTGCATCAACAATGCGAATCTGAAACTTTTAAATTCCCACAACGTTTTGCCATTAATATCACATTTATCAATATCACAGTTTTTCATTTCGTCGTTGTCGTCGTCGTCGTCGTCGTCGTCGTCTTGCAAACGAATTATTTTCTTTTATTTCCTGCTCGCTTTTCTTCCTTTTTTATGTGCAATTTTCCGTTCGTAAAAGAAAATAGAGGTAAATAAAAAAAACCATTTCCATTATAAATACAATGCCACATTTCTAGTTTTCCGGGTTTATACCGTTTAGATCGATTGCATTTTATAGTTTGTTTTAATGTTGGCCTCACAGGACGTAAGAGTCTGAGACGAAGTGGAAATTGAAGATGGAACAGCAGAGGCATTTATTTTAGCTGGTTTGCTGCAGCTTCCTTTTGGCCCCGGAAGCGCTACAAATTGTCTGCTTGCAGTTCTAAAAAAAAAATTATTTTATTGCTTCCTTTTCATTTCAACTGAAACTGAATATAACATCCGTTTGTGGCACATACAATGCGACCATTGTCCCTGCCACTGCCACAACGACTGTTCCTGCCATCAAAAGATTTAAAAGTGTCCTCCTTGCTTTTTTTTTGCCCAATTTCTGCTTCTATTCTCACTTTTGCTACAATTCAATTAGGCAGTCGCCTTTGTACATTAACCAGAGAGTGCAAAAGGTCAAAAGTGAACGCATTTCGTTTTGCTTGCTGTCCATTCGGTCCTTTCCACAGGGGTCACTTTTTAATGGACCAGTGCTAAAGGTAGGGCAAGTGACATATGTATTAGGTATGGGTAATACATTTGAGAGCTTAGAGCACTTAAAAGATGATCTAAAGGATTGGTATAAATTGACCTACTGGTGAGGTTTTTATTAGAGAGGAGCAACTTCAAAGATTAAAATAATTGGGAATTCAAATATTCTATTTAGATTGCATCTAATAGCCTATTTCCACGACAGCACATTTGGCTCATTCGACGACATTTTCATCATTTGGCCCAAATGTAGACTTCATTTCAGTACAAAGTCCGAATGATCATTTTTTGTCATTCGACCCGGTGAATTTATATTTTTTTATCGAACACGCGATGTTTATCGATAAACTCGTAAAAAAGAAGCAATTATCACCTTAACCAGCTGTTTTCATCAATAAAATTGGTAGGCATTAAATTGGCATTGCGCCAATTATAACATCATAATAAATAATAAAATGTTGTTATTGTGTGCTTTTTATAATTTGTGCACAGAAGCCGAACAGCTGATTTGCTTTGGGTGTCTTACCAGTTTCACATTTGGTCGTGGAAAGCCAAATATGAGGCACATTCAAATGTGAGCAAATGTGTAAATGTGAGTGGTCGTGGAAATAGCCTATAAGATAAGCTAAATTTGCGTTATTTAGCTTATTCCAGTAATAGAAAATATGTTAGTTTTCCGGTCGGTTTTTCATGACTGGTTTTACAATATCCTTCAATGAAAATAACGTATTGTAAACTATAATTGGGCTAAAATGTACTATCCGACATTCTTTAAATAGTGAATACTGAATTTTTCGCGGAACCCACTTTGCCAGAATTTTTTCATGTTTAATTTATTTATATTGTTTTTCAAATTTTCGTTCGGATTAGAGTTTTCATTGCTTCAATTGCAAACAGCTTAAAAGATAGGATCTGAAATCTTGAAATAATTTAAGATATAAAATTTGAGTAGGGTATAGTAAAATAAAGGTGTGTTTTACTGTTTCGAGACTGGTTTTATCTGCTATTATAACTGTACGGGTCAAATAATAGTTTATCTAATGGAATTCATTAATTCAGTCACATTTCAGTCTAACTTTCTTCTTTCAATAATTTTCTTTGGCAAACCTAAGCACTGTTGACACAGGGGCTTAACACATGACCACCTTTAAGCCATAATCCTTTCAACACAATCAACATTCAAATGACACCTAGAATTACCTGAATAGCACATTTGCCACAAGCACACACACAGCTCAAACACAAATTCAACCACAAAGTGAACAAATTTCGCAGCAATTAATCAAATTAAACAAGGACAATTCAACAAGGAGCGACCTTTTGGGAAAGTTAATTGAAATTTTAGCGCTTGTCGAGATGTGAGGGTGCAGGGGTTACGGGGTCGCAGGGTGGGGGCAGTTAAACTGACCTACCGACAGCTGCAGTTATAATTTTTGGCATGCTCTTTAAAGCCAACAATTGGGATCAGGAACAGGATCAGCATCAGCATGGACTCACGCACTGTGGCAGAGCAATTACGCAGACGATTAGGCACAGTACTTCTAGCAGCCACCCCCGTCGCCCCCGTCCCCTCATCCGTCTACCTCTTTGCCTTTGGTTATTCTATTCTTGCCTTTTCCTTTTACTGGGATCTGCCAATTTTTATCAGCTGTGAAACAGTTGCCATTGAAATGGAGCAGAAGCCGTTAGATAGATGGCCACAGCAAAGGCAAGCGAGAGAAAATCAAGCAAGGATATCCCAGCATACACTGGAAGAAATCCATACGATAAATAGATTCCCATTTGTATTCGCTGCACTATGAAATCCTCGAATATTTCTCCGAGTGTCGGGAAGACGTAGGAGTCGCAACAATGCGCCAGTTCTAATCCCAGACCCAACACAATTTCAACCCGAACCGATTCGATGCGTCGCGTCGTTTAAAGAAAAAACATTGCGAAAATTGCTTTACAATTGATTAAACACTGAACAAACGCAAGGCACGTTTAAATTTGGGTTAAATAGATTATATGAACTGGAAGTGTTATGAAATGATGTGGTCCGCTTGCTTTACTCCCTACATTTTACTCACTCTCCTTTGTTTTCTTTTCTTTGACTCCCATTGCTTTCCTGTTTCTGGTCCCTGGTAGCTTCGCCTTTTCACGCTCCAAGTGTGCCAGTTAATGGATTTGCTAGATGTTAACCACAGTTAAGGATTTGCTTTTGGATTTTCGTTCGTTTATTGGTTTCTCGATGGTCATTTGATACAGTTACGTGAGGCAGGACCGTTCCAGATTTTAGGGGAGAGGAGTTTGACCTTCAAAAGCATCGTAATGGGGCGTGTGCAAGCGAGTAGAAGTCATTACTTGAATTTCGCATATAGATCACTGGGTTGAATAAGCTCCGCAATAATGAGCTGAAATGAGAAATTGAAAAAGTTTTAATGAGCATTGAAAGTGGAGTAAATAAAGCAAGGATCTGAGATATACTTTTAAAACTGCTACAAAATTAAAATGAGGGAATGCAGATGAACTTTAATTGAATTTAAAAAAAACTTAGCTATGAAATGATTTTAAAATTAAGAATAAATTAGTGAAAGGCTTATTAAATTCTTATGAGCGAGTATTATCAAATAAAAAAGTCCTTATCCATTCATGGCATGTGCTGCTACAATATTAAAATGAGAGAATGCTGATGAACTTTAATTGAATTGAAACAAAACTTAGCTATGAAATGATTTTGAAATTAAGAATAAATGAATGAAAGGTTTATTAAACTCTTATGAAGGAGTATTATCATATAAAAAAGTCCTTATCCATTCAAATTTAAAGTAAATTTAAAACTAAAGAATATTAATAGGATTGAAAGGTTTATTTAATTTAATAAACTACTTTGAAGACATATTCTTATTTGAATAGAGCTGTGATATCTTTGGGCAAAATGATTGCAATCGAGAGCTACACACATTCCAAATATTCAATTGAATTCATCTTGAAAGCAGCCGCAATAGACTCGAACCTTCATCAATCACATGTATCTCGGAATATCTAAACTCTCTCTCTCGCAGTTTCTCTCAAACATGACCTGCCTATCGCTAACCCAAATCTGTCCAAAAGATATTCCAACAAAATATTCTTAAGCAAGAGGATAAAGGACATCGCCCACTGAGCAGTCAAACTATGTAGACAATCACTAAAAAAAGGATTGAATAACTCGCTTTTAGAATTTGACACGCACTTTGTAAGCAGATATGCCGATATCCTAACTAAGGACAAGTCCAAAACTGTCCAGCTTTAACTAACGACAACAAAAAGTGGGAGTAGGAGAATATGGGAGACATTACCAGACGTTGTCATGAATCATAATGGCCACGTCCTCTCTGGCTGCCTTTGGGCCACTTTATTTGTGTTGAGCTGTTGCCAGCGACTTTTTGCCATATTTATAATTTAATTTAGCTGAAATTTTGTGGGCGTTAAGCAAAAGGAAACCGAAAAAATTATGAAGGAATATGTAAGGATTCGCTCGCTTGACCGGAAATTTGAGCGTTTTCCCCCGCTCTCTCTTCACCCATCAACTCAATAAAGTTAACAGGCACTAAAAGTCCTGGCTGGGCTCAAAGTTTGCATGTTAAATGCACATATGAGCATAGGTTGGGGCCTGGAATGGGGGCTGGGGTTGTTTAAGTTATGTACTGACCATATAAACATAGTCCCATGTCATATGTCCGCTATTCATATAGATATATGCAGACAGACTGTAAAGTGTAGAGTGTGTTTGTGGAGTGAGAAGCAGCGACATTGTGGTCACATTGCGGCGTGGCAAGTTTGGGTTTCTGTCTGGGGGTCCATCCGCTTGGGTCTTCGACGGAGACAGAGACAGAGACTCACACGTGTTTATGAATACATAGAAATTTTTTGACATTTTTATGGCTGCTTTGGGGCATTGCTGCGATACCCTCGCTAGCAGGAGCAGTTAAGATTGTAGGGAATACCAGAGATTGCAAAGGATTCGATAAGCAAAAAAAATATATATACCAACAACAAAAAATGAATATTACAATGTATCGATAACAGTGATCGTATTACAGACGTAAAGTTTTTTATTCGTGTTTAAGCGATCCAAAAATAAGAATAAGAATGGATCGATCACATAACAATCTAAAGGTTTAGTTTATATTTTCAAATTTAAATTGTTCAATTTTTGTTAACGTTAAACTTACCTTATCGGTAGTATATACATAGAAACGGATTGATTTCATAGATAATTTTCTCTAAAAAATATAAACGAATTGACATATATGTTTAAGAACATACTTAAACAATAATTATTATGAAAAAAAAATAAAAAAGAATTTAATGGATCTCTTTTTTAATATTTAGTTTTTAGTCGTATTTAAGCGATCTAAAAATAATAAGTTTAAGAATATATCGATAACATAACTATCTAATGGTTTAGTTTATATTTTCAAATTTAAATTGTTCAATTTTTGTTAACGTTGAACTTAACTTAACTTAACTTATCGGTTGTACCTACATAGAAACGGATTGATTTCATTTTATTGATTTTTCTCTAAATTTAAGAAAATACCTTAACAATAATTATTATGATAAAAAGAAAATAGAATTTAATGTATCTCTTTTTTAATATTTAAAATTTTAAATATCTAAATTTAGAAGCTATCATCATCGCTAAAAAAATTTCGAAACTATCAAAAAGAATATATACTCCTTTTCAAAAAACATCCATTTTTACTCAAAGCCTTGTCAACCATATAAGCAGCATTTGACTTGGTAGAGCATACGAGAATTCAATTAGTCCATAATATTTTATGATTTTGCCCCCAAAATTTGTATAGTCTATCATTTGCCGGAATCTGGTTCTGACTACCCCTTGACTTGTTTATTATGTTCGGTCCGAGCATACGGTCGAAGTTTGTGTTAGTTTGTTAGTTTGTTAGTTTTGCCATGTGGGTGTTGACTTTTTTAATGTTTCAATATGACTAAATGCTTTGGGGCAGAGCTCCAGCTCTGGCTATGGCTCTGCTTTGGTTCTGGTTTCGTTTTGGGTTCTGGGACCTGCCCAGTTTGTGGTGTTTTCCCTTGAGCGTGTTTCGTTATATAGGGCGATGCCTCTTAAGTATTTATTTGGTGGCCTGACTTATGGATATTTATGGGAGGGGCAGTTCACATATGCACATGTGCGGGAGGGCTGATGGAAGCCAAAGCAAGTGTCAAATTCTCATGCGTTACGTTTCGGTCGATATCCTTTTGGTTTTGAGTTACGCAAGGAATCCAAGGAACCTCTTAAGCACTTTGACAGCCACTCTTTTGCTTGGGTCTTGGGTCTTTTCCTTGCTGCTGTTGATGCCACAGTGGCTCATCACTAATGAGGCTATCAAATGGCTGCTTTACCAACTGCCACTCGGCTCGCCTGTCAAATGTGTCAAAATTCCAGTGTGCGGTTGATTCCCTCTGCCTTGCCACATCTCAGATTTGTATGTCTGCGGCTTGTGCGGGTCTTGCCCACTCCAGACAGACCCTACTCTATCCCACTCATTCCCATTCCCATTCCCATTCCCATTCCATATGTCTGCCACACTTGTCACTTGTGTTTTTATAACAGTTTTGTCTCTTGAGTGCCCCGTTGGATTGTTTTTTTCCTCTTGCTCGCATGCATATTCCCAAACTAAAGTGCTAAAATCTGTGTCATTTATTAATTTCGGTTGAGTTTTTGGTGCTTTTACATTTGTCATTAGCACGGATTTGACATTTCAATTATTGGCCTCATGTTTTTTTGGCTTGTGGATAACTTGAAGAGCTGACATATGTGGGTTCCTAATGGGTTTTACAAATGGCAAATCATAGTCCCCGATATTGGCATGGTAATGATGACACTAATGTCTAGTCTGTTGAAGAGCCCTTAGATTAATGAATCTATCTATCTTTACCCCTTCAATTTTCAGTTCTCTAGTCACATATTTCATTGTCTAAATTCAGTGACACAAAATTAATATTTTTTATGTAGTAATTTTTCAATGATTCTATCAATCTTTATATTTTATTTTTGTTTGTTTATCTTTTTTTTTTTTTGTATGAGATATTTTAGCGATAAAACTAAAAGAGGAGCTTAAAATTATAGAAATTAATGTACTATCTTTAGCATTTTAAATATTAATTGAAGAAGAATTTTTTAATGACCTAATATCTCTTCTATACAAGATTTGGTAGAAAATAGAATTTATCTATCCAACAGTTAATAAGCTTTAAAATTCGCTATCAGGCCTGTTTGGGTTTTCACTTTTTATTTTATAGCACTTTACAAAACTCAAATGTTCACGTTAAATTTAGTCAATTTCTTTAAAACTGATCTCTTTTTACTTTACCGGATATAAAGTATTTAATCCACAAAATTCTATGGTTTTGGTTTCTCTTCAAGCACTTTAAATTTTTCAACGCAACCCTTTCAGTAGCGTCAACATTAGTGCCTTCTAATCAAGTCCCATACCATCCATCAAAAGGAACAGCCAGTAGGTACTGCTATTCTGTACCCTGACTCCTCTGTCCTGTGTCCTGTGTCCTGCATCCTGTGTACTCTGTCCTATGTCCCGTGTTACTCATCTGTCGTCTTGTTTGCACTTCGTGCTTTTGCATTCAAATTGCGTTTATTCAAATAGATCCGAGCGCACACATTTTCAATTATTTTATGCTGATTCGCAGGCGCCGCAGATCTTTTGTATCTGTGCACTCGTGTATCTGTATCTGTTAGATACTTGTGCTAACAACAAATTTCATTTTTTGCTTCTTTTCAGTGACACGAAATTTAATTATGCAAAATCTTTTGGCTCGATTTTCTTTATTTTCACAAAAAGAAGCAAAGAACAAAAAGAAAATCACTCAAGTCATTGCAGAGCTTTTCTCTGTCATTCTCATAAAAATGCAAACCAGCGCGCTCACTTTTTGATGACACTTGAATGTCACATATGAGTCGGGAAATGTCACCACACAGTGTATATATATATAAACTTTCCCCTCTCTCACTCTCTCACTCTCTGTCTCTTCTGTCTGTCTCTTTTACCCCTTAGACATGTCAAAAAGTTTGACATTTAGTGGCTGGCAAAAACTGTCATCACGCGCTTCCAACTTGACGATGATTGCTCGGTTTGACATTACGGAAAAGTTACCAACTGAAAGCAGTGTGTGTGTAATGATTTTATGGCTATACTTGGCAAAAGAATAAACTATCTATAGTAGCTTTGTTTCCAAAGCTAATTGTGGCTTTAACGAATATTAGATTTAAGTGTACTTTATCAGCAGTTCTGTAGATTTGGTTAATATAATATATTTATAGGTAAAGAAAACATAAACCACAATTAGTAGCTTTATTTCAATAGCTAATTTAGCTCTAAGGAATTTTAGATTTAAGGTTACTTTATCAGAAAATCTTTGTTTTGGGTTCTCAATGATTTTACGTTGCATCGTATCTTATGTTACAAAATCGAAATTTAACAAAAAAAAAAAAAAAAATTTGCCTCAATGTTAAAATGTATAATTTTGATTAAATCAATGTGGTTCCCTTTTATATCTTCGAACTAGATTTGGACATGCCTTATACCAAGTAACATGGCACTAGCTTAACTGGTAGGGTGTAAAAAGGGGAAAAATGCGTATTGTCTGCTAATTTCAGGCTGCTCTTTAATCTCATTGACAGAATGAAAACAGCAAATGTCTAACCAGCTGGGTTTAAGCCTCTCCTTTCATGTTACTTTCCCTTACATCCCCCACTTCTTTGTTTCGCTGACCTTTTTCGCCAGATTTCAGAGTGCGCTTTCATTTACAAATTTCCACACCTACGCACACAATTGAGCGCGCGGGCAAGTGCAAAGAGCAACAACAATAACAGCTACAACAACAAATTGTTAATGCCATTTGACAGTTGACAATTATAGCAATTGTCATAGCATTTAACATGACCGAGAGAAAGAGAGAGACAGAGCGATAACAAGAGAGGGAGAGCGAGAGAGAGATGGGCATTTAGCCCTTTTGTTTCTCTGCCTGAATTCTATATATAGGATTCTCTGAGTACGATGGTGAGCCTGTTGTATATCCTGTCACTCATTTACCGTTTTTTTGCTTGTCAGCGCGCATTAGTTTCGGGCTGCTGGCAAAGTTCTCGGACTCTGCTTATCTGCACCAAATTTGCACAGTCATTGTCGGGCTAGTGATGAGGAGGTGGAGGAGTGGGGTGGGGGTGAGGGAGGAGGAAAGAAGTGTTGTGCGAGCGAGTTATACGAGTACTCTCCGCCCTTTGTCTGTTTTTGTGCCATCCTTTCATTTGCTGTTGTCCTTTGCCAGGACTCGCCTCGCCTCGCCTCGCCTCGCACTTTTTGCCCACTTTGCATATGTGCGAATAATTCAACAAAAGCAACTACAATGTCGTCTGCACTAGCTGCTGGATTTACTCCAGATTAGGGATCTTTGTTAGCTGGTTGCCCGGCTGACTGGATGACTGGCTGACTGCTTGCTTGTTGTTTTGTTTGTTTTTAAATAAAAATTACAGTTGTTGAGTGGCTACAGTTGAGACCTGGCAGTGGGTTAGATGAATTAGACCTGGCTTGACCTTAAAGCAGCTGCATTTTTGCAAGTAAATGTTAACTAAAAGTTTTCCAACAAGCTAGCTGACCTAACTGCATGTTGAGCCAATAATGTGGTTACAAACATTTGAATAGATTTTGAGTTTTTAAGTAAAGCTTGCTTAAACTAAAATTGCACCTCTACAATGACCTACTTTCCTTATCTTTTGTCTCCCATCTTAAAATAAAATATAGGTTCAGCATAGAAAATAATTACATACATTTTACATTTTATTTTTTGAATTTGTAAAAAAAAATTAATAAAATAATTATCTTAAGTAAGATTCTTTAAATAATTGCTATCACCTTATTTTCATGTAAAATTGAAAACAATTAATTAATTTATATTTTTCTTTTTATAAATACAGCCTAGTTAAAAATGTTTAAAGAATTGCATGCTTGATTTTAGCTTATATCCCAGATCCATTCTTATTATTTGACTGCTATTTTAAGCTTATTTGAGTCTAAATCGATATCAAAGTTGATTTCATTGATTTGCTCTTTTATTTTTAATTTTTCCTAGCTTCTTTTCCAAAATATTCGTCAACTTTGAAGTTCATATTTATATTTTTTCATCTTGCTTATCGCACAGCAGCTGACATAAGAGCCAAAAGTGTCTCATTTCTTTTTATGGCATATCACACTCTCGTCTATATAGAAATTGGCTGCCACACACACACACCTACACACCTACACACACATGCTGTGGCACAATCTCAAAAGTTCGACGAGGCGAACAAATATGAAAACTTTCAGCGCAACGAAGCGAATTTTTCTTTCTTGATATGAGAGGCAATCTCTCATTTCTCATCTCCCATCTCCCATCTCGCTTTAAGCATCTTCAACTCTCTCAGCTTATGCTCCCTATATGCGGCTCAACACTTCAAAGTGCGCCAAATGCATGAAAATGCAGCTCCTTGACGAAACCTCAATCCGGCATCCTGCCTTGTGTATCCTGCCACAACACCAAAAGCAAAAGCAACTGAAGTAGGTCAGTTAAGGGAGTCCCATCTCTCTGTCTCACTCTCTGCTTCACTCTCTCTCTCTCTCTCTCTCTCTCTCTTAGTTTGCCATCTCTTTCTCTGTACTGTCTGTCATTGTTGGAGCTTAAAGAGCGCGTCTGAAATCCTTTTTGTGTAAACAAAATTGTGCAGTTATCCTAGGCAACCCCCTGCTACCCCCCGGGCTATTGTCCTGGACGTCATTGTAGCAGCAATTCAAATGCAAAATCCCATTTTGCTTCTAATTGCTTTATCGCTCAACAAGCTGTTGGATGTGTTTGTTGTTAGCTCTGCTCATTTCTCACTCGCTGCCTGTTGACAGCATCTGTATCTGAAACTCTGTATCCGAGCTCCTGCACTTCCCTGCACTCCCCTTCCCGCACCAACAACCAATCAACCCCCCGTCCTTGTCAATTTACTGTTTACTTTTGCGCTCTGTCAAATATGTTCGAATTTTCTAACGATTACAACTGCATTGGGCCAGGTCCTGAACCTGTATCTGAATCTGAGCCTGAATCTAGCTGGTCCCTGTTGAATCTGACCTGATTTTCCATTTTTACTGGCATGTGTATTTCATGTTGATCCTTTAGGGACTTGTTCAGCTTGTTGTTTGTTGTTGTCCTTTAGTCCAAAATACGGATTTGTCCAAATGTGTTGTCAGAGTTAACAACCTGCCATGGTCCACGGTCCTTCCGACCTTTCTCTCTGCAAAATTGTCGATTAATTGCTATGAAAAGTAGCGAACGCCTGAATATATTCCCAAAAATTGCACATTTTGTGCACTCGGAGGTGTTGTTGTTGATACGAGGGGCGTTAAGTGGGTGTTAGAATATTGCAACAGTTGTGAAATACAGTTTATGTAATGTCTTGGGTAATTTGAAGGGTTTATGCAGTGCAGTTAGTGAAATGAGATAGTTAGGATTAAAGAAGTCGCAAATTACTTCTATTTTAAATTGTTTTAAACTGTGAAATATTTGTTTAAAGCATGAGAAACGATATACTTCCTTCCGTAACGTTATAGAACGCTTCAATTACTTTAATTTAAATTAAATTTTAAATACAAGAAATTCAATTAAAAGAGAATTGATTAAACACTTTCCATCTTAACTTTCAGCAGAGTATTTTAACGAAAACCAAACCAATACAAACTTTTGTATTTCGACTATTTTGCTATTCAAAGAAATCATATAATAAATTTTATGTACACACATAGCTTGTTCTCTTTGTTGTTTGTGTGTAATCAATTTTATAACACGATCCTGACAAAAGATCAACGTGTGTTTAACGCGATAGTTACGTATAGACAGACGCTAGTTCCGAGGGGTCTCTGGCCCAACACTTTGCCCCATAGACAATGTCAAACCCATTTTTAAGCAGAAACAACAAAACAAAAGCAAACTACACCCCATAACGATGGTTACAATAGAATGGAATAGAATAGAAATGGAAATGGAAAACAAGAAATTATATATATTTTTCTTTCTTTCGCTTTATATTTTTTTTTTTGTTGTCGTCTGTTGTTTAGCCTCTTCTGGTCTTTGTGCTCATCTGATGCTGCACCGCGAGACGTCTGAGAGTCTGTTGTTTGGGCCATTGTTGTCGCTTGGCGGTGCTGTGGCCCACGTTTTAGGGGCAATTCCTATTGTTAGACCCATGGACGTGAGTCTAACCACAGGTGTACTACGTGCATATACACGTACATAAATCCATACGCGATGCGTGAGAACTTTTCTTAGCTCAATTTATGTGATTTTTGATTCTCTTTGTTGGCTTTCTATTTTTGTTTTATTCGATTTGTTTTATGGCTGACCCGCTGGCCAAAGTAATTTTCTGTTTGTGGTCGAGACAATTGCAAAAATCATCAGGATAACCTGTGGGTGGGCTCAACTGACTGGCGCCAGGACGTGCCAAATGGGAAGCAGCTCTTATAATTTATAACTTAAATGAAAATTAACTTTTCGTATGGGAACAGCTCTCACCTAGTTTTCCAGCACAGTGAACTCTCATGCATTTTTAAGCACACTTTTGGATTTACACTGAGTGCTCCTTTAGCTCCTCGAGCTTCTGGTATTCCTATAGCTCTTTTCCTGCTCCTGGTCTGAATTCATAACAATGCCGCTGCTGAATTCTTACCAGCTTTTTTTTTTTTTTTTTTGGCTACTTGTAAAATATTAATTTTTATATGCTTATAGCTCAAGCAAGTGCGGCATGCAGCTTGTGGCAGGTGGCACAGTGCGGATGCTTGCCTTTCGCTCTGGAAATTGAAATGTAAAAAGTCGTTTAATGTGCATATAAAAAATTGAGCAAGGAAATTGCATTTGAGACCTCTGCAGTAGGTCACAACCAAAATAACAAGGAATCAGCACCAAGAGCAAATCCTTGCTGCGGGTCAGCCGAGGTTAACTTCTCATAAATGGGTGCATTCAACCGATGCCCATGAAATAAATGTTACTTTAAGGCACTACACTGAAAAAAAAGACCAAGTTCTAAAATCAAGAACATTTATCTTAAATATTTTGTTCTTAAAATAAGATTATTTTAAGACCAAATTACTAAAACTAAGATTATTAATCTAAAAAATCTTAAAATCTTAATATAAGAACAAAAATCTTAAATTGTTAGGAAAGTATAAATAGGTACTATTTCGTATAAAATAAACGATGGCAGCGTGGCGCTCTGGTTAGAGAGGCCGCTTCAGTTGTGAAGCAGTAGTCGGCGGTTCGAATCCCCCTCGTAACAAATTAAAAAAACATTTATAAAATTACTAAAACAGAATAAAATATAAATAAATCAAAATTTAAAAATAAAAAAAATATAAATATAAAAAATAATTTTCATTTATTTTATTTTTTGATTTTAATTTTAAGAACATTTATTCTTAAAATAAGAGCTTGGACTTATTTAAAAAGTTCTTGAAATCAAGATGTTTTCTCTTAATTCAAGAATTTGATGTTCTCGACGCATTTTTTAGACCAAAAATCTTAGTTCTGAGACCAAAATCTTGATTTTAGAACATTTTTTTTATCAGTGTACCGACTTAAATAATTTTATTTATCGGCTGTCAACAATCGAAATTTTAGTTAAATTTTAGCTGAAATTTTATTTGCCTGGTAAATTTATCTTTAAATATTTTTTTCTCTTTGTTTCTAGTGTTGTATAGGAAGTACGGTAGCAGTGAAGCGTGTCCAGAGTTCAATCAGTTCTTCCACCAACTTGTTAAACAACTGAGAAAACAATTACCGTTTAGGACCAGCTCCAATGCCGCCTGGCACTACGATAATCTTAATATCTGATCCAAGCCCATATACCAAATTGTCGCATAGCAATTTTTATAATTTGTACAGTTTAAACAAAAGAATTATTATGCAACATTGGCGCTTGTATTGGGTGCTGTGTGTTAAGCGCCCTTTAGAACAAATGGCAACAATTTAAACCAAATTGCCGACTGGACGCCCTGTGGCGTCAACGTTTTGGGCTCGTGCCAATGGCCACGCCCCTTTTTACACCTTTTGATGCGAGTCGTTGGCAGAGAACAAGGCGTGTGCTTTGGCTGTCTGGCACGCAACTCTGTACTTATAATATAACCAACTTGGGAACCTCGGAAACATCGGGATGGAAACGGGAGCGGTCCGGGTAGGGACACGCCCCAAAAAAAGTATATTCCGAGTCCAATAATAACCTGGGTAAATATTCGTACTTGCTTTAAATGCTTCACGACATTTGATTGATGTGCACTCTGAACAGCTGCAGAAATGCAAAAAATATATATCGTATAGTATATGGGCAAACCCGACTCGTACGCGGTATCAGCTGCTTTGGCTCTTCGTGTTCGCTATCCTAGGGTAATTTTTAATGTGGGGTCTTATTTAGTAAGCGCATTTCATGGAAAAGCTCTGCTGATAGCACAAACGACGGCGAATACTGGTAGCTTCGTGTAACCGAATATCCTAGCAGCGGGTATACCAGACTATTTAAGTAAAAAGTATATCAAAACTTAAACAAATTATGACAGCTTTACCTAAAATTATCTCGACATTTCACTTAGTTTTCGGGAAATAAGATATATTATTATTTAATTATTTACTCAACATAAAAAAATCGACAAAAAAAAATAGTTATTATTTATAATGAGATTTTGAAAAATATCACTGCGGACGGCAGTTCGCGATAGTGACGAAAGCATCACGAAGGGTGCGAAAGGCGACTAACAACATATACAGCTAAGTTGGATTGCCAATTTTCGCTTTTTTTATATTAATTTATATTTTTATTTAAAATTTTTAGATTAAACTGAATTTTGTTCGTCACAAAATTGGATATCAGAAATTTTGGGGCTAGAAATGGCTTTCGTCACTAGACTTTTACCTCGTGTAGAGGTTTTTTTTGTGGGATATACATTCCACTAATAAAAATAATATTTCAATTCAGTTAAATTTCATAATTTTTAACTAGTGGTTCTTGTCATCAGACTTGTTTGAATTAGAGCTGTGAATTTAAAAGAGAGAGAGTCTTTAATCCTTTAATTATTATTTTGGTTGAACGGTATAAAGAAGCAATTCGTTTTTATTTTCTTAGCATATAATTGAACCAAAACTATCATCAAAGTTTACATCTAACATATTTTTATATTTTTTCCTTTAATTATTATTTTAGTTGAACGGAATAAAGAAGCAATTCGTTTTAATTTTTTTATTTAGTATATAATTGAACCAAAACTATCATCAAAGTTTACATCTAACATATTTTTCTCGTAGTAAATTCGATATATTACCTTTAATTCCTTTTAGTAACTAAATAATGTCAGGAAGTAATGCCAAAGTTAAATATTGCCTCAAAAATTGTTCAAAGTTCAATTTTCAATGCTCTTACAGTACCTATATTTGTAGGATATTTTTGGTTCGGTTTTGTTTTATTTTTTACACGTTTTTGGGGCGATTTAAATATGCATGAGCGTGAAATTTTGCACGAAAATATGTCACTAGTACCAACAACAACAACAACAACAACAACAGTGGCAACAACAAGTACATTTATGACAAAATTCCATTTGCCGGTCCCATTCCAGAATCGCTTTGGCACAAACTGTGGGTGTTTAGGCTAATGACTTTCGGCATCGGCCCCCAACGAGTGTAGAAAGAGAGAGAGAGAGAGAGAGGTTAAATGTGGGTAGGGACTTTGGCGAGGGTGTAGGCTCATGTGGAATTTGTCATGTGTCAGTATGACTTAAATGCCGAGAAAATAATAATTTTTGTTTTTTTTGCCCCCAGCGTTGACTGGCACTCAACAACAACAACGGCAACAAATTGAGTCGAGTGGTGCCGCTCTAATGGACTTTGATAAGGTGGCAACATCATCAACGAACGGTAACCGGCAAATTTATGCAAATCCGCATTTGACCCAAATTAGCACGAAAATTTGTTAGATTAGGCACATTTCATTTCCGTTTCAGAGTGCGCCGAAAAAATAAAAATCGTACGAACCACCTTTAAAAAATATATAACACTTCTCTATGTATCGGGAAAGAGGGGCCGGGGGCTTTTAGCAGAAGGCCATTTCGATGCCTGAAATGGCTTACAAGCTATAAAAATTGCATGTGTGCATGTAAAAAGCCAACTCCGGACTCAGAATTTCCCAGCTCTGGTTTCTGGCCTTTTGGACATGAATGGTAACATTTCTGGGTAGCTTTTAAGTGCAACTCTTTGTATACAACTTCCGTTTGGCGTGTGACGCTGGCAAGAAATGCAAATTTCTGCACATACATCCCAACATATTCCCTTCACCCCCTGCATACTTTCAACCGGAATTCGAGTCCAAGTCGAGTGTCGAGAATCGGAATTGTAGTCGAGTCAGCAAGCGCACACGCATTCCATTCCATTAACTTTATCAATGTAAATCACCAAAATGTGTTGGCTTCGCGACTCGTCGTACTCTTTCTTAACTCTCCTTTCTCTCTCTCCCTCTCTCTTGAATTTCGACTGCCCCATTGTTATGAGAGAAAGGAATGTGATATTCGGTAGTATGAACGATAAAACAAGTGCGTGTTGGCACTGAGAAGTGTGGAATGTTAAAAGTACTCGTAAAAGCAAGACACTGAAATCAACGAAATGTGATTGCGCAATGGCCACATACAGGACAAAGGACGTGTTAACCTATTCATAACTCAGCAATCATTTATGAGATCTTTACGAAAATGTGTGTATTTTCTGTGGAAAAACGAATACTTTAAATAAAATTTGGTTGCATACGATTAAATGGCTTGTAATGTACTATATTTATATTTATTCTTTAAATCTATTGCCAATTTAACAATAATATATGTGAATTTTGTATATATTTTTTTCTACTTAAATTTTTCATTCATTTTAATATAATAATAAGAAACAAATAATTTTTTTAGACCCCGTACTTAAGAAAAGTACAGGGGTCTATTGGGTTTGCTTTAACGAATATGTGCGTAACAGGCAGAAGGAGGCGTGGCAGACCCTATAAATTATATATATTCTTGATCAGCATCAACAGCCGAGTCGATATAGCAATGTCCGTCTGTCCGTTTGTCTGTCTGACCGTCTGTATGAGCGCCTAAATCTCAGAGACTATAAGAGATAGAGACACCAAACTTGGTATGTACGTTCCTCTATATTGCAAGCAGATCAAGTTTGTTTAAAAATTTTGCGCCGCCCCCTTTGTCGCCCACAAATCGAAAAAAAATTTCATATCCAAATTATAAGAACAATTTAAAGAGCTAGTGACACCAAATTTGGTAAAAAGATTCCTCTATAATGCAGGCAGGTCAAGTTTGTTTCTTTTTTGAATCAGACCACTATATCATATAGCGCCCATAGGAGCAATCGGTCGAAAATCAAGTGTTAGTATGAAAAACTTTTTTGTTTTATGAGATATCTAAATAAAACTAATACAATAAGCATATGATTTGGTTTTATATATCCTGTTCAACGTTGGTTCAAATCGGACCACTTTATCATATAGCTGTCATAGGACCAATCGGATGAAAATGAAGTCTTAGTATGAAAAACTTTTTTGTTTAATTAGATATCGTAACCAAACTTATAGAATATACATAAAAGTTGTTTTTATATTGCCTGTTCAAAGTTGGTTCAAATCGGACCACTATATCATATAGCTTTCATAGGACCGATCGGACGAAAAGCAAGTCTTAGTAAGAAAAACTTTTTTCCATTATTAGTTTTTGCTCTAGTAAGTACGGGGTCTCTGACAGTCGACTATGCTTGACTGTAGCACCGGCCGACTAGTTTTTTTTGATGATGATTACAGAAAAACTCCATTAAATATGTATATTGAAAACTCAAATATATCTTTTGTCAGCATCCAAATCTAAATAAATAACTATAAATATACTTTATACTACTACTATACTATAAATAACTTTCTTAATAGAGATATGTTGTCTTAGGTAACTCTTTCTTGTCGATTTTGAATTTATCACCATTTGTCGGAACTTGAACTCCCTGAAGACATTTTAAACAATAATTTTCCACGCACCAGTTGCCTGTCCCCCCCTCGCTCTCACTTAAGTCATCTGTCAAGGCGTGAGAACCTAACACTCCATAACATAACCAAGTACGCGGGACGTTTCTCGGCAATTTTCGGTGCATTTGCCGTGGCACCCTCCAAAACAAACCATTAGCATGTCAAATCCAGCGTCAAGGTGCCACGTAGAGCAAATCCCAACTTCAATCCTTTTGGGCTGTCAGGCCTAAAAATAATATTTTCTTTAATTTGAACAGGGAAAACAGAGAGGACAGCCAGGCAAACCAAAGACTTTAAGCGCCCTTTGACAATTTTCACGTCAACTACAAATCCCGCCCGCCGATAACATGATCCAGACACAGGCCGCCCCAAAAGAAAATTCCCAGCCTTGCCTCATTTGGGGTGAGCAAAAAAAAAAAAAAGAACAAAAAAAAACCGAAGGAAAAGATGAAAAATAAATAAATTTACATACATGTGGAGCAGTCAACGAAAATCTGTCCCTGGCTGCTTTTATATAATATATATACAAAAATAAACACAATTTTTCTCGACTACTGTCTGTAGCTCTATCTCCCTTCTTTTCACTCTTTCTCTGTCTCTCTGGAGGCAAGGCATATCTGGTATATATATATATAAATATGAAGCGGAAAATCAGTGACAGCAGCCAAGCGCCGATGCCGTTGCCTGCCACACGTATTTGGAGTCTGGCTGGAGTTTTGAAGTGGAGTTAAATTACTTTTGGATGGATGAGATAGGGTTTGCCACTCTGTACTCCATACTCCTCACTCCCCACTCCAGTTCGTATCGTATAGGGGCCGAGCACAGTGCGTTTTTATCTTTTGTTGTTTTATTTGAACTTATTCCCCAGTTATTCCCACAGTTTCGACTGTTTGTCCATCTGTCTGTTAGCTTGTCCGATTTGACTGGCAGCGAATGAAATATGGCTTTTGCCAAAATCCCAAACGAAATTTTGTTAAAAGTCCTCCATGAAGAGGAGGGATATAAGGTGTTGGTTTAGCAAATTGCATTCTGATACTTGGGTAACTTCTGTTACCTATTGATTTTTGACTGTTGAACATATTAAAGGCATTTCAAGTTCTTCTTTGAATTTCGACATTCGACAATCAAATTCAAATTGACGCCCCAATTAATGGAATGCCCCTATGCCAAATTATGAAGTTTCCACAATTGATTTATGAGCAAATCATGTAAATTTTACTGAACATCAAGCTTGATGATTATTATTGATGAACTGTTGCGTAAATGCTCTGCCCTCCCTTTCTCACTCAACAACTAATTTCATTAAATTTATTTTTATGACTTTGTTGCTGCAATTAAATGATTTCTAATTGCTGTCAGGCAAATTTCTCATGGGTTTAGACCGCGATTCACATTTGATTTGTTGATTTATTATGCCTTCGACTTTCGCTCATAATTTGTCATTTTTTCCGAGGCATTTGATAAAGATTTATTATGACATTTCTTTTGTTGTCCGCACATTAATCACCCTTCATAAAGTTTATCGTATGAATAAGTCTTTACCCAGTTTCAGTTTTCCTTTATACGGCTAATCAAATCAACATTTTGATTAGTAAAGAAAGAATCGTATCGTTTAATATTTCTTTTTGTTATCGTTTTGGGTTATTTTATGTCATAATTAGGGGTATATTTTGAAGCACATAAAGTTTAGTAAGTGGTAATGGCGTAGATATAGTTATATCTTCATTATATAAGTTTTAATTGGCTCATTTGCATTTGATTTGATTCAATAGAAACGAGCAGTTGTAGAAACGGTTATTTAATTCAGCTTCAACTGAGCTTACAGTGAGTTTCATAAATATTCTTCTCTTAAAGCTCCTCTATTTTCATTCAATCTCCCAGGACATTCAATGCATGCCTAACACAATTTTTGACAACTTGTCGCACACGAAATTATGCAGAATATCAGCATGGAAAGTTAATCAATGAAATTACATGCAGCATCAGCATAAAATTTGTCATAGTCATTGCCACACACAACACACACACACACACACATAGAAATAGTCACACCAAGGTCCCCAAGCAATCAGCTAAGCACATTTGATTTTTGCCTTCCTCGGCAAAAGTTGAAAAAAAAAAGTAAATAAATAGAGGACACATGAGCATTTCATTATCGATGGATAGTACGAGTATGTTTTATGCATATATACCACACAATACTTAAATGATAGCCCGAAAGAAATCATCATGATTGACAGTTGACAGTTGGTTGTTGGATTTGTTTTGGGGAGGATTTCTAGCAATCAAGCAGCAAATTTTCTTTATTTCCTGCGTGACACGGACTGTGGTCAGTTTTTATGGCAGCTGTATTGGGAATCGAGTTAGCTTAGTCTTATCAGTCTCTCTTTCAGTGCGGGTTGCTAGCCATCAACCACTGGAGCAACCAGCGGATTCACCATCATAAACTGACCATCACTTTGATTTTCATTTCATGGTCGAGCTGTGTCTGCATTTGTCTGCCCTTTATAGCTATCATCTGCTCTGCTCAGGGGTCTGCACTGGACTGGACTGGACTGGACCCTTTCCTAATTTGTTTTCTATTTGCTGCTAATTTCTTCATTTTGCCCTCGGTCTCTTGTGCCCATTGAGTTTTGCAGTGTGTTAGGCTCGTATCGTGATGCTGGTGTCCATTGATTGGCGTGTGTCTCTGCTCGTAGTCCCAAGTTGGTGATAAAACTTTAATTTTGTTTAAATGAAGTGGACAGCGTTTCTATTTATTTTCCATTTATTTGTATGGTCAATGGCCCTACTGATTAATTGACAGCCAAAGTGGATTAGTTTAGATAATCTTTAATTAGTTAAATTGTTTCTTATTTTAAGTAAACTTGAGCTATGAAAAGTGTTTAAATAGATAGTTATAAAATATTTATATTGATTCAAATGCTTTAATCAGTCAATTCTACAAGTTACAATTCATATATAATATATTTTCCTTTAAATTATATTTGTATTCAATAAAAGAAAGTTTAACTACGTTTATAACAATATTTCCATGCGTTGGATTCATTTATAAAACATTTTCTTTACTGTCAAACTAAATCATAGACATTTTATTAGAATCTTTCGTCTACGTGCTGTGATTCGAAGCACTTTCAGATGATTTTCAGTTGCTTTTTCTGCTCGATTAAAGGAAATTCAATTTTATGGTAACACTTGATACTCAGTTTGCACATTTGCTTTTGTTAAAATCAAATAGCAAGAGCGTAGTGAAAAATTTTAATTAAAATCCACAGACACACCTACTCACACACACACACACACATCAAAGAAGTACCTCCAATTTCGAAGCTTGGAGCATATGCGTTGAGTATTTACCTGGAACGTGAGCCAATTATTAGATAGAGTAATAAAAATACGATACGTTTCCCTCTCTTTCTCTCTCTCATGTTAGCTTAATCCTTCTCTCTCTTACTATCTGTCTGCGTCTCTCTCTTTTGACTGTGTTCTTTAGTCTCTCGCTGGGGAGTGCAATCGAAGTTATTAATCTGATTTTTCAAATCGCTTGCATGCAACGTCATCATCAGGTCGACATCGTCATCATCTTATATAAACAGGAAGGCGTCTTGACTGCAATTTCCATTTATAAGCCAAGTTAAGCCGCTTATCTGGTACCCAAAATCCCGACAAATTGGCTTCGTCTCCCTCACCTTCTTCGTCTCCGACAACAATGCAAACGTCAAAGTTGCAGTTGGAGACAGACGTTGATTGGTTTACCCTGGACTTTGACTCTTTCTCTGAAAAGAAAGGGGATGGGATTACAAATTATTCGGAATTACGATTTTGATTGACAATTTATAGCGGTGGCTGTCAGCACAAGTCGAGGAACTCAAATAATATCTGTAAAATGCATTAGTTTCTAGACTCTGTCATATTTTGAAAGTATTCATCGATTATGACTCAATTTTTTCTCTCGTCTTTTTTGTCTCATTGTGGAGGCTGTCAACAAAAAATGCAGCTACTGTGTCCAGTTTTTTTTGAGGGATGTGAATGCGGGTTGCCTATTTACCTAGGGCAATCCCTACCATCATTGACTGCCTTATTTATGAGATTATTACAGAAAGAGCTCAGGTTCAGTTATGCCAGGGTTTCGGTGGATGAACATGCATTTCAATAAAAAAATTAAATTGAAAAGGCAAAAGTTAATTGTCTGACAGCAACAACAAAAACAACAAAAACTACTGATGAACAGCATACCATGTGCAATCATTTATCATGCTTAAAGTTTGCATAGAACGTGTGCAAACAATTTAACGTAGAATCGAACTCAGATCTAATGAAAAGAATTCCGTTTTAGGGCGTGCCAAAAAACGCATATTGAACCACCTTGGGTGGTAACCGAATCAAACTGTTGGAGGGGACAAAGAAAAAGGGAACCAAAGGGAAAACAAACAGCGGGTGGTCACTAATTTTTTACGTGACGCTTACATCAGTTGAACAAAAAGTCGACTTGGGAAAATCAGAACAAACGCGAAAATCAGCGCCAAGGCGCCAAAAAGTATGCAATATCAGGCGAAAATCAAACAAAAGAAACTCGCGACTGCGATTGCCAGATTTCTTCATATCCCCTTCTCTATCATTTGCTCTCTCTTGTTCTCTGTCTCTCGTCGTTGTGCCTTCTTGGCCAGATAATTGAAAGGGCGTGGGGTGTGCGAAAACGAAACGTGCAAATTGCAAGAAATTCCAACTACCAAAAACGAGGGCGGTAAGAAAATTCTCTATTTACAATGAGCAATTTTCAAAAATACCTTATTTGATAATTTATATAAATCTTTAACAGATTTGCTTGGTTTTAGAAGTTTGAAATTTATGGGTAAATTATGTAGGGATATAGCCGACTTTTCACAATAAATATCTTAAATGGATTCTGACGTTATTAAAGCACATAATGAGGGACTTGTAAAATATTCATATATAGTATATAATAGCAACACAGTTAAATTTTATGCCATTTTAGTGTATACTTCATATTCAGGTGTGTTCCAGAAATGTAAAAAAACCGAAAACCAACTAAAATCTTATGGTATTTTGGTTGGTTTTCGGTTGCTTTGTAGTTCTGGAAATAAATAATAAATAAATATTTCACTGAATATTTGTTGATTTAATTTTCATTGTTGCTGATTGTTGGGAAATTTCTCTTTTCTTCAATGATGAATTCTTCATAAAAATCTTCGGTTTCCGTGCGTATCGATCAATTAATGTATTTCTCTGTTGCTCTTCTTAGAAGCTTTCCATAAACTATTTAAACAGCCCTCGATTTATCTGACTGTCTTACTGAATGTTCCACTGGCCAACTCTCTCTGGTTGTCTTTCCTGTTCTGTCTGTCAACCCATTTCCTGCCGCCAATAATTAAAGTAATTGCAACATTTCTGCCACTTGCCTTTGTCTGTTTAGTCAGAAAATGAGTGGCAAGGGGGAAAGAAGAGTAAATGGAAAGAAATGGCAGATAGGCGGAGAGAAAGAGATAGAGATAGCGATAGAGAGCCGCTCAGCTTCATAGGACTCTGCCAAAAAGGAAACTATTTTAAAAGGCAAAAGTACTTTGGTTTTAATTGCAACTATCCAACTTGTATATGCAACTATATTCAACTGTATTCGAGTATCCAAGTCTTCAAGTGAATGTCTGAATGTCTGCGTGTCCCGAGTACATTGTAGTTGTAGTTTTGGCTCGCTGCTGATGTGTCCTGAGTGTAATGTCCTTTTAAGGTCCTGCAGCTACAATGTGCTTCCGTTTGCATGCAACTGCGCTAAGCTGCTTAACTTGCCGTCGCCAGTGGGCGTGGCTTAATGCCCCCATCTTCCTCCTCCTTCTGAGGCACTCAGAACGATGCGTGTTAATGATTACTTGAGTTGCTCCATTTTGTGGCCTGATCCTGGACTCGAATGGAGATGGAGACCAAGACGGAGGGAATTGCACGTAAAAATCAATGTCATTGCGTTGTTTGCTGTTTGTTTTTGGTTAACATTTCATGGTTCCGTTTCCTACCGCACTTCCTTACACCCTGCCTCCTCCCACTCTCTCTCTCTCTACATTCTCATTTTCCTTCAATGCTTCTCTGTGATTTTCCCAGTTTCTGTAATGGCAGCCGCTGCAATTTGCTGCGCTATGCTGCAAAACTTTTGCGGCAAAAACAAAAAGTTTTTCACTTAAACTTCGCCGCATTGCTGCAGTGTGTCCTGAGCTCTGGCCGAGTCAGACCTGCAGCTTACAATACCCTACTTAACGAGGGTATATTTAAATTACTGGAATATGTGATTGGGACGAATTTTCTCAGGGTTCTATCGATTAATTTTGCAGTACTATCTTAGACTTGATCCAGTCTTTCTGTCAGTTAAAAACCACAAAAAAAAAAACTCTACACGAGGTAAAAGTGTAGTGACGAAAGCAATTTCAAGCCCCATAATTTCTGATATCCAATTTTGTGACGAACAAAATTCAGTTTAATCTAAAAATTTTAAATAAAAATATAAATTATTAAAAAAAAGCGAAAATTGGCATTGTGCACTGTGAGCAAAGAGAACTGCCGTCCGCAGTGATATATTAAAATAAATGCGGGGTATACTTACATTTATAAATGTCTTTCTCAGTTTACACAGAGTCTGGTTTCAACAAGCATTCAGTTTACCAAAGCCTTCTTATATAAGATATATATATATATATATATAGATATGTACTTAAATTCTCTGTAGATGTAACTGAAGAAAATTGAACCAAGAAAACGTCTAAGCTTTGACATGATGACATTATAGCTATCAGCTATAACACTCTATTTATAAAGAATCTTTTCTAAATATTAACTATATCAGTTTTTCAACCTAGGAAACTTATAATCTACTTATAGAGCAGAAATCACAATATTTGATATCTTCTCTCATACAAAAATATTTATTTTAAATTTATATTTACTTTTAATAAAATTTCTTGAGGGCATTGAATATTCGTTAATTCGTTAATAAGCTTGACATTATTGTTGCTCCTCTGATTATTCCCACGTTGGTTCCGGGCCGCCTCTGGGCTGGGGCAGCACTTAAAATTTGTTTAAACATAAGTGGTTAATTATGCTGAACGTTTGCGTGCCATGGCTATAGATAGTGAGAACTACTCTATAGGAAAAGTGTACACCTCAGTCAACCTTCAACCCCAACCCTCTGGATGGGATGCACCCCTATAATTAGTTTTCATAATTTTATACTCGTATCACTGCGTTTGAAAGTTGTCTCATGTTACCGTCACTTTTTCAACAATTTTCTAACTACCGCTTCCTCTCTTCCTATCTCGCTTTCTCTCTCTGTGAGTTGAGGAGTTAACCCGCATAAAAGTTGTTTTTATCATTTCGGAAATTAAAACAAAATATTTACATTTGCAATAAGTTGAAACACGAATGAGTAACTCGAATGAGTGCCACTGTCAGGCAGTCTGTCAGTCTGCTAGTCAGTCAGTCAGTCACTCTGTCAATCAGTTAGTCACTCAGTTTGTCAGTCTGCCAGTTGGCCAGTTAGCTAACCAACCCGCTCATTTTCTTGCATTTCATTAGAGTCCTTGAAGCATTTTCATTTCTTGGCAAGCACATTTTTGCCATCTCCTAATTTAAGCTCAGTTTCTTTGTTGCTTTTGCAGTTTATGACAACTTGACGGACATTTTGAATTATGCATAAAGTCTACAGAGTTTTATGCATAACAATGGATAGGGCTCTATGGAGCACTCTCTTAATGTAATACCATTGTCTAGAAACCGAGCTCTGGAATTGCTAATGTTCATTTGCATTACAAGTTGTGGCTAAAAAGTTGTGTAGGCGTTAGACCATAATAAGAAAACTAGTCTAAGTCTTGGCTTTTCAACAAAAATAAGTAAATTCACCTAAACTATTCAACTTATAAAGTTGGCATCCACTTGAAATTGAGCTATTCTATAAATATATAATGTAATTATAGTTGATTGAATCAAGTTTATTGTCGAATGTTATATTTTAAGAATCCAAAATGCTTTACTTTTATAAAAATATTCAATATCAACTCTAAAAGAATATAATTATAAAATATATCAAATTATGATGGTCAATAAAATAAAATTTACAAAACTTTAAATAAAATTTTAAGACAAAAGTTTAATAAGCTGAATAGATACAATATATAAACAAGACATAAGTTAAGATTTTTTTAGATTAGTCGGATAATAATATTTATCAATTTTTGTTTTATGCATTAATAAAATAGAAATGAAAAAAAATGTCAATTTACAAATTAAGTAAATGTTAAATAAGTAAATAGGCAAATAATTGCCGAAAATTCCAAAAACTCTCAAGCCAAATATTTTAACTAAGTGTATAAGATCATTTCGTAATATATAACACAACCAATTTTCTAATGAAGAGATAAATAAAATCAAAACAATATGAGAATTTTCTTACAAATGTTATACTAAATTAAATTTAAGAAATAGCTTTATCCATATTTCAGCTGTTAATTTTTTAAATTATTAAAAAATTATCTAAATCTTAATGATATAGTATTAGCAAAATGTGATGTTATATAAATAGCTTTCAAGTATTGAAAAAAACTATTAAGAATAACGCTTTATTTAATTTATTACCACATTAATATCTGCGATGCTAATCGACCTTAAGAGACGGCAATTTAATTAGCTAAAAAGCAGCAGCTGCTCCCTATAGAGACGGCTTAATATCTTCGGGCTTGATCTAGGTGCTGGTGTGGCAGCCATAAAAGGAGAAGACATACATAATAATAAACAGCTTTGGGGAACTCGCTCAGTGGGCTCAAAGGACTCTTAATAACTTAATTAACTTCCACGGTGAAGAGATAAAAATCAAGCGCAAAAAATTAACAGCGAATCTGCGGAAAGGGAAGCCAATAAAAGTGCGTTGAAAAGGGCGTTGAAATACATAAGGATGAAAATGAAAAAATAAGGAAATAAAAATAATGAAATCAAGGGGGAAACATAAAAAATTAAGCAATTACATGCACGCGGCGAAGGAAATGCACAACAGCATTTTATTTGCGTCATTTTGTCATCATGAGGCCAACAGGAATAACTGTTTTTTGCACAGAATACACACAGGACACACACAATACATACAATATATAGTAACTGCCAGAAAGTCACAGAAATTAAAGCGACGACTGACAAATTACCCAAAGAACAAAAAAAAAATATATATATTTATATAACAAAAACTTACAAAACGGCAAAGAAAAAGAAGAAGTTGCGTGTCTTAAATTTGCCATAAAAGTGTCACACAGACAGACAAGGACATGCGTGTCTTTTGTTTTTATGCGCCATGCCATGCCACGCCCCCCGCGCCACCCCCCTTCGCCGTAGCCCATTAAACTTGACGAGAAATGGCAGACAGCGAATGCTTGAGGTTAGGTTCATTTGCTCTAAATCTTTTAAATGCCTTTATTTAGACTAAAAGCGTCGAGCAGACGTGACGTGGCAGCAGGAAGGAGCAAAGGAGCAATGGAGCAAAGGAGCCAGGCACCAGTATCCTGGATCCAGGACATGGCCCGCCTGTCAGTTTAATGTTTAGCATTCGTGGCAAAAGTTGTTGGTTCTCTCTTTGTCTCTGTTGGCAGTTGTTTTGCGGCAAGTGCTTTGGCTTTAATGTCTCGTTCGCATGTCCTGTGGGCAGGTCCTGGTTCCGGCTTCGTCTCCGGCATCGACTTCAGCTTTAGGGTCCCAGCTGCTGCCTTTGCGTGCTGTGTTGCCTTTTATGTTGAAACGCGTGTAAATATTTTGTTTTACAGCTTCTAAACACAGCGTTCTAATAGACTTGGTGGTTCCTTCTAGCCGTAGGTGTCTCAATTTTTGAAATAGTTGCGGCTCCATCTCTCTACCCTGTATCCCTCCGGAAGGGAGTTAAGCAAACAAACCATAGCAGGAAAATGTTTTACAATGTTCAAATCAATGCCAAGCTGAGCAAATACAATATATGTATATATTCATATGAGTTTGTGTAAGTGTGAGTGTTTATATATTTGCTTAGGGCCACCTTTTTGATTTCGCATTTCTAGCATTTCTTCCTTGCGGGGTAAAAAAGGTGGGGGAGTGGCTTAGACGTCGCCGTCGGCGACCATTTTCGGCAACTCGCTTGCCAAAAATGTTGACTGAGACACCTTTGAGGGATTTACGTTTATCAAATTGAAGCTTAAGCTTTGTAGCCATTAGATTGCTTTACCTTTTGACTGAAAGCTCTGCTTTATGCAGATTCTAAGTATGGATTCGTTATTGGGGTATTTTGCATATGAAACAGGTAGGGATATATTTTGTTTTGTTATCTGATGGAACTAAAGGACAAGGTAGCAGGATTAAACTTTGACTGGGCTGTAACTGTAACAAGGCATTTTTATTTAAAGTTACTGGTCTTAAAAGCGTTGTGACTTACATACAAATTTAAATACATGAAGATGTGTGTTTCCTCTATGTTACTTTAAGATCCTATAACTCTGTTAAAGGCACATTTATTTCATCCTATTTTATATCCTTTTTTATATTCCCTAAGCTTTCTTGAGCTACACATAATTACAACTTAATTGTTGAGAACTTTTTAAATATCCTGTCAGTCATCTATTTAACTTTTTTTGTTTTTGATAAGCTGTGAGTTCTTGAAAAATTGATTTCTTGACAAACATACAGTAAATATCGACTTTAATTTATTAAATTTCTGTCTTTCACTGCTTCTTCTTAAGCATCGTTCGCTATATAACCCTTTTCAAAAAATGCATAGACTATTTATATCAAGTTGATTTCATGGCGTGTATGTAGTTAAGAACTGGTTCAATTAATCTAATCCCAAAGGCAAGTCTTCACTATTTGCTGTCAACATAAGTTTCGCATTTGAAATAACCTCTGGTAACTCATTCCCAGACAGCTGTCGGCTGCTTCGTTTCCTTTTGGACCAAAGTTACTGAAGCCTGCAAAACATATGCATTTATATAGAAACTACATCTGCGTCATGTCCAAAGTCGAGCACGGAGTAAAAGTACCGAGTACTGAGTGCGGAACCCAACTGCAATTACAGTTTACAAATGTCCACACAATTCACTGCACATGAAACACCATCAATAAAATTAGAGCAAAGGACTTAACAGAACAGAGCAGAGCACAGAATATAACATAAGAGAAGCGAACAGAAGAGGAGAAAGGAGAAGTAAACCAACAACCGCAGGCAATTGTTTATGGGGGGTAACTCATGCCCGAGAGCCCATAAAAAACAATTTATTAAAAATTCTCTACGCAAATCCGTTTCGAAATTAAAATAACATCATTTTGATTGAATACTGTCCCGGTCTCGACCGCAAAACATATGCTACCTAATTTTAAATTATATTACACGAAAGCAAAACCAGCGTAAAGAAAATGAAAAGAAAAACCACTCGAGAACACACTCGGTAAATGACTTAAGAAAAAAGGAAAAACAAAAGCCAGGGCCAGCTCTTAAATTGCATTTGAGCCACAGACCGCAGTGCGAGCGAATGAAGGGCCTTAGCCTGGGTCTTGGGACCTAGAGAGACGGAAAATTTATATAAATTGACTTCTTTATTGTTCTTGCATTGCCCTCTAATTTCGCAGAATCTGTCGAGGGCTCTGGGCTCAAACAATTTACCACCTAAGAAGCCACAGACGCAGCCGCAGTAGCCTCAAACTTCAAACTAAAACCACGAAACTGAAACTGAACCTTAAACTGAACCTGAACCTGAACATCGACTTTGACTTCGACTTCGACCACGACCTGATTGAATTTTACGCTTCATTTAAATTGAATTTATTATCCAGACCTCCACAGCGCAGGTGGGCGCTCAGTTGGGAGCTCAGCTTCGGAAGGAGAAGGGAGCTCCTCTACAGACCCAAAATCATAATTAATAGACACGCATACGTATTCGGTGCAGAGGGTGGGAAGAGAAAACAACAAGGTAAAAAGCTTTTTCCTTCCAACTTTTGAGTCTTATAAATTTCCACGCTTATTTCAATTACCTGGCGGCGCTTTCCTCAAGGAGACAAGACCTCAGGAATTTTTCGCACTTTATCATAACCCAAGGCAGGCCAAGGCATCCTTAGGATTATGTCTTGACTCTCCGATATGTATGTGCTCCAATTTGTTAGCGACTTTATTAGGCTGCCTTTTATATTTTACCTTGTGACCCAGCTGAGTTTTTCTTTTATTTTTTTGGTATTTTCTCGATATTGTTTTATCCGCTTCGTTTGCTTCACGTGTTTGTTTACCTTGCTCGCAAGTTTTTCCTGTTGCTTTCAGGAATTTCAGTTACAATAATACAAAAGAACTTTTTACTTAAGTCGGTTTCGTCGGTTTGTTGGGGTTTCTGGGTTAACAGGTTGCGCCCTTGTGCTTATCCCAGATTTAACTCTCTGCGAACCAGTAACCACTCGACCTTAAAGACCTCTTTAAAAGTTGCGCCTGCCAGTTACCAGTTGGCAGTAGGCAGTTTCCAGTTGGCAATAGGTATTGCAGGTTCCTTTACATCTTTGAGTCATCAATCAATCAATCAATCTATCAAGCAGTCGATACGAGTCATCAAGTCAAGCAAACTGACAGCTCTGTTCTGTGAGATCAGGAATCAAATGGTAATCAAACTGAGACGCCTTCCATTTGCCAC
Source organism: Drosophila innubila (assembly GCF_004354385.1). Lineage (NCBI taxonomy): Eukaryota > Metazoa > Arthropoda > Insecta > Diptera > Drosophilidae > Drosophila > Drosophila innubila. The sequence goes on from NW_022995376.1 coordinate 20,671,761, forward strand.
TGCCAACAGCAGACCAAAAGCTTTTAGATTATGTAAATTTGGACAGCATTTATACAACATTCACTGAATTCGAGTACATCAATAATATACGAGACATTTAGATCACTTTTCAAAATATCTCTTTTCGATACTGATTTAAGACTTATTTAAAATGAATTGTTGGTTTGTATTTAAGGTTGATTTGATTGTTTTTTCTTATGTTTTAACACATTCTAAAATTAAGCACAAATTTATTATTATGATAGTAATTACACCACATGTATGTGTTTATTATGATTTGATTTCTAAGCTAATTTATTATCTTAATTTGGCTAATTTGTGGCATAGCTTGTTCAAACTTATATAGAATTTAAGGCTCATAGTCATTCACTGAATTCGAGTACATCAATAATATACGAGACATTTTGATCACTTTTCAAAATTTCTCTTTTCGATGCTGATTTAAGGCTTATTTAAGATGAATTGTTGGTTTGTATTTTAGGTTTATTTGATTGTTTTATCTAATATTTTAACACATTCTAAAATTAAACACAAATTTATTATTATAATAATTATTTGATTTGATTTATAAGCTAATTTATTATCATAATTTGGCTAATTTGTGGTATAACTTGCGCAAACTTATATAGAATTTTAAGGCTCATTTCCTTTTCGTTTAAACAAATATATTTCTTCATTTTAAAGTTGTTATTTATTTATGTCATAACACGAATATTTGCCATTAGAGACCACACCTTAATTTGTATTCAGCTTGTTTTATTTGCAGCCAGAGTTTCGACTTAAAATTGTCAGCTTTATTTAAGCCAACTCGTCATTTAAGCATGTTCGTCTATTTCATTGTGTTGTGCGGTTGGCCTAATAAAAAAATTAAATTTAATTACCAGCCACAAAACTAATTTGAAACTTTATCTCTGGATCAGCAACACACACACTAGAACAAAGCATTATCTAACATAAATTTCCCATTGCGTGTCCAAATGCTATTTGTTGTCTCTGGAACGCACTATGTCAGTCCATCAGTCCATCAGTCTGTCAGTCCATGAGGCATTCAGTCAGTCAGTCGGACAGTCGGCATGTCAGTCAGCAAGCTAGACAGCTTTTAGCCAGCATTTCACCACTTTTACTACTATTTCTGCCATTTTCACACACACGCACACACACACACACACATACAGACACTTTACCACACAACACAAATTTGAGTGGCGTGCATTTTTGTGGTTTGCCGGTGGTCTCACAAGTTATATGCCACTGTCGAGTCTGATTGCCTACGCACATTGTATCCGGAACAAGCTGGAAGCTGCAGGCTGGGAGGCGCCCTAAGGACTCTCTTAGCTGGCCAAATGTGCTACGTGCTTTAGGCTAATAGACCTGACCTTCTCAGGGTGGGAGAATGGGAATGGAAAGGGATGGCAGCTGAAGAGAGTCTGATTTAATTGGCTGTGTGGAGTGAGATTATGGTCTTATGCTTTGACTTTTTATGTCCTGTAACCCTGTAAATAGGGGAATACATTGTGAAAGTGACATTTTTGATACTACAGTTACATTCCAGAGTTGATAAGGAAATATCTGACTTATCATAAGAAATAATATAAGCTTGTTTCTAGAAATTTTGTATGAATTTGATTTATTTTATATATGTTTAAATTTTTTTTTTTAACCTTACTCTACAATTCATATTTTCAAGTTTAGCTTAAGATATTTGGCAAACATTTAAATATATTTCTATGTTATCTTCACATCCTAGTTTTCATATGGATCGGATAATGGAAATAAAAGTAATAGAAGTAGTAATAACACAACAAATAGAAAAGGGTAACTTCTAGTCAATCACTTCTTTTTCCTTTTTTTTCACACATGCTTACGAAACTTTATTAAAGCGGCTTGATATGGGAATGGGTTAGGGAAAGCGCAAGTACCATAATAATAGAAGGCTTAATGTGTTGCATCGTAAATTTCCGTTATATCCGTAATTGTCAATTGTGCGAGTCATAAAAATCAATTTGTAAGAGAATAAAGAAAATGCCATTTTACGATTTTTCAATTAAACAAATTACCCGAAACAGTTGTTGGCCTGCGTTTTAAAATAGTTTGAACGCAATGGAAAGTGGCACGCGTTGTGGATTGATATCTTTTCTGTATGTTGCACGTTGCACGTTGCACGTTGCATGTTGCATGCGGGTCGATGGGCCATCAAATTTAATTTACAATAAAAATTTCAATTGTTGACGGCGCTGATTTAAATAGTTTTCAAATTAATTGCGTCGTATTGTTAAGCCAAAACACAAATCGCCCACACTTCCAATTTCTTCAAGTTTGTATTACGAGGGTCTCACAGGAACTAGGGCTAGTTTAAAATTGAAAACCCAACGAAGTGCAACGAATTGAACGAACTTTTCATTTTTCTTTGAATTTCCGCTAGTTTTTGGTTGGTGACAAAAACATTGTGCGCTCAATTTTTCAACATTTCGTCCACCTCCCTCGTCCCAGGGACATGTCAGCGACCTTTTGGCGACTCATTGGCTCCGCCTGGCTGACCTGACCCAACGTAGCTCCGGCCGCAGCCACCGACATTACCACCGGGGTCTTGTTTTTGCTGTTGTTGTTGCTGCAGTTGTTGTTGTGTCAACCAAAGTGTTATTAATGGCTTGTTTTTACTAAATTTATTGCTTGCTATTTATTAATTTATTGACTTTAAATGCAATTAGATAAGAAAAGTGCATTGCAGTGACCATGGTCAGGCGCTGTTTCTGCCGCTTTGGGCGCCTTTTCCTCTCTTGGGTTCAGTTCATTTTTCTTTTGATCATCAGACGTGTGTGCATATGACATGTGTAATACAAGTGCGAGTATTCACTGCAGCTGTACGATAACAGAAATTGCCTTTCTGCTGTTTAATAATATTTTATTTATTATATTTAAGAGTGTGATGGTTTCCAATACACATAGACCAAGTTAAATTTTGCCAGCCAAAATATTCTCTGTATTAAGTACATGGAATAATACATCCTACAACATTTTTAGTAGCATTATTTCTTATCAGAAAGGTTTTAAGATACCAGCTTAATACAGGAGTTTCATTAGCAATTTCCGTAGATTCTACATTACTCAGGGAAAATACATCACAACAGAGTTCCACTGAATTCAGATCTTACTATACATTCTGGTCAGTGTGAATATCAAACCTTACAAAGTATGCATAAAAAAGTCCTGAGATATCAAACAATTTAAAACAATTTGGAATGAACTAATTTATTCTGTTCTTTTTAGTAGCACCCAATGTAAATAATTATTCCAATAATAGTATATTACTTGCAGAGACAAAGTATCAAAATAATATCCCTAGTAGTTTCTTAGTTACTTGGGGAACTTACACAATCCAAAGGTTCCACTACATTCAAACTTAACGAAACACTGTCGATAGCGTGTAAACCAAGTTTCATGACGTTATCTTAACCAGATCTTGAGATAATAGCTCGAATATGTATTTTTTTTATTGTTTTTATTGGGTAGACTGTCATTTTGGTAACCCAATTTCCAATATGTATAATAAGTATGTGCATATTAATTTGTTTGTTTTCGCTTTCCTTACAACTCCGCCCCCAAAACATGTCACACACTCAGTCGTCGGCCCAGTTGTGTTTACGTCTCTGCTTGGTCCAATCAATAACAATTTAAAAGCTGTTGCGACAACATGTGGCAGGGCTCCAATAGCTCAGCCACACCACCTCCAAAGAGTGCCCCACAGATTGCAGCAATTACGCAACATGCCATGCAACAACAACAGCAAACAACTCCAAGCCAAGAGAAACGCCACATTGTGTGAGGAGGAATGGGAATGTGAGATGGAGATGGAAGAATGGGGGATGTTCTACCCTCAAATTTGATGTCACATTTGCGTCACATGCCGAACAGCCGAAAAATGCCAAAGAAATAAGCTGCAAAAGCTACAAAAAATAATATAACAACAATCTGTATGTATAAATAGCTGGCGAAATGCGACAAAATACGACAAAACACCATAAAAGTTAAACAGTAATTTGACATAGACGACAAGAGCATATGTGGGAATAGCAACCATCCATGGGATATGTGTAGGGAGGCCTCCTCTGACTTTTATTTTAAAAATGGCAAGAGTAAATATTTTATAGATAAAGCGTTCAAGTGCGTGAGCGTGTCCCTCAACAGAAGCGTAGGCGCGTGAGCTATTTAAAGGAGAGCAAAAAGGAATACAATATCCTAGCCAAAAATATGACCTAAATAGGTCATAACGAAGCACATTTCTCAGTTAGATAAGCTCTGGTCAGTTGAGGATTTTTTGAACTTTGGCCATTGCGAATTTTGTTATAAAATAACAAACTCTCGTCGTATTTTATTTTTGTGGTTACTACTGCTTTTGACATTTTCGCATTGTGGTTCACAGAATCTCTCTAAACAATTTTCCGTTGTTTTTTATGAACAAGAAACTTCGTTTATATTCAACTGCTCTAATATAAGAGCTGTAAATTTTAAATTTGCTTCACACATATTATTATTAAGATACTTCTAATTATGCAAAAATTTCAGAATATCAAGAAATTTGCCGCAGGAATAATTGAACAACCAATTCAATAGTACAAATTTTAAGATAATTTCAAATATTAATATTTCCGAGATAACTTCTTTTGAGATATAGTATTCTTTCCATGATTATGGTTCTTATTCAACTAGATTTATTGGCTAATTCTTTTGACCTGGTTTTTCGTATTTAGGCAAGCGTTTCTTGCTTTTAATCCCAAGTCAACCACATGGCACCATCATAAACATGTTCATCATCGCTCGTAAGAAACCACAAATCAAAATGTCAAAATTGCCACAGCTGTTGATGTCTCTATAAAGGTTGCATCTATCTCGCATCGCAATAACTGGAACGGAAACTGGCAACTCGTAACTGGTAACTGGAAAACACTGTGGCTACTGTTTCATCTGAGGTAAGCAACCACCGAAAAACTGAACCACACTGTAACAGCAGGAAAACACATTTGGAACTGCTAATTATGACTGCAGACTGGGAATATGCTGAAGATCATACAAAATACCAAAAATTATGCATTACATGCAACCGTTTTATGTCTTCTTTCATTTTTTTTGTATTCTTTTTTGACTTATTGCCTTTATTTTTGGACTGGCTCCTTTTGGGCACTCTTGGCAGCAGCAGCTCCTGGTACTCGTAATTACCAAATTATAGGCTTACCCTTTTGCCTGACTGATTAGACTCATTTACAATACAAATTTCTACCTCGACCGGTAGAGACTCTTATTCGCTCTCAGAGAAAGGTTGCAACCCACGTTCGCTTAATAGACAAATTAACTCTGTTAACTCCAGAGGCAGCTGTCTGGCTCAGTCCGATTGTCTGTCTGGCCTATACTTAACTTCGATAACATCTTGTAAATATTATGTAATTTTTTATAAATTTCCCATAATTATAGTGGCCATGTTGTTAGGCTATTTGATTTATAAGTGCACATAATTTGCTGCAGTTTGCAGTTTGGTGGTTGATTTCCTAGAACTAACAATTATTGAGAACATTATAACAATTATTATTGCTGAGAGAGATTAGTTTTACTTGAAGAAATCAATATTCAGTCTACTAAGAACTCCATCTCCTACTTTAATTTTATAACTTGGTTCTTAAATATTTGAAGATTGTAATTTATATTAAATACTTAAATTTTCATCTCATTTTTTCTTTGTATCTCTCAAATAACTTGACGAAAGCCCTTCTACTTTTCTTGAGATCTATTTATTTATTTTATCATACAATTTAAGTTTTTTTTGTCAGTTGACAACTTTTAAATGAATATTGATTACTTTACTGTGTAATTTTATTTAAATTTGGTTTAAGATTGTACATTATTTATATGGTTTTCATGCCTTCGTAATCCATCAACTTAACTATAGATTTCATTCATTTTAATTTTATTCAACTCAGATTACATGCCATTTACCATTAATTCAGATTAGTTAAGGCAAAGTGCTCTTAAAATAAGCTGAAAACTATTCAATCACTTAACAGCTTTTTCTATCTCCCCTCTCTCTCTCTCTCTCCCTCTTTTTCACTCACCGCCTCTGTTTTTTTAGTCAGTTCTTAAATTTTATTGAATATTATTTGTTTGTTCAGTTCCTTCATTTTAAATAACCCCCTTTCAGCCCATTCTTGGCTTTAAGTGTGTGCAGTAAAAAAAGAGCTCATTGAAATGTTTTGAAATGTTTGCTGTAGGTACTCGCAGATTGGATGGACTCCTCATTCCTCCTCCCTTCGCCCACTCCATGAGTTCTTTAGCTACCTAGACGTCCCTCAATTTTAATAGAGTTGTTTAAGGTAACTGTAAGTTTTTAATAGATTTTCGTGTTTCAACAACGCTGGCAACTTAAATCAATTTGAGTCAGAGGGAATTTTAACAACAATTTTTAATGGCGTATTTTGAATGGTTTTTCATTGCACGTCTAGCAATTTATCATGGGGGCCTCTTAACGAGCCCCACGAATGCTCCCCGAATGCGTTGACTATAAACAAACAATTAAAATCGAGAAAAAGCGCAACAAGAACTCAAAACTAAAACTCAACACTTTCATTAAAGCAAAGAGATACCAAATACCGAATACAAACTGAATTGGGCAACAATAAAATATCTTTATAGCTGGGAAGTGGAAAGAGGTGCGTGGGGATGCGATGTATAGTAAAGCTGTCATAAGGCATAAGTCTGAAGGGGTCGATTCTTTGTTTGCCTCTGATCGGAGTATAAACAAAAACTGAATGTGACTTAAATGATAAAAATGTCAGAAAAGTGTCAAATGACGTCGACGAGGGCGACGAATGATGATAAAGAGCTGTGACTAAGCAGCTACCAGGCGACTCCTCCTCTCTCTTGCTTTCTCACCCCTTTTTTCATCTATCAACTACACGAGTCTCTTCTGTCTGTGGCTTGGGGGAGAATCGCTTTAAAAAATTACAATAATTAAACGCACGGGACACATTTGCTTTATGGAACTTCTTTCCTATATGCAACTCTCCCGCCCCCGCTCACTGACGATCATATTGCCGTCGTATTACCATTTCCAGTTCCAGTTCCAGAGTTTGAGTCTGCCTCGTCTTCGTCTTCAGCAACGCCCCCTGCTTCCGCTGTTGTTTTGTGGCAGCCTCTGGTGATCTTGCCGCTTGATTTATGCGCCGCCTTTACTGAAATTTTGTATCTAAATGTGGCATTTAAGTTATCAACAACAACAAGCAACCAGCAACAAGCAACGTGCAACATGCCCTGTCCGTCCAGGGTCCGTCCATGTTCTTGCTGGCCATCTGCCGCCTGGCGGGTCGCGTTCTTCTCCGTCTTCTCCGTGTTCTTCGCATCAGGCGAGTTATTCTCAATGCCCTTCAGTTTTCTGTTTTCAGCTTTTGCCTCATTTCTTTTGTGTGCGTTTCTGAAATCCCTGAAATATTTCGCGGCATGATTTAGTTGCATTTCACGCACATCACACGCAACGCGCAACCCGGCTTAGTGGCCAAAGGGGGCAAGGGGGGAAAGGGGTGTCTGACTGGAAGGGAGGGGGTAAGGGGAATATGGACGCATTGTGAATGCGAGTTATTCGCGTGTGCGTAGCTGGCATATTTGTATCTTCATATACAGCAAGGGGCACTCTGGGTAGGTGTGCCCCACAGCAGAGAATCCCCTCTTCTCCCCTCTCCCCTCTCCCCACTCCACTCAATCACTTTTCAGTTCCCGCTGCGCAAACAGTGTGCCATCATTATTTCCTGATATTTACAGCAAAAGTCGAACAAACTGGCGGCCCATCAAAATAATCTTCTACAGTTGGTCATTATAATTATGTGGAGACGTTTGTTTAAGCCTTTAAAGACAATTGTTAATAATTTATTATATTGAATTTTTGACTGAATTTTTTGTAAAATTATAACTTAATAAAATATTTATAATATAATATAATAGACAATTAATGCACAAAGATAAGCCCATATTTAATATAACGGAAAATTGAAAAAAGGAACTATGTTTTTGAATTATTTTTAAATTAATTTGAAATCTAATATTAATTTCAAGGCTGCAAACCTCGGCTCGGAGGCTCGAACCATAGAGCAAGACATCAGTTCGGTTCGCGAATTGGTTTGTATACCCCCTGAACCCAAGGTTTGGCTTCGAACCTTTGTTTAATTGCATACACAAAATTATTTTATTGGTATATATTTTTCTCTTCGTTTAAAACTGATTATTATTATTTTTTTTAAAGAAATAAAATTTTGATGATAACTAAAATTTATTTGAAGTTTTGAATATGACTTATTTCAATCCGAAGTCTCAAATAATTGCGTAATATTAGAAAACCATAAAATTTATATAATTATTTTTTTTTCCAACCGGTTTGCAACCTTGATTAATTTAGACTACAATTTTTTAAGTCTTCATTGAACCTATCGTAAAAGGACTTATCCTAAGTCTTTTTTTAATCTATCAGTATTGTTAAACTGAGCATCGAGAGGAAAAAATAAGAGCTGGAGAGAGAGAATTTGATCGATTTTCAGACTATAGAATTTATTTGAATAACATCTAAGCTTTACCAATTTTTGTATTAGAAAATTGGGGATTTCTCTCTTTAAACACACATTAAAGATACACAATAGTCAGACAAGTAATTTATTACATTTTAATTATTTTAGATAACAATATACATATATTTAAATTAAAATAATAAAATAAATAAATGATATTAATTTAGCAAATGTAGATATTTTAGGTTTTTTAATATTATTAAGTAACAATTTAGAAATCATAATCGAATCCCATGCTCACCTATACACCCTGTAAGTCATTGTGTAGCGCATAACAAATTTTGCAGCTTGCCGAAATTCGCTTGCTTTACAGTTTAAAGATTTGAGTGTTGTATGGGTGTGTGTGTGTATTTGTCTGAATCTCTGGGGCTCCATGGGGTTTAGTTATGCATAAACTAAAGACAAAAGCGTAGTCAGAGCAACAGCTGCCTGCCAATCGACTCATCCCTGAACCGAAAGCCTAAAGCCCAATTCCTTTATGACGCGACTTCAAGCTCCCTTTTTTTCTCGCTTTTGTTTTATACATTTTATTTTTATTTTTTGATTTAAATACACTTGAGGCTCTTAATTATATTGCTGCGTGTTTTGTTTTTGGTCTTCTTTTGTTTGGCCGAAAACAACAATCACCTGCGGCGATTCGATGGGTTTTTGCGCTTTGTATTGCTCACTTTTTGTATTGTTGTTACTATTATTGTGAATGTTGGTGTGGCTGTTGTTGTTTTTGGCATGTGTTTCATCTTCATCAGCAGAAAGCGGAAATTTAGTTTTCGCTAATGCGCGCTAATGAAGCAGCTCGTGTCCGAGTCGCAGTTGGAGATCCGGAGGTCTTCGAGCTGCTTTGCCAATTCGATATTAGGAGCAGGCATTTAGTTAACCATTGCTAATTAGCTGCTGCTCTGCATTCACCATTGTGTTAACCTGACCCAGCTGTCTGCTTATCATAATTAACAAGCTCGCGCATTGACCAACACACACACACACACACACTCACAATTGCACCCATTGCCACCCAAAAATCTCAGCCAGGCCACCCATTGAGTTGCTTCCGTTGTTGCCTTTTGGGGCAACACAGCGAGCACTTGAACTGCGTCAAGAGTGGACCACACAAAAACACACACATGCACACACAAAAAAACTCTCACTCACTTGGAAAACCTCAACGTAGACGCCTGACAGTTGAGTTGGACAGGCTCGAAGAGGCGTCGTTTGTCGAGTGGTTAAAAAAGGAATAAAAATAAGGAAAATACGTATATTTTGTCTTTTCTGTTGCCTTTCATACAAATTGAATTTACTGTCATAATTGTATCCATAGAATTACTAAATACACTGTCCTACAGACAAACAACAAGGCAGCAAATCAAATATAATACAATCAAAGGTAATATTTAATATAATATTTAATTTTCATAGTTGAAATATAAATAACTTCTTTATTTAAAATCAAAAATTATTATAATTTAAATCATAAATATAATATTTAATTTTCATAATTGAAATATTAATAACTTCTATATTTAAAATCAAAAATTATTATAATATAAATTATAAATAATTTCTGACTTATAAATATTGAAACAATATTAAAAAAAATTTGTAAAACCTATATAATCTCTTAAATAAATAACTAATAGAAATTTTGACGTAATATTTAACAAAATATCTCTCAGTTCAAATAAAATTGGATAGAATATAACAAAAATGTTTTCTATATATGCGTATTTATAGAATAATTATTTTGTAATCTCTAACAAAATAACAATACTATGATGAATTAAAATATTAGAGATTGTTTAGGGTATTCCAAATTCGTTGCATTAATTATTATACATATAGTTGGTATTTTTTGTAGTGACATTGCCTTTGGGCGCGACATTTTTGTCAGCAGTCTGCGACGCCTGCGTCATCTTTTATGTGGAAAAAGTGCAGTCGGACGGTGTGACGTCTCCTAGGGCATCTCGGAGGGAGTCTGGGGAAAAGTCAAGTGGTGACAGCTCCGGTTCTTGCTGAGGCCTGAGGCTGATAATGGCCTATGTAGGGACTTGGCTACTGTTACGTTCACTGTTTGTTTAGACTCCTGCGTCCAGTCAGAAACTCTGGCCACGATGATTTACAAATCTCTAGAAAAAGTTCAGACAAAAAAAAAAAAACAACTCGAAACTCATTCTGGTTGTGGTACTTCTCTGGTATCTGGTGTCATATTGTTTACACAGACAACTGTGTGCGGTTTGATGTTGTTGTGGTTGTTGTTGTTGCACTTGAAGAGGGGATTTGTGAGATTAACGTGTTAAAAAATAAATATTTGTTCTAGTTAGTTTTCTCTGGCAATTTGTTATTCAGCTCTCGACAACAGCAAAAACAAAAACAAACAGAAATTCAGACTCTGACTCCGACTCCGATTTCTGCTTCAACTCAGCATGCAAAGTTTTTCATTTCTGCAGTGTTTCATCTTTGCACTTTTTCCCGTCAACATCATCAACTCCAGCACATCCGCAGCTCCGTCTTCGACGTCATCCTGGTCATGGTCATGGAACAAGTATCTACAGTATCTCACCCTTCTTTCAACCCTATGTTTGTTTCCATCTATTTGAAATGTGCATAAACTCATTTCAGTAATAGGGTTTTTCTTGAATTGCATCCTTCATTTTTTATCCTGGTTTCATCCTGTTGTGGGTGCTCCTTCGGCTTAAGAGGTTTGTTGTTGCTACTTGCCATGACAAATTTGCTCATCCATTGTGGTTGAGCTTTACATTTAATTAGAAGCAGCTGACCCGGTCGTTTTGAGTACTCCCATATCCTGATGGGATCTGGACTACCTTTAATAATGAAATTATAATTTGGAAAAACTGGCGGATTTTTAAAAAAAGTAAGAGAAATTTCATGATCAAATAATTATGTTTTTATTATTTTTTTGAATATATTTAGAAGTTTTTTGTACAATATACTTAATATTAATATTATTAATTTAATCCAAGAAAATTTTAAAATATTATTTGATAATTATACAACGCATCAAACTCAATTTTTTAAGAATTATAGTTAATTAATTTTATTGTATTAAAACTAAAAGTATTTTTATATAATTCATTGAATAATAGTTTAGTCGTTTTTTTTTTAACTTTTAGCTGTTTTATTCAAATGTATATTAATTAAATAAACTTTATATAATTTTTGATATTGTTATTATACAAGTAAGCCATTAATTTGTAGAAAATAAACCTATATTTTTATTTAATACATTGATTCATTTCTAATTTTAATCTTTGCTATAAAGTTTTATGACTTCACAAAAGTCTAATAAATTTTCCTTTTGCATTTTCCCAATTAGTAAATAAATGAGCTTGAAGATCCTGTGAAAATCGTTTTGGGCAAAATTCTGCCTGGAAGTTATGACAAATGGCAAAAGATTCTCTTAACAAAATTTGTGGTTGCAATTTTCAATGCATTTTCAATGAATGAAATAGTTTTTCCCATGGCCATTAAATATGAATCAAAACAACAACATCAAGAGCGAGAACGAGAACAACCCTGTGAATAGATGACTAATTACGTCATGCTCAATTAGTTGTATTTGGGTCAAAACTGGAAAGGGGAGGGAGGAGGCAGTAGGGGTGTGACCAGCTGCCCAAAATAGTGGGAGTGTTTCTGCTCAGTTCCGATTGATCGATATGGAAATTAATACGCCTCCAAATAGAGGAAAAATTTAAATTTAAATGCAAATAAAGGAAGAGCTGCCTACGCATTGTGTGTGCCTGGACGAGAAAGGGTTAAGAAGGACCCCTGGGGACCTTAGCTACGACCCTTATTGTTGTTGTCATTGCTGTAATTGTAGTTGTTGACATGTCGTAGCGTAAATTGGTATTTACATATGTCCCGTTTGCCCGTTAACGGCAATGGCAATGGCAACAGAGCCGATCAATGTGCCTCGCCTGCATTACCAATTGGGAAATTTTGTACATGTCCTTTGAGCTTTTTCCTCCGCACAGACAGCAGCAGGAGGTGTCCAGGACATGTGTGTGTGTTTATTTGGTGATTGTCCTTTCGTCCACGTCGCAATGCAGCTGTTTCATGCCCATTTAACACCTTCAATCCGCTTTGCCATTGCCTTACCAATAGATACATAGACACACGAGTAGTAGACACACTTACAGATACATTTAAATATATAGGTATATGTATACACATGTAAGCACATATGTTGAGCTGGAAAAATATTATCGTCTGACATACACTGTTTGTCAGCCTGTCCATGTTTGCTCGCTTTCCCTCACGTCCTGTGTGTATCTGCACTTCTCTTTCTCTCTCTCTCTATCTGTATCTGTATCTATCGGATGCACAAGGCAATTGGTTTATTTTCCAATACGGTAGCCGTTCAATTTGTGAAAGGAGTGGGAGTAAAGAGTGAGGCAAACGTAATTTGTGTAAACATTTGCCAGGCTTTCTCACTGATTTTTGGTTCTCTCTCCCATTCCTTTTGGAATCAACATTTTTCTGTATTTTCTGTATTTTTTTTTTTATGATAAACAGTGTGAGAATTCGTCGGCTGCCTCGTAAATTTCGTATTTTGAATTTTCAGTTGCTTTGCATGTCGATATTCGATTTTCCAATTTCGTGTACGTCTCTTGTGTAAACACATCATTTCTGTTCTCTGATTCAAATGTCTGCAAATTGTTAGACAACAAGCAAGAAATATTGTGCATAAATTTTGGCATATTACGAGCATCATCGATATCTGGGTCAATGATGTACAAACATCGACTTTAAAGTCGACTATTGGGTTAAAAATTCTACAGAGATATTGCCAAAGATAAATTATGATTCTGCTTGTGTCAGTTGAAGTCACAGTTGAATGCTAAAGACATCGTGTTGGAGATTGTTGTTTCCCAGAGTTCGAGCACTTTTTCCTGCACTCTCACCCAACTAAATGATCCCAAAAGATTCCATAGGGAGAGCACGCTTGAGTGCCGCAATGACACCACACAATCCCTAACAGAAATAGCAAGTAATGCTATCTAAGGACACGAAATAATACCACCCACAGACTGGCGGGAGGATTCCAAACAATTTTCCCATGAAAACAAGCCAAAAATTTACTCATATTCTTGCACATAGATCATTTTTAATAGGGGTTGCTCTATGGGATGCTGTTTTTCCTTTCGCTGTGCATTTTCCCTTTCGTTCTTCAGTTAGTTTCCATGTTTATGAGCATTTAGTTAATCAGTAACGGCTCTTTGATAGTTGGAGAGGGAAGCGAGCTGATTCGGGGGCGGTTTTGGATTACAAAATTATAAAACACGTCACGCTTAATGAAACTTTATGGCGCCTAGAACAGAAGAGAACAGAACAGGGTCACTTCCACTTACCTGTTCCCAATTAAGAGGCAGGTGTAGCAAGTTTACGAGTTACGAGTTACGAGTTACAACCTCACATATCATTTCTCTCCCGTATGTTCATTGTTTTGTTATTGTTATTGTTATTTCAAGCGTTCAAGCTGCTCGTTTGCTATTTTCCCGCAGGAGTTGAAAATCCGTTTGGCTTAACAACAGCTCCGGGTATTCGTTTGGGAAACACACACACACACACACACACACATAGTATCAAGTACATAGGGAGTCATATCCAGCGGATGGAATTGCCCCGCCCCCTCCGGCCGAGGCACAACATACATCAAAATTAACTGAAATGTCAGCTGCAGTGGCAACAACTATTTTCACTGACCAGTTGCAAGTTGTTGCTGTTTTTTTTCTTCTTCTTTTTTATGTGTTTATAATTCATGCTCATTCATCTTGCCACAACACATACTACAACTGGCTCTGTCGTTGTCATATTGGTATTAAATGTTAAGCATAGAGTGAGACAGATAGACAGAGTGAGATAGCACGAGAGGCAGAGAGACCATTCCGATAGAGATAATTACAATTGTGTCATATTTTTCTCATTAGCGCAGTTCAGACTTTCTCATAGATGACATGTCGCTCCATCTCCCTATACAATTTCAAACTATACGCGTATACGTAGGTATATGTGTAGGGGGCTTGCTGCCACGCCCTTATATACATATATTTGAAGTGCGCACCTTTTTCGACTTGACTTGGCTGCTGTTTTTCTGTTTCTCATTCAGTTTCTGCTGTTGTTAATTAGCTTTGCCTGATTACTTTCGAAAATTACAACTGTCAACGTATTATTTATGACTGAAAATTCATTTCATTTGCAGTTTTACGTTCTTCTTCTTCTTTTTTCCGTCAATTGCAGTGAAAAAGAAAAAAACCATTTGTTAAAAAAAATATTTTCGACAACTATAATACTTGAAAAGAGTTTCTTGCGTAAGTAACAGAAATATTTTTACTCATGTAAATTAATAATAAAATAAATAAATAATCAGGCAATTGGGACTTCTTAAAATCTAAACCGATTGGTGGAAATTGGGATTTCTATAGCAGTAAAACTAAGAAAAATATTTTATTTATGTTTGATAACCTTTGAATTAATAAAATTAACATTTTCCTCGAATCCTCAAAAATGTCTCTAAGATGTTGTAAGTCCCTTTTTTGAAACCCTTTTCAATTTCCATTCACTGAATTCCCTCAGCATTCATATTTATAGCTACACATTAGCCATAAAAAACACCACGAAATTCTCAAAAATGTGTCAATTTAAATTAACAGGAACACATGTAGAGCACACCTCAGAGGAGAAACAGTCCATACAGGAAATTCCAGTTAACCTTAGGTTGACATCTCTGAAATGTATTGTATTGTATTGTATTCGATGTGTGTGGATGGCTTCGCATAAAGCTGACAGAGATGATCAAATTATCGGTCTGACATGCAGCACAGGAAAGTATCTGGTAAATGCGATCGAGCGTTGATCAAATAAAGTGCCGCCGTGTCTAGGCCCAACTGTGTTGTTATGCCCAACCACAATTTGCTCCACTTGGCCAGCTGTGGTTCAATGTGGTGCGATGGTGTGAATGCAATCACTTCCGTTTCAATGATTCTTTCTGTTTGCCTCTTTGAAGTGATCGTGCGTGCTGATAAAAGCCAAAGGCAGCCGAGTGTGTTCCCTGTATCTTGTATCTGCAAGTTGAGTATCTTGTATCTGACGGATAGGCATCGGCGTTCAGCGACGTGCGTTTACCTTGCCAGAGTTTTGTTTGATGTGCTCTGTTGATATTTTCTATGGCAATTAATTGATTGTGACAGATTGCTATGAAGTGCTCAACCCCTCTCTCAACTGCCCCCATTCCCCTATCCCCTTCCATTCCTCCTCTTCCCGCCGACTGACAATTTTGTGTTGTGTCATGCGTTTAAATTGAGAATGATTCTGTGCCCCGTCTGGGGGCACATCATTGCCCGTTGTGCTAGAAAATGTCTTCCAGTAAAAAGTAATACATTCTGTTTACATAGGGGGCAAATCTAGCTGCAATTGCCATAAAAGACGCAAAAAAAAAAGCTGACATTCGATGGCGTTTTCTGATATGCAAAGCAGATGTTGTTGCATGCTACATGCTGCATGCTGCAAGCTGCTTACTGTTGAAATGTCATCGGAACTATTGCCCCCAACATGCATATTAATTTTATTGCCAACTATAACAAATCCATCGACAACAATTGTGAAACGAATTTAATAGTTGTACTTAAATGCAGCAACAATGCAAGCGACAACAAAAGAAAGTTCTATTGAACAGAGTGGGGAGTATCCGACTAAAAGTTGCTCTTTAATAAGAAATTTAAAATTAATTCTTAGCCTCAATCAATATTTATCTTTAAAGTTTAAAATGAAACACAGCAAAAATAACGTAAATAATTTTATAAAATTTACAGAATCTTTAAATAAAAATATTAAAATAAAATACAAATTAAGATTAAAATTTCTTTGAAACTTGAATTGTCAACTATTTTAGGTATTTTAAGGATATATACAAGTCAATAAAATTTTGAAAACATCAGCTCTTAATTCCAATTTGTCACAATATTTCAGCTACATACTTTAACCTTACCAACATGATCTACAACAACTTTATAAAACTACCCATGCAGTCTATATGCCCTTACCGAACTCTTAGATACAGTGTATAGATGGATGGAGCAAAGGAGCAAGTGCATCACAGTTGACAACAAGTGGGGGACAGCTCCGAGTCGCCTGTGTCGTCTGACAGGCTGTCAGTGACAGAATACTGTCTGTAGTCAGTGTCGTCATTGTTGTCGTTGTCACCGTTGTACGCTGGTGGCATGCCACATGTGCAGCAGTAGCAGCAGCAGCAGCAGCAGGAGCACAAAAACAAAACAAACTATAAGATTTTATTGCTTTCTCGTATGTGAACAAAAAAAAAGAAAAAAATAACGCGAAGCTGATGCTGCAGGTTGCTGCTGGTTGTTGCACGTTGTTGCTGCTGTTGCTGTTGTTGCTGCTGCCACTGGCAGGAAGCAACAAGCCGAAGCCTGGCAAAGTCCTAAAAGAAGCTTCATCCCTTCGCTGTCTTCTCTCTTCCCCATAAAAGGCAACTGCAAACAAGGGCGTTGCACGAGCTGTCAAAATGAGCAATTACTTTGCAAAAATGTTGCACAACTCACGTGTTCTATTTTGCTTCAATCCCTTGCTCCTTCATGCTAGCTCCTGCTTCTCCCTTCTTTCCACCTCTCAGCACTGCAGAAGTCGTTTATCTTGTTGGGCTGCTGTTTGGGCCAAGTTAACACTGCGCTACTCTCCTCCCAAAACTTGGCATATGGAATATGGAAATTGATGGCATAACCTACTTATTGTTAAGCTTAAGGATTCATCTAGTAAACCTACCTGTCTGCCTGTCTGCAGCTGCCAGCTTAATTAATTGCTTAGACTAATTACCCAACAAACAGTTATACAAAGTAACAGCAGTTAAATCTAATCAGAAGTTGCTCCTTTATCAACCAAATGTGTTACAACTTTAGATGCTGTTGAGTGAAAGGAACAAATTGTTGGTACATCGAATTAAACAACTAAACTTGATGTTGAGCACATTGTGTATATTATAACTATAAAGTTAGAGTAAGCTATCTCTATCTGTTCTTTAGGAACTCGTCTCTCCTTAAAGTTAGATTGCTGAAATTTGGGACACATTCTGCTTTTTATCGTACGTTCTATCGTGTTTAAAATGGGAACGTCTCGGATTCTCTTTTAAATTTTAACTTCAAATGTCATCCTTAATTAACTCTTCCAAATTCTTTTACAATGAATTACCAGCACAATCTCTTTATTTTGGTCCTTTCTCAGCTCCTTTCTGTTTCTAAGTAGTTGTCCATTACTTTGCCTTAATCTGTTAACTAGCATATTTACCAATGGTTTGGCACGCCCATTAACAGTCCGCCCACTTTAAATCAGAGCCGTCTGCACTTAATGACAGGACCACAATGGGCTGTAGCCCATTAAAATTTCGACTCAACCTCAAAACTCAAACTCAACTCAAAAAGTGTTGGCACTTTTTCTGGACCAATCTCTCTGTTTTTTTTCTTTTTCTATCGCGCCCTGTAAATGTCAGAGGGGCCGCACATACGTGAAAGATGTTGACGTTTACGACGTAGACGAGACTCCTGCTGCCGCTGCCCCCCCTCATCTGCCTCTTCCAGCTCCCTTCTGTCCCCCTCTCAGTCTTACAAGATGACGATGATGTTGCGGACTGCGGCGATGACGATGACGTTTGAACCAGTCAAAGAGTGTTGCCCCAGTCCTTTTTACTCCCCCCATTCAGCGATACTTTCCTCTGCTCCTCACTTCCCCCTGCTTGCGTCGAACTCTTCTGTTTCTCCTACAACGCTTTTGCGGGTGTTAAATGTGTTGCCACTGGCGTTGCCTGCAGTTTCCTTCCTCTTTTTATGCGCTCTCTGTCTTCATTTCTTCTGCTTCTTCTATATTTCTTTTTTTTTTTTTTTTTTTTTTTGGTAACTTTTGCCGTTCATTTAATGGCTTCATTTCTGCTTTGACATTTTTCCATGCAGTTCGCTGCAGCCGTTTTTCCTCCCCCTCTTCCTCTTTCTCCTGCTGGGGCATGTTTGTTGTGCTGTCAGCCTGTCAAGCTTCCACTTCTCCCCCCTCCACTTTTGGCTCTCTTTTTGGCCTTTTAAACTAATTGCATTGCCGTGAGCGTGTAAGAGTGTGTGTGTGTGGTTGTGTGTGTGTGTTGCAAGAAAAGTGCAATAACTATTTAAATGATTGCATAGCGCACATGTGGCTGCCACAACCGCAGACGCAGCTCCCCACAGATTCCCGGACAAGTCTTTAGCTGACTAAAAGTCCTTTGGCTTTGCCACAAAGTGCGTCATGAAGGAACTGCCATGGCTATATATTATAAATAATATAAAATATTTAAAAATAAATATTTTTTTAATCAATATATTTTGTTTTTTTTGTGTTATTGTGTCTAAATATTAATATATAAATATGTCTTTAGCTTCCTGAGAATCCTTCAGCTAAGCAGCAAAGTGTGACATATATTTATATTTAAGATATTTATTTATTAATTTGGATTTTGTATTATTGTATTTATCTGCTTAAAAATCCTTAAGCATTGCAGCACAGTGTTGCATTGTGGAGTTTACATAACATAATTCTAAAAATATTTTAAATTTATAGAGTTGCAAATAATTTATTTTCAAAAATCTTAATTTCCTACTACTAAGTTTAAAATTTTTATTAAATTTATAAATCATATATTTAAAATTTTAGATTAACATATTTTAAGGTTTACTTATTGTTTAAATTTACTAATATTAACGTATATTTAGACCCCGTACTTAAAAAAAGTACAGGGGTCTACTAAGTTTGTTTTAAAGAATATATGCGTAACAGGCTGAAGGAGGAGCAATCCGTCTGTCCTGACGTCCTAACGTCCTTCTGTCCTGACGTCTGTATAAACAAATAGATCTCAGAGACTACAAGAGCTAGAGACACCAAACTTGGTATGTATGCTCTTCCATATTGCAAGCAGATCAAGTTTATTTCAAAATTCGGCCACGCCCCCTTTACCGCCCACAAAATCGGAAAGGAAAATTTTATATCCAAATTATAAGAACAATTTAAAAGCTAGTGACACCAAACTTAGTATATAGATTCCTCTATATTGCAAGCAAACCAAATTTCTTTCAATTTATGGATCGGACCACTATATCGTATAGCGCCCGTAGGAACAATTGATCGAAAATCAAGTTTTGGTATGAAAAACTTTTTGGCTCTATGAGATTTCTTAACAAAACTAATACAGTGTGCATTTAACTCGGTGTTATATATCCAGACCGAAGTTGGTTCAAATCGAACCACTATATCATATAACTGTCATAGGACCGATCGCGTCGAGTGAGCTAGTTTTTGTTTGTGTTTGTTCTTTACCATAACATTGTTAAAAAATATTTCATGCATTTATTTCGTTAATTTTCATTTATTTTAAAATTTTAAAATTAGTTTTTCCCTATTGAATTGTAAGTGTATTTGGAGTTCGTTTAGTTGTTGCTGCTCGCTCGACTGCCAATTAAATGTTGCTTATGTTTGATTATAGCTGTCAATTTGGTTGCACATTTGCTGTTGTGGCTGAATGTGGATGCCACGCCAGCGTCTTCCAGCTGTTTGTCATCAGTGGGGCAGCAAAAGGAGGAGGAGATGGAGGTGGAGAAGGTGGACGAGGAAGGGGAAGGGAAAGGAGAGTGGGCAAGTGTCGGAATTGTTTTAAATGCTTTTCTCACGAATTATGTTCTCTGTGGGAGCAAAGGGTGTTGGCAGTCGGCTGTTGACCGCCCCAAATTGCAGGGGCGTGACCCAACCCCCTACTCCTGCCTCTGCCTAGTGCATGATAACTGCTGGCAATCAATTAATCATAATTCTGATAGCACAGAAACATGTTGCAACACGACCGCAAAAGCAACTGAAAACCGAAAAGGCAAAATCGATAGCACACAAATCTAAATCCCCCCAAAAACGTAACCCCACCTTAAGCCCCCAACCCTTCTCGGTTTAGCTATTGTAAGTGTGAAAAACCATAACATGTGCTTATCACATCGCAAACACAAATAAACTCACACACACACACTCACACACACATATATCGACTGGCATGTGCAGCTGAAAACCATGACAAATTAAAGACTCCCCCAATTCCAATTCCAATTCCAGTTCCAAATCGAAACCCAAACTCAAACCCAATTTCAAATCCAAATGCGAAACGTGCCCCGTTGCGGCATAAACGATAATTACATGTGGCAGAGTCGACGTTTTACCTACACGTTATTAAACGACACGACAACAACGACAAACATATATTCGCATTATCCTCATTGATCCTTATGGACGCGGATTATATGCATTGCCAGGACATTGATAAATTGTAACAAACTGCAGTTAAAGGAGAATATCTTTGAAACTCAAGAAATGCTCTCAACATGTGCATTATAATCTACTTTTATATGAATACCCTGTAGGGTAAGAATATGTGAAAGGGTATGACACTTTAATGGTAAAAGTGGACCATTCCAATGAGATGCAGATATAATTATCGAAAACTTTAATATCATTATCAGATTGCTAGTTTATACAGGGTATGTGCTGCTTTCAGCAGGGGCTTTAATAAGCAAGTTTTCATACGAGATTTTTTAAAGAAGTAGATCTAACGATACCCTAGCTACATAGTATATACAGGGTATTTGATGCTTTCTTATTTTTATACAATTATTAGAATCCAATATCAATGCAGGGTATCTGTCAGTACAGCACGCTGGACCCGATTTAGTATTTAAATTTTGTATTTTATATTCAAAAATTTATTTTTGCTAATAAATTCTATGACTAGGACTATAAATCCTTATACATATATAACTATATACAGGATATCTACTATTCCTATCACTTCATTTTAGATGCTAACTTGTTTTCTTTTTGTGCACAATGGAAAATGATGCAGTGCCTTTTTGCTCGGCAGTTTTCTTCAGGAAATTTATCGCATATGTCGCAAGTCTCACATGATATGCCAGATTCTCAACTCTCTCCATCTTTCTCTCCCTCTGGATCTCTCCATCTCTATCTTGCACTCTTATTATAATTTTTAATGGTCTGGCAGCATTGCTTCCTGCAGGTCATGCCGAGGGAACCGGCAGCATTCGGTCTGTTGCCTTGTAATAGAATTTTTGCATTGCACTCAGAGCTGAGCTGCCTGCAACGATAAATGTGATAAATGAAGGTTTAGTTTGGTCTTGTTTTTGGTCTGGGTAGAAATGCATTATGCAGATAGCCGGACCGAAGGATTTACGAGTATATATGCCTCATGTTTGTCCTGGTAATAGCTCTAAAGTCGACAGACAGGATAAAAATTATTAGCCAGCTTTATTGCTGACGATTTATAAACGTGTCTGAAACGAGTGTCAAAGGGTTTATCAAGTTTTTATCTTCCCAAACAGCAGCTACAGACCATTGTCAATACTCGTATTTATACAAATCTTTATATATAGCATGCACATTCATTTGTAGATAATATTTTCTATTGTTGTCTTATATTGTAGACTTTTTAGAAGTAAAATAAAATTTATGGAGTAAAAAATGTATTAGAAATTGAGGTAAAATGTAATACTTTTTAGATGCTAATCTTATATATTCACAAAAGATCTGTGATTTTAGAAATATTATAGAACTTGAAAATTCTTTAAAATAGTAAGTATTTCAGAATACTGACTGATCTTCTTAATGGTCACTAGACACTGCACACTGGACAATGTCAAGAAATTAATTTATAATAGAAAAAGAAACAGTCTTTAATAGAAAATATTGTATTATAATAATAACAATAGAATGCTGATAGATATAAGAGTTTTATTATCTCAACAGTTTATCTTTAACAATTGCCTGAACCTAGCATTTAACTTCCCCTTCCGACTTCTCCTGTTGCACTTCCCATCCTGTAGCATATTTTTACGTTCTTTGCTTTTTGATTGCTTTTTTAATGCTAAGGGGCATATGCCAACTACGGCAATTTATGACAAATAAACATTTTTATATTGCATTTCCTGCAATTTATTGCAATGCAGTTTACACTTTTCAGTTTACAGTTTTCTGTTTTCATTTCGAACCGCTTATCAATCGACACAGCAGCAAATAATTGGTGAACTGTGTGGAAAAGGGGGGTATTATTTGTTATATAGTATTTATTTAAAAAGCATCGTTGTCTATTGTTCATATCTGTGCGTATTCTTCGCATACTTGTTATAATATTTTGTATTTATTTGCATATATGGAAAAATGCCAACAAAAACCTACAACAAACATTCACACCGGGCAGTCGAGTATTCGAGCATTCGTTTGTTTGAGCATGAGTATTCGAATAACTGGGTATCATCATATATAGAAAATATAATGCATGGCGCGTGCACTGAATTTTAAATCAAAATGTAAACATGCAGATAGAAAGAGAGAGAGAGACAACATGATATAGAGGGAGAGGGAAGGCCAGCACACTTTAAAGATTAACCACTAGCGAGAGAGTTTCAGTCGACACACATATACATATATACAAATAAATATCTACAAACACATGTTTAAATTGGAATAATTCGTTCTCTTTGTTGACGTTGCTTTTGTCTGGGCTTGATTCTTGTTAAATCAGTATTAAATATTGCTTAAGCTGCTGAAAACAATAACAAAAGGCTGTTTGCATGTGAAAAATGGACAGTTTCATCTTCAGTCTTCTGTTTTTTTAACCTTTTCAGAATTGTTGAGGTTTTTGTTCTTTAAACCGATTTTCATATCAATGTTGATAAGTTGCCACCAGTAAACCGCATTTATATATACCCTACCATTGAGTGATGAACAACGAAGTGGAGATAAAAATGCAACAGCAGTCGAGAGAAAAAATAGTGTAAACTGAAGCTGCAATTTAAGATATAAAAAAATATATAATTATTATTTTTATTTAGATATCCAAGATACCATATGAGTTTACCCGGCAATGGTTTTTAGTCATACGTACTAAAGCGATTTAGTATTTTAATCATATTTTAAAATCATATCATATTTAAAATTTTCGAGCACAGTTTGAACAATAAGATACAACTTTTTTCTTATCCGAATTTTCTAGTCACAAGTGAAATAATGTTATCTGGAATCGGACATAATGTTTTTGATTTATTTCTGAAAGAAACATTGAAATATAGTAATCATAATTTAGTATTTTAATCATATTTTAAAATTTATTCATCAATTATTCGAACACAGTTTGAACAATGAGATACAACTTTTTTCTAATTAGAATTTATCTGAAATCGTACATAATATTTTCGATTTCTTTTTGAGAGATACATTGAAATATAGGTATTTCGTACATTATTTGCTATTTAATTTTTCTATTTTTTTATGCAGTTAAATAGGGTATTAGCTCTTCGTTTTTTATCAATATTCTCACTTATTTTTTGTACGTTTCTTGTCTTTTATTTACATACACGACTGCACACCGACAATTTGTTTGCTTTTGTTTTTCTGTCAATATCACAGGAGAAGTGCGCACTTGTCATCATAATCATCAACTTCATCATCATCAGTTGCTGATGCTGCTTCTTCGTTGACTTTGGTCTGGGTCTGTGCCTTGGGTAAACATTAAATCCCACGCACGACGCACCGAAAGGTGCAGAGTAACAGAAGGAAAAGAACAGAGCAAGATATAGATAGAGAGAGAGAGAAGGATTGGTTCTGTGGCAATGCAACTTTTGCCGCCAAAATCCACTTGACTTTTTGTCAGATACTTGAGGCAAGTCAAACTGTCGGTCTCTGAGCTCTGCTTCTATTTACAACTGCTTCGACTTCGACTTCGACTTCTGCTTCTTCTCCTTTCTCAACGTCTATTTCTTTTAGCCATCTTACGGTTTCTAATTATAAACTGCTCTGTCAGCAGTCAGTGAAGCGACCCGGTAAACCCTTTCGAAGTTCCAAGTTCATGAACTTGTGCATTGAACTTCGGGCAAGTCAACCAAGCCGTTAACCAACTTCAGTTTTAGAGTTTATACTTTAGACACGAATTTACTCTTTTAGTTTTTCCTCTGCATTGTAATTGTTGTTGTTGCTATTGTTGTTGTTGTTGTAGAAGTGTTTGTTTTCATTAGGTTGCAGTAGCCATCTGTTTTTACTTGCAACTGCAGCAGACTTTTAATTTGTGTGGATTTCCAGTTCCGTTCTACACAAAGAGTCGTCGACGCGGTTCTTGGGCGAGGTCGAGGTCGTTGTTTCAAAGATTGAGGTTGAGGTTGGAACCATGGGTTAGGGATGGGGATGGGGACTGAGGTTCCGCTTTCCTGCCATCTAATGTAAAGTGGAAGTTGTAATTTAGTTAGCACCAAATGACTTTTCGGCACAACATTATCATTATGTTCATTTAATTGGTGTTTGTCTTGCACTTCTCGCTTCTCCCTTTTTACTCTCTTGCTGTAGCTTTTCCTTTGACCCGAGCACTAATTTGTGTGAACTTCCACTTTGGCGCACTGATGTCTATTTGATTCCAATCTTTTTGTACTGACCATAGGTAATTGAAGATGATGTTTTTGAAGTTATCTGAAATTAATTTATCCCCAAAGATAAAATAGTAAAGTACTAAATGTATGATTGTAATACAATTTTATAAAGGAATTAAACCTTATTTAATAATAACTCTTACAAATTTGTCAAATTTGAACTGATTTCTATAAGCATTATCTTTTAAACCTTATTTTGCTCGCTAAATTAATGCTGCATATAAATTTAATAAATGTAGTATAGACAGACATTAGAAAACAAAAATTAAATTTGTAAAAGAGTTCACCATTTAATTAACAATAGCTAGGATATCATATTTGTAGATGGTCTCAACTTTTAATTACATTCCATGTGAAGTCAAATACTTGTTCCACATTTATTTAATACTTTCATATCATTAAAAGCAAAGAGTTCCATCTATGATGTGGCACATGCCACACTCATTTTCCCGGCTTGTGGCCCAGGATTCAACCACAGGACGGAGACCGACAACTGTCCACACAACCACAAAACACATCAACGACAGAAAAACAGATGAAGAGAGTGAGGAGAAGTGGAAAAAAACGTTGAAATTAATGAGAAAATTCTCAGCTTGATATAAAAAACCGCAAGATAACACAACGGGACAGCAGGAAGGATTCTACTACAGGCATTCAGGATATGCAAACGGATATGCAAGTCCAGTTCCAAATGCAAAACGCCAACGTCACGTAGTCACAGTCGTAGGGAAAAACTTCACAGCAGATAAAAATTGCAATGCATTTAACAGCATTAAAGAACTACAACAACAACTAAATGCTAAACAAAATGTAAAAAAAAAACAATAAATAAAAAACGAGAAAATGAAGAGCAAGTGGCAATGAACATCTAATGAAGGCAGAACTAAGAGAATATTGGAATAGAGAAGGAGTGGGGTAGTGCCCTGCAAGGCTTACAGTAGGGTATACCAGTATAATACCGTAAATGATAGTAGGGTGCCTACAGTAAAATATGCTAAATAAATGAAAGACTGGTCTACAAAAAGTTTCGGAGTTAAGAAAATGTAATTATTAGTAGAGCATTCAGTTGGATAAAACACTTGAGCATATAGTAAGGTATACAAATGATTAAAAAATGGGACTTAAGTCTACTATGAAACACCAGGGCTTCATTAGAGTTTAAAGTCGATTTATCACTGGATATATTAAAAAAGTAGAAATACAGGTAATAAGGTAAGATCTTAGTAGATTATACATTTCGCTGTTTAGTGAAATATTCTTTCAATATTTTGTATGACTACAATTAAAAGTATAGTTTTTGTTAAGAAAATATCGGGATATAAAGTAGCTAGATTATAGAGTTGCAGTAGGGCAAAAGAGCATACAACTGGTTAAATATTGACAGAAACTTAATGTTAGTTGACTTAGTTGTGCGATATCATTTAATGACACCCACAGGTGACCATAAAAGCAATCATGGGGCAGTTGCAGCAACTGTGCCACTTCCAGTGGCACTTGAGCTCATTCGACATATGCTGACAAGTGATGTTGCTGCTGCTTTTTGCTGCACGTGGCAGCTGCAACTGCTGACTGCCACTGGGATTGCGATTGAGATTGTGAATGGCAGTGGTATTGGGATTGGGATTGGGTTGGGCATTGGAAGTGGTAACGGCAGCGGGAGTCGAACGTTTGTCGGTCACGTGCAGCAACTTCAGTTTAATGCCAACCTCCCTAAATGGGGTCTAGTTGGTTTGGGAAAGGGGGCGTTTCTTGCAGTTGAACGCTTTGCCAACTTAATTTTCGTTTGGCTATACAGCTTACCTGACTGCGATATTCCTTACTTTAGCATAAGCAACCACATCAGCATCCACATTCACCTCCCAATCCCCATCATCATTATCAACAACATTGACAGACGCGTCCATTCACTTGGAATGGCAAACAAGTAAGCATGATATAACACCATTTAAATGTTCTGTCATATGATGAGAAGTACATACACTATAACATTAACATTTCATCACATGGAGTGCAATATCTTGAATTTTCACTTTATCGAAAATGCCTAGTCCTAAAGACAAGTAAAACAGGTAATACCAGTAATCAATTTATATTTGATAAATTGAGAATAAGTTCAATACAATTTTGAGCAAAAAATACTTAAAACAAATGATAAATAGCTATAATAAAAAGATAATAAATATAAATTTGTAAAAGAAGACTTAAAGTAGGTATACTGGAAAAGAAGTGTTATGAAAAGAAAAGGAAACATTTACAAATAAAATAATATTTTAAATAAATAATACGTAAATTAAATAACTAAAGACTTCAGCTAAATATACCTGAAATAGGATTTAAGTGAATCGAAGTGATTGAACAAGAGTTAAAGAAAAATACAAATACAAAGATAACGATTACGATATTATAGTTAGTATTATATCTCGGAGTTCGTAGAGTCAAAATGAAAAATCAAGTTATTGTTGGAAGAATGTATTGCATTTTTGTATTCCTTTAACAAACTGTACCACTTAGTTAATATACCCTGTGACAAGTATATCGATTCGATTGGAACGTCAGCCAACTGGCAGCCATTTCAATTTTTGCCAATTGATTGCAATTTTTATGATTAATGCTGGGTGCCGTGAGAGCGAGAGAGCGAGAGAGAGAGAATGAGCGTAAGCGTGGGAGAGAGTGTTGGAAAGAGACGAAGCAATGACACTAATACTTGAATGCAGCCAATTTAATTAAAGTGCTGGCTGTGCGCCGATAATTATGCAACAGCTTTTCTCTTTGATGCATTTATCGATTTATTGAAGTGTTAACCAACACTGTGGCAAGTTGTTGATATGCCTCGATTATACATTATCCCATAAAATACACACTCACACATGCATGCAGTCACTTACTGTACACATACTGTATTGTACTGTTGATTGACGTCATGCGGTTATTTTGTCACTGCCACGCCCACTAGGGCTAACGCCCATGCTTACTTATGACACGCTTCAACGCGTTTTACATTGATTTCGCCTCGTTGGCTCGTTATTTATTATTATTTTACAGCATGTTCCCCATTTTTATTTATTTCCATACCCTGTAAATGCAGAAGTTGCAGAAAATTATAATAAATCAAGTTTGTTTGATTAAGAATTGAATAATATTTATCAGGGTATTATCCAGTCGAGCTTAATCTATACAATAATCATTTTTATTTTCGTTGTTCATAGCATTTAATATTTTCCATAGAAAACTCTTTCAATGCTCGTGGAATTAATTTGCTGTAAATTTAAGAGTGGTTTTTCATTCATTCACACACAATCACACAAACATAGAGTGCTCACTATATTTATGAATATTGATTGAATAGTAATTAAAAGGTAAATCGATTTTCGTTTCGCACAATTAGTGTTATACTTAATTTAATCAATAGATTATCAGGAATAAGCCTATTTTCATAGAAAATACTATTTGTAATAAACTAAAACGCCGAGTTGAATTAATTTAACTTGGGAATACTTTTCTGTTTACGGCGCATTACGACAGAGGTTCCATATTTCATCAGGACTTACACAATTCAATTGTCCTCCGGAAAGTGTTTTAGCCACAATGTCTATGACGCACTTAGAACCTCTTTCGGAAATTAAGTTAACAAAGAATATTAATTTAACCGAAATGCGTAACTCCCTTGATATTAATTTAGTGAGCAGAGAGCATACCCAGAGCTCCCCCTCCCCCGAGCACCCCTCACCCAACACTTCTGTGTCCTGCCACTGCTGCCTGCCTCAAAAAGTCCATTAAGTCGACGGCATTCTAAGCACTTGCCAAACAATTAAAATAATTTGCCACATACTCGCACCGTCCCTCGACGCAATGCACTATGTACAGCAACAAAAGCAACAACAATAGTAACAACAAAAGCAACAGCAACAGCAACAGCTATGACAACAAAGTTTATTTTTTCAAACAAATTGCCAGCACTTAACTGAGACAGTGCTCAACTGTACTTTCAGACCAGGACATGCCGTAGATGCCCAGAAGAACGTCAACTGCGAAGAAATTTAGTAACATTTGAAATGGAATGTTTAATACCCTAACTAGAGCATTAAGTGGGAATAAAGAATCATAAAGAAACATAATATATTACAGATTTTCTAAACTCATTTCAAATTCTAATGTAATGCATTTAATTTCTAAACATAATAGCTTAGTAAGAGTTTTTTATTTTTTATTTTTAAAAGTAAAGAATTAGGATATTTCAAAAATTAGATGAGGACTATTGATACTATCTTGAAATTCTCTATTTACAAAATAATTATCGTTGTAGAAAATATCTTAACTAAAAATATGTGTTTTTGGAAAAAAAAAAATAATAAAGGAAAGAAGTACAAATTAAATTTAAAAGGAAAATATGAAAATGTTTTAAGCTTTTTTTTTTTTACTCAAAGCCAATTCATAAAATATAAAGTATTGAAAGGAAGATACCAACGATGAATTAAGATACGTTTTAAAGAAACATTGTAAGTACAAAATGAAAGATTAACTCGACTCTTTGCACAAAAAAAATAGAATTTCGTATAAACCTCAAACTCAGACTTTTGCTACGTCTTTTTTACTGCCTTAAATTACATAAATTTAATGCCATATTGCAGGTACCTTGATTTAAGGTAAGTGTATACAAGTTCTGCTTCTGCATATATGAACTTGGTTGTTGTTTTTTGCTGTTGTTGTTGTTGTTACTGGGGCTATGTGTGAAATATGCCACTTTAATGAGCCAACGTTGCGCACTGAGTGCCGCCTCTCTACATACTACTTGCCCCTGCCACCGCCCACTTGGTGGCACGCCCACTAAGCTTAGCTCTCACACCGGCCGGGGCAGTTGTTGTAGGTGCAACGACGTGGACTAAACTGAGACCGGCCCGCGGCGCATGTCGTGAATGTTTGACGTCCGACAATTCGCATCAGGGCACCAGCACGGCTGCCAACGGGGGAGGGTTAAGTTAACAGTGAGGGGGGTGGGGAGGAAGGGAGAAGTGAGGTAGACTGGGGACTTGGAGTTCCTCTGGCTGCTGTGGCACTCAAGTGCTGTTGGACTGCCACATGGCCGCATGCCTCAATTGACATTTTGAATTGTGCCGAGTGCAAAAAAGCATTGCATATCCAACGGCGTGTGTGTGTGTGTGTGAATGAGCCAAGTGTGCATGTATGTGTGTATGAGTGTGTCGGTGAGTAGGTGAGTCTGTTGTGTGCTAGGCAAGGATAATGCGAGGCAAAAACACGTGTTTAATGCATAAGTGCGAACGTGACGCTAAACTCATTTAAAGGATTACGAACTGAAGAGTGTGTGTGTGTGTGTGTGTTGGTGTGTTGGTGTGTAAATGAGATTAAATTTTGTTGAAAGCAACGAGAACGGCGACAAAGTGCGGTCCACATACAATTTTTTTTTTGTTTTGTCCTACAGATATTCAAAGTCCGCTTCTGCGGGTCGCAAAGCGCGGAAAGGGAGGGGTATATGGAATAGGGGTAGGAGTAGGGGTAGGTTAAGTTTATTTATGCATATGTGTGTGTCTCTGTTTACACGAAAGTAGGTTAAAAGCACTTTTGGGCCAAAGCCACGCCTACATGGCCCCCAAGCGCCCACTCTGTTGCGTTGTGTTGTTTGTGTTTCTGTTTGCATTTTGTCTTTGGTTTTTTGGAACAGTTTAAGCTTCAAATTGTCGCCCATTGTTTTCGTATGCGTGTTAATCCTTTATGTAGGTCCCTCCTCCCTACACCACCCATTAACCACACCACCCAAAAGCTGTCTGTCGGTCTGTCTGTCTGACAAGAAGTTGACTTTAAATTTAATTAATTACAATTTCATGCGCTGCCTGTTTAATTCATTCAAAGCTTGTCGTCATCTTTACCCTTCTTTTCCCCCCTCATTCCCTCTGCTTTGCCTTGTGTTTTGTTTACTCGTTTCATAAGATTAAATATCAAATATTTGTCTGTCTCTCTGTCTGTCCGTCCTTCTGTTTGCTTGTTTGTTTGGCTTAGGACATGGCTGTGCACTTGTAAGCCAACTGGTTTCGCCTGGTTTGGGTGTGTTAATCGTTTGCATTTCCTCTCCAGGGTTGCCAGGTGTATTTGCCAAGCACTTTTAACAGCACTCGAATTGGGTTAAAGCTTCCAATTTATTGTATGCTTTCTTTGATAAATCTCTATGTTAATAGTAAGTAGAAAATTCATTTAGATAAAATAAACATTTAATAACCAATTAAAATGCAAAGTGAGAAATGAACATAGGATAATTTGGCAAATTTAGAAATTTAATAAGCTTTTATTTATCAAATATTCAATTTATATGCAAATTTAAAATGAATATATCTAATTTAAAATCGCTATTATGCTGACGGCTTTAAAAAGTTGTTAAATAAATATTATACAGTAAAATACAAATTTAAACAATATTTTTGTTAATCAATTATTTCATTAAATTTTTTTTTCATAATACCAACTTATTGACTTTTCATAAATATTGTTTATAATCATAAATAATTTATACGCTTTTTATTGTTTATTGTTACTATCATTCTATTTATATTCTGCTCGTTTTTTTTTTATCAACAACCACCCTATTTACTCACTTTTTGGCTGCTTGACAACCCTGCTTAATCAATTCTATGCGGTGCTTTTGATGCGTCTGCAAAGGGTTTAAAATTTTTAAATGTTTATTGACATTTTGGCAATTACTTCGCCACTTGCTCCCCTTTCCACCTCCCCCTTTGTCACTTTTGTCGCTTAACCCTCACCACAATTTTGATGACATTTGCCAGTTGCCAGTTTTTGGGCTTATCAAATGTTAAATTAATGAAGTAAAAACATGAGCATTGGATGACACAACCTGCCACTGCACAACAACTTCAAAGACTACAACAATAACAACAGCGATAGCTACAATAACAACAACAACAAAAACAACAACAGCAGCAAATGATAACAGAGCAAACTGCAGCTGAACGGCTTATCGATGCTTAATTCAATTATGTTAATTTCCTTAACGCGATAAAAAGTCGACGACAATGTCCAGCTTTTAGTATTAATTTTCTGTATATACCCTGTAGTCATAAGGGTATGCTTAATGCGGTATGCTAGAATGAGAGCATAAATTAAATCTTGTTTTATCGGTAATATGTAATCTCTTTGGGTTACTTTCAAATATACAAATATGACAATAATAATTTTATAATCTAGTCTAACAATTATAAAAAAAGCTTAAAAAAACAACATTATCTTAATTCAAAAATTAATTACTCTTAAACTACTGGCTTAAATCTTAGACTGTGTATAGATGAATTTCAGATATATTCATGCGCTTTTAGGAAAAGTAAAGCTTTTAAATCGGTATTGCCATTCTCGAGTATTGATGACACAAGTGGGCGCACCTCTAAAAAACTGCAAAAAACAGCGAAATTTTAAAAAATTCTAAAAAAAAACTGGCATTGAAAACAAAATAAATATATATTTTTCGTCGTTTGGGGCCCATATCTATCCAAAAAAGTCGGTTTTGTTCAATTCAGATTTGGGCTGTTGCGTAGTGTTATCTATAAACTCATAATAAAACGATCAACTGTTTTTTAGTTAAGAAATTCGCTTCATTTGCATAAAGGGTATCTGTTGGTTGAGCATTGCTTGCTAGCCTTTTGTCTGCTGTTGATGTTGTCTTTTTTATCGTAACAAAAGTCTATCAAAGTTGTCTCACGCCGCTCACAGGTGGTCAACTGAGCGTGAATAATGGTGGGACAGTTAGATAGAGAAACAAAGAATAAAAGAGAGAAAACGGATGGAAGAAAGAGCAGAAGAACAGAGCAAGAGACAGAGAGAAAGAGAGAGAGAGCAATAGCGATAGCATTTGCATACGTAGCTGGACATCTCAGAGCTGGGACATTGGATGAACCCAACGGGTGCCTAATTATTCAGTTTGACTCGTGAATACCCCCTTTCACTCTATACCCCACTCTTCACTCACTCTCCTCTTTGGTCTCGTCAACGCCGTTGTCTTTGTTCATCAAACTGTTTAGAGGGAAATCAAGATAAACTTTTAATTTCTGGTCAGGTCATAAAAACTGGACGTGGGAAGCATTGCCGACAGTTCCTACTTCACCTCCCCCTTCACCCAGTCGCCTCTCCTCCTCAACGGTCCTCACCGCTGTTTTGTACAATTTATTCAAATTTAAACTGCAGTCAGCGACTGAACATAAAACTGACATTTTATGAGCGTACTTTTAATTGTCCAACGAGTCCAGGGTCTGTGTCCTACAAAGGGGTTAATTTGCAAGAGGGGTCTTAACCATGTGTTGCCAACTGCACCCGACTGAGTTCTGTAGACCCTTTTTGCCTTATTTTTCACTTAGCGTCCATCTGATAATTAGAAATTTATTAAGCTTAATTATGTGTTGCCTCAAAGTACGCACTTTGAATATTTCCCATTGGTTTCCCGTTGGAAAAAGCCTGCTTAAAAGCAGACCACGTAATTAAAAAAAAAATACAAAAAAGGGTTGCCTACATTTCGTTTTAGGGGCTGTTTGCCAAAAACTTTGCTCATTGCGGTGGCGTCATCATGAAAATAAAATTAATTTGATGCACCCTCAAAAAACAAAAGAATTTACATTTGGGCGTAATTCATTTTAGTGTTTGGTAATAAAAATAAAATAATACTCATAAAATCCTGCCTTTCGGTTGGACAGTCAAGGATAATACGAGCGTGTCGTAAAGTTTAACTTTAAAGGACTTTTTTTTTAAAGATATTTCGCATTATTATTTTAATTGTATTTTAGAAATATTTAAAGTGGCTTTTTTTTATGGCATTTACCTTTTGATTTTACTGTTTTATAAATAATTTAAATGTCAACTCGTATCAAAGATTTAACAATCCGTAAATCTTTGACGCAATGCGAGCGATTCAAGTCATGTTTCTTGATTAGATATGTTTTTCTTTTCACAATCGTATCATAAACATTTCTCATAAACGCCCAATCTAAAAACTATAAAAACGGCAGAAAACATTTTGAAAAACTTTCCAAACATACAAAACTTTCATTTAAATAAGGAGAGGGGGAAGGGGAAGCTGTTGTAGCTGATCGATGATCATATTAAACTTTTAACCCGTTTAAAATCGAATCCCGAAAATAGAAATTCAAGACGCATTTTTGGCGTGGGCTGTAAATGAGGCGACCGGAAAAACGCCTCGAAGACTGAAGAAAATTATTTAAAAACACATTAAATTTGCATATTTATGCGTTGAGTTGTGAGTTGACGTGTTTATAGATCTGTTCAAGACCCCAGAACGGAATCTGTGGGCAGCCAACTGTCATATATACACGAGGTGATAAAAAACTTTTTAATTGGGTGTTGTACATATCAAAGCGTCTAAAATTTTCCCAAAAAACGAAAAACAAAAAAAACGAACATTTCTAAAATATTCATATATGCCAAAACATACAGAGAAATAATGTGCAAGGCAATGCTAAGACAGACGTGGCAGTTGTGGCAGATGCCGCACTACGTGACCAATGTGAAATCCGTTGACTTATGTCAATATGACGTAGCCGGACGACGGGTTCTGTTCGCGTTTTTGCCAGGAAATCGACTCGAGATCAAATGAAGATAGACAGCACAGACGACAGTCGACTCTACCCGACAACTCAGATTGTCTGGGTCTGGTTTTGGGTTTGAGTTTGAGTATGAGTTTGAGTTCGTGTTTTGTGAGAAATCAAATAAGGACAGTAGACTGCAAGACCGAATGCCTGCAGCCTGAAGCCTGTCACGGCCTGAAATGACAGTCAGAAATTTTGAACTTGAATTTATTTGCACGACAGCACAAAATGTGCCCTGCAAATGCTAAGCGGTTGCATTACTTTTAGGGGTAACTATGCATCCCCCATTAAAGTTATAGCTTACATTTTATTCTAATTGTTATCCATACATATCGGGTGTATAAGAAGATTACATTTAGCTGCTTCAAAATTGCATATATTTATATGATATATTTCAAATAAGGGCATCTTTAATATATATAAACTATGATAAAATTATGCTGATAAATCTTATTGTTGATTAGTACAATGCTTGGAACAATCAATAAACAATAAATATATATTTTATTTTTTTTACAGACAACTTCCATCTTGCTTTAAAAAACTCTGAAATTATCCATGCATACTCCTTTGTCTACAGTAATATCTTAATATTATTTTTTGTATTTTTAGTTTGTTATTTCTGAGTTGAGAGATTAATTCTGAAATCACATATGAAGTTGTTCCTATTCTGTCTCTTTCTATTTAACAATCTTTATTTAGTATTTCACTTAGATTATGGTATTAATTCACATTAAACTTTACATTTTAATTAAAATTGTGAAGTTCATTTTGCAGTCGACCTTTAACTAAATTTCAAATTGGTCTTTTCATTTATTTTCACGCCACGTTGTCAGGCGTCAGATTGGAAAGTAGTTTTCACATAGGATTAAAACCCTGGAAACTCTAGTGTAGACAGAGCAGTGTCATGCTCCAAAACCCGTCTCCATTCGCCCCATCAAACTCCTTTTCCGGGACAGCTGTCAACAATTTGTGAAATGGCGTTCAATTCATGGCCAAAAAAGAAAAGGTAATAAAGCTTGTCGCATGGCAAAGTGTTTGGCATTTTTAAAAAACCTTATTTTTTGTAGGGAAAAAGAGGGACAAAAAATGTATATTTATTTATAATAAATGTATGTATATTAAATTTCCCATTTGTATTTAATGTAATTTGATGCCAGGCGTGGGCAATTGATATCAGGTCGAATGTTCAGGATGTTTTTCATTGCGGTTCGGTTGGACTTTTTTATTCGCAGGCTGACGCCTCTGACAAGGACACAGCGACGGAGAAGACACATCCAATTTGAGCTGGCGGATGGGGAGTGGAAAGGGGAAAGGAAGTGGATGGCGTGCGTCGGCAGCTGTCGGGGCTGTCCACTCGATGCGTGCAGCCACAAAATGTCATGCACCTGTCAACTGGCCATAATAAGATGCCAAAACAGTTGTGCGGTTTTGGCCTGACCAACAAGCCTAGCCAGGCCTCAGGCCAACAGGATAACAACAGGCTCAACTGGCCAAAAACCCTCCCTCCCTCTTTCATTCTCCGTCCCAAACAGCAGCAGCATCAACAGCCGCATCAGGACGAAATCGGATGAGCTACTCATCCTACGAGTATACGAGTACTCATACTAGCTGCAGCTTTAGGCTTTTGAGTGTGGTCAGCTCCATGTGCCTGGACATTGTTTAGAATGCCGTGCAGTTGGTTAAAGTTGCGGTCCTTGAAATGGAATGTGTTGTGTTGAAAGTGAATACTTTACGAATAGCACGAATATTCAGTCACTTTTAGCAGCACATTTCGAGTGTTAAATTAGCTTAGCTTGTTGTCTGTCTTTCAAGTGATAACTTATCTCTTGCTCTATATATTTATCTGTCTCTCTTTCACATTTTGTAACTCATTTCTTCAGCTCTTTCTTTTTCTTATTCAAGGATTTATAATAACATCATCTTTTGTAAGCTAATAACTTGCGCAATTTATAATAAATTACTTTTAATACCCTGTAAAAACAAAAAAATAAATTAGTAAGTTGTAGAATAAGTTTAACTATGCCTTAATGTTAACAATGTCTATATAATTATACAAATATAGAATTTTTTTGAAATATTCAGTTTATTTAATAACAACTTAACTAGCTGTTATCGAGTAGAGTATAACACTTAGTATTGCTTTAAACTAATTTCTTTTCACTTTTGAAATTTTTATTATTCAGTCACTAATCTCATTAGATACATTTGTATCTCATGTTGTATAAAATATATGTTCTTTTAAAGTGTTTAATATTTAAACTCCGATTATTTTTATTTGTAATAAGCGTCAAACTGCAAATGTTCCAGGGAATTTTTACGACTATCATATTCTCCATTACTACTGTAACTTATCTTACTTGTTAACTTAGCAAATCACAAAAAAAATAAGTGGAAATAAGAAAAACTGCCGCTTTAGTAATTTTTCGCACTTTGCAGCTTCAGCGTCTGCTCATCTCTTGTTGTCCACTCGAAGGAAAAACTTTGCCTTTTCCCAGGATATTCATCTTGTGCAACGCTTGTTGTCCTTGCCAGGCTTCCATCAGCAGCGTCAGCTAAAGCTAACTTCAAAAAATATGGCAAGCTCATAATTTTAATCCAGCTTTCAGGCCCCCCCGTCTTCCACTTGCCCCTTTGTTGTTGCAACATGACGATGCCTGCTGTTCACGCACAATGTGGCAAATTAGCAACAATATTTAAAACTAAATTCCCGCTCTCCGCTTCTTTTCTCTCTCTCTCTCTCTCAGTCCTCCTCGCAACGTGCCAATTATTTAAAGCTCAAACTTTTGCCATTTGTGACAGCACTAGACAAAAAAGCGATGGAGGGAGGTGGGTGGTGGGAACAGTAAAACAAAGTTTATGTTAAAAGCTTTGCATTATGGCCAAAACACTTCAAGGCCAGAACTGTGGGCCAGAACTGTGGGCCAGAACTGTGTGCCTTGGCAAACTGTGCTATGAATATTGTTATACATTTTTTGGTTTTGCACATTTAAATTTTCAATTTGCTGGCCTGACAATTTTTAATTAAAAGCACAAGCGCGAAATAAACATTAATTTTTATTAAGCTAACAGTTTGCTCCCCTCTCATACTTAAATCACTCTCCCCTACATTTTCTTATTGCCTGTGGCTTCTAATGTGAATTTCTATGTTAATAACATCATTATCAGCTGAGTTCTCTGTCTCTTTTCTCTTGGAAAGACGCCAAAGACAGATAGAAAGAGAGCTCTGCTCATCCTGCTTATGAGTATTTCCTGGCGTTGGCTTTTAACGCCTTTGGCTTTGCTTTTTGCCATTTCATTGTCGTTGTCCTCTGGCTTCTTAGCTGGCCGCATGCCTAATGCAGCCTCAACCATTTACCATCTATCCATGTACCCCATAAGTAGCTGTGCCTTATCCTTTGCCTTATCCTTATTGCCATCGCATCTTCATTTTTGCTCGTTCAGCTTTATTAGAGACGCGCTTTCCGGCCAACTTCAACTTCTCCACCCTTGTTCTATCTTCTTGCTACGTTTCCTTCTGTCCACGGCAAATCCTGCCATCAAATTTACACAAATTTCTGCTCAAGTCCGGCCACGCCAAAGGACTCGCTTTTTGTTATCGCTCAACGTGGCAGAGAGCTTTGTTTTTTAGGGCTTAGCATTGTTGTTTTTGTTGTTATTATTTTTGTTGTTGCTGTACTTGTTGTGGCTTTTTCATATTGCCGGAAATTGTGGCTACCGGATGTGGGATTATGTTTTCAAGTTTGTACCGGAACTTTCGATGCTTCACAGTAAAACTCATGACTGGGTTACGGTTCACTTGGGCTCCATTTATATTACGTTTTTTGGGGGCTTCTCGGTATTGTGACAGGTCAGTTTCCAGAACGGCAGTGAACCTTCATTTCAAATAGGTTAGCTTAACCTAATTGATGTATTATTAGGACCTACTTGTAGAGGATTGAACTTTTAATAATGGCTTTTCAGCACAGTTTTTGTGGAGTTCGTTTAAAATGATTCTCTTTTATGGAATAGAAATTGCATGTTGATCTCAAAATATTATGTTTCTTTTTAGTTTATGTTTCACATATTTTTTAAGTAATTTACTTACAGGATACTGTAAGAATATTTAATATTACCGTTTGGGCTGCACGAAGATCATTCAGTCAGTCAGTTAGGACAAACAGTTTTATATATAGAGATAGATTCATTTTATTTCTTGTTTCTCTTATCTTGTATTTCGTCTATTTTTCGCTCATAAGTATGTTTGTCTATAATCCTTATATTTCCCTATTTATTCAATCGTAGTAAAAATTATAGTACGTGTTACTTCTTAAGCCCTAATTTGATTAAACCTTTAATCGGGCTTTATCACTATGGTTACCCATTTAGGCTTCTACCTTCTTTCAGTTCTTTTGTCAGCCTTCATTCGACTTGGCTTCAATTAATTGTCACAGTTTCAGAAATTGCTGTTCCTAAGCATTATTCATGCCAAAGTTGGCATTTGCGATTTAGTTGCTCGCAACTTTTATTGGCTTGTGGCGCCTCTTGGGTTGTCACCAGGCAGCAGCTGGGCAACTAGTGACTGAGCTGGAGCTGGAATTAGAGCTGGAAATGGGGCTGGGGCTGGAGCTGAAACTGGCAACAGCCTCTACTTTGTTGGCCACTGACTCACTTGGCTGTCGTCTTTCTCGTCGTCGTCGTCATTTGCGCACTTTAAGTAATTAAGCGAATTACTTCAGAAGTCGCCAAGTTTTCTAATTATATCGAATAAATTTGTTTAATGCTCTCTCGCTCTGGTAATGTGCAGCCAGTCGGTTTTTACCCTCTTTGCTCCCTTGTTGCGTATCGTTTACCTTACTCCACCCCGCAAAGCAATTTACACAGCATTTGCATACCCTGTAACAATTAAATTTGTTGATAGGGTCTAATAAAAAATCAATGGAAAAATGGCGTCTAACATTTTTTTGACGAATGTAATTGAATTGGATTGGATCTACCATAATGTTTTGAGTTTATTTTTATATATCTTTAAATTTGATATAAAAGGTCTGGAAGCCCAGTAGTTATTAAAGAATTTCCTTCTTAGCAGCATACAGACTATTTTATTTGTGATCTTAAAATTAAAATATCTTAAATCAGAATATTCTTATGCATGATCTGTTATTTCTTATACTAATCCATCAATTTATTAATTTAATTGATTAAATTAATTTCTTTTAAAATTCGCCACAGTGTATCTCTTCATAACACTAACAATAATGTTTAAATTTGTGGGAAATACATTAATTTCTTAAAGATATTAACACAAAAGTTAAATATTTAACATAAAAAACTAATTACAGGGTATCTGCTAGTCACATTTACGTTTATTTAAAACATTTTTGGCTGTTTTTTTTTTTTTAAGTTTTTCGTGATTTGGCGGCGTTTCTGATTGTTTAGTCTGGTGGAAATGTTAATTTCTGGACTTTTGACTGGTGCTACGCTGATTTGTAGGAACTTCACTGATTTGAATGATTTTGTTTTGAATGGCAGGCGTCAGTTTTTCGTTTGGTCATTTCGGCGTTTCGCTGGTTTCTTTTATTCCATTTGGCTCATTTGTTCACTTTTTGTTGATTTTTTGTTATTTGCTTCAGTTGCTTATTCAATTTCCGCTTTTATTCGCATTTTATTTTCTTTTGTTTCTAACGATTTCTCACTCGATTGGCTTCCTTTTTTATTTAAAGTAAACGACTGCTGTTTGAGGGATTTTAGGAAAAACCTCGTAATGGCTTTAATCATCCTGCAGCTAATCAGTTGATTACCTAGGTACTTACAATGATATTATAATGGAACCTTGAATGAAATCTCGTTCATGTACACAGCACACGTACATAAAAACTTTAAGCTTAGCGTAACTGAAAGATAAAGGCTCACCAATACACATACACATAGTTACAGATATTGTTTGAAATGGCATGAAAGTTCTCACATATTTAATTCGTTGTCAGAATGTGAGAACTTCTCATCGAATTATCAAAGTGTATGTGGAACAGTTCATAACTTAATCTGCTCTCACACTTATTAAACAATCCAATCTATATCAAAAGTAAATAAACACGCGCCTCTCAAGCAACAACCCTGCTCCTTCTGCCCCTGTTCCTGCCTCTGCCACTTATCCGTGCAACTGCAACACGAGTGTCGACTGTCTGACCCAATTCAGGTCTGTATGAATGTAACTGTAGTCAAGTAACCCTCGCGGCAATCTAACGCCCCTCAAGCACTCTGCCTCACCTCATCCTAGACTCTATCTCTCTCTCTCTCTCTCTTTCCTTGGCCTTAGCTGTCCCTCTCTCCGACAGTTCTTAATGAAGCAACGCACGTAAACAATAAGCAAACTTTGAAGCGAAAATTTTGCTCGAATAATGTTGGCTTTTCATTTTTTTCTTTCATCATCTGTTGTTGCTGATGTTGTTTGTTGCTGCAGGGTGACGGAGGAGGGGTGGTAAAAAAGAGATACGAATGCGGATGCGGATGCGGATACGTGCGGCGTGATGCGCCGGCAGGAACTGGCACGAAGGTCGTCCTGGCTTAGGTCCTTGCAAAAGTTTTGCGACTGTAACAAGTTGCTCGGAATTAGTTTGCGAAAAGTGTGGCAACTCTGGGTTGGCCTCGTTGCCCGCAACCCTGTCAGCTCATTAATTTTCAGGCACAAAACGGAAGCGTGCAGCCAGTTTCCGGTTAGCAAAAGGCCCACAAACCGCATCCCCGCATCCCCTCACCCCTAGCCCCTCTCCCCTTTCCCCTCAGTCTCCACTGAAAGCCGGAGACAGCCAGGGTCCTGTCACGACTTCGTATATATATTTTTATTCGTATTGCTATTTGTTTTTTCTCCATTTGTATTGGTATTTGTGAGCCGTACTTGAATTATGGCTAAAATTCTTTAGTCCCTTACAGTTTGTTGTTGTTGTTTAGCTCCAGCTGCCTCTTAATAAGCAACGGCACAAAAACTTTTCAAGTGCGCGAAATATGCGCGATTCGCACGCGATTCGACTAACCAGAGAGAATCCAGGAGAAGAGAGGGGCTATGTGGTAGAAGGAGGGAGGAACAGCTGATGCTGCAACCGAGCAATGAATACAAAATTAATGTAGGTCGAAATGGCAAAGCATGCGACTGAAACTGAAATAGATTAATTACGACTGCTTCAACTTGGGATCTAAGGAAATTGTTTAAATCTCCCGCTTTTGAAGGGAAAAGTGGAATAAGTAGCATAACTGTAAAAGCCAGCTGAGAGCTATTAATTTAGCACATAAATAATTAGTTTGAAATATTACAAAAATAGTTGAAATAGTCGAATAAGCTGTAGCTAATTAAGTATAATTCATATGGTGTAAAGGAAAGATTCCTTTTAACCTAAAAAATTAATCGATTTTTATACGCTTTGTTGATAATGAATTTGAATAAAATCCAAGCAAGGCAGGGAAAATGTATAAAAAATTAACACAAAGTAGGAGGAGGAAACAAACCTAATCTATATAAATAAAATTCTTTGTCCTGACTGACTGACTCACTGCTCATTGCACAGCCCAAAGGCTGAAATTTTTACACAACATATCTTAATTAATTTCATTGTGCAATAAGGCGGAGTTTTGAGAAATTCAAATTGTAAGCGGATCAAATTCGATGTCAAAGTTCACACTTTGAGAGAGTTTTTTACTATGAAAAACTTTGTTAGTTTTAAAACTATCTCAACCAAACTCACAGAATATGTCTTTTTTACCATATGTTACACTCTGACAAAATTTGATAAAAACGTGAGGACTATATCATATAGCTGTCATAGGAACAATCGAGTTTAAGTTAATCTTTGGTGTGAAAAACTTTTTTCTTAAGATATCTCAATCAAACTCACAGATTATGTTTTTGGGACTGCCTGTTACACCCTTACCAAATTTGTTAAAAATCTGATAGCTATAGCTACCATTGGAACAATCGGGCTCAATTTAAACTTCAGTATGAAAAACTTTTTTGATTTTTGCGAAATTTTAACTGAACTCACAGATTAGCTTTTGCTTTCTAAATCTTGAGTTTTCTTGCCTAATCTAGTATAGAATAATATATTAAAGCGCTAAGTTATAAATCTTGACTACAGCTATTGGTTATTTCGTTAACAGAACAAAGCTTTTTAGTTGACCAGTTATTTTCAATTGTATTGAATATTTTTAGTTGTCTTTTTGGTTCAGATTCATTTCTTTTTACAGCGTTATTTTGAATACAAATTGTTCTTTTCACTGACGTCATTTCTATTTGCATAATCTCTATAATTCTTCCCTGCACATTTCCATAGTTCTTCCCTTCATATCTTCATGGTGCTTATATCATGTAGAGTATGCATGTGAATAAATAGTGTTTTAAACAATGTACTGCACATATTTCAAGCTGCAAATCCTTTTAAACTGAACATGCTGAATGCAGCTCTTCTGCCTTTTGTTCTGCCATGATGCAACATGCCACAAACAGCAACGGCAACAGCAACAGCAACGGCAAATGCAACAAAAACTGAAAACTGAATGCAGCACTAAGTACAAACAGGACCTCCTCAACCATATTTGTTGTGCCACTTTTCCAAAAGAAAATATGCAGTACGCCATAGCAAAAACAAATAGGAATGCTTTTGATGAAAGTGTGCGACTAGCAGATACCCTGTAAGCAATTATTAGAGCAACTGATTTTGATTTTATTGGGTTTCACTTATATTAAAATCATCGATTTAGCAAGTAGAGTATAAAATTTAAACAAATTAAAAATAATTCCAGTTGAAAACATGTTTGGTTTTCTAAATAAAAAATGTTTCGAAAA
Organism: Drosophila innubila; assembly: GCF_004354385.1. Classification (NCBI taxonomy): domain Eukaryota; kingdom Metazoa; phylum Arthropoda; class Insecta; order Diptera; family Drosophilidae; genus Drosophila; species Drosophila innubila. The sequence goes on from NW_022995376.1 coordinate 20,715,286, forward strand.
TAAAAATACTTAAAACTAGAGAAAATATATTGATGTATCTTCATGTATCTAATTAAAAAAAAAAGAAAAATTAAATATTTTGTGTGTGAAATTTTCAGAGTACAAAATTGAGAGGTTAAGTTAATTCTAAAGTTTGACGGGATCATCTTTTTTTGTCGGTTCTACGATTTTTTCTTGCCGAATTCTTAATAAAACCATATTTTGTTCATAATGCAGGGTATATGTAAAGAAATGAGCACTTGTTTGTTTGTCAACAGTTTTGTAGTGTGCAGTCCTTTTGTGGCTTGACTAGTTTCCTGCCTGGTATCCTGGTTGCCAGCCTGCCTGCCTGCATATGTTGTCAGCGCTAATCAAGCGCACATATGATAAACATACAACTTCATAGAGAAAGGCAGAGAGTGAGAGAGATAGAGAAAGAGAAAGAGACAAAGGCTGTCGGAATGGCAAAGACTTATGCAATTGTATTTGCTTAGCCAGCCAAGCGGTTTGCCTTAAGGCTGAGGTCCTGCATCCTTGGCATTCTCTGCATATTTCTTTCATCCTTGTGCCTTCTGCACAATTTCACAGGCATTTTGCGTCCTTTGATTGATTTATGTTAATCCATAATCCTGGGGCAATTATGCAGATGCACAGACACAAAGTTAAATTCTGGCCAATTGCATATTTCGTTAATGGGCTTAGAAATGCATAAGGCATAACTGAAACTTCAGCTAAAATACTAATATACATACATATTGTATGAATCTTTATAGCAAAAATGCGAGTAAAGTAACATTTTTATTATGTCACTATGTCACACAGATGTTCTTTCTTTCCCACTCTCTCACTGTCTCTGCCTATCTCCCACTCTCTTGGCTGACATGCTGACATGCTAAAGAGCGTGTAAGTGAAGTGTGATGGAAGCTGAAAGATATCAAAGAGCAGACGCGTGAGTTTCGCATAGTTAGGGAGTGTAGTTAGAGTGTCTGTCTGCCTCTTTGACTTGTCGTTCTTTTAATACCCTGTACTTAATGATTGACGGTATTATAATGTGTCAAAGTATCTTTAAAATTCTTTATACCAGTTACATTAAAATATCTTCATCAGGCTGAATAAAATTTTTAGTTAACATAGACTGAGAATAAATTTCTTCCTCTACCAATGCAATAAAATCACATCACAGTCTGATATGTGCAGCTGTAGCCTAGATATTTGGTATATGTTTATTTAAACCTGTTTTCTATCTATCTTAACATTTTTATCGCAATCTTAATAAAAACTTAACTATTCAGTAAATTTTTACTCATAGCTTAGATGTCATCTCCTAGTCGCATATCCAAAAATAACACTTGCTTACTTATTTCTTCTAAAGGTATACTTTTTAGTTAGTTGAAGTAAAAAGCAGTCAACTTTTCTCCCCCTTCATCTCTATGTTGTGGTTCAGCTTAGCTTCTGTCTAGGTATTCTTTATGATGGAATTTTTAATGAATTTACTTTTAGTTTGGTGTCACAGAGCATCTGCATACCTGGTAAGTACGAATATGCCATGGAATATATGTCTGGGCCTTCATGGGGACTGACAGCTTACATATTTTCTTAGAAAATATATATTAAAAACGTGCACAAAATGAAAGGTGTAAATTTGTTTATAAAAGTTAACTTTCTGCCTCACTGGCCACATCTACTCTTTCTCTACCACTCTAACTCTCAATCTTTTGCTTTCTCTCTCTTTCTCTTTCTCTCGTCCCTTCTCTGTTTATCTTTCACAAAGTCAAGCAACTGGCAAAGATGCAAAAGATAGAACATGACGTGGCATCCATTGTCATATGTGTTGAAAAGTGCCAGTCATGGTGAGAGTGGGCGGTGGGTGGTTGCGGGGGGAGTCGGTGGCGAGGGCGGTTTCTATATTCTTGGGTAGGTTGCAAATTTGCAAATTGAATGCGACAAGTCAAGTGCTGTGAATTTAATTTCCATTCACAAGCAACTCGATTAAAGTGAAAGAATGGAAGATACTTGAAAGCAACAAAGAAAATAGAAAAAACAGAAAGAAAAAGGAAAGGTAAATAAAAATTGAGATAAAATGATTTCATTTTCTTTTCTTAAATCAATATAAGGAAACTTCAAATCTTGGGGATAAGTATAGTTTACAATTCAATTGAGTTCAGTTACTATTTTTATAGTCGAGCTTCAATAAAGCTAAACAATATTAGCAAAATGTAATGAAATGCGATCATTAGTTAAGGAGGACTTTAGTTAACCTGTTATGAAAATAATAATCTTTTTTTGGATAAGAATATTTTTCCACAATTTAAAATTAATTTAGAATGTGTTCCTCATTTTTGAATTCTGACTTAAGCTAAGTTAATTTTGACAAAAGTAAGAACAATCAGATATATAAGATTTCTGGAGATTTGGTAACTTTGCCAATCAAAATTAATTTTAAGTTACTACAATAATGAATTCAAAATATTTACTCTAATTTACTCCACTTCTACTAATATTATCACCAATTTAACCAACTTTAAATGCTTCAATTTCAGACCTATCTGTACTTTTCCTCTCTCTCTCTCTTTTGCTGTGTTTTCTCTTTGTTGCCGTGGCTTGTGGACATAAATCTAAGTGGCAATTTACGTTAAGTCGGTTGCAGTTTAACTTATGTTTAAGTTCAAAATTAGTCGAAAGCTAATTAACGATAAGCGTTTGGCTGTTGCCTGAAGTCATAGCCAAAACCCAAAGTACAGGCCCAAGTTTTGGCTGACGTCGAAAAGTTTTAATGCATTTATCGAATGACTTTGGTAGCTGTAGCTAAGTGCATATTATCGGGCATCTATTTCAATTTCCTGCAGCAATTACAAGCATGCACTCCACACTCTTCCTTTACCCCTGCCCACCACTCCAACTCCAAGAGCTACCCAGACCCAAAACCAGTTGCTGACTTTACGTAAATCTATTTACAAAAGCAAAACCTGGTCACACGTAGCGCCCACGCGTTTGTGACCTTTAGCCGGGCGCAGTTCAAAGGCGAATGTTGGCAATTTGCCTGTGTTGCCCTCTTTTCGTGAGAGTCCAAACAAAAAGGGAAATTTCCTCAGCGCTCTCTCGCAGGAAATTTACGCTCACTGAGTGCGCACAAGCGCTCTGGCAAACCGGTCTTTGAGTTTCACTCAAAACAGTTGAGTGCAAGTGTTTTTGTTCAATGTTGAGTGAGAGAGTGAGAGTGAGAACAGGAGTTGGGGTAGGGAGAATATTGCATTTGTTCCAGTTTCTGAGCACGTTTTTTCTACGACACGAGCACCTTTGTGCATTGAGTTTTGCTGTCCGGCATTTGGTCAGCCTCTTGGGCTGGAGGCGTGTCCAGGATATATTCATGTGCTTCGTCCTGACTGCAGCCAGCGGGCAAACGGCACTGGAAAAGGATAACCAGGATGCATTGCGACTTCTTTTGCACCCAGAGGACACATTATGGCTGAGATTTGAATTGTGGCTCTCGGCTCCCATTCATTTGAGGGCACATTTAAGGTTTATCCGTGCTCCAGTTTTCAGGATAAAGATAAATTTAAATTTAAAGGAATCTATTTAAATTTATATGAAATATAATTCTTCGCCAACTTTTTAATTTCTGGAACTTTTTAGGCTCCTTCATATTGTGTGAGCTTAAGCGAAACCATAAGAACTGAAGAACAGTTCCAAAGTTTCTTAACTAAATCCACGTTTTCTTTGCGTTCATAAATCTTGAGGCAAAACTCAAGCTTATCAGCACTCCACATTCCTCTCCCCCTCCTCATTATAAGCGTGGAAGTTTTCCCAGTTGCAATTTGGTTTTTGCCTAAAAACTTGATAACTTTAAACTTTAAACGGCTCGAAATGCGTCACGAACGTGACCGGGTCGAAGTTTTCTTTAACCAAAACGTTGACGTCTTTGTCTTTGGCCAAAAAGGGGAGCGCTTCAAACTGGGTCAGCAATGAGGACGTTAAACATTAAAAGTAGACGAAAAAAAAACAAGGAACTGAAAACATGCTACAAAAACTTGCAAACGCAAAGGAATTGTATTTAAACTCGACTTGGAGTGAATTGTGAATTGTGTGTCGCAGTTGAGCGAGCGAGTTGACAAATGAGTGAGTGAGTGAACAAAGCGAGTGCCAAAATGTCCCGCTGAGCGGAGTGAACAAGAGAGCGGCCAGTGCATAAGTGCATTTTGAGTAGCTGAGACTTTACCTTGTGCTCGCTGTGCGAGAGGCGAATTCAGTCGACAACGAGCCGCCATAGCAAACGGACGCAGTGTGCGGAGCAGCGTAAAAACGTGAAACGTAATCGAATATCGAGTTTCGAGTTCCGAGTTCCGAATTTCGACCAATGACTATTTATAGTCGACGCTTTGTTTACGTATCGTGACGCGTGTGCCAACTAAACAAAACAGAATAAAATAAATACAAAATCAGAGCATAACGAAATCTAACAGTGTTTCAAGTGAGCAAAGCAAGAAGAACAAGTTGAAACATGTCGCTGAGCAGCACAACGGATTATCCGCTAACTGTGGAGGAGACAACAACAATAGCAACAAGCGGGGGAGAACTGTATGCGGAATTCATCTCGGCACCGGCAAGCAGCATGAGTCCGGCTGCAATTGCGGAGCACATGCAACAGAATCAAATCACCTTTGAGATTCCCACAGCCCACGATCTGCGGCACATTGATGCACTGCATTCGTTCAATGCGCTCTTGCAACGGATTGGCAACGCCGCTGTCAACTATGATTCATCAGCGAACTCTCACAGCATCAGCACGGAACAGTTATCCAATTCCGTCGTACTCGATCTGGCCGATCTGCGGGATAGCAGCAATGAGGCGGATAAGAATTCCACATGGGAGCAAATCTTTGGCGATGCCGATATGCATGCTATTGTGAACTATTTGTGGATTGGCGTTGTCACCTCTTTGGTGGTGTTATCCCTTATCTTCATACTCTTCAGTTGCTATTTCTATCGCAAGTTTCGTACATGGAAAAAGTGCAGTAAGTATTCAAACTCCCCTCGTCCTACATTTTCGTCAGACTTTAATCAAAATGTTTGTCGTTTTGTTGTATTTGTTTTTCCTTGTTATTTTGTGTGTGTTTTTCGACCTTATCAACGGCCATTTATCCAGCTGTTTTGGCTGCCAGGCTAAACAATATAAAATGCAGAATACACTCGCTCCCCCATTTTGCCCCCTCTCGCTCCATCGCATTATGCTCCGTTATGGCCGACAGTCTCATAAATTTTGGCGCGCTTCGAAATTGTTAGGGCGCTGTAATTTTAGATACACAACTTTATGATGCCACAAAATATATGTATATGCCGCATATTTATAATATTAAATTGACCTACCACAGCCCCTCCTTCCTCTTCCTGCTGCCCTTTATGAGTGTGATAATATGGCAGCTCTGACTTTGCTGAGAAATAGAAAGGCGTGAAATTGTGTATGTCGCGTTGAATGGACCGTGATAAAGCAGGAGATGAGGATAATATATAAGAACAACATTAAAGAATTTGCCATCTCCTTTTCGACGAGACTTAGATACCCTTAAAAAAGTACTGATATTCGAATGTCTTGATATACTCAATGAATTATTCACATTTTAATCAATCATTCTCAAAACTCCCTTAAAATGTATATTATTCTGATCCATTTCTTCCGATATACAAAATTTAAAGTAATTGTTTTGATAAAGAAAATATTTTGCTAGTTGTTTTATATTTTTTTAAATAGTTAGAACGAGTCATACTCAATATTTAATTTACTTAACTTGTTCGAAGTACATTTCTTAAAAAAAAATCTTTTACACGTTCTGTAAGAGTATAATAATGTAGAACAACTTATTCCAAATTACGTGTCGTTGTGGCAGCAACAAAAGCTGAAATTGAATATACTTTGTTATGTTAGCTATAAGAAATGAAAGTTCGTGAAAATTCTAAGAAAAATGGCCCTCAAGCAGTTTCAATCTGTTGAAAATGTGAACCTGTTGCTTTTCAAAACGAAAGTATGAAAATCTGTAAATAAATGCCAAAAAGTAAATCATATGCTTAGGCACTTTACACATAATTAGACACACACACACACACCAAGTCATGTGACAGAGAGGGGGATAGAGTGAGAAGGAAAGCAACAAGCTGTACAACCTGGTCCTAACTATGCAACTTACACAAGTCTCAACTCGAGTGTCAAACTTTTTGCAGACCAATTTAGCCAAATGATTTATTTAGGCCAAAACCAGAGAAAAATAGGGAGAGATAGAGGTAGAGAGTGTGAGAGAGTATTACACAAGTTGTTAAGAGGGGGCCAAAGGCCGTGGCATTAAAGTATGGCCAACTCAACTGTCAAACTGTCAATTTCGTGCTAACGAGCCTTAAAAACTTTTCTGCCCCCAAACATGTTTGTAGAAGGGAAAGGGAAGGGGCAGCACTACGTAAAATATCAATTTGAGCTTTGAGCGATATGTGCGTGTGTTGCATGTGTGTGTGTGTGTGTGTGTGTGTGTGTTGCCTGCTTTTGGGGGCGCCTCTGCGTCTAATTAGTTTCGTTAGTGTCGTGTTGGGTTTAGTTTTTGCTTTTTTCTTCTCTTTTTTATTTTGTTGGTAATACACGTTTGACTGGCCTACATAGATAGGGTCTATATCTATATAGTTGTGTTCGGTGCATCATTTGGCCTAAGTGTGTGTGAGTGTGAGTGTGTGTGCTGTGTGTTTGTGTGTGTGGCACACACGTGTGTCATTTATAATTAAGCAACTTTGGCTTAAGTTTGCTCGATTTTCATAGCACGCTTTTGTGCGCTTAATGCTTGCTACGTGTCCCCCTCTCTCCTCTCCCTTCTTATGCACGTCCAGCTCCTTGTGCTTTGTTGTCGCTGCTCACAGAGAGTGTGTTTACCTTATAAATACTTAACGAGCGCCTGAGATGCCGACCTGGCCAAGTTGCCGCTCATCCTCTCAACCTGCTCTTACAGTTTATTTATTAAGCAAGGAAGCACACACACACACACAGAAACTCGTACTCTCTCTCTACAAATGAGGAGCAAGTTTCGGCTTGTTATCAATTAGAGCAGCAAACAGCTGAATTTATTAACAGGACAACAGCCAGCGGGTCCAGGCACTTGTAAATTGAAGCAAAGTACCAGAAACAGGACGAAACTGGACTCCTTCCCAGCCACTGTTTATTATGTTGTATAGGTTGTGCATAATTTACTTGCCTGCCTGAAAAATGTAATTAAGCGTGGCACACTTTCTTCCCCCTCGTCCCTTCATCATCTCCCATTTCTCCAAGACAAAAACTAACTGCCAAAAACTTGACTCCCTTTGAAGGACCATTTTTAATGGATTTTGTGGTCTAGCTCTTTCACTTTTTCGAGCAACTTGAGAGCATTCTTTAGGGTTTTAGATAAACTAATTATTTGCTGCAAATGTTTTCCCATTAGAGCGCTTTTATTAGCCAAAATGTCCTGTTGACATCAATTTGGAAATTAGTTCTTCCATTGAGGTTAGAATAGTTTAATAGTTAACTAAAGAATAAACCGTTTTATGTAGTTTAACAACTTTAACTGCACTCCTTAAGTTGAAAACGAGAAAACAGATCTGAGGATAATTCCGGATAATGTCGGATAATACCGGATAATTTCGGATAAACTTAATTTGAGCATCACTCAACACTCAGCTTTCATTGAAATCACCTGCCAACCGATTAAATGTAATAAAAATTCCCACCAACCTCAAAAAGCTGCGCCAACTGTTTCCGCGCGTTAAAAAATGAACAAACATTTATGAAAAACAGAAGAGGAATAAAACAAAATACGATTGTACTCGTATATGGATAAAAAATAAATAAAAGAGCGCAGCGAAGCGAGCTCAATTGTTGGGTCCTTCAGTGTTCGTCAGCTCATTGCAATGAATTTAAATTGTTGCATACGTTTGGGCGCTTCGGTAGTAAAAAACGCTGTAACAAAAGCCAAAAACAAATGGCGTGCTAATTTTTTCTCATAGCCACTGCAGCTGTCTCGCATCCCCTCTCCTCCTGTTACCCCAACAGCACTCCTACCAGGGGACAGTTACTTCTTTTATTTTTTGCCTGCGTTTTCGCATGTTGCCAGAGGCGAAAGAGAAAGAGATGAGAGTCGCCCCAAACACTTGCATAAAATATGAAGCCCGCAGCATGTGTGTGTTTGTGTGTGTGTGTGTGTTTGTGTGCCACACCCATTGTGGCCCCAGTTGGTTGTGTTTGCCGTCTGTCTATCAAAAAATGAAACAAAAGTCAAAATGGGTCTGCGAAAGTGCTCGTCCAGGAGGCAGCACCCGAAAAATATACGAGTTTGTGCTACAGTTATAACAATAAATCAACAAACGCTGCCAACAGCACAGTGCCTGCCAACAGTATGAGTACAAGTACTCTGCGACTGCGACTGCTGCTGCTGCTGCCGATGTTACAGCTCTCGTTGTTGTTCTTGTTTCTCCGCTCTGTTTTAATATTGTAATGCGAACATTTTTTTTTCAACAGGCTCGCGACTCCTACTGAATGCCACGCCTCCTTCACACTCACACTCTCCAAAGAAAAAAAAGTAAAAATGCCGTTGCTTTAATGGAAAACCATTTGACCAAAATATTTACTCATGCGAGTTTCTAGCACATACAAATAAAAAATTAAATTAAATTAAATATAATGAAAAATAACATAAAGAATGGTAAAACCATTTTTGCTGACAATTATAAAATTGTCGAGATTTTTAAAATCGCTGCATTCAATTGCATAAAGCGCACACATGAATATGGCTTAAATCGTGTTTAATAACTGCAACATTGTGCGGTAGGACAAGCAATAAAATATATCCTTTTTATTATCATGTATTTAAATCAATCTTTTTTCAATCAAAATTGGAAAACCCTTTCCTCATTGTGGACAACAGGCTTACAGATGAATAAGAGCTTTTTTGCTTATTTTTATTGTGAAAAATAGCAATGAATACCAAATGTTATAAATTTTGAATAGTATCGTATAATGCATATAAGACTTTGGAATATTTTGGATAAATTCGGATAAGTTTTAGATAATTTTAGATGATATTTAAATATCTGCTCAAGTTGTTTAATTTAATGTTTTTTGTTTTCTATTATATGACATTCTGTTTTAAATAAAACCAAAAAGTTAAATTCCATAAAAATTCAACATTTTGCCGGTGCATACTTTCCGGCGTTTTTATGCCTTCTGCATTCCTGCATCTTCTTTAGTATTTATATTGTACATTTTGTTTTTATTTTATATTTTCGTGTGCCACGCGCGTACTTCCGGCGTGTTATTGCCTACTTGTTGTATTTGTTGTTGTTGTTGTTGTTGTTGTCAGTCACTCACTCATTCAGGTTGTTGTTGTTGTAGTTGTTGTGAATGGGAAACTTTGCCTGTCCGGCGAGTCTCACTGGCATTTCCGGTCAACACAAAAGTTTCTTTCGCCTTTCTTTCTCTCTCTCTGTCTCTCTCTCTGCCTCTCTTTCTTTGTGTTGTTTTTCGCATTTTTTGTGTCGTTTCAATAAAAGATCCTGAGGTTCCTGTTCATGTCCTGGCATTCAGAAAGTTCAAGCGTTTGCGCCTTTACGCTAAATTGAATTTAATGCTCAGACCAATGTCCTGCTTCTTTTTTGCTTTTCCCATCCAACAAGTGTCCTTTGTGTAGTCTAGCAGGGGGTAGATGGAAGGGAGGGGGACACAAACAATCTAATGAGACGTCTGTCAAAGTCAAAGCCAACTGAAACTAAGCAACTTTCTATCTATTTCTATTTATTTGCAGACAAGGACATTCGAGCACAGATTCATGCGGCAAGCGACTCCTACTCCTCACATGGCGCCACTCATCACCTGATCAGCTGCGATGCCCGTCGATTGCTGCAGCAGTTGCCAGCCGGAACTGGAAATGGGACTGGAGCTGGAACTGGAACTGGTGGCAGTGTCACAAATGGAGGCAACAGTGCCACAACGGGGGGCAATGAGGCAGCTTTCTATCAAATTGAATCGCCACCCTGCTATACAATTGCCACAGGACTGCCCAGCTACGATGAGGCGTTGCATCATCAGCCGCGTCATTTTGCCTACGGCATGAAGTTTGTGTATCCCAGTCTGGCGGCAGTGCATCATCATCATCACCATCATCATAATCAGCGTGCGTGCATTACCAACTGGGAGAAGGACGCACTGCAGCGCGGTACGAATAAGCTGCAAAAGTGCAAACTGTCAGCAACAGACGATTCCAGGCAGACACAAACGGGATGGGAGCGGGAGATGCTGAGGCAAAGTCAGACGGAAGAGGACAAAGCCTCGCCAGCTATTTGCATTAACATGCCGGATGAGGAGCAGGGGCAGGGACAGAGACAGGAGCAGGAGCAGGAGCAGGAGCATCGAATTGTGGTGGCCAATGCTGCGTCGTCAGATGCCGCACAAACTTTGCTGCCGGCGGCAGCTGCTGACGACGATTGCGCCTCATTGGTTGTTGTTGTTGCCGCGTGATTGCCCAGCAACTAAAGTGGGCCTTTATGGGCGATATAGGGTATAGACTGTAGGATATAAACTGCAGCCAGAGATCATGGTTACATGTTTAGTCACTTGTAAATAGTTGCATCCTCTGGCTCACAACAGAATCCTATAGCTTTATGAGATGAAAAGATTTAATTTCGTTTTAGTTATTTGTTATATCATGTATTATCCAAGACTGAGTATTATTTATTGTCTATGTATTATGTAATTTAAAATAATTGCCTATCGATTAAGCCTAAATGTTAATAAGCAACAAATTATAAACGCAAAAATATATTCAAAAATTTTCAAATGAAAATGAAAGAAAAACATAAATTTTATTTTATTTTATATTTGCATTTACTTTGACAGCTCTGTTTCTATTTATTTGATTTATCATCGCACTAATTCTATTCTTCATATTTCTTCGAATTATTTCTTTAATAATTCACAAACGGTTGACTATTGCTTTGTTTTCCAATGCAATTTAAAAAGTGGAAGTATACCAAACAAATATTTTTTTATATTTTCTATGACTTTTGGATTTGGAAACCGAAATTCATTCGGTGAATATTGAAAGTCTTACCTTAATTGATTGATCTGATAATAAAGAAAAAGGTGATCATATTTTTTTAGCACATTTTCTTTTTTAAATACCTTTGAATTTGAGTTATATTTGATTCGGCACCTCTTGATCAAGCACTGTTAGTTCTTAAAGTGTTGCAGTTACTTAAACTACTTACATAAACTGGAAAGCAAGTAGAAAAGATTATTATAGATACTAAACGAAATATCTATGTATAAGCTTATATGGAAAGAAACAAAAACAAAAACTATAATGAAAACGATACTTCAAGCTAAATAAATAAACTAAAACAAATAAGCGAATAAATATTGTCAACTATGATAAAGTGAAATGCAAGCAAAATTAAATATTTATGCAAAAATATAAATACAAGAAATTCTATTAACTCTGGGGAAATCTTAGGCGGAATGGGAATGGAAGAGGGAGTGGAAGTGGGAGTGGGAATGGGAGTGGGAATAGAACCAGGTTAAGCCAGAGTTGTTGGAGTTATCGTGTGAGCATAATAAATACTTAATTTCATGTCAAATTTGACACTTTTGTTGAGGTTTCTGCGCCTCGACTCGTGTAATGCTGCAATTTGTATTCAAATGTACGATTTGTTGATGAGTCGGCGAGGGACAGACTGACTGACTGACAGACGGATGGACGGAGTAACACGCCACATCAAGCATTCCATAACGCAACGAAGCAAGAAACACCAAAACAGGGCCATAAATTATATTATCGTGCATCGTGTATCTGGTTCAGGTCACAGTCATGAGTGACTGCCAGTTAAACTCTGGACAGAGACGTGGCAAGAGGGGAGGGAGAAGAGGCGAGCAGAAAGATGAAAGGGACAAGTGAAGAGTGGGGTCTGCAAAGTGGGTGTAGAACCTGGCACTGACATCAACAGCAACAGCAACAGCAACATCAACACCAGCAGCAGAAGCAGTTGCTGTTGTAGTTGCAGTTCCATCGTTGTTAAGTTTGTGTCGCGGTCGTGTTCAACTGTAAATCACAACAATAACATAAGCAACAAGAAAGAAATGTTGCCTTCCAAACGCCGAACATTTGATACCCTGTATTCCATTTACGACTTATTTTTTCATCTGTATGATAATGTTCTCTGAGTTGAACCAAATTTGGTCAGGAAGTTACATATAAGACCGTTCTGTGAGATTGATAAAAAAAAACATCTTTGACTTTTTTTAAATACTTCAAAAAATTGTTTTCCACTATCATAAGAAAGTTTCCAACAATATTTGAAGCAATTATCAATATAGATCTAGGATATTTTTTGTGTATTATGTAAAAAAAAATGATTCAAATAAAATAAAACACAAAAGATTTTTTTCCATTTGGTTGTAATTTTTAATAATATACGTTTGCTTCAATATTGCAAATAGCAGATTGCTCGCTTATTGCCAATTAAAATATAAATTGATTTATTGATCTAGATCTTGAGTCAAGTGCTATAAATCTATAAGGTTTTCAGGTACTTTCAAAGAACATCAGAATCTACAAGTACAAGTAATAATAAAAACCGATCATATCATCAGACCCACATTATTCTTAAGGTAATGAGGGTATAAATATTTCGACCATTGACATTGCTAACCTCAAAGATAACCGATATTCAATAGTAGGGTATGGTACTTGTATGATATATGTATGTCTGTCTTATTGCTAGTGTTGAGAATGTGCATGAATGAAGAGAACATTTTTATGGGGCCTCAAACGTGTACTGACCTTAATTTGTCGGTGACTGTTTGAAGGTTGAAGAGTTCAATGAACAGGTTACCGTAAATTGGTCTATCAAGAGCTAAATCTTGACTAAATCAGTTGTGAAAAGTGATAAGGTGAATCTACTGGAGAATACTTTGGAACTAGCCAAAATTATACAATTTTTTTTCACCGACTTTATTAATTTAAATTTCGCCGTGGAAATCATTATTTATCTTACTAGTATTTTTGATTTGGAATGGAATTAGCAGCTTCGTCTTCACTTTCTTCTGGTGGTTCATTTCTGGTTCAACTTTCTTTTGTGTCACGAGAATTTTCCGTTAATCCATCACCAGACTATTCCGTTGTTGCATCATCCGAATCATCTATGTTGCAACATCAGAACTTTCAGGTGTTGCATCACCAGAGCCTTCAGGTACTTCATCATAATCAACACGTTTAATTGTTACTCCATCTTCAGAACCATCATTATCATCATCATCATCAATAACATGATGAAATTCTCCGTCATTGTCTTCTATAGACGTGTCATCATTCGTTGTGTGTGCTATCAAATTTTGGAATGTCTGAAAGGAGAATTGCCAGTAAAATGTCAACCAATAAATGATAAGAAAATCATGGAAGAGAATTAAAGATCCCAACAAGGCGTCATTCAGCCGCATCTCAGCAAATCGACTCCCATGGATGGTCTGAGCATGGTACATGACGAACTAGCAACAAAATAATGAAAAATCGTTATCGAAAGGAATATATATAAATTATAAAATTACTTACAAATAGAATCATTGTTGTAATAAAGAGTTCGAACAAGATATATGCACTTGTTGAAGTAGCGGGTAGCACAAACTGGACCATGAGAAGAAATATAGCGATTATCAGAAAAATGAAGCCCAGAATGAATAAGACTGCAACATCCAAAGTGAGATCAATCTGAGTGATATGATTAGATTAAAAATGTGGAAAAAATTATAATCAGATTAGAGCTAACGTTTCTTGGAAGTATAGAACCAATTATCAGAACGATCACCATCAGGAGTGCACATATTCCAAAAAAAATTAATAGATCTGCCAGATAAACTTGAGCTACCAAAGCGAATAAGGATATTACTTGCAGCTCAACCTGAAACTCAAAAGAAAAAATAAAATATAACAAAAATTATATACAACTTATTTAACACTCACAATGAGAAAGGCGACAATAATGTTGACTCCATTGATAAAGCGCAGCTTCTCAAAGAATATAAAGATGGCGAAGAGTAAGATCGCCAGAAAAAATGTGACAAAGCATATATAATAATAATCCTTAAATGTGTTTCTTGCAGGTTCACTGTTATATAGAAATTATGAAATCTATATATATTCATTACATATCGAATAAAATCCAGCTTACAGCATGTTGATTAGGACCCATTGTATCAATGCTAGTATAAGCCAGAGTAACAAGAACAGATAGGTCTTGATGGAAAACTTTCTGCGGGCTATCTTATAATTGCGATAGTTCCGATAGGTGGCATTCATGACGGTCCGTGCATTGGACTTGAATTAATTGTGGTATTACCTCAAAATAAACAAAGAACAAGAAGTCTACACTAAACAACAAAATAAACAAAATAAATTTGACATTAATCGAAAAAGTATCTGAAACAATCAAAATAAATTCAATTTCCCTGGCATTACTATTATAATTTTTATTTTATTTCCTAAATGTCACTTTAAAACAGTTTCAGGGTCTTAGTCGTTGTTGATGCTCTTTGGTAGTTATTGCTTTTTTCGGTCTCTTGCCATGTTTGTAGCGCCTTTCTTGAGCTAACCAATTGACTTTCCAATTTGGATCATTTAGAGATTCTGTTCCCTTGTCATCATTAAAGTCTTGAGTTATACCAAACCTCGATTCATCTAATGTTACTGGGGTAATTTTTGGTTCTTTATCTCTATATACAGTGTTCGATAAAATATCATCGCTATCATCAGAGTAATCAACTGGAAGCTGTTTTCTATCGTTGCGGTCCCATAAGGTCGTTAGCGGTGTCCAGTCCTTGGGTGTAAGGACTCCCGATACAAGTTGCCAATAGAAAGTTAGCCAGTAAATGATTAGAAAATCGTGGAATAGGATCAACGATCCAAGACAATAATCATGTAGACGCATCTCCGCAAATCTTCCTCCACTAATTGTTTGGGCATGGTACATGACAAACTGCACTTGATTTATTATGATTGAATTAATCGAGAGTAAATCAACGGATACTTACGAGTAGCATTGTAATAGAAATGGGTATCTGGATCAATATATAGCTGTAGTTATTGATATCTCGCCAGACCTCAGAGACCAGAAGCTGAAGCATTAGGAAGAAGACAGCGACAAGCAGAAAGAGAAAAGCAAATATAAAGAGTAGAGCTATATGAAGCGTGAGATCCATCTGAAAATATACATTATATATTAAATATATTTTCATGTTTACTACCAATTACCTTTCTTGGCAGGCACGAACCGATGATCAGGAATAATGACAAAAGCACAACACAAATCACAAAATACAGAAGCAATTCCGCATAATGGGTGCGAGAGACGAGCGTGAATAGAGAAATTATCTGCAACTCTACCTAGATGAAAGGTTAAAAGATGTTCCAGACTTTATTAATTAACATTCAATGATCGACTCACAATAATAAATGATATAACCAGAGCCACGGCTCCGTTATATCGAAGCCTTTCATAGAACAGAAACAGGGAGAAGAGTAAAATGGACAGTATAAAAGTCACAATGCATACATAATAGTGTTTCCGAAAGACATCTCGTATGTCCTGACTGTTGAATTGAAATATTAGAAATTTAAGCATGCCCCAATTAAGTTGCACTTACATTAAACACACCACCAGCCATTGAATTAGAGCAATTATCAGCCAAATCGCCAGCAATATATAGACTTTCAGGGAGAATTTTCGACGAGCCTTCTTATATGCAAAATAGATACGCCTGGAATTCGTGTTCATTTTCGGTCAGGTTAACAATTCGAATCGAATCAAATCGAATCAAATCAAATCGAAAGCGATTGTGTCTCTTCGCCTACATCCACTGCAATTTGGGTGCCATGACTGCAATGAATGCAGTCAGAATTAATCCTATATGATGACGTTCACGTAGTGTACTCAATATGGAAAACATTTCAAATAAATATATTTATTGAAAAAGGTCCAGTTCAACTCATAGCACACTTGATTTTCAATTCATTGACAGCTTAAGTCTTTCATATAAATTCTTATTTGTTTTATTCTTTTTGATCTTGGTTGGCTAAAAAGCTCTTAAAATTCTACTGCTTATTTAAATATAGCTGACATAACGACTTATGTGTACCCACAACCCTTGCTCTTGTTATGAGATCCCAATAAGAAAAACAAATTATAAACATCCGCAAGAATAGCTATTCTACCAAGGGTCAAATTTGACGACAAAGCAGAAATTCAGGAAAGGCAATACCAAATTTTCAGATACGGCAAATAATAATGATTTTATAAAAGTAATTTAGTTTTAGTTTTTTTTTTTAAGTTAAAACTACATATTGATTTTTATTTAGGAAAAATAATTATTCTTTTTGAGCAATAAAATACAAGTCAAGGAATGATGAATATTATGGGTTTAACTTTGTTGCTCAAAAGTTATTATTACTTCTCCCTATAACTTTTATCTTCGTCTTTTTTATTATAAATTTCCTCAATGTTATACCAAATTTGTCTAAGATTTGCGTCAGTTTATGCAAATATTTTAACAAAATCAGTTGCAGAGAGCGGGGCAAAGGCAGTCAGACAGTCAGTCAGGCAGCTAATGCACAAAGTCAAGAAAGGTTAACAACAAAGAGAGCAAAGCAACAACAATTTTAGTCAATGCAGTTAACTAATTTCGTGCTTGTTGGCAAATAATGCTGGGAGTGTGTAAATAGCGCAAAAGGCAGAAATCGCGGTAAACTGTCAACTGTAAGCCAAGTGTTAAAAGTGTCAAATAAATAATGCTACAGCAACAACAACATGTCACAACTACAACAAATAACAACTAACAAATAGACACACTAATGAGCTGACTGCCAAATGCAATGCAAACTCAACAAAAATCTGAACGTTGCGAGGTCGCAGCCCTCGATCTGTCAGAGCATAAGTTTTTCCGCTAACAACAGCAACAGCTTCAGCTTCAGCTTCAGCCACAGTCCCTAACCAGCTCCCTCGTTCAGCCAATTTGCATACAAAAAAGCAAAAACGAAGAGACAAGTTGAAAGCTAATGTCTGTCACAAACTGCGTTTGTCACACGCGGCGTATGCGCAACGCACGCATCAGATTCAGACAGGTGCCGATAGAGGGAAGGAGAGGCGTGTTGTGTGTGGCGGGGTGTGGTGTGCAGAGATAACAAAATAAAATAAGAATCATTTAGCGACACATTTGGCATATCAAAATCGGATAAAACGTCAGGCGGCATTCAAAATCAGCTGCCGTGTGCGACGTTTATTAACTTCCCAAATAAGCCAAAAACTGAGACGAGCTAAGTACAAGTACGAGTTCGAGTACGAGTATATGGAATATACGCAGTACTCATACTACTTTCAAGCTATAGTCAGTCACTGTCTGACGTTCAGTCTCAATTTCGCTGACTTGCTGACTTGCATGCAAAATTAATTACAGGCAAAATTGTATTAACGAAACTCGTTGCTGACAGCGTGACACAATTTATTTATTTAATTTAGTATGCATTACTTCCTAATATTAGTCACAAAAATGCATTCAATAAGAACATTTCGAAATATAAATAAAATAAAATATTGTTGACTTTTACTTAGGGATACTAAACTGAAAGTAATAAAACTGAACATATGGTATAAAAGATAATAGTTCTTAAGAATAAGTAGTATAATTATTTATTCTATTAACTGCTTTAGCTAAGGCACAGTTGTGTTGTCGTGCTCGTGTTCGCTTTCGTGCTTCACGTGCTCATCTCTAGCTGACGTTGACGTCTACGTTTCGGCTGCCTTTCTGCTTGGCCTGAACGTCTTCCACGCGCACGCTCTGCGCCAGCCATAAAACTTTTACGTTTTAGCCCTAACCGAATTTGGAACCAGACCCAAACACAAACCCAGACTCAGACCCAGACCCGGACCCGGACTCTGGCCCTGGCCCAGACCCCTGGCCATTCAGCTTAGATTCATTCTCATAGCCATTTGCGGTGTGGGCCATAAAACCTGAAGCAACGCTGACATTTCAGCTGCTGCAATGCAGTGGACGTCGCTGCGCTGCGGTTGTCGCTGCACTTTTTACGACGCGACACTACTTTTTGGGACCACTACAACACTGGTTGCCGTTCAAACACCCAACACTCGAACCACCCAAAACACCGAATCACGGCATCACAGTCGAAAGTGCGAAATGAAATTTTAATCAGAGTCTGTTCGTGTTTATGATTTGGCTGTACACGTTAAATCTATGGTGTTGCTGCAATTTGGAAAAGTTCTAGTACAATCCACATATAGTAGTCTTATGTGGGCTAAGTTATAACTTGGTTATTGAGGCGGGGGTAGAAAAGTTTTAGGTCACGTAATATAACAGCATCTTAAATTATTATGAGAGGAATTCATTACTCTAAAGAATACGTCATATTTATTATAACCTTTAAAAGAACAGAGATCTTTTATACAATTTTCAGAATTACTGGAAATAAAAAATAAATAAATATCTCAAAATTCAGTAAAATGGAGTTTTGTGCAATATTTATCTCTCTTTGCAAGTAATGTATGCTATCTCTTTTTATCTTTCAATAAACACTGTATGTTATTAAAATAGAAGCTCTGAAATTTTAAATAGAATATTTTGAATTTAACTATCTCTGGGAGAAGTCTTCTTTAAATGCTTTTTATGTAATTTTCTGTATTAATAATATATTGCAATAAAGATTCAATTATCAAATAAACATGAGTAATTTTATTAACTATTATTTCAAAGCATCAATCTTATATGTATTATTTCATTTTATTAAATAGATAGGCCTTCTTTTTATCTAGGATTGAACACATGCATTGATCCGATTTATTAAGGAGCCTCTTGTATTTTCTGAACCATATATCATCTTGAACTTCAATGATGGTCATCCTTTATAGAGAAATGCTCTAGAATATTATTATTGTTGAGTTGTGTATACTATAATACCTTTATATCTTTACTAAGAATTTTTGGCTATGACTAAAAATAGCACATTCTATATTTATGTTAAGATACATTATTCATACATATATATATAAATGAATAACATTAAGAGAGATAAGTGTGAACTACATTTGGCTACGTCAAATAGATAAATCTATCTAGTATCTCATCAGTAAATAAGGTAGAAGACTTGGCTTAGGTCAGGGTCGGGTTGTTCCAGATAAGCACAGCGATTGCTTTGGCCACAATTCTACGAGTAGATGTGAGTCAACAAAGGTTAAGGAAATACGTGCCAACTAGTTGTTGCTATTTACTCGTAGCTAAGACAAACGCAAATATAAGCCGATGCCACCCGAGAGTAGAATAGAGAGAGAGGGGATGGGGAAGAGCAGCACATGCTGTGATAAGGGCAATGGACCACACCGCACTATACCTCCTCTAAGTGATAAGAGACCCAGGGACTGGGCCAATGGAGTAGAGTTGATAAAAGGCCGCAGGCCGAGTTCAAAGAGCCGCCTACAGAATCATCGTCGTCGTCACATCATCAAACAAAGTGAGCAACAAATTAGTGGCAGCAACTACCGGGAAATTCTCTGTGAGGCATTTGCGTCATCAAATTTGTAGCAGCTTATCAACAGGCAGGCGGCAGTGCCTTCTCTTCTCTGATAAGCCCCGTCTCTCTCCTCCATCTCTTTCTCTGCTTGTGAGTCATCCGTGAGTGGAACGTGACCTGGCACTTTGGTGACATTCCATAATCATTTTCGGTTTTCCTGCAACGCATTTTCATTCAGTTAGTCCTTATCAATTTAACGACTTCCTTTTCAACCTGCACTCTGTCCCGAATCTGACTCTGACTCAGACTACGATTCGAGCACTGGACCACCGGCTAACAGTCAAACTGCAATTAGCCTGAATTTCAGATCGTATAGCCCGTGACTCGCTTGAGTATCTTTATCTAAGCTAATTGATATTTATGGCTTCAGCACGTTTTGAGAACTTTTTCCCATTTTCCCATCTTTGTCTTATTTTTATTGGCAATAGAACGGCAGTTTCCAGAAATGACTCAACTTATAATGTTATAGTAAAGAACTATTGAAAATTCCACTAGAAATCGTTGAAATTCAAAATATATATATGAGAAAAAAGAATTTCCAGAAATAATGTTGAGACTAAAGAACTGAAAAATTATTCATTTAAATATTAATCACTTTTTAAGCAAAATTGCAATTGATTTAAAAAAAAAGCATGCACTGGAAGCACAAGAAGTTCCCTTTCTCTCATTAGATAAAGAAAAACGTTAGTTGCAGCTAAAAAAAATAAATTTCCTTTCTTGAATGCTAGTATTTCTCTCTCTTTCTTTTAAAACATTCGTCAGCTGCTCAGCGATCGAAGTTATGGGCTATCATATTTCGAATACTGAAATAACCATGAGGAAGCAGTTTTTTTTCTCGTTCCAGCGTGTTTTGTATCAACTAAGGAACACTTAAGAGGTTTCTCCAACAAATGAATATAAAAAAATTGTCAGAGATATATAGAAAATTAACAATACTTGTAGCCATGTTGCCTTGATTTATGAATGAGTTCTGCTGCCAGGACACTTTCCTACAGGATGACATGTCAGATTTTTTCTTGTACTTGCGACTACTTAAAAGTAAATAAATAATACAGGAAATTACTATCTTGTTTGCGCAAAGGCGATATGAGTTGTCGATATTTTGAGTTATGATATGTCAATGACAGGCTACTGAAAAGGTAAACAAACTCCATATTTATGTTAAGTTATAGTAGAAAGGTAGCTTGAATTTTATATGTGCAAGTTATGATGATGATTAAAGGACTCTCTCTCTATTCCTCTTCACATATAGCTGTCTCTCTTTTGCGCCACAGAAACAGCAGTCAAATCAACTTGAGAGACTTCAGGATAAATTTATGACACCTACAGTAATGAATCCTGCAGAGCAACAAGCCTCATTTCCAAGTAAACTCGAACCCAAGCCGAAACCCGATAATACACACTGTGTATCTCACTCTGTGTGTGTGTATTTATTGCGTTGAAGTTGAAGTTGAAGCTGCTCGGGAATTTCCGGGAATAGATTGAAGACCATAATTATGCCCACGCTTACAATTTACGTACAGCAGGCTGTCAATTGCAAAAGCAAACAGAAGATGGCAAAAAGAAAAGAGCAAAACAAAAGTGAAGCTGAGATGGGATGAGATAGGATGAGACAATAAGGAGGTTACCTGAGTTCTGCGTATGTCCTTCGCCATTCTCTGGTGCTGACAAATCAGCAGGCAGTGCCTGAATTTATGAATAGACAGACCTTGTTCTATGGAACAGTATGAGGCCTAAGACTCTGCCTGCCACTGATCACTTCATTATGCTGCAGAACATGTCAATTTTGTTGCAAGCATGTTGCAACTTCTCTACACACTTCCTGTTGTGCCATAGAAAGTACAAGAACTCATCTATCAACTTCGAGTTGAGTTCAGATAAATCAATTTGTCGTCTGAATGCCAAGGACATAAAAATATTTTTATTATTGCTCGAAAGTCACACACAAATTTTAATGCTGTCTCGCAATTTAATGCACCTCCTCCCACGTACTGTAATTTAGATTGATGACCCTCAGATAAGACCTCGATAAGGCTTCCAAGGACAAGGGAAAGTGTCTCCAGACGAATAATCGACAAATTTGCACAGTTCTTGAACCTTTCTTTCTGCACACTTTATTGTTAGTTCGTGACCAAAAACTATGAGAGAACACAAACTGTTGGCTGTAACTGTAGTAATAGCAGAACCATAACTGCTAGTAGTCACAGGACTAGTTCAAGGACTTAAACTAACCTGTTACTCGCACCGCATGTGGGAGAATTAAATTGCCTCTAAACTCGCCGGCTTCAAATTTGTTTTCAGGTAAATAACATTTTTACATCCTCACGCGTCCCGTCAACAGTTTTTTATGTTTCCTCTTCTTCTATTTTTTTTTATTTTCAACCTTTCCCAAGTGCCTTCGCACGTTGTTCTTATTTTTTTTCCGGAAAATTAGTTTAAAAGCATCATAAAATAATTTTCGTTTGCGCGTTTGGAAATATTTTCGCGCTCACATTTGCCGTTTTATTGCGGGCCAAGTTGAATGGCTTTTAACTTTCAGTTGATACCCTGTATGATATGAGTTCAAAGAGTCCTTACACTTTTTAATCTCGCGTAGTTTCTATTTTATATTTCCTCTTCAATTTCTATCAATTGTAGGGTATTTTTGAGTTAATCATCATTTTGACTTGATATTTGGCCGTCAGGTGTGTAAATGGATTTGTAGTAGTACATTTTGGGCGCTAAGCTAGCCCATCATCATCATCATTATCATCATCATCAAACAGAGCATTTGGCAATTCTCTTTTCAAATGATCCGCTCGATGGCCATCATAAAAAGAGCCCAAGAGCCAAATTAGATTAATGCCCTTTTTGGAGATTTTACAATTTTATTACTGAAGCCAGGGATGGGAAAATTGGGAGACCTAGGTCAGTGAGTGATACGTGTAAAGCTGAACAAATTATTAAAATTATTCCAATACAAGACTTACGTTCTATTTCTATTTCAAGTTGTTTCATTATTTTCCCTTCATTACTCGTTCAATTACGTCTGTGGGTGAAACTCATTTCTTCCGCCTTATCTTATATTCTCGCTCAGGTATTTATGATCAAAAGTTATTATCTATTTAATTTCGTGCTAACTGGTAAGATATTACGAAATTTAATGAGTGAATCATACATATATTAAGTTATCTTTGTCGAAAACTTTTTAGGGTTTCCCCAGCAACACTTGATAATCTTTTTCCCCTCCTTAGCCCAAATACAACTTCCTCTTGTGTAATCCATACCTAAATGCTCTTAAGCAGCACTCTTACGCCCACATGTATCTGAAAGATACAAATAACTACAAGTACATGTAAGTGCAGCAAAAAATAAGAAAGGAAACTGAAAAAAATATCAGAACCTCTTGTAATTTGAGCAATTTGTTTTCATAAAGTGCGCTGATTCTCTTCATCTTCCTGCAGACTTATACAATATAAGGCCAGCAGCCAGTAAATAGTATCTTGTATCTCGTTTCGTGTATCTTTCAATGTTTGCTGTGTATTTTCATAGAAATTACGTTAAGAAATTTGTTAAGAATCTCTCAAGTTAAGCATGTGTGGATGTGGTTTGTGGCACATCCTCTAAAAACAATCCCAGATCCTTAACAAAACACTCAACCTGAAAAAAAAAGAATGTACTTACAACTTGGCCATGCGGTTGAGGCGTCAACATTTTAAGTGCTCTCCCCGCGCCCCGCACGGCTTTTCTTGGCTCGACTGAGCTCATGTCCAACTGGTAGTTTCTTTATAATGGTTTTAATAACAATTTGCCGCAAATGTGACCAGGTTTTTACTTATATTTTTGAGCAAATATAATTTCTTTAATTGGATTTTGTCGTCATAGCTGCCAGGAGTTGCCCGGGCAAATGTGAGTATTAAAAGCGCCGCAAAAACATTTGCCACTTCGCGGCGGCGTCGGTGTGAAATTAAGAAGCAGTCAACAACAAAAGCAAGCCAGACACACGGACAGATAGACAGACAGACGGACTGAATGCCAGACGAAATGGCAGCTGGTAAAACCCGTTAAAATAGCGGCCTAAAAGCGCGCAACTTTTAGATTGTTCGGTCTTATGAATCTAGTATATGACCTGTAAACCCCATATATATTTGCAGGTCTATTTGTAACTTGGTCATGAGATGTACAATGCTTGCAGGTAAATATAAATACAGTATATATAACGTATATATAATTAAACTGTTTATTTATTTATAAATTATTTATTTATAAATCAACTTGCAATTTTTTCTACATTTCAAACTATTTTGAAAATATTGGTTTAAATTACTTACTTATACTGAAGGTTACTTAGTTACTAAGTGTACGATAGAATCAATTAGATAAAATATGTTAAATTTTATGCTATTGCAACTTGATTTAACTCATTAAAAGAAAGTTATGATATGATATTCCCAAAAGAATTTAAGTAAAATCGGACGATTACTTATATCTTATAGATGCCGTAGGAATACTTGATTTGAAAATGTAGTTTTAGTTATATAATCTTTTTTAATTATTGTAATATAATATTATTATGCATTTCACTGATCGCTATTTTCATAAAAATAAAATATGGACAAATATGTGTATTTCTTGATAGATGTGTATTTTATTGAAGTAAATAAAACTCTTCATTTAATTACATTGTCAACACTCCTTTATAGTCTTCACTACTTGCCCAGTTAAACAGCTCCACGGGGCAGTTGTTAAAGGTCCAGAGCAGGGCATTACGTATACGTAATATGTTGAACTAATGCCAGTAACAGGCAACAGCGCGACACGCTGTCTAACTATTTTAATTTTCAATTTTAACTGCAACAACGACAGCAACAACAACAACGACGTCACACGGTTTGCCTCTTAGTCAGTTTCAGTCGCGAGTTGCAAGTCGGTGACTGAGTCGGAGACAGGGATGGAGACGAAGACGAAGTCGCTGTCGGAGTC
Source organism: Drosophila innubila (assembly GCF_004354385.1). Taxonomy (NCBI): domain Eukaryota; kingdom Metazoa; phylum Arthropoda; class Insecta; order Diptera; family Drosophilidae; genus Drosophila; species Drosophila innubila. Next base: position 20,739,849 of record NW_022995376.1, read on the forward strand.
AGAGCCGCGTCCAGTTTTATCCGTCGCGTGAAACTGGGTCACTGGTGTCAATCGTTGACTTGGCTTGTTGTTGATGTTGTTGCTGTTGTTGTCAACTTAATTATGTCGCAATTGCTTTGAAGTCGACTTTTGCAAATGAAAACCAACAGCAGGTGGCATTGCTCTATGGTCCACAACAGCCATTTGAAATTGCGCTTTATTCAATTTTTATGCGCAACTCAGCCGCTCTCCCTCGGTTGGCCCTCTCTTTCTATCTCTCTGCTCCCTCTGTTGCCCTTCTTTAGTGACTGCAGCGTCGTTGTCACCAGTTTAATTGGATTTGCCTCGCTGCCGCGTGGCTTTGTTTTGGCATTAGCTTTGCCACATTCCCTCTCCATGGCAATTTCCCCTCTCCTTCTCCCTATCTCTTCTCTCGCCTTTGCTGGTACTTACCCCAATTCTTGAAGACTTTGTAGCCATCATCATCATCGTCAGCATTTGCCATTCTCTGTTGCTGTAACTAAAAAGCTGCAGCGCATTACAAGTTGGTTTAGTTATTGGCTTAATTGAATTGTTGCAGATTGGACCTTAAATACGCGACTGCCTCTGCCTCTGTCTCTGGAGCTACCATAACACTTGTTGTTGTGTCCTGCGGCAATCTTTTCCATGCATTAATTTTTATAAGGTAGACTCAACTACTTGGCATGCAATTAAATGTAGCTTGTAGTGGATGGGAAGAGAAAGAAGCAATGGGAGAATGAAGAAATGGGTGTGACTTTAAGACGCGTAAGACATGTAATTAGAGCTGTACTTTGGGCGTATGCGAAGCTGAGTACTGTTAACCCCATTAAAAATGAATGCAAATTATGAAGAGGTCACAGCGTTGGGAATATTCAAAGAGAATAAAAACTCTTCAGAAAGTATTCTATATTGAAAAGAGGTGTATTTTTAAAAACCCCTTCAGCTATAAATACTTTCACCTATATGTCTCATTTAAGTACGACAATTTGTAGGAGGGGTATTTTTTTATCTAATTGAATGAAGATGAAAATAAAGAGTTCTATGCCTTATATAATTCTTTTACTCACTTTCCATCGTAAAAAATATTTTAAGGCATTTTTTTTTGTAAGATTTGCTATATTCGAATGAAGGGACCTAAAAAGCCTTGTATTTAGAGCTTTTGCTATGCTAAGATTGTCAATCAATTAAATAAAAACTAAAAAAAAAAATATTTTTAGCTGAATGATTATAATTTTAGTTTTTATTTATGTATCCATAAATTCTGAGAGATCTAAAAAACACATTATCCTGACCAAAGTAACAATACATATTCTTAAAGATTTCACAATACATGTGTTGATTATTTTCACATAAGAACTAGTCTTAAAATATAAGTAGAAACTAAATAAGAGTAATGGTTCTGTGCTACATTTTTCCATTAAAACGCTTCCAATATCCAATATCTCTTGGACATATCGTATTCGGGGCAAAACAAAGCGCCGATGTGACAATTTCTCAGAATTGCTAAACCGAAAAGTCAAAAGCAAATGCATTGTAATGCTACTGTCGCCAGACTGATGGACCCCAATACAAACGCCTCCTGCTCCATAAAAAATACACAAATACACAAAAAAGTACAAAATAAAAACCGATTTCATTGTTTGTATGCAACGTTGACGAGGCAGAAAGAAATGTCAACAAAAAGTAAAAAAAAAAAGAAAGACTGGGACTCGAATTGGAACTGATTGACACCAAGAGACACAACGAGGCATATTGAAAGGGGAAATGGGGGGGGGGACAGAGGGGAGAATGATTGTACAAGGTAACACTCGAAAACTAATGCGCTTATCAGTGGAAATTGATCGGGTCTGCGGGTCTCCGTCTCCGACAACGTCTCCGTCTCCTACTTCGTCTCCTACAATGAATGCAGGTGATTGTTACCGTTGTATGTGGAAATAATTAACATGTACTTTCAATTTCGTGACTTGGGCCGAAAGAAAGAAAAGCAGTCCGTGGAAAAGTGAAACGAAATGGAGCCACAATACACAATTCCTCCTCCTCCTTACGCTCCCTCCCTTTTCTATCTATCAATCAATAACATTTGTAATGTCAATAATGACAAGACTCAACAAGGCGTCGGGCCAGTTCTTGAAACTGAAAGTTTATGGCTAATGAATTTCGTGTATTTGATGAATTTGATGAATTGCCCAAGCTAAAAGTCGACCAAGCACCTTGCATATCATTTTACAATGGGGCTCTGCGATAAGAACCAACTGATAAGCACAGTCGTGTTCGATTTCCCAATCGAAATCAATCAATCGATTGACCACTCTTTGTTTTTTCTTCGTCATATTCTTTTCATAGACCTCAATTCGAGACACTGTTTGTGTCCACTGGTTAGGCGCCAAGTGCAAATTAGGGTTAATATCCGAAAAGCATAGAGTCATTAAAGCTTTCCTGAATAGTACAACTTTGAAAAATTATAGGTCTTTTACATCAGCTATGTCTAATGTTCCGCACGTGCTAATCTTTTTTTGAAAACTAGTTTCCCTCGTTTCTTTAATTTGTAAATGCTAAGTAGCACATAAGTTGGCAGAGAACAAGTTAGGGTATTCTAATAGTAAATGAGTGCAAATAGATACCCATTAAAGAGCTACTTTATGGTAATCTTGACTAGACACTTTTGTACCAAACAATCATTAAGAAATTGATAAAAAGCTTTTAATCGATAAAGTACGACTTGCAGATTCTTTTGCTCTGACAGGAGAAACCGGATTTATACATAGTTGCTATATAATATTAAGTTACCCCTCTTACTCTATAAACTATTACAGGGTACAACTTGTGTCATTTGCTTATCATAGGCTCAATACATTAATCGGATAGTGAATAATATATAATCGTAGAATGTGAAAAAAAAAAATGCCAGTTATCTTAGAGATTGATATACAATTTACTGTTAACATTTGTAAAGTATCGTGTTCTCATTTACATAGTCATAAGCCTGGCCTTAAATAACAATGATAATGTTGTATTAAATGTTGTTAATTTGAATACATTAATCTAATCGCTGACACGTCGACAATGGCTATTGATCGACCTTAATCGATTACTATTATATAACAAATTAATGGGGATCAACTGTGTTAAATGCTTCTGCAATTATTTGAAACACAAACAAACTGCTTACTAAAACTATGATATGCATTTAAAGATACTATTCGAGAAATCATATCCTATGAAAAATCGGATTAAAGTTATTAATTGATGGATTAGCTGAGATATTATATACACACAGTTTGACAAGTTTTCTTTGATTTATTTAAATATTCTTATAAATAATGAGTATGTTTTGTTTATTTTTTGACCGCATTTTCACCTCAACCACAAATTAATTTCCCAAATTACCGAAAAGTATAAAAATTGGAATTGATTCGAAGTCGTATTTGGTAGACCGCCCGCACCTAGAAGCATAATGAACTAGTCGGCCGGTGCTACAATCGAGCATACTCGACTGTCGGAGACCCCGTACTTACTATGGCAAAAACTAATAATGGAAAGAAGTTTTTCTTACTAAGACTTGGTTTTCGTTCGATCGGTCTTATGACAGCTATATGATATAGTTGACCGATTTGAGCCAACTTCGGCAAGGATGTATAAGACTAATTTAAATGCATATTTTATAAATTTTGGTATGAAATCTCATAAAACTAAAAAGTTTTTCATACTAAGACTTGATTTTCGCCCGATCGGTCCTATGACAGCTATTTGGTATAGTGGTCCGATTTGAATCAACTTTGGACAGGATATATAAAACCAAGTTATATGCTTATTGTATCAGTTTGATTACGATATCTCATTAAACAAAAAAAGTTTTTCATACCAAAACTTGATTTTCGACCGATTGTTCCTATGGGCGCTATATGATATAGTGGTCTGCCTGCTATATTGAGGAATCTACATACCAAATTTAGTGTCACTAGCTTTTAAATTGTTTTTATAATTTAGGTATTAAAATTTTTTTCGATTTGTGGGCGATAAAGGGGGCGTGGCCGAATTTTGAAATAAACTTGATCTGCTTGCAATATAGTTTGGTGTCTCTAGCTCTTATAGTCTCTGAGATCTAGGTGTTCATACAGACAGACAGACAGACAGACGGACAGACGGACAGACGGACATTGCTATATCGACTTGGCTATTGATGCTGATCAAGAATATATATTATTTATAGGGTCTGCCACGCCTCCTTCTGCCTGTTACGCACATATTTTTTAAAACAAACCCAATAGACTCCTGTACTTTCTTTAAGTACGGGGTCTAAAAAAGAACCTTATAAAGACAGTTGACTAGAATGTCGAAAATATTTATGCTTGAGTGCTAATAATGTTCAATCAATTGTTGCATTGAAGTATTGAAAACCTTTGAAGCGATAAACCAACAAAATGTAGAGAGCTATGACGGACGACGACGACGACGACGACATCGACAACGACAACGACGACAATAAAATAAAATAACATCATAAGTACTATAGATATAGATATGTTGCGTCGTCTAGGCCCTAGCCTCAGAATGAGTCCCCGGTACGGTGCAACCTGGCCAAGCGCAACGAACTTGAAGCTAACGCGCCCAAGATTATCTGAGACGGGGCAAAACCATAAACAAATAAGGAGAGAATTCAATCCGAACGACAGCTAGGTGTGCGATTGTCTGTGTGTGTGTGTGAGTGTCAATGTGTGTACGTGTTTGTTATTACGACTGCGGTTCATTGACATTGAATGGGTTGGCGTTGGGTCTTTTGGGTGGTTCAGTGGTTCAGTGTCTCGGAGGGGAATTTGCAACTCAAGTTGGTTTCTGTTTCTTTTTATTTTTCTATTTCTATTTCTGTGTCTGTGTTTTTTTTGTTTTTTGTCTAACTGCGTTTTTAATTGTGCATGCAATGAAAGCGGCACTCAAAGTGCACTTGTTAGCGGATAGGCAGACACAGTGGAGCGACACAGTGGGGCATGCAACATGCATAATAGGGACCTGCAACTAGCAACAGGACAAGGCTACTTTCTGCTGCATGCTCATGCGTAATTTCTACGAATTCAAGTCAAGCTACAAAAGGCACAGACAATGCCGTGGCATGCAGCATGCGGCATGCTGGATTGAGGCATGCTACGAGTACGAGTACGAGTACGAGTACTATGCGGAACCTTCAGGGTTGCATGACCTATATCACAGATTAAAGGCAGCTCGACTTCCAAGACGGGAAAACCATCGTTGACAACTTTCCCAGGGCAACTCACGGCACGTCTCGGTCCATATGACAAATGTTTCACATCAGTGCGTTCCGGACTCCAGCAATTACCTGCCTATGCCTTGCCTCTTGTTGTTGTTGTTTCAATTGTTGCTGCTGCTGTTGTTGTTGCCTCCCGGCGTCACAGCTCAGTTGTTGGTCTCTTGCGCCTTGCTGCGAAGTCAGAGTTGCTTTCGAAACTCTGGGGTCAGGGAACAAGTGCTTCCAGTTGCCAGTTGCCAGATCTCCGCCTGGCAGGACGTCTTTAAACTAATCGGGACTTTGACTTTATGGCGCACAGTCCACCGCAGGAGTTGATATCAGGCTGTGCCTAGAGTTCCCAGTATAATACCATTACTATTTCTTTTGAGCCCGATTCTTATGATGCGGATGCTGATGCTGCAGCTGATTACTCAATTAGAGTGTGTAAAATGCATTGAGTGCATGTAATTATGCGGAAAACAAACCAAGATTTTCACATCAGCCTAAATTCGAGAAAAGAAAATGAATCTAGATGTCAAACCATAATCGATTGTTCAGTTTTAGCAAATTTGTGGCTGTTGAAAGTGTATGAAGATGGTTGACAATGGACTTGGAGATAAAACCAAGTTATAAACATCTTTTCACTATCTGAAAAAGTTAAAAAAAAAAATCTTATGCTCAAACTAAATTTGAACAACATCTTGCGAGTTCAGAATTTAATATTTTCCTATGGTTCGGAAAACTTAAAAATATATAAAATTTATGACATTTTCACTTCGTAATACACTAAAAATATATCTTGATATAAGTTACTACAGTGGAATTCGGATGGGGCCAGTGCGTCTTAGCAAAGCTTGACTGTAAATTGTTCAAGATCAAATTTAAGCCGATTTATAGATGTCAGAAGAGCTTGACAAAGCCTCCATCCGACAACCAAATGACCAACAGAGTGGAAGACAACGAGAGAAATATCTAAAAAATTAATAAACTATGTTAAATTTTGGGCTGTTTGGATGCATTATGCAAAGCAGAGCATCGAATCGGAGTTGGATGTTTTGAATTTGGAGCCCATAGACAGTGAAAAATTAAGCGGCTTTATCAGTGCCATCACCCGCATGCAATCCGTAGCGGATTGGGTCTCCGACTGACCGTGGACTCATTAATTTTAGTGGAGCTCGGCATACAGTAGTCGGCATTGAATACAAAGCCAGAATGCAGAATGCTTAAATGGCTCATTAGGGTCTTAAATTAAAGCTACTTGGGCCGCTTTAAACACAACTCGGTCAACTAGGCCCCAAGGGTCAGCGAAGAAGTAGCGAGAAGTCCACGGAAAGAAAGCAAAGAAGCGGCAGAAGACAGTCTAACAAAGACACGTCTTACTGCAAACTACTGCTACTGTTATACTCTTATGTGGGTCTGGGATCGCACTCGGGGACGGGGCCGGGGCTGGGAACGGTTACTTACCTCACCTAATTAGAGAAGCATTGTCTTAAATGTCTGACAGTTGGGCAGAAATTATTGCAAAAAGGTTTTAGGTCTTAAGGGCCGCAGTCGAAGCCCATATGGCTAGCCGCAAGAGCCGCAAGAGCCGCAAATTCCAGTCTTAAATGAGCTGGAAGGGAAAAACAACGACGTCATCAACTGTGACACAAAATACAACCCAAGAATCTTGGCTAATCTGACCCTCGTAATAGACAATCGTTTGGGTTCTTTCCTTGGTTGCTGGGCAGAAAAGTCTCATCATGATCAACGTCATCTTCGTTTGTTGTGCTGATTCATTTCGCTGAAAAGATTAGACGATCATGATAAGAATGTTCTTTTGTGTAGTCGATGAGCTCATCAATATCATCAACAGCGTCCAGACTAGACCAACCCTTTATAAATTGCACTCAAATTTATCATAGATGAACCTCGTTGAAAAGCAATTTCGTTTCGTCTATGAGAAACTGATCTTATCCACTTTGTTTTGAGTGTGTGCATTCGCCATAAGATTCCTTATCGGCTGTTTAATGAAAAATGGCAAACAGACAGTCTGTTAATAACCAATGAAGAATGATATATGGGCAGAAGTATTTCTTAACTCCAACGTTACCTAAAAGCTGATTAGCTAAAGATTTTCTCTATTTCTGCTTGATAACTGTGTTATCGAAGAGTTCTCTGTGATATAGAGGCAAGAATACATTTTAATAACAGAAGTATAATTGTTGTTAAATTTATTATTTTTTTTTAAATTTATATTCCATAGAGCTAATAACTTATTGAATATATCGACCTTAGGATATTCTCTCTGTATCTTATAATTATTTCTTATATAGATATGTTTATCCACAGTCATTTAATGGTGTCCTCTTTTCTAATTTTCTCTTACGCATCGATTATGTCTGGTAAATACATCAATCTTGAAATGAGCAACTCTTGCATTCTGCTGCCTCCTGCCTGTCTCCTACCTGAGATAATATCGCTAAATTCATCTTCCACCAGGTGAATACGCAGGCCTGTGCGCCCACAAATTGCTCGCGAGTACCGAAATAAGATATCTGCACGTAGCTGTAATTTAAAACCCCACCAAAAAGAAAGAAAAAAATGAAAATTAACAAAAAAAACTGAAAAAAAGAAAAAGAACGAGAAATGATCTCTGGGTTCGTAAAAGACTTATACACGCACACATACTCGTATTATCCGACAGCAATAATTTCGTTTCTCAAACAAAACAAATGTAGAGATATGTCATTTGCCAGGCATAAACGAAATCGAAGAACAGAACAGCACAGAACAGAACTGAAATGAAGATCGATGCTCCATAACAGTACGAGCTGAACTGGGACGGCAACTGGAACTGGGCCTGAGACTGGGACTAGGACTGGGACTGTGACCGAGACCGAGAGGCAGTCGGGCAACATGTGCGCCGCTTTGTAACGCCAATTATGGGCCCATAATTCGAAGGCATTGTCTGAGTAGGCACAAAAGACCAAGCGAGCGAGCATTACACGAAGCAGCAGAAGAAGAAGATTAGTTTACAAATGCAAGCAGAGTAAAAGACGAGCGAGAGAGAGAGCGAGCGAGGGAGAGGAAGAGGAAGAGGTTTAAGCGATGCGTAACCAAGCGGTAAATGAACAACACGCTCAGCGCATTTGAGCGCATCTTTGACCAGGTAGCAAATAATTCTCTCACTGTTGTTCGCTCTCTCTCTTGTTTCTACTCTCTCGATCGGTTCGCTCTTGAGTGAAGTTAACAGCGCGCTTAGCGGTCCGAGCCGAGCTGCCTTCGGCTGCCTCTGCAGGCTGATCGCTAATCAGTTTGTTTGCAGACGTCTCTAGCGTCGGACGTATGCGCAGTGCCGAGAGCCAGAAAAAAAAGCCGAACACAAGAAACAGATCAAGAAAAAGATAAAGTTAACGATAGAGTGAAAGTGTGCCGCAGTTAACAAACGACACAAAAAGTAACAGCAACATTAAAAAGAGATACTCGCATTGTAATACTCGTAATTACCGAACGTGATCCGAGTGCGTTGAGATTGAGATTGAGATTGATATCAACATACTAAGTAACTTATATATAAGAGGCAACATGGAGAATCTGCCGCACGCATTAAACTACGAACTGTCGCACGATTTGCATTTCGATCATTTCGCCGGTGCCGCTCAACAGATCCTCGAGAACGGAAAGAACATTGAAGCTGCGGAGGCATCATCGCCCACGATCAGCACATTGGATGTGCTGGCCAATAACGAATTTCTGCAAAAACTTGGAGCAACGATCTTCAATTCAATTCAACTGAAGCATCACAAACTCAACGAAGTTACCCACAATTCCAGTGAACTGACCATGGATTTCGACTTTAACTCCAATCATGTGGTGTTGGATAGCAGCAGTGTGGATCAACTGCAGCAGCAGATCGAGTACGACAAGTTCATTAACGAAGTGTGGATCGGCATTGTCTTCACCCTAATCTTGATCTCGATGGTCTTCTGCATATGCTCGTGCTTCCTGTACCATCAGTTTCGTACGTGGAAACGCAATTGTAAGTACAACATTAGCAGACAGAATTCCAAAGAACCGGCCATTGATAGTGACTTATTGATTAGGACTTATCGTATCTTGGGTATTTTAGATTAGCTCGACTAGTTACAAATACCTTGATAGAAGTGAAGTCTACGTGTTGTTTGCCAATTCTTAAAATGTAGAAGCCCGTTTATAAAGTTGGCTTATGAATGAACTGTTCCATGAATGACGATTAACGCCTAGTTGATATATTATAAATTGAGTTTCACTTTGATTTCAACATTACATCATGGTTTCTAATGATTGCTGAACTTAGTTAACCTCCCGTTGAGCTAACCATGGTAATTAACTCTGGTCTAACTATAGATCTGGATATTACATAAAACTATTTAAATGGACTGTGAATTAAAGACATGTGCATTGCTTAAACCTTAAACAATTGTCAGCTCATGTGTTGTTCTCCTCTTTCCGTTCTACATAGAAGTTTATCAAGGTTTTTCTGTGTCAGCAAAAATGAAGAAAAATAATAATATTATTATCGTTAAAGTAGCTCAAGTGCATTTTGCAAGCGCCAAGGTGACAACAAGTTTTAATACGTAAAAAATAAATATGTTATGTATATATTTAAACGATTATTGCATATAGTAACATATTTATACAACCGTTTATTGATAAATAGAATATTCCAGAGCAACGCTCAAGTTAATTAATATTGTTAAGTAACTTTTATAGCTATAAAATAAATAATGATAAATCAGACAGACTTGTTGAATACTCTGGATAACTGCAATTGTCAAGTCCTAATCGGCAATTTTACAATTTAATATGAGAACTCAATTTAATCTTAATAATTATGATAATTGGATTTGATCATGATAAAGTAATTTATTTGTATAGCAACAAGAGTCACAAAACCAATATACTTACAGCCTTAGATCAACATAAATTAGGACACATCTCAAAGATATTTATTTTAGCACAACCCACACACTTAAACAATTGGCTAATCAACAACTTTTTTCTCTTTCTCAATCGTTTTAGATCACAACAATGGGAACAGCTCGACACAGTGCACAATTGTTGATATTGAGGCATTGAAACTGCAACCCGATTCGGAGGATCCGGTGCCGGAATACACATTGGTATCGGGTCTGCCCAGCTATGAAGCCGCCTTGGAGTTGTTGCATAAAACGCCGCAATCGTCGTGTTTGATTGTCTATCCAAGCGTGTTTAATGTATTCAATAAGCATGAAAGAGCCAATGCGGCAACAACAACAACAGCAGCAGCAATAACAGCAGCAGCAGCAACAACAGCAACAACAACGTCAGCAACACCCACGGCAACAATAGATGCCGTTGCTGGGGAAGCGGCAACATTTCCACAGACAGCAGCATTGTGCGAGGCAACAACACCGCTGCTAACAACAACAACAACAGCAACCACAACAATCGGAGCAACAACAGCAACTTCAACAATAAACACACCCACATGCGAAAGCATTAAGTCCAATTTTGTGCCAAGTTATGCCGAAGTATTTGGCTTCAAGACGATCGATGAGAAGAATAAGTCAACGAAAAACTCATCGAAAGGCCAAGACGACAAATGCTAGATAAAGTCTCTCTAGGATATAACAATCCTGAGATCTATTAACCAAATGTGTTCTGTGATAATGAACAATTGTTGCTGTCGGTTCTCATATCATATATGATATATGCCCCCTGTACTTAAGTCTAAACTAAGCGCTGTGATCATACAAAAGACAACTCGCAAGAATGCATAACTAATATTTGGTAAAAGCTTGTTATTAGTTCCTAAGTAGATCATAATAAATTATACAACAAATATTATATAAAATGTAAAATATCTTTCAATTTACTTTCTCTGTGAACCGCCGTCAACTGTTGTTATCAATGGCGTGGCATTCAACTTGATTTGATGTCGTTGCAATTGAGTTGATTGACAGAACAACAGCAGCTGATGCCTCAATCAAAAGTCAGTTTCCAATCCTTATCAGACAAAGCAACCCCGTCAAGGGCTTTCCCAGCATTTCAATTTCTTTGTTGAGCTTTATAAATAAAAATAACCCCAGCTCATCAGATGTCAGACGAGATTGAGACAGTTGCAACAAATAGAGAAACAGACAGACCGACAGACAGACAGACAGACAGACGTACAAATAGATGGAGACAGTTTGAGTTTGACATTGAGCTAAGGACGTGCCACGTGATAAGCTGAATACGAATTCAAATATGGTGTTCATTGAGTACTACGAATAGTTTGAATACTTGCACTGCACTCGCTCTAGTCATTTGTTTTGATAAGCTTCCAGAATATGCAAATCTGTTTATCAAGCTCTCAATTGAATCCAACTTGGACATAAATAATGATACAAATACGTTGGAGAAGTGGTTTCAACAAAATATATTTCTATGAGCATATAGTACAAATGCCAGGCAAAAGGCATAACTATAAATTAATTAAATTGAATCAGTAATTAACCGCTCTTGATATGATTGATTGAGATTACAAATAAATAAATCAAATTCAATTTTTCTGAGAATAGCAAAGGTAATAATTTTCCGAGTTGCTTAAAAGTAATTATAAAAAGAGAGAGAGCTTTTAGCTAACAGCCTTTATTTAAATAAAAGTTTAATATTTCTATGAACTTAAAGTTTACTAATGTTAAAAATAGTTAACATTAAAATAAAGTAGAGTTAGTGACATTTGAACACATGTTAGTTAAAAGTTTTTTCAATGTTAATTAAAATTTAAATTCTATTACCCAACTAATATAAATAGCAGAGCCAGATCTTATTTGCAAATCATTAGTAAGCATCACACATTTGATTGCAGCTGAAATTTATCTTTGAAAATAATTATAATTTGTATTATAATATTTCCTCTGTTATCTGGCAATTTGTTGCGCCATTATTGTTTAGTATGCTGCAAATGGCAATAACATATTGCTAACAAAATCACAAAGCATTTATTATAAGATATCGCTGTGTGCGAGTATGTTAGTTATTACTGGTCAGGTGATAAAATACCATAACTATAAAGTGGCAAATAAAAATAATTCATTTTACAACCTGACATTTATCAGGGGCGCGGCTCTGAACTCATTTGCAGCACTCACTATTCACTACACTAGTCACCACTCAGAGAAGTGAATAAGGGGTATCCAGTTGATTTGCATGCGAAAAGAGGTGCCAAGTGAAATTTGCATATTATTGACATTAGTTTTCTTGAGAACACTCTCCAGACGTGCAAAACAATATATTTTAATTGGAATTGACAATTTATGACAACCCTAGATTTATTTGACATCTTATTATAATTTTCCATGTTGAGTCATCATCAATATCTCTTTGATTTGATGCCCATAACAATTAGGAAAACTTGCTAAATTTTGTGGCGCTGAAATGTGTGCAAATTATTTCATTAGCCAAAATAAAATTCCGAATATCGAAATCAAATCTACTCAAAACATTCCAAAAATGTTGCGCTTGCGTGTGTCTATCGAAGCGTGGCTCAGACCCAATATATCTAACATAAGTATTCATAATCAGTCCACGCACGTAGACTATACATACCTTTAAAGCCTCGGTAATTACTCGTTTCCATTCTACGACTATTCACAATAATGAGTATTCCTTTAGATATAATTTTTCAAGCCGCAGAGTTAAAAGAACTGTGAATTACAATACTCTATGTTATGACGTTTCACATCATCTGATTTTATTATTAATTAATATGTTAACTCACATCTTCTAACAATATTCTCCATTAATAGTTCAAGGGTGAAGTACATACTTCAAATTGTTGTTAATGAGTTTTTGTTTATGCAAACTAATTGCTAAGCTAATGGATTGGACCGTAATGGCTTATATAATAAATAAACAAATATGCAAAGTCTCAAGTATTTTAACACTTTAGTCACGCTTTTGAGACAAACTGCGAAACACACTCCGATCATATCATATCATCTAAAGAGCTCTCATTTGCATTTGAGCTCAAATTAAAGTTTATTGCAAAATGCAACAAAACATGTGTTGTCCGTTGAGCATATCAAAATATTATGCAGCATAAACAACATAATTAGTTTATAATTCAAATGAAATATCCAAATTCAAACACACATCAAGCGGCAGATGCATAGAAAGCGCATCCAAAAGCAAACAATTTATTAAAAAACCATCGAATAGATGCAGATGCGGAGAAAGTTGCCCTCTAGAGTCTGAAATCGACCAGGCTAATGAAACGAACAATTTATTAATATAAAATGCACATTAGCCCACGGTTTGGGCCTCGAATCGGAATTTAGTTAAATGAATTTTCAATTAAGCGCCAAATCCATTGGCCCAAACTCTGGAATAGCCACAGACGCCCCGCCGCCGACATATGAAAGTGAAAACCGGTTGAACGACGACGACGACTCCAATACAAAAAACTGAAACCGAATCTGAATCCGACGTCATACGCAACATTTGACCCACTTTCGATAGGTAGCGCAAAAAATATATGAAATTGGCAAGCCAGTTTTTCAAACTGTTCACATAAATCCCCAGAAGCGACACACATAAATAAATATATTTAAAAGAAAATAACATTTTTTTTAGATTCAATATGGTTAGAAAAACACGCTCTCTGTTAAATAAATGAGCAAATGAAAAATTTAAAAAAGTTATATAAATATTTGACAGCGAACAAAAAAAAGCATAGCTTTCAAAATAATTATGATATACATGAGACGATCGAATAAATCTAATTAGATTCTCGCGGAGTATAAACTTTTTAATATTTTTGTACTAAACAAAACTAGTAGTAATGTATTGATTATTAAGAGCCAATCAAAATTTAAAAGAATGCTTTTCATTATTAAAGTTTGTCAATAAAGTTTAAAAGAATAAGTTACTATAAGTCTATTGCAAATATATATATATTTCAGGCATCTGGCAAACCCGTATTTAACATTAAACAAAAGTTGATGCAATAGCTATATTTCTTTCGAAAAAATTTCATTTAATATTCAGATACGTATTGCACAATCATGAAGATTTGTAAATATACGTATATGGTAGATACGTATAATTACGTATATTACTATATATGCGAATTAAATATTTTTTAAAAATGTTGCAACTATTTTACGAGCAAATTAAATTTGTAAGAAAATACAGGTAAATACGTTCAATTTGTGACCTTAACATATATTTTCACTTACAAAAATATATAAATATTGTCGTAAAATAGCAAATTAAATACAATTACTTAATGAGGTATGGCACGCTATATTAATTTAAACAATCTAGCACAAAGGTTATACGCATAATATAATGAGAATATAACAAGAAACAGTTCAAAACTCGACAAAATATAAATAATTACTTTTCGCACCAATCTCTTACATTTTAAACATTAAATTCATTAAAATGAATTCTTTAAAAAGTCTAAAATAAATATTAAACAAGGGGGCTCCGCCCCCTGCTCGCTTCGCTCGCCTACCCCCGGCTCGCTTCGCTCGCGGTGAGGTGCGGCTACAGTCGAGCACGCTCGACAGTAGGATACCCTGAGCCCATGTACTCTTTTATAAAAGTTGATTGTTGCCTATTTTCAATGGGCTCAGGGTATCAAAAATTACACACGCGAAACTATGAACAACTTTCGGTTTTCTGAAGTCACTGTGCTTCTCACTGCAGACTACGTTATTAATGCCTCACTGAACTAATATCATCGATTATGATTATGATTCGATTTACCATTTATCAATTTCTAATTAATTTTAAATAAGTTTAATATAATAAACTTTAATATAATAAACTTGTTTAAAATTAATTAGAAATTGATAAATTGGTAAATCGCAAGTCGTAATCGTAATCGCTTGCAATCGATGTAGCGTGTGTCAAGAGTAGCCACAAACTACAACTTTGCTCAGCCTGCAATCTGGCAGCACCCATTTTCCTCTCTCACTCTCTCCCACTTACGCAACAAATTCAAGCCTGCCAAAGGCTGCTGCAGTGCGCGAAATTTGAAATAAAAGGCAATGTCTAATTTTATGAGATTCTTAAAGCGGAAAATGCTAAGTTTTTTTACAACGATAATAAGCAGATACTTATTATATATATGTGTAAGGAATCGAAAATATTAATAATTAAAATTATTATTTTGCAGCTTTCAGTGCTCGGCAAAGATGCAAGAGTAGTGCTGCAAAATGATCGCTATTTCTCTCATGCAATTTCATACATACATAGCTATCAGCTTTGCTGATTTTGCCATGCAAAATACATATTTATATATTAACACAATTATATTTTAATCAAATTGTATATTTGTATATACATAAATTATACATTAACATTTTCATTACATGATATCGATAATATTTTTGCTTATCGCTCAATTCTTATTTGGTACCAAAAAAAAAATGGGTACTTATTCGTTCTGTCTTTGTGCGCGCCTTGCATACAAACGTGAACATGCTGTCTCGCTCGCACGTTTGATTTGCCATCCAAATGTAATTATTCAACTAAATCTAAATTCCGAAATAACTTCTTTATTTATGGGTCAATCGCTTTGAAATTTTCAGGGTCGTTTAATACGCATACTTCTCAACTGATTGTTCAGTTAGGAGTGCTATGTCAAAATTGCGCCTGTAAATCGTTATTTTCAATTTGGCGAAGGGGCGTGGCATCAAAAATTGGAAACAAACTTGACCTGCGTATGGTATTCACAAACCTGCATTCCAAATTTGAAGTCTCTAGGTCATATAGTACTTGAAATCGAAGCCCAAAAGAAAATTGGTACTATTTCTTACTGTGTTTGTGCGCGCCTTGCATACAAACGTGAACATGCTGTCTCGCTCGCACGTTTGATTTGCCATCCAAATGTAATTATTCAACTAAATCTAAATTCCGAAATAACTTCTTTATTTATGGGTCAATCGCTTTGTAATTTTCAGGGTCGTTTAATACGCATACTTCTCAACTGATTGTTCAGTTAGGGAGTGCTATGTCAAAAATTGCGCCTGTAAATCGTTATTTTTCAATTTGTGGGCGAAGGGGGCGTGGCATCAAAAATTGGAAACAAACTTGACCTGCGTATGGTATTCACAAACCTGCATTCCAAATTTGAAGTCTCTAGCACTTACAGTCTCTGAGATCGACGCGTTCAAACAGACGGACAGACAGACGGACAGACGGACAGACGGACAGACGGACAGACAGACGGACAGGGCTAGATCGACTCGGCTGTTGATCCTGATCAAGAATATATATACTTTATGGGGTCTGCCACCCCTCCTTCTGCCTGTTACATACATTCTGCCAAACACATTATACCCTTTTTTGCCCATTTTCAATGGGCTCAGGGTATAAAAATACCTGAGACAGTCTTATTTAAACAAAATCCAGCTGTGTCCGCCTTTTGGTATGTCTTGTGTCATTGAAATAAGCTCTTTAAACATTTTTATTTGGATTCGCATTAAAAGTCACACTGCCTCCAAATGTTTGCGCCTCGTGTCGCATTTTTTGAAATGTATTGTGCTAATTTCACTTCAACGTTCATCTTTGAAATATTTATCTCTTTTCTTGCGACTTGAGCAAACACCATCACATTTTACATGACTTCTATTTTACGACCCCGAAAGGTGAATGAAAGGTTTGGCATAAAACAAAACCAGAAAAGTAAATATGTATAAAATAAAAAGCAAACGTTATAAAGATTTTGTTCTTCTGATTTGTTTGCCTTTGTAATATGGCAAAGCAAATGCGGAGCTCGAATAAATATTTGTAGCGCAAATTTACATAAGTAAAGGCTTTCGAAAAACTTAGAATAAAGAATAAAGCAAATTAACAAAATAACTACTCTTGGATATATTTTTCTTACATTAAATTAAGATCAAGATAAGAACATGTTTATATAAGTATTCGTAAGCTTAACTGCAACAAGCTTTCAAATGCTGTTGAACTTGGACTTGGCAAAATACTCATTAATTCCGATTGGGTCAAGTTGGACATGTGAACAAAACGATGAAAAAAAAATTAAATAGTAAAGCTTATAAATATTTGGTGATTGTTTTAGTTAGCAAATCAAATAAAACTTCTGAGAATCAAGTGAAAAAAAGAGACAGAGAAATAAAAATGAAAATGCAAATAAAAGTTAGATGATCCGGAGTTATGGGCATGCAGCTAAATGTTTAGATGCTCGCCCGACCTTAACGTGAATCCAACTCATAAAAAAAGAACGAGCAAGAGATGGAAATTAAGAAAGAGAGAGAGAGAGAGGGAGAGATGGGCTTAACTGTTGCTATCTGGGTGCTTGCATCAGAAGACATCAAAGACGGAATGGGTAAAGGGTTTCCCAGACTGACAACAGCATCCACAGCAGCCGCAGACGCAGTTACAGATACAGATACAAGTGCAGCTCCAGATACAGATACAGAAATTGAGATACATGTACATATAAAGTAGGTTGCTTGCAGGTTTGTTTTTCTGATAAGCTCCGCGCTGCAGATTAACGTGTTGCACACAGCAACCTCTCTCTCTTTCCCTCTTTCCCTCTTACCATCTCTCTCTATCTGTCTCTTGCTGGAGTTTTGTGTCTTCTGCGTATTTTGCTGTGTTTTAATTTTATGGCCCAAAGATTTTATTTTGTAACTTAATGTTTGTTCGACTTGGCTTCGCTGGAGTTGAAATTGGATTGGATTGGAGCAGCAGGTTGTTGCTTTTCTTCCTCGCCAGATTTCAAGAGAAATACACTAAAAAAAAGTAGAGATACGATTTGCATTTTATTGCCCTATTCGGTAAGACCTTAATTGTGGCTATTTGTAGTGCTTAATATTCGGGTATTTGTTGTGACAACATTGGCTTACTCAGACTAAATAAAGCCAGGGATTATGTCTAAGTATACTTAAACAAAGTTTAAGCACAGTAACTAACGTCTTCTTCTTTTCTAAAGATGTTCACTCGATTACACTATAATTCGATTAAGTTCACTCGATTGATTGCCAGTTTGGATTATCACTACCAAGGTGGGCAAATGTTTATTAATTAAAGACACTTTTTGGCAATTACCACTTGAAATCTTGTCTACAAAAGCAAACTAAAAATGTTAATTATTATAATAAAGGAATTAATTATTAACAAGTTTAAAGTAATCTGCAGTAAAAGACAATTGTTTTAGTGGAATTAAGAGAATTGTTCAGCCATTAAGTGAAGCCGGTTTGCATGGATGATACAATGTCACAACTTCCGTAAGAATCTTAGCTACACGCAACACTGAACCCTTTGTTTAAATTAACTAACTAGGAAACTAGAAGCTACTCTAAACTTAACTATATCTACATGTCAAAGTCTTATGAAAAGTCTGATTTTTTTTCTTATAGGAAAAAAAAGGTGGTCTATGCCGAAAACCGCCAAAGATTTTAGTTAAGTTCTTAAAAATGGTCAGAGACAGACAGGTGAATACAGGTCAACACCAAAGATAATTGGCTGAAGGTTCGGCAAGGTTCGGTTGACCATTACAAACATGATGTCGATGGTTTCTCATAATAAACAACTATAGGTAAGGGTTAACCCAATAATCTCCATAACTTCAATTTGAATTGTGGCACTCATAAAGTGCACCTCTCATTCTTTGTCATATTATTTTTATCGCTTGCATATTGTTATGACATTCGTTATACTTCTTTATGTGGTCCCTACTCCACGCCGCCTTCTACTCTTCCATTTGACTTTTCATTGATAAAGTTATCAGCCTCTGGCTGTGGGTTTCTGTGACTCTACGGTTCCGTTCCGTTCAGTTCCATTTTCATCTCTTTGCTGTTTTGTTTAGTTTTTCTTTTTTTTTTCGATTTTGTTTTGCTTCCTTTGGTGCTTTGTGGTTTGGCCAACACAACCGTTTCCTTTATCAACTGCGCCACGACAAAAAGGAAGTATCTTCGTATCTTAAGAGAACACTTTTTATCTGCCGCTGCCTTTTGTTCGACGACAACAACAAGAACAACTACATGCATATATGTGCTTAGCTGATTGCACTCCGGGGAGTTTTCTTTTCATAATTGGTACAAATTTTGTTAGCTCTTTGAAATTGGAAACTGAAACGGAGCATTTTCTCAGGC
The DNA here is from genome assembly GCF_004354385.1 of Drosophila innubila. Classification (NCBI taxonomy): domain Eukaryota; kingdom Metazoa; phylum Arthropoda; class Insecta; order Diptera; family Drosophilidae; genus Drosophila; species Drosophila innubila. Next base: position 20,759,211 of record NW_022995376.1, read on the forward strand.
CCAAGTCAGTGATAGCCTCTAGACAGTAGAAAATAGCCTACAGTTGTAGATCAAGTCTACATATATGATATATTGAGTCCCAAAGGCATTATAATTATATGATTAGATTGGAAACGATATAACAACGTCAAAAACTTGCTGAGCCGAGAATCCTTTACATTATCTCTAATTTTTATGATAATTTTCTGTCCAAAGTTCGAAACAAAACCTTGGTTTCAAAGCAACTTTAAACAACCATATGAACACATGATAAAGTGTTGTTAGCTGTAAATAAATAAACTTCGATTAATTTTCTTTAATTAATATATGTTTTTTAATGCTTTGCAATTTTACCTGTGAACTGAGTAAAATTCAACCGAGCTGTGAAAAGATTTTATTGAAATTCAGATTCTGAGCTTTTCAAGTGTTGAAATCAGTTTTGCTTTTAAAAAATATTTAAAATAAGCAAAAAAAATGAGCGGGAGAAGTGAATTTGATTTATGCACTTGCCTAATCAATTTGAACAACTTTGTTGTTTGTCAATAAATGTCGAATCGTAGATTAAATTATTGTGCTAAAGGTAAGTTCCTATCTCTTTCTGAATCAATATTATTTTATTGGTCTGTCTCTCTATTTTGTTTTACAAAAGAATTGTATTTTCCTAAGTAATGAGAAGCATATAGATTGTACTTTCACCTGACTAACTTGAAAAGAAATTCAGAGATTAATCAGGTTCGAACCTTGTCTATTAATTAAGTGATTAAAAAGAGTACACATACAAATAAGACTAAGTTCAATGTATTTCAAGCACATAAATATTAAATTGAAAAATAAAAATTTATGAGACATGTAAATAAATAAAATATATATATTTTTTGAACTTTGGTCACAATTCGGGTCAATGAAATATATTCGGAAGCTTCGCTTTAATCTCTGGACACATATATAATTGGAAATTTATTTCATGCGATGTCAACGCCTTCGATGGAAAGTGAGAACTGAGTTGGGAATAATATTTCTTTGTCTGGCATTTAATGGGGTATGAAACGAGACAAGTTGTCTGGCACTTGTCGTGCTTATCGGCAACTAATTAAAATATTATTTTTATGTTGTTGGGACTTAAATATAAGCTTGATGGTAAAGCCATTACCAAGTTCGAGGTGGCAAGACAATAAGTTTGCTGTGCAAATTTTGTTAGTACTATCCATAAAAAAATGAGCAAATACTGAAATCATTTCGAAACAGCAAGATTCTCTCAGTTGATAACCGGTTATAGTTTGTTTATAAGATGGCAAAAAAAATAATAAATAAATAATACACCATCTCACATGTCGAATAGCACCTCACCTTATCGGCATTATCTACAATTATTTTGGCTGTTTGTTTGTCAAATAAATCAACACACACTCGCACACACACTCAGACTGACCTGTGTATAGAATTTGTTAAGCGCGTTGAATGTTTTTTTTTTTTGTGTTTTGTTTTGGCTTTATTAATATTACGTATTCTTGTTGTATTTTCTTAGTGTGTTTACTGCGCACATTTGCGGCTTGAACTTGGCATTGTTTACATTGGATCGCCGTTCATTCAGAAACGGATCTTCGGATCTTCCGAACTTGTTGACACGGTTTTTCAATTGGGATTTGTTTGTATATCGCTTTACGTCTATTTAAATTTTCAATATAGTCGTTTGTTTGTGAATTTGAGGTTTACTTATGGTTTTCTTGTATGCAGAACAGATTTCAGATTGATTTATTGACATGCACGATTTTCAATGTTGATTAAAGGTCTGCCGAAAGTCTGTCCCCATCATATGGCCACCGACATTTTTATAATTCTATTAAACTATGATTTTTTGATAATTTCATTAAATTTTAGTCGCTGATCATTCTATTTACTTTATAGCAATATTTGTTAACTATTATTATTTATTGTTTTGTTTTCTCCACACTTTCAGTCTAGCAAATAAAAAAAATACTGTACTATACATTTGAAAAGTCTCTCGTCTTAATAAAAATATCTGGAATCTGTTGCAGCTGCTTAACAGAAACTGTCAAGCATTTCCGTGTCTCAGATGGTTCAATTAGGTTACGTTTTGGGTTACTTTTAGGGGTACTTCCGTGTAACCCACATATCATCTCATAGCTAAGTAGTAAGGCATAGAGTTTCTCACATAATTCATTGCACATACGGCACAAAAATCTGCCATCCCACACACACCTCACCCACCTCACACACCACACACTGATTGAGATACGTGTTCATCAATGAAGCGTTTGTCTCTCTGTCTTTCTGTCTGGCCAGGTCTCAGATTTTCTCATGCCTTTTGTCTCCATTGGCTGCCTGTGCGAAATTACTTCCGTTTTGTTGCAACTGCAAAGTGTCATTGTTGCATCATGCCTGCCACAGACTCTTTCTCTGCTTCTTCCTCTGCCTCTGTCAAAGCCTCTGCCTCTGCCTTTTGGGCACAGGGATTGGATTTGCTATTGGAATCTCTTGCCAAGGGGAGAAAGGTAAATTGTATGCAACATTGCGCTTTTTCTTCAGTTTCCTGATTGTTACTCTTTCCCTCTCTATCTTTGTAGCTGATGTGTAGGCCTTTTGTTTACCAACCTGTTAGCCTACAATGACAACTCATCTGGTAATTTGAGCACGTAAACTGAGACATTAATACCACATATGAGGAATATCGTTTACCTTTCTCGAATTTATTTTTTGTTCTTTTCCTTTTTTTTTTTTTTGACAGTTTCGTTTGAACTGGCTCACATGTTATTATAGTTATTATATAAGTGTTTTTTGAGTCTTTTGTCAAAACAATAGCTGAGTTATGTGTGTTTTCTGTATGACAGTTATTTGTGTCTTTCCTAGGATTCCTTATGCAAATCTTGACATATGTTGTTTTGTTTCGCATAGATCTGACAAATTTTAGTTATGAAAAGACAAAATATGATTGGAGGATTTCCTTTGAGTTCTATAAGAATTGTCAAAACTTGCATAGCTATGACAGATGTCATAAAAATCGAGCCATACAAGATGAGTAGATTCTTCGGTTACAAATAGCTAAGACTATTTTTTTCTGCCAAATTTTAGTTAACACGAAATTGGCCGCGTTTCAAGAATATTTTCTCTTTTAAAAAGTACAGATAAATTTGAAAATTTTTAAATTTTAATTATTGTCTAATATTGCATTGATCTTAAAGACTTAATTAAAAAAATAGCATTCTTAGGATTTCAATAAGAGAGTTCGGTAAAAATAGATAGTTTGGACAGATAAAACAGAATACGAATCACATTTCTGTAAAAACACGATTCTTTGACAAACATATTGATTAAATTAAACTTAGTTCCTTAGCACATTCAACAGCCAAATGTTATTTGCAGTCATTGCCTTTATGTGACTTGGCAATGGTTTTATCCCTTTCTGTGCTTTCATAGACCCTTCAACACCTTTAGTATCTGCTGCTGCTCAGCCCCATTAACCACATTTCGAGTTCAATATTTGAAAACTGCCCTCCTTTTCCCCTTGTCAAATAGCTACTGACAATGCCTCAGCTTAGAGTGTAGTTGCAACCGTTACGCCCCTTTTGTCTCACCTCCCCGCGTACAACTGCACTTGTCAATTCTCAATTTCAAACTGCAAACGAAGCGTAACCAAAGTTTTGCATCAACTTCAACTTCAACTACAACTACAACTGCAAATGGAAATGGAAGACTTGCCACCTCGCCAGGTGAGTTAATATTTCTAATTGAAAAAGGCAATTTGTATGCGGCGAACCAATCGAGAAACCTAAAAGAGAGGGGAGGCAGTGGGGAAGTCGAGATTCTCAGACCCAGACCTGAAGCGAGACAGACAAAAGCACTCAATATAATTAAATTGTAGCCGGCAGTGAGAGCCATCATCATCATCATCATCCTCAGTGGAGTCTGATTTCAGTTTCGATTTTAGAATGCGACGGTTCTTTAGCACGCGACGCTTCTTTTTGTGCGGCAAGAATAAAATTAGCATTTTGAATCCATGCAGCAGCTGCTCCACCATCATCTGCACCACTCTCTACAGGCTGGTGGTGTTGGGCATGTTCTGTCTGCTGGTCACGCTGCTCCTGGAACGAGATGCAGCAACAAAAACTGTGGCGCCTCCTCCTCCTCCTCCTGTTGCATCTTCCCGCATCTTCTGCATCATCTCCACCTACGGCTATCGACATAATTCTGCGGCTGTCTACGTCAAACGCACCTGGGCCCAGCACTGTGATCAATTCCTAGTTGTCAGCGACGATTCACACGAGGAGCTCGAACCCGCAGTTTTCATGAATCTGCCGGACAAGTGGCATCAGTTGCGTGCCCATTTGGAATACGTCTACAAATATCATTTTGATGACGGCGATTGGTTTCTTTATGCGAATGATGATAAGTAAGCCCTACAATTATAGTCATTTATCTGTCATATTCAATAAATGTTATTGTGTACAGTTTTGTGGTCATCGAGAATCTCCGTCATATGCTACTCTCTTATAAGTCCGAGGAACTCATCTACTTTGGCTGCAAACTGAGATCTCTCACGAATCAGGTGCGTTCTAAATTAAATAATCTACTCAACTCTACACCTTATATTTCATACTTCCTTTCAATTACTTGCTATACACTCACTGATCTTCACTTTTTGTTTACTCTACACTCAATAACGTTAGGTCTTTTTAAATGGATAATTTTTTCTTATCTACAATTTACTAAATATTACTCTACTAAAATTATTACTTAGGGTTTTCACTTGACATTGGCAGCATGGCAGTGAGCACATTTGCCAGACGTCACAACAACAACTTGTACTGAAAAATTTCCTGCCAGGGTGCTAGACCCAGACCCTTGACTACGAAAAGTCAGGTACATATGCACCAGAGAACTGCAACGGGTAAGAGATGTTCGATCAGACTCGAACATTGACTCGTACTCGTTGTGATTTTTTCACTTTGTTCAAGCGATCGGAGCGGATCGTTCGAACTGAGCGAGGGGTATGAGGTATGAATCAAATCAGTCAGCAAGTTCGATCATGACTCGTGACTCGATCGAAACGAACGCTCACAAACGCTCAAAAATCATTTCGATCATTGCTACTCGAACGTGATCGGATCGAAACGAACGCTCACAAACAATCACAATCAAATCAGATCGTATGACTCGAACGCCACTCGACCCGAATTGTTCGAAAGCAAAAAAAATCATACCCGCGACTTGATCGTAAACAAAGAGACCCGTGACTCGATCGAGCCCGTTGCTACCGAGTCTCTGAGTTGATTTGATCGAAGTTGTCGCTCTGGTGCTCAATCATACTCGAACATACCCGTTGCAGTTCTCTGATATGCACATGTAAAGACGATAAAAAACACGATTAAAAGTCGATAATTTCAATCGAAAGTTAGTATTTTTGGTATATTTTAGTGTGAAAGCATTGACACTTGTTTAGTGACGTCACGACACAAAAGCATTTGTTTGTCATAAAAATTGAAAGAGATTCCAGATTTGAGCCGGCAACTTTTGTACGTAGATCGTAAACTCTAGCATCTAGACTACCAGGAAGCTCAAACATTTTCAAACCAAATTATACAACTGACATACAAATTCCTGGGCAAATGTGCCCCGCTGCCATGCTGCCACTGTGAAGTGGACACCCTAAATTTGTTTTCTCTTCCCTTCCCTCTACCAGACTCTGTATTCAAAGCAGTATGTTCTTTACTCTCAACACTGTGTTCTACACTTCGACTCTTCACTTTGAATATTATCCATTTTTCATTATCGATTTAGCAGTCGACTCTTTCTAATGCGCTCTTCAAAATTTACTCAACATTTTCTCTACTCTCCACTACTCTCTATATTATCCACTCTACTGATTATCCACTCTAAGGTGGTCACTGTCAATTTTCCAGTATTCAGTATTCTTTAATTTTATCATTTCATCAATTTTTTATTTTTAACTTTTCACTCTTCATTCTTCACTCTCTCTTCTCGACTCTTCTATTTCAACTGCTTCTAGGTTTACATGTATGATGGCTCTAGTATGGTTTTTAGCAGCGCCACACTCCGCAATTTCGTTCTTCAAGCGATGCCAAATGAGACACTTTGCACCTCAAGAGCAATGGGAAATGCTGCAACTGAGGAATTGGGTCGTTGCCTAAGCAAAATCCATGTACAGGCTGGCGATAGTCGAGATTATCTGGGCTACCATCGATTTCTACCTTTTGAGCTTAAGGATCACTTGGGTAATCCACTAAATGAATCGGTGGATTTGCACAAAAACTTCTTGGCTCGATCCTACTACCATGTTCCGGATGTAAGCATTATAAGAAAAATAATTAAAAAAGATTTTTAATATTTATCGTGAATTTCAGCTCATCGTGCAAGCCTCCGTGCGATCCATCAGTTCACACGTCAATTATATGCCAAATATATACAATCTTTTTTATCTGACTTATAAAGTGAAGCATTTTGGAATGCCTCTAGTAAAGAAATGGCATGACAATCCCAAAGATGAGGCAAATGGTGAAGGATTGTATGAACCTTAAAGTTAAATAATTTCGAATTGTATTACAACAACAATTAAAGACTTAAAAAGAATTTTAAAATGAATTGAGGAGTGTTATTATACTAAATTTACTTTCTACTGCTTGTTTAGCGAATGTGCTATGCTTTTTTGAAATCATGACCTTATTTTACACAGGGCTGCCACCTTTCAATAGATTTTGCTTACTTTTATTTATTCGATTTTGTCTTTTTAATTCTACCAAAATGCTGGCAACAGTCTTTCGCATATTAAAAATGAACTTAGGGCTGTCACAGAACATTCACATTTGATCCGGTACATTCTTCCAAAAGTCTTCTAGTCGTGTTTCATCAACGTAACCAAACTTCCATTGTTGTCGCTGATTTTTGGAATCACAGATGTTGGCGACAACCCTACGCTCTTCAACTTCCGCCTCTAGACAGCGCTGTTGACTTTTACTCTGGCCATTTATCAGTTGCTTGGTATTGGAATCGTAGGACCAGAACTGATTGCCAGCATGATGATGACACTGCCAGAGAAAAACCTCAGCTCGAGGATCACGCTTTTGTAGTTCCAGGCAATAAGAGCTGGAATGAAGATCACGAAAGTGACTTAGAGTCCACTTCTGCTGAAGCTTTGGGTACATGAGATCCTCGTCACAGGGCAGCAGTTGAGGATGAGCTGCTGATTTGTTTCTCTCCAGGCACAGATTGGATGCAGCCAAGCTCTGAACAGCACCAAAGGCATAGTCCACAGGTTCCTCTAGGGGATACGCTTCCAGGAAATCACTGGCCAGATGATCCAGGAACCATTTAAAGGGCTTGCAGTGGAGACGTGTACGAAGAGCTTTCTGCTTGGTCAGTGAACCCACCTTGACGTGGGTCAGGTGAGGCATATTGGCATACAACTTGTCCTTGTACTCGTCCAGCCAGACCTCGGCTACACGTCTGCAATTCTGTAGAAGAGGTAAATCGCTTAGATAGTTCTTCAGAGATTATCAAATTGTATTCTTACTCTTGACACAGCTTTTATGCCGCTGTCGGACTTTTTGTATTGCGCATGGAAGCTGCTGTTTCTGTAAAGATGTCCCACTCTGGAGCAGGGCACTTCGAGAATTCGACCACCGCACAGCCAAATCTTGAGACTAAGCTCGAACTGTTCAGCTCCCCAAATGCGCAGTCCCTCATCGTAGCCACCTAGTTCAAAGAACCACCTGCGATCGATGGCAAAGAGACCTCCATTCATGATGGGATTATCGTGTGGTGCAGGCAACGCCCTCAACTCCTCTTTCAGCAGTGGTAGCTGCACATAGTTAAAATTCCAGTCGAAGAAACCACGCGACGGTTTTCCACGTCTATAGGCAAAGTTCTCATAGTCTATAGTATCCACCACGGGTGTGGTGCAGGTTTTGTTGTTCTGCAACAGTGGGGCGAGCAAAGGAGGAAGCCAGCCTCGGGTAACTTCCACATGGGCATCCAGAAAAACCAATACATCTCCCTGAGATTTGCGAGCGCCTGTCAGACGCGCCTGCATCAATCCCAGCTGTTTGGGATTACGTAATTGAATCAACAGATCCTTGAAATTGTCCTGCAATATATGCGTTAAGTTGCCATACTCCTGATCGCTACCATCATCCACCAAAATGATCTCTCTTAACAATTTCGATGGAGTTCTATTTATTAGACTGCTCAATGTTCTTAGCAGCAAACTCGGCTGTTCATTGTACTGTGTGATAATCACGCTGATCGAGGCAAGCTTTTCCATTGGGTACTTGAGCTTTTTGCAACTTTTGTGAGAGAATGCTTTTATCAGACTCACAACTCTTATACGTTCTCTGTCTCTCTCTCTTTTCGACTCACCTGCGATGCCGCATATCGTGAAGTGATCGTTCTGGTGATATTCGCTCTGAGAGCCAAGCATTATAGCCAGTTTCCCTCTCGCTGCTCTCCATGGCCAACAACTGAGCTTTGGTCCAGCTGCCTCTCGCCGGTCGTCCCATTGCGCCCAAACCGGACAGTATTAAGTTGTCTGCCAGCTGACTGATCTCACTCTCTTGCTCTCTCGGTATTGTTGTAGCTACTGCTGTTGTTATTGTTGTTGTCTGTGCTTTTCTCTCCATGATGTAAAGATAGATGACAACATTGCAAATTGCAGCAAGAAGTAGCAGCAAAAGAATTGTTTTTTTATGTCTTAACAATATCTCATGGCCTAACATAATTATTTAACTAAATAAATTATTTTCAAACATTAATAATAATAAAAATTTGTACACAGACAACACACTTTGTGGCTAAAACCGCGCACGTTTCGGTCAAGACTGATCTGCTTACTACAGTCTTAAAGCGAGGCTTACGTATAAGACGTATAAGATGAACTTATACGTTGTGAAAGTTTTTTGAAATGAGTAGAAGACTACAGATAAAAGTGTATTCAACTTGCTTTTTAGAGAAAAGACATTTTATTAATTATTGTAAATAAAATTTATTAAAATTATTTATGAATTCAATACATTTACATTAAACATATGATTTCTAAGAATAGCTGTCTGATTGTGTTAACGTTTTAATAATGATTGATTAAAGTATTGCAAAATATCGTAATAACAAATGTCAGTACTGACTGCATTTCATAGTAGATCTTCAAAAAATTTAGATCATTGCAGATTGGCCACGTTAATTCAACAATTTCATATGGGATTTATATTATTATATTATGTGGATGTATGTAGAATAAATAAGAATGCTTGAATAACCAAGTATTTTATATAATTAAGATAAAAATTTTGATAGATACAAAGGGTAATATTTTAGTTTACAATTTAAATAGCTATACACATTATTTATATACAGAGAATACCTTCACCTCTCTCTGCCACATACCACCACTACCCATACTTCTTAAACAGTTGCAATATAATTTGCATTTTGTAGATTATTTTAAAGGGTAGGTTTCTACCCCTGGGGTCAGAAGCTGAAGCTTTAGCTGGACTCATTAATTTACGTAAAATCCACTTAACTTTTTGTCGAGTCCCGCAATAAATTCCACAACTTTGCGCCTCATCAAACGAAATGAATGTTAAAATCTATCACGAGTCAAAGTCAGACAATAGAATAGATAGAAATCTACATGAAGTACGAGATGGCGACATGGCGACGCCAGCAGCAATTTCAGAACATGTGGTGTTATGATGAGGCTGGAGACCTTTCCACCCACCAAACACCCAACCACCCACCACCGGGCGGACTGCAACCACCCCAAATCCTTAAACTTGGCTTGTGTCGAACAAAGGGTAGCTGCAGTAAATAGCAAAGCAATTTTTTCAGGCTGCTTTATGGCAAATTCCCTTAAAGCACGAGCCGGTACGGCCTGTACGGTAGAGCCGGGTACGTGCCGGCAGAGACAACCTCATGCCAATGCATGGGGGCATCATTTCAGGCAATTGTCAAACAAAACGAAGGGTGGCAGGCGGATAAATTAGATTTTTACTTGCGCACAATTGCATAAAGCCGAATAATCCTCAGAGGACCCAAGAGCGGGCGCCCGTAAATATTCATTGCATACGCACGGGCGTTTGAGCTTTAAGTTCTATCACTCAACTCAAACATTTTATTCCTGTTTCCCCATTTCTTTATTGTTTTCCCTTTTTTTTTTCAAGGTCTATGCCAAATTTTGGGGCGGCAGCAATTACATTTTGCCACCCAACCAATGTCCTTGGGCCGTACCGGGGGGCGGACTGTGTACGACCTCCCCAAATCGCCCCCTTCGCTTAGATGGAATTACACTCCAAGGGTGTCGAACTATAAATTATACCTTTTGTTGCAGTTTTTGCCTGAATTAAGGGGGCTGCACACTCGCGCTACCCTATGTTTCCCCCCAAACGGATCTGTCATGTCTTTAATAAATGTTTGAATGTTTCGTTGTGAGATTAAGTGGATTCCTTTTATAGCATGAGTAATGATCGATGCATAATGTCAGGTGTAAGAGGCGGGGCTGCCATATCAAAAGAGGGGAGAGTATACATACGTATATGTATTTGCTAATAATAGCTGAATATATAGAAGATATTGGTAATTCCCTTGAATATCATTTATTTCCTTTACCATTAATTTAATCTTAAACAGGAAAAATATTTTGTGGGTCCCAAAGAATGGATCCTTTGCTCATCACTTTGATTGTCATGCCAGGCGAGTCCTTCGAGTGCCTATAAATTACATCTATCTGACGCTGCTTTTCATAAACAACAAAACCACGATTGCTGTTGAAAACTGCACTATGAATGCCATAAAACACTGAGTGAGAAGAGAGAAGAAGGACATCAAAGCACCATGAGTTGCTCATTCTCCTCTACTTCCACTGTGGACAAAGTGGACAACTCAAAGCGCCCACAATAAATTTCACTTATCAAAGTTTTCGCTGTCGCAGACCAAAAATCGGGCATGAAAAAATGTAGGAGAATAGTACAGAAAGTATAGAATTGGGGCAGGGAGAGAGGGGACACTAGGAAACTTTATGGCAGTGATACTCGAAGCAGGCAAAAGCAAACTAAGGGAAAATTAAATGTCTTTTGTCAACAGCCGTTCCACTAAAGATGCAGATAGCCACAGAATAAAAGAATTAAGAATTATAATATGGTCGCCTAGAAGATACTCTATAACTATAGTTATGAAAAAATAATTGAAATCTCAATTGAGAAATGAATACATAATATTTATAGAGTGCTCTAGACTTGAAGATACCCCGTACTTCAACAGCAACTGCTTTTTTCGATGCATTTGGAGTAATTAGGAGTAATCAACTAGCAGATACCCTGTTATAATTTATATTTATTTCCATTGTAATTCTGTAAAATTAAATTAAAAATGATAGGTACCAACTTTATCATTCTCTTCTTCACTATTTACATATTATAGGGTATACGACAAAAAAGAGAGCTTCACAGAGTCCAGAGTATTTCAACAATGACGCACTTTTTTAGGCCACAACTTTGTCCTCTTTGATATGCATTAAACAAGAATTGTCCGGCAGACGAAGGAACTCACCAACTGACGAATTGACGAACTGAAAAACTTCAGAGCAGAACAAACTGAGGAACAACGGAAACGGGGAACGGGGGAACTCCAATGGAGCGCAGAGCAATCTCAAACTGTGCAAACTGGCATCATAATGGGCCACTTATCATGGCAATCACTCAGCAGCAGTAGCGCCCTCTGGCGACTGCAGGCTGCAAGCCATACCCCCTCTCCCCACAGAGGACAACCTATTTGGATGCTTCTTTGCTTTACTTCTTTTCGATACTCAATCGTCGTTGCCTTTTAATACTTTGCGCAAACACATTAAATGGAAATTTCGTGCAAGGCATGTACCCATCGCAGGGGGGAGCTCTACACCCCCTCAGGACGATAGAAGAAAAAGGGGGAGGCCAGGGGGACGTGGCCATGCAAAGTGCCGGCATTTGCAGACCGAACGCATTTTTCATGTGACATTTGCAAAAGCAAAACAAACTTTCGCCCAAGCGACTCGACAAACCCTCCAAGGACTTTGCCAGCAGGATACGCCGGCCTCGTGGTCCTGCTGTTTGATCTCTGCTCACAGTGCTCATTGCACATTTGCCACTGTTTTCTTCCTTCTTTTTTTCACTTTTCGGGACGAAATCCTTGCGTCAATATGTTTCCAAAAAAAAAAAGAAAGCAAGAAATTCCAAACTGTGCGTTCTGTTCAACTTTTTTTCAAGTGTTTTATAAACAAAAATGCCAGCGCTTTTTGCTTGATAGTCCTGCACACACACACTGGGAAAAAGAAACATGTGGAGAGAGGAAAGGAGAGAGAGAAATGTTTACTTAGAAAATTGCTGTGATTCGGTCAGTTCTTTTGGCACATTCCCCTGGTTTTTTAATGGTGAAAAAACCAAACTTGAGTGTCATATCTTAAGTGGGAATTTGAAATTGAATGATTGTTGAATTAACAGATTAAAATTACTGAGCATTTGGGGAATACATCTGAAGCTCTGTCTGCAGTTTCTTGTTTAATTTTGGCATTAGAGAACAGAAGACTCAAGTAGTTTGGTAATGGAAACCCAATACGCTTTTCAATCTGCTTATGAGACAGTTACTTACAGTTACTATAACAAAGTTAAGTAAAGGAAAACTGGAGATAAAATAATGTTATAGTTGTTAAGAATAACGATTATGGTAGAGAGTAGGTTAACAATGGAATAACGATTAGAATTGAGAATTTTATAAGGAGCTTAAAGATGACATTATTTTGATTTTAACGCAAATAATAGAAATTTGAGATAAACTAAGGTCTTGAACATACACATTTGACAAAGAAATTAATTAATAACTACAAAAATAATTATCAACTGTTTATTTACATTTATATATTTTTTTTTTAATTATTGTGATAACAACTTATTATTATCTTAAACTTTAATCAATTAAAACAAAATTTGGCGCTTAAATAAAATTAATTTTGATAAATTTGACAAAGAAATTAATTAATAACTACAAAAATAATTACCAACTGTTTATTTATATTTATATATATTTTTTTTAAAATTATTGTGATAACAATTTATTATTATCTCAAACTTTAATCAATTAAAACAAAAGTTGGCGCTAAAATAAAATTAATTTTGATAGTAAGAACTGGATAAAAAGCAAGTATTCTTCCAATTTAGCCCTCCTAAAATCTAAGGTTTTTTCTTTAGCCAGATAATTATTTTCGTTATTAAAAGATACAAAATTTCTCAAGAAAAATATGCTGTAAGAGATTTGAGCCCAAATTGCAGCGGCTTTCCGCTTGTGAAGTTAATTGATAACACCTTTAAATAAGCCACGAATTGAGTTAAATTTAAATATCATTTTAGCGGCTAATGAGTGATTGGAGCTGAGGAGAGAGCTGGCCGAGAGAATTGTAGACATCGTCTGCCATATCGTCGGTCTAATTAATTGTCAAACATTGCGCGCAATGTGACGTTAATAAATGTCAACTAAATGAGCTGCATGTACGCAAACGAAGCGCAACGAACTCCCCGAAGTTGCAACAGACAGAGACACAGGCACAGGCACAGGCACCGGCACAGATGCTGTGGCAGACAGGCTACTTAGTGGCAGCAATGCCAATGCCACATGTTGCACCAACAGCTAAGTACACTGAAAACAAATGAAAACTATTTTAAGCCAAACCGTCACAGAAGAGGAGAATCTGTCGGGACCCAGGAGAAGGAGGAAGAAAGAGGAAGAAGGAGGAGGAGAAGGAGGAGGAGGGTTGCCACGCAGGTGTGACGATGCCAATGACGATGAGTAGATGCCTGTTTACCAAATTAGATGCATTTGAATTGATGTGCGTGCATAAATTATGTCTTACCGAGTCTCAATCTCAGCTCTGTGTGTGTGTGTGTGTGTGTGTGGTGTTGCAAGTTTAAATTAAATGTTTAACATTCAATCACAGGCATCGCCTTCTGTGGCCTGTGGCTGTGTCCTGTCTAACATCTCCAGTCTCGTTTCTACTGTCTCCTGTCTCCTGTCTACTTACTCTTGTCTCTATTTTCTAACCGTTGACAGTTGAGCAAATGAAATGCATTGTAAACTTTTCTATTTGTCAGACATACCGAGCATGAACTACCATATTATATACCCTACATATATGTACACACACACTCTTTGACATACTGTCACTCTCACTCTCTTGTAATCAAGTCAACTTCCTGCCGGTTTTCACACTTTAATTTCCGCTCTTTATTGTTATAGTTTCTTGGGTTTGGGTTCGGTTCGTGCTCCTGCTCGTGTTTGGGTTTAAGTTTGAGTTTGAGTTTCACAGCGGCTACGGTTGAAGTGGTTTGCCGATCTGTCAACCCAAAAAAAGGGTGGAAATAACTACTCGCTTGGGTTAGTCAAGCCAGCTTAGAGCGAGACTTACCACAAAAAGTTCCAATGAAATGCACAACTTTGCTTGGGGTGCTTATCTACTTGGGGTCCAAGGGGGTTTTCATTAAGGAAAAGTAGAGTTTGGGGGAAGACTCTAACTGCTGGAGATTAATACCAAATGATCTATCTTCGGATAAATATGTATGAAGTAAAGTTTGAGAAGGAAATTCCGCTTGAAAATAGTAGGAATAGGTGGGTACTTAGGGAATTTTTGGGATAATTTGTTTGTCCCCGAACTGAAGTGTATTAATATCAAATGATCTATCTGTGCCGCCTTAGTTAAAGAAAGGCCCCAAAGGCATTGCACTAAGGGTCATTTATTAAGAAATTAAAAATGTATTGCTGTTTTAAGTAGTAGGTTTCCATGTTCCAAAGGATTCTCTTGAAAAAAAGACCGCATCAAAATTCGATTAGTTAGACTTACGCTAAGCCAAAATCGGTGTATCATCTGCTTATCAGTGACATATCACTCCGAATCGAATTTGTGCCCCAAGGCCAACAACCTTCAACAAAATGAAACTTCTGCAACTCACACAAATCTACTCATGTTGTCATCCCCACAATGCAAGAGCAAAGGCAACAGCAAATCTCTTTTACCTTAGGTCATTTTTAGCATGACAGTCAAGGGTATATACACCCACACACACACACACACACAAGTACACACACACACACACACACACACACACACACCTATACAAAGAGTGTTTCTGGTTACACATGTATTTATTTTACGTAAGCTTTTTTTGAAAAGAGAGAGGGACAAAGAGGAAGAGAGAGAATGTGGAATGTGCGCTTGGGGTTAAATTCTATTTGAACTTTCTACTTACCTTGCAACACACACACACACACACACACACAGGCAGACTCACAAAAAGGTGAACATTTCATTCACACTTTCATTACATGTGGCTATATTGCACCCTGGAGGCATTTGTCACCAGGTGGAGAAGCGTCTGAGTCAAAGACCTGCATTTGTCCATTCGGAACAGAAAAAGTTCTCTAGATATATTTGCATTGAGAAGTTTAGAGAGGAAGTAGAAGGAGTAAGTAGAGGAAGTGGTGTGTGGAATGCATTCCAATGGATGCATATCTTTTATAAGCATCTAAACAATGCCGCGCAATTAGTTGATAGCACGCCCCGAATTGAGGCGACTCATGCAACTCATTTTCCATCACAAAAAACGCCCAGTCACGCGGCAAGTTGCGCCTCACATTAATCAACATTGGCCACACTGCATGCAGGTTGCAAGGTTGCAATGTTGCAGGTTACCGGTTGCAGTTGTGGCATGCCACTTGTAGCACATAAGATTAATTAAGGTCAAACTCAAGTTCGTTCTTAGAAGAATGCCGCCTAGAGTATCTAAAGTCTAGTCATGCGACTTTTCTCTTTTCCAGCAACTTAGCCCATGGAGTGAGGAGAATTGGGGCAGGGGGGCATCTTGATGCATCGTAATGAGCGGGGGGTGGCAGGCGGCACATGTGTGCACCATATGTGGTCCTTGACCATTGGCAAAAGATGAAGGCGAAATCTAAGACGAAAATCAGCTACAGAAGTCATCAAACATCATCAATTTAATCAACGATGCAGCAGGCACACTGGGGCACGTCTTGGGTGCGAAGGGAAGGGGAAGGAACAGGGAGGTAACTGGGGTAAAAATTGCAAAGTCAAACTGCCCAGTGAACCCAATCGATGCCTAGTCACACGAGGGGGAGATTGCCAGCTTACAAGTAATTAAGGGTGGCAATTTTAAGACAAATCCTATAATCCATATATGGCAGAGGTGTGTCTGAAAGGGGGCTGTTCCATTGTCCCATGGAAATACGTGATGAGGGCATTAATGATGCCACAGCCCGACACCTTGCAACACGACCCAATAAAACTTGATGAGTTTCAATTATTTCACTCGGGGAGAAAACTTCATTAATGAGGCGACGAATCCCGAATTTGACTTGTAGTTGAAGTTCTAATTGTTCAGTTTAGGATTGTAATCTGTCAGATCTGATGATACAATGCTCATGATGAATAAAGAAGTTGAGTTGTAGTTGAAGTTCCAATTGATCAGTTTGGAATTGGAGCACATAAAATAAGACAAGATGTTATTGATGAATAAAATTTAAATCTTTTGAATTAAGATATTAAGAGACTCCTTGTACGATAAAAAATATTAATTTTTTGAATCCACTGGCCGTTTAGATTACAAATCGATTTAGTCGATAAAAATCTCATTACAAAATAACATTACGAGGATCTTGATGAATAAAATTCATTAATTATTATGATATTTATGCGTTTTTTGAAACTTCATCTAATTTCCTGTCTGCCAATCCGCCTCCTTGTCAGTTCGCCTGGCACCTAACGATTCCAAAGCATCTGCCTCATCTTATAAGTCGAGTTCTAAGACAAAGATGATGCTTGATTCACTTTTTGCCTCTTGAAACTAAAAATTGCAGCTGCAAAATTCATGAAGAGGCACAAAAAGTGAGACGAGGAACATCAAATTAAAGCTGAAATATGTGTTTGAGATACAAGAACCTCATTAATTTGGCACGTAATTA
Source organism: Drosophila innubila (assembly GCF_004354385.1). NCBI lineage: Eukaryota > Metazoa > Arthropoda > Insecta > Diptera > Drosophilidae > Drosophila > Drosophila innubila. Next base: position 20,776,209 of record NW_022995376.1, read on the forward strand.
CGGGTAGACAGGCGAAGAAGACGCCCAAATGAAACGAACTCAAAACTGTAAATCAGCGCAATTAAATGCGACTTTTCAACAAAATGTACCGAAAATTTATGAGAACAAGCGAGACTAATTACCACGGCAAGTAAAAACAAGTGCAGCGAGAGGAGAAAAAGGGGAGACAGAGAGGAAAAGGGAAATATTTGTAGTTGTGATAAAATGTTTTGGCCAAAAGGCGCGACAATAAGTGCTAAATGAGTTGCACTAGCATTAATCAAGGCTTTAATGAGCCAAGAACTAGTTTAAAGCCAAGTCACAAGAGGCATCGCAGGCTGGACGTCATCATCATTATCATCATCATCATCTGAATTTGGCCAACAATACATCACTGTTGAAGTACCTGAGAGGCAGCCCACTTAACAAAACTGACAGTTCAGCTGCCACAATTTAGTCGATTAACGTCAGAAACAGCAGACAGACCAAAGTCTTCTGTCTGGTTTTGGGTTTAAATTTTGGGATCAAGCAGGGATCGCTGCAACCTGTCGTCATCAATTTTAGGCCAAATGAAAAAAAAAGTAGCAGCTGTTGGTCAAAAGGAAAAATCAAATAAGTTAATGGCAAGCAGCCGCAGGTAGTAACAACTTGAGGGCAGCTGACTTTTGACTTGGCCAATTGAAATATGAAAAGATCGATGAACAGATTTTGTTGGTAGCATGCCCCAAAAAACAACAGCAACAACAAATGTTACATGATATGTGGACAGATCTTAATCCAAGAGATAGAGAGAGAGACAGCAAATAGAAGACAATCTTCAGGCGTATAATTAAAACTCATTCATTTGGCTTATCGGTTGTATCAAATCTATTGATTGCCTTTCCAGGAACAGGCATTTGCCTTGTTAGCTAAGCAAGCTCCAGGAGAAGACCAGAGCAGGGAGTTGAATCTCATTTAGCTAAGGAATTAATGGTCAACGGGCTTTGGCTTCGCCTTTGTCTGGAACCTAACTGCTGCCTCCATCTGTTGCCACAAAATGTTGCACAGTTGCCGGTTCTCGGTTCTCGGTTGCTTGTGGTACGCGTGTCTGCATTTAATTTAATAATATGGCGTCATGTAGCAGTTGTTAGGATGCGCTAAATGCCCATTCCCCCAAGCAGCACTGGACTATGAATAGTCCTACGAACAAGACCAAGTCCAAAGCCATGTTCTCTTCTTGGCATCTGTTTGAGTTGTGTAACCCAATGCTTAGGCCAACTGCTACCCCCAACTCTGCTCAGTCTCTGTCTCTCTCTCTGTCTATGGAAATTGAGAAGACTCTTTGTGCTAACAAGACGCGTGTTGAATGAGTTTTAAAGTAGCCCTTAATAATTCTGTAGAAGTGTGTGAAGACAATAGGTTAGAAAGTGCATTGATAGTTGTGCTAACGACTTCAAATGACCACACACATCTAAAGGACTTGAGACATAATCTCAAGCTGCTTATGATCTAGAATCTAGATTCTAGATCTAAGCTAAACTCGCAAGATGACCACACTATTAAAATCTACAGCAATAGTATAATGAGAAAACTAGTAAATGTTGTACATATTAGTAGATCATACACTGATAAAAAAAAACTGCATCGAGAACTTAAAGTTCTTAAGTTAAAATAACACATCTTGGTTTTAGGAACCTTTCAAACCACAAATGAAGCGGTTTCTCCAACCAGAGCGCCACGAGGCCAGAAATAGTACATATTTATACTTTCCTAACAATTAAAGATATTTATTCTTGTATTAAGAACTTGGATTTTTTAGATTAATATGCTTAATTTTAGTAATATGGTCTTAAAATGTTCTTATTTTGAGAATAAAATGCTTAAGATGAATGTTCTTGATTTTAGAAGTTGGTCTATTTTTCAGTCTACTACCTGGTACACTTATTAGTCCTTGCATGGAAAAAAATTATATTTTATAAACAATTGTTCATTTAATTCTATGAAATTTGTGGTTCTAACAAGAGTTTCAATACCAATCTTGTTATGATCGCAATAAAAACACTAAAAATAATCTAAAAATAAGATAATGAAAATTTAAAAAAAATACAATTTGTAACTCAAAAAGCGAAGAGTAGGAATTGATTTTAGAACTATGGTTTCTCTGTGAAAACATCTCAGAATTAAACATAGATTTCCATTTGGATTACCATTTATCAATTTTTTTTACCACATTAAATAAAAAACTTGAGTAGAGTTTGTCTGACTGTTGCTGTTTTCCTATGGATCCGTTATAATAGATAATAATATTTGTAATAATAATAATTATTCTCTATATTTCCGTATTAATGTTCATTTTTGAATATATTTGCAATATTAGAGACAAACATAACTCGAATAAACAGAAAGTTCAGAAAATATTTGCAATGAATGAGAAAAAAAGAAAATCTAATATTTTTTACTGACTACAACTTCATAGCAAGACCATTACAATAATCCCAGAGAGGGCTTATCTTATGCAGTTATTATGATTATTTGAGTTTCGCAATTGTGATTGTGATAAGCGCATGATTATCATATACATCAGTTGTCCTGTCCGTTGAATGAGTCCCTTTCACTTATTACATATGCAAATGGCAAACAGATTTCAATCCCTAACTCAGCTGTCAACCAACCCATCATCAACTTTTATTTCACAACTTTCTATGGAACTCTGAACTGAACTATAGTCGTAGTCGTAGTTGTATATTCAAATGCAAATCCCCAAACTAATTTTGTTTCGTAAACATTTGCGCTCGAGTGCATTTTTGGGTAACCCTTTGGAGGGTGATCCCTGGACAGATCCCCAGCAGGTCCATGGCGAATCACCAAAAAAGCCACTTGCAAATATTAAAAATAAAAACGAGACAAGAGAAGCAAGGGAAGGAGAAACGGGAGAAATAAGAGAAAGCCAACGCAATGCCAATAAATCGCATCACAACGACAAATTTTTCATTTCATTCCGAAATGTTGCGTGCAATAAAATCTAATAATTTTCTACGGATGAGTAGGACAGTGGGACGGAGGGTGGGGAAGCATGTAGTTTGCACAGAGCAACCACAGAGCAGCTTTTTTGGGGTTGCTGGGCTGACAAAACAGTTACAAACAATTGGCAACACTTGTGACTCAGAGAACGAAACGAAGCAACCCTCAAGTGCACTTGCCACAAGGAGGACTTCCCCCTCCCCCTGCAAGTGGAAGGGGGACTGGGGGTTGTAATTGCAATCAAAACGAAATTATTCTTATGCTTAGCCAAACTAACTGAAGAGCTAAACTGATATATGAGCCATAATTAAAGCGCAGACCGCAGTGCAAATATATATTCGCAAAATCAGTTTTGGCTTCTAGTTTGCCAAATGGGGAGGATGTGGCCATGAGAGAGGGAGAAGGCGTTGGAGAGTAGTGCGACTGCAAATTGGTCATAGCCTGTTGGTGACGTGTCTTTGATTACGCCGCAAGTCCTTGGCGTCTGTCATCATACGATCATACGGATTTTCCGACTCTGCCTCAAACTGCGGACACAGTTTTCATCTCGGTTGTTGTTGCCTGGCTTGTTGTTTGTTTTTAATATAAATGCAAATTTCGCCAATGGCAATGGCTCTCTGTCTATAAGGCTAACACATACACACACACACACACACACATACACACAACGACAATGTAGTGAGCTGTCATAATTAATATTTTGCTGCTTTGTCTACGATTTCCTCAACATGTCCTGCCTGTTTTCCTTTGCTTGTTGCATGCCGCATATTAAATAGTTGCGCCTACCAACTCGCAGTTTAATGCAATCTAAAGTTTTACTACAATCTTCCTCTTCTCCTTTCCCTGGCCCTTATCTATGCTTTCGGGCCACAGACATTGGCCATTTTGGCCTAATTTATGGCTTGCAATTAGCAACTGGGCAAATGTGTCATTTTATTGGCCCAAACTTTGGCTAACACTATAAATGGAGACAATGCCTAAAATGATATTACGATAGTTGTTTTTGAATTGTGCTTACACATTGAATAGGTTAAAGGGGAGATAAGAGACAACAAGCAATTAAAAAGAAGAGAAAGTTTTTATTTAGTTACAACTAGTTGAGAATTACAAGCGAAAAGGCCCTCTTCATGCTACTTGGGAGGTTATTTAATAAAGATTGTTTGGTAAATATTAATATTGACTTTGTATTACAGATATAGATGCAAAGTATTTATACAAAGTGTTAAGTAACTTGCAAATTCCGAGCTCCGACAAGCTCTTGTACTTTCAAATATTAAATTACTGTTTATTTCTTTAGTTTTAAATTAAAATGTATCATTTATTTATTTTAATTGCTAATTTAAAGAAATTTTTAAATTTGATTTTTTATAGATATAGATCGTTAAGTACTTCTTAAGCAGATACCAATTTGGATTTCTAGAGGAAAAAGATTTTTAAATAATATGAAATGAAAAATTCCGTTCAAAGTTTTTATGAGATCATGTATGCCTCAACTAAATCTATATTTATAGGTGTATATCGATTTTTATATAAATATATATTTATGTATACATCAAGTATCTCTATCTTTATGTACCTCAAGTGTATTGGTAATCACTTTTCGGATCTTTCGGCTTATGAAATAGTTTTCTATTGTGTTCCCACTCAAGTATCACATCAACTTATCTGAAATAAGAGTTTCCCAGGCTTGTATCTGTCGCATATCGAGTGTGTAGCTAAAACAAAAGCATTAAATCGCCGACTAGACAGATAAATTGACTCGAAAATCGATGTTACAACGTTGCAACATCCCGACGTGCTGCTGCTGTTGACAAGCCACGAACTTGAAAACAATTAACGTGCCCATTTTGATATGTGAGCTAATCGAAATCCCAGACACAACAGCAGCGACAGGTAAGCCAATGTAATATTTGCCAAACGGCTGCACAGCAAGCGAGAGAGACAGGGAACATGATGGAGGGGGAGAGGGGGAGATTGACCAGAGGTAAGGCAAGTGCTTTGAATGATAACAATAGGTGTTGCACTTGCCTGGGGCATGCAGCAGCTCCCGCTGGCTGCACGATTTATGTGATTACATAAGCTAGATAGCCGAGAGACAGAAACACCACAAGAGAGAGACGGAGAGAGAGTGTGTATGCAAGAGAGAGAGAGAGAGAGAGGGAAGTTGCATGTAGTCCTCGGGCTCATTAAATGTCAATTTTTGGCTCAAAGGACAACAACAAACGCTGTCCAGCTGCGCGCGTGTCGCATCGTTAGCGAGTCCTGGAATCCTTGCAGTCCAGCCAGTCCCAGAGTCCTTTGTGCAACGCTTGTGCAGAGCAAGTGCCTGGCGGTATTCTTTGTGCGACTAAAGGACTCTAAAAACTATGGCCCAATACTCCTAATGCGGTCAGCTTTGGTTCATCTGGCGCGCTCGAGTATTTATTATTATACAAGTATTGTTTGGTCTCGTCCTTTCGTGTATCCTTTGTTAGTTTGCCTGAATTATTATCCCTTTCGCATATGTCGTTGTCCTTTTGTGATTCTCGTTCTCAAACGTCTGCCGACACGCCTTCAACTTCGCTTCTTCTTTGTTTCTCTTCTCCTCATTTGGCTTTGGGGCGTTCGCGTTTCTAAAGTTTTTTCGGGGCGTGTTTTGACCATAAATTGTTTTCTTGCTTTCTTTGGAATTGGATTTCTTGGGGGTTTCTTTATTGGTTTCACTTTGCGCTTCAAATTTCATAATTATCGGGGCGTATGTTGCAACATTCTGAATACAACTCCGCCTCAGATCCTCTATCTACAAATGAATCTGTAGCTCTAGCTGTAGCTGTTGCTGTCAATGTATCTGTATCTGCTCCTGGACTTGTTCTCAAAGATACAAATTCAATTTATTGTTTTCTGTGCTGCGGTCAATGTGCCGTCCATCCGTTGTTGCTGTTCTTGTTGCTGTTGTTGTTGCTGTGGTCAGCCAAGTGTTGGACAGCATTATAAATATTTCAGTTTACTTTTGCAGCTTATAGGTTTTGGTTTTCATTCCACTGGCGCGGTACAAGGGGCATGGGGCAACTGCAGTCCATTGAATTGTTTAAGCATCCGAAAGCACAACTTTTGTTTGGCCAAAAATGTTTTGGTTGGCTTTCATGTAAGTCTCTGTAATGAAAAACTTATTGTCTGAGCATTCTTAATGATTCTAGCGCAATAACATTCAAATGTTTTTCATCGTTTCCATTATTCACATGAAATAATAAATATATGTATCTACATAATAATAGAAAAGTTTTCTAAGTAACAGCAACGCTTACAAAATTTATTGTTCTATCAACAATGGATTTACAATAACATCAAAAAATAATATAATATAAAAAAAAATATTTCAATAAAGAAAATGTAATAGACAAATATGTGAGATGAATAAATAAAATTCTTTTTAAATTTTAAAATAAACTTAAAGTTATTGAAACCTTATTATTTCGAATCTCTTATTAATAACATTATAAATTACGTAGCATAATAAATAGTAAGAGTTTTAGTTAAAAAAGAATAAAATATACTACTGAAAAATGTGTAATGAAAAAAAATTCCTAAAAGAAAAGAAAACAATGGAGAACAAGTTATTAATACTTTAGAAAACTTTTTGGAAAATTGTAGGTATTAAATCTGAGAAAATGTGAATAGATTAATAATTACAGACTCGCAACATGAATATTAATAAATATTCGCACTTTTCCTTTAATCGCACAATTTGTTTCTTCTCTAATACTATTAATCATTATTAATATCTTCAGCTATAAACTTAATCAATAATAAAGGAACAAATGAAAAATAAAATAAGTTTGCAGCTCTTTAAATCAAATTTTATTTACAATGTACAAACCATTTGCATACATAGAAATTTGTTTTATATTGAACAAGAAAATAACATACAATTTCAGGTCACTAAATTCTTAATAAATATAGATACTATCAGTAACGTTTCTGCACTTCATTTTGTGTACATTTTGGAATTTGTAGATAATCTTTACAACTCTCAGCTCTCTGTCAACAATTTAAGCTCATAATTTGCCATAACTTTTAAAGTGCCTCCCAAATAGTTGAATAAATCGAAAAGGACAACATACAACCCTCGTAGAAGGGAGTTTTGACAAACAAATCGCTTGGCATTTGCACTTTGTGGCCGTGCTGTAAAAATATTAAAAACCCCGAGCACATGATTCGGCAAACACATTTGGAGTTTGGCCCATAGACGGAGTTCTTTAACATCGACCACATTGCGGGCAAATGCCGGTCACATTCGTGGCACCAGCTGTGGTACAACCACCCGGTACTCCCCCCGCCTTTTCATCTTCCCCCCATGCTCTTTCTGGAGAGGTACAGCAGCATTACAACACTCTCCCCTTGGTAACCCATCACGCGAATAATACAACAACCAACTGAATTTCTAATAATAATTTTTAAACAAAAACAAACTTCCTTCCGTCCATCGTCCTTTTTGTCATGCCCATACAGCAGATTCTGCAACATTACAAAAATTACAATGAGACACGACTTTTGTCCCGGCTGTTCTTGTTGTTGTTGTTGTTCTTGTTGTTGTTGTTGTTGTTTAGAGAATTCGTTACGAAATTTCACGCCAAAGTCTGTGACGAAATTTTTTGGTGGACGAGGAGAGATGGAGAAATAGAAAAACCGAGAAACAAGTGCAACGGCAGCAGATGACAACCCCCATGGACGACCCTTCATGTACCGCAAATGGAAAAGGTTGCAACGCGACACCACAAACCGAAATCCTCAACCCCATGGTACAGACCAGGGACTTTGCCACTTTTAATCAGCGCCCTGCGCAGCTATTTAAAGGACCAAACCCAGCAAGAGCAGAGGGAGCAGGAGGAATACAAGCAGATCCCTTGGCACTTTCTATGGCAAATTCAAAATGAAAATTTCTATACAGTGGCGTTAGTTTTTTAAGCGGCAAATGAATGAGTGAGTGAGTGAACGAAATGAATGCATGAATTCCAAAGCAATTTTGATGTTGACATTGAGTAATGTTGGCATTGGGCCCCCACATCGGCTCGGAATGGGCTCAGTTTTCGTTGGGTGGTTGTTTGGTTTGGCATTTTCATATCATTTTCGAATATTACATGCGGATTAGCATTTCCTCATTGGGATTGCAGCAAAACGTGCCATCATTATGCCTAGACGCGAGATGGGAGACAGGAAGGGACAATGGGGGAAAGGGGGGAAAGCGTTGCTAGTGGGTGGCGCACAAAGAGGGTGGCTTGCATGCGGACACTTGGGTGGGTTTTTAGCCAACCCAAAAACTTGGCCATGTTCCATTGTGTCTTCTCTTAAAAGCAGACAAAATAATCGAAGGGTTTTTTTGTATTATAAAAGCTCTTTAAAGAGCTAAGAAAATTTGGAAAGAGAGAGACAATGAGAGTTTATTTTAAAAAGATTCTAGTATAGATATATATTATATTAATATATTAATGATATTGCTCTAAAGACTCTGCATTAAATCAGATATTTAGTAATTTCAAAGAAAATTTCAATCAAAATTTAAATTGATTGAACACTGAAATATTAAAGAAAAATCAATAGACAAAATCTTTAATTCTCAACCGTAGTACTTAATCCACCTTTTAGCTCTTGACTTTAAGGTATTATCACTATATGTTGTTAATATTATTAATTAATATATATCCATTTTCAATATACAAGTCTTATATATTCCATATCAACTGTTTCCTCTGTCTCACTTGTCTCGAGTCAGCTTAATTTTCATTTCATTTAACTAATTTTCTACTGCAATTATTGTTCCTAAATTTAGTTCTTTAAGCTGCCATTAGCCCAAAAGACTCTCTCAAAGATTTGGCAACGCAAAGCTCCACTGAAAGTTAGGCTATTTAAACCTTAGTCCTTAACAAGTTGGTGCAACTTTTCAAGAATTCTCGAAATCAACAGCCTTTCAAAAGTCTGTGCAACTGTGAAGAACTTTTCAATTTTCTTTTCACGCTCGCATTTTACAAGCTGCTACATGATTGGGGTCGTCCGGGCTCCAATCCCTCCCTCTCTCTGCTCTGCTATTACCCTCCTGACTAGTTCCATAACAAGCTGCCAAATTTCACACCCAAGTAAACTCAATAGCTGAATAGCACCTAACAAAAACTTTTAGCACGCGTCGCTTGAAATATGTCAGCAATATGGGAAACTAACCCTACCCCTAATCGAGCCCCTAATCCAAGCCCTTTCTCACTCTCCACCTACTCTCTCCTTACCCTCAAACTGTACTTTGTCTGTAAATTTTATTATTAACTGACAGTTTATTAAAAACTCATTCGAAATGAGCCTGATTTGGATTTTGGGTTGAATTTGAATTGAGTTCGAATTGAGTTTGGGGTTTGTCTCCTTATCAAGATCCTAGACACATGTCAGTGCTGAGTTAGCTGATTACGAATGTTAGATAAACATTATGCAACTCTATAACAGCTTCCTGGGATTCCCTTGCCCCCTTTTCAGCTTGAGTCCCCCTTCTTAGCCTGCTGCTCTTTGGCTTGTCGCCATCGACGTCATCGCTTGTTTGTTTTTGGGGAGCGCTAAAACAGTTTCCTTTTTGTAATTGACTCAACGCCAAAGGGCAGACCTCCACAGCACCCCTACCCTTCCACCTTGTCTCTTCCCCGCCTCCTGCTTAGTAATGAAATTTTTTGGTTTCAAGTGCAGGGGCAACTGCTACTTTCAGCATTGTTATTGTTGTTGTTTTGGCACGTGGCACGCTGCTACGTGTGGCAAGCGGGTGAAGAGGGGGCATGGCATGAAATTGATTTAGATTTTTGTTATGTTATTATTCAACTTGCCCCCAACTCAATCTCTTTCTCGCTCTCTTTCTTTGCCCCCCGGCGGCTGTCTTGTAATTATTTTTGAGCAATAATTAAAAATGATTAGCTCATAAACATATCCTGCTGTCAAGGACTGCAGCTGAATTTATGATTATTCGGAATATAAATACTTAAAGTATCAGCTTACCAAATACTCATAAATTTTATACAACATTTGGAAATTATTAATAAATAAAATATAATTACTTTGATAAACATGCCAAGAATTAAAATACTATATATATTTTTTATCAAATGACATAATAGATTACGACAAAAACATAGATTTTATAAAAAATAATTCTACTTATCTTCATGTAACATTCGCTTATTACGTTTCATAGCTTTAAATATGACTTTTTTTATAATAAACACAAACAAATTATTAAAACTCTTAAATGTGTAGAAAATAGAAAAATAGAAAATAAATCTATTCTTGTGCTTGATACTTTTTCTATTTTATAATATGTATGCATACAAAACAGACAAGGCTCTTTTGTTTCCTCTTCTCTCTTCTTTTGCTTCTTCTATAAACTTTCAAGTCATAAATTCTAATTTTATTTAATAGCAGCAAGAAAAATCAAAACAATTTCGTGTGAAAAATTATGTTTTTGGAAAATTTATCATAGAACTCACACAACCAAATACTTGAGGCTGGCAGTTGAAGTTAAAACTTTCAGCTGAGTATGAGGATAAGGATGAATATGGGATTGAGAATGAGGCTGAAGATGCATCAAGTGGACGACAAGCATGACGATAATGTGGATTCTGATACTGATGCTGAAACTGTGCGTGTTGGATGATGATGACGAGGCTGCTGGATGTATGTGTGTGTGTGTGTGTGTGTCTGTGTCTGGGTTTTATGGTAATGCCAAGTACGTGAAAGATGCACCAAACTTGGCTGCTGATTCCTAGAATAGCTGGCATCGCTGCCAGCAGCCAACATCATTGTGCCAGACAAGATTTATCGATATAAGTCGAAGACACTTGTTTACTGCCCTCAACACACACATATTCGTACACATACAATGCACTGAGATTTGCCAAACCACCAAATGAATCTCTCAGCTGAAAAGATTCGCACATAAAAGTAACTACAAGATTATGCTCATCATATAAATTACATAAAAGATACTTTTCTCTTCCAAGGGAGGCAATCTAATATTGCAACAAGCCACTTGATTATAGATTGTTTAGTATGTATCTTAAAAATGGTGTATGACTTAATGTGAGGAAATATGAAATCTAAAGATAGTTTTTCGTTTCTAATCAAGACAGTTATTTCCACCGACAAACTTACCCCAAGTTGTCCTTCTAACCGAATTAAACTAATTTAATTAATACAGTATTTGAAATGTAGTACATTTGGTCATATTTTCAAAAAAAAAAAAAATTAGAACTAAGAGAAAACATAATGAGATACAAAAATTATATCTGAAATTGAAAAAGTGTTTATTCACATCAAAAAATCTTTTGGGATTTTTTCCAAAGAGAACAACCGATCATTTAGATATATAGATCATTTACTATTTGAACTAAGACAGAGGAGCTAAAACTATGTATTAGAAGTCTTTCAACACAAACTAAATAGATTTTAATTTTTTAAGTCTGTTTTAAAACCCTATTTATAGTTATTACCAAGTGAGAAATGACAAAGATCTATGGAAATAGCTAATCGACTATAAAGGACTTTCTTAAAATCAATTCTGCCTAGATCTGAGGCAGTACACAATAATTTACTCAATGTTTAAGTAAATTTCATTATAAATAATACATTTTTGGGGACTTTGATTAAATGACTTACAAACCAAATTCGGTGCCAAGTCCAGCCCCAAATCTAGTTTACAAATTTGAAACCACAAAGCCAAAAACAACAAAATAAGCCACAGCAACAGCAGAAACACCAACAGCAACAACAAGAAAATCAGTTTTCGCCTCTGCCAAGCCACAAAAGCCCCGCCCAGAGAAAAAAGTAGAAAAAACAAACGCCCACAATCACTAGGGACAGCTAGGGACAAACTGGGGGCAGAGCCTTTTGTCTAGTGTCCAGCTTGCAACATGGGGCATGATAGGGAATGGGATATGTTTGTCCAAATTAGAGTGTGTTGCACTTTTGAATCTCAACTTTGTCTGTGTGTTAAATTTACTTGCTTGAAAATTGAATTCAAAAGCGATTATCAGCACTTAACTGTCAGCGACACGAGGCCAACCTCAAGAGATGGCCAAGTTGCCAGCATCATCGCACAAGCAGGCCAAAAGCAGCGCCAATAACCAGCAAAGTCACTGCACAGGGCTGGGCTGCAGATACATATATATATATATATATGTATCTGTAAGTATGTATCTACAAGTATATGTACATATGTATCTACAACTCTAACACTTGGTTGGCTCAAATAAAATTTACACTTACAAGTGGCGCTAAAGTCAAGTGCAATGCTCCTACCCCTACTCCTACCCCATCTTCCCCCATTCTTCACACTGCTCCACTTCTTCTGGGCCGTCAGCTGGTCCGACATGGCCAAAGTGTTGCTAGCTGACCAAAGGCGAGAACAGGGCAAGGCTGCGAGAAGGGGAGGGGAGGAGTGGGGAGAGGAAGGGAGCGCTTGTAGCTGCGGCAAATGTGGTCAAGAGTTTTATAAAGTTCATCATCCATGGCCTGGTCCTAAGCATTTTTCAAGTGCAGCGCCAAAAAGATTTTCAATTTCAAATACGAGAGTATTATATAAGCAGTTAGAGAAACCAGCTGCCAGGCAGTCGCAGTGTTAAAGCCATTTACACTCCACCCATTTTCATTATGGCCTTTTACAGTTGGCCATCATCACTAAGTGATGGCTTTGGCAAAATAATTTGATTAAAAAATTATAGTTGAAAGAATTTTATTTAACTGTTTCGTTACATTATTATAAAATATATTTGTATTAATAATTAAATAAATTAGTAATAAAATAAGATACATTCATAATAATAAATAAATTAATTAGTAATAAAATAAAGATTTTTTTGACTATGCCCGACTTAGATTTTGCTTAAGCTCATTGAGAAATTGACTTTAATTTTATAATATTAATATTACCAAATCTACAGTACAATCTTTTATATCTGTAATAGTTATTATTACAGAAGCTAAAATCTCCCTAGTTCTTTCTACTCATTACATAACTTTTACTTTAAAGTATTTTCTATTAAGATTTCAAAACTACAATTTCAAACCTATATATCTTAAATTTCTCACAGCCCTTGAATCCATTAAAAGATCGGTTCTCTAAAATCTTTAATAGAGTATTTATAAGTTTTTATAGCTTATTGATGTTATATCTTACACTTCAACTCATCTCAGCTGCACATTCATAAAGTACATAATCATGTTCATGACGTGAGCTCAAGTGGGTTTGGGCCTGAATCTGGATGGGGGATATCGTTATGGGTATGGATTTGGAATGGACTGTTGGTTGGGCGTCTGTTATGAAAGCTTAAACCGTAACAAGTATTTAAAAAGCACTTCAGTTTGAGGACTCAAATGAAATATATTAAAAGCATATTGAAATTTATTGTTTATTTTTATTTTATTGTATTGTTGATTTTGATTAATTCAACAGCAACAATTTTGAATTGTTTAAGGACGTACAGGTTTACGTGGATTTCTAGGTGGTGGTCTAAGTGTCGTAGGTCTACGAGTGGTTGGCCTGATTGTGGTTCGACGTGTGGTTGTACGAGCGGTTGTACGAGTGGTGCCGCTCGTGGTTCGACGGGTGGTTCTTCGGGTGGTTCTACGGGTGGTTCTACGGGTAGTTCTACGTGTGGTTCTACGGGTGGTTCTACGAGTGTTTCTACGGGTGGTGCGACGTGTGGTTCTGCGGGTTGGGTTGCAACGGTTACAGCGATGTAGAGGTCTACGCTTCATTTTTGCCATTTCAGCAACGGAGTCACAGGTAAATTTCTTACTTGGATCTGCATATAAACAATTTATAATATTTACAAAAAAAAATAATTGATATAATATTAACTTACTTTGGCAATAAAGACGCTGAACTTCACATACGGAGATTTTCCGCCAGATCCAGCGGCTTTGAACTGCCTTGGGACAGACATCTGGACGATTTATATCAAATCTTTGAGGCACTGTTCGAGGATTTTGCACACACCTTTTATAGATATTATCACAATCCACATTCTGGGCACTGATGTGCACACAGCAGACGATTAAGCAGAGTGCTATAATACTTTGGATATGCATTTCAACTACAATCGATCGATTACTGATAGTCAATACAGTTCAAAAACCGGCTTATATATCCAAAAGAGAGCTATTGAATTCAGTCAATGAACAATATCAGTATTATATTAATACAAATTCTATATTTATTACCGAAAAATTACAATTGAACAATTGCATAAATTGTTCTTACAATATAAGACAAACCAACAGCTGGTATTTTAACAATAACCAAAATACAACTTTCTTAAATAAATTCTAGACAATAAATACCTGACATTTCAGCAAAGCTCAGCTAAAAGTCCTTTTAAGTCCCAAGAATTAGCAGGTATGTCGAGATATGATCTGACCTAAACAAATTATTTTATCTTGAAGAAAATCGTAAGATAATAGTTTAATTTTCATCTTCTTTTCAGTAACTTTGGTGAATTGTGGTGGCCCTCGGAAAATTGATTATTAATTTGTAAAACTGTATACTTAACAAAAACCGAAAACTGTTAAATAAATTTAGTTTTAAATTTTTACTTAACTTAAGTAGATTGCTTTTGGTTATTCCAAATTTTTGGAGTTGCTTATTAAAAAAAAATTGGAATCTACTTTCAACTTCTAGTATAATAAGAGAAATAATTCATGATATCGACAACCGGCTATTTTATTAAAAAAATTCATCATTTATTATACAAATAAAATGTTTCTTTAATTACTCTACAAAAGAAAGTACGTGAAGTTATTTGAGAGATTGTATTATCTATAATTATAAATAAAATATCCATTATAATTATAAAAGTTATAAATAATATAATTGATATTTACTTTCAATCTATCTATCTGGAAGTTTGGGCCTTAACAAGTGCCGTGTATAAAAAAAGCTTCAGCTTGAGGACACATCTAAAATGTATTTATCAAAAACATATTGAAATTTATTGTTTATTTATTATTCATTGTAAATTTGATTTTGATTAATTCAACGGAAAATGCAATTTAAGATATTTTCCTTCCTTTAGGGACTGTGTGGCTTGCGTGTCGTGGTTCTACGTGTCGTAGATCTACGAGTGGTTGACCTGCGTGTGGTTGGTCTGCGGGTGGTTCGACGTGTGGTTCTACGAGTGGTACGCCGTGTAGTCCTGCGACGTGTGGTGCAACGGGTACAGCGGGGTGAAGGTCTACGCCTCATTTTTGCCATTTCAGCAATGGAGTCACAGGTGAATTTCTTATCAGGATCTGCATATAAGCAATTTATAATATTAAAAAAAAAAAAAATTGATATAATATTAACTTACTTAGGCAATAAAGACGCTGCACTTCACATACGGAGATTTTCCGCCAGATCCAGCGGTCTTGAACTGCCTTGGGACAGACATCTGGACGATTTATATCAAATCTTTGAGGCACTGTTCGAGGATTTTGCACACACCTTTTATAGATATTATCACAATCCACATTCTGGGCACTGATGTGCACACAGCAGACGATTAAGCAGAGTGCTAAAATACTTTGGATATGCATTTCTGCTACAATCGATCGATTACTGATAGTCGATACAGTTTAAGAACGGGCTTATATATCCCAGAGAAAGCTATAGAATTAGGTCAATAAACAATATGTGTATTTTATCAATACCTATTCTATATTTTTACTGTCGAAAAATTACAATTGAATAATTGCATATATTGTGTATACAATATAGGACAAATCAACAGCTGGCATTAAAACAATAATCAAAAATCTACTTTCTTAACAAAATTCTAGACAACAAATACCTGACATTTCAGCAAAGCTCAGCTGAACATCCTCTTAAGTCTCAAGACTTAGCAGGTATGTCGATATTGAAATTGCTCCATAAAAATTCTTTTATCTTAAAAAAAATCGTAAAATAATAGTTGAATTATCTTCCTCTTTTTAGAAACTTTGGTGAATTGTGGTGCCCCTGGGAAAATTTATTTATATACCCGTAAATAAAATAATAAGTAAATAGGTATATTGTGTTCGTTAGAATGTATGTAACAGGAGGAAGGAGGCATCTCCGAACCCATAAAGTATATATATTATTGATCAGCATCAACAGCCGCCCCCTTACAGCAAAGCAAATCGCGAAAAACCGCCTGTTCGTCTGTATAAACAAAAGGATTTCAGAGACTAAAGGAGATAGAGTATCTAAATTTGGCACACCGATTTCTATATACCCCACGCAGGTCAACTTTGTTTCAAATTTAAGCCACGCCCCCCTCCGCCCCGGCAAATTGCAAACCACCACACCCACAGTACTTAAGGTAATAAGTTTTATATGGAAATTTAATTTAGTTACTAAACTAAGCTCACTAAACCGCAGCTAGATCGGACAAGTAAAACGGCAGTAATAGCTAACCAAAGTTCATTAATTCAATGCAATCACTTTAAAGTATGCAGTAGTTTTTGTTGAAACATTATATTTAACAGTAACCGAATGTATATTAATCAGAAGAAAAATGGTTAATAATACATTTTCGTTAAGTTTATTTTTAGGCCTTTAGTTTACTTGAGTAGATTTTGTATCAAAATTTTTGACGTTGCTCATTAATAAGTTTGGAAACTACTTTACTTCAATTTTAGTTCAATAAGAGAAATAAATAATGTTATAGACAACCAGCTACTTTATTAAAAAATGCATTTTTCATATAAATAAAATGTTTTTTGTTATAATATATTACACGTTTCTTTAATTCCTTCAAAAAAGCTTAAGTACGAGGGGATATTTAAGAGTTTGTATTATTTATACTAATAATATCAATTATAATTAATATATAGTTAATTAAATAACATTTACTTACTTTTAATTTGAAAGCTTAAACCTAAGCAAGTGCAATATATATAATAACAAACTTAATAGACCCCTGGAGCTTCACCTTGAGGAGACATCTAAAACGTATTTATCAAAAACATATTGAAATTTATTGTTTATTTATTATTCATTGTAAATTTGATTTTGATTAATTTAACGGAAAATGCAATTTAAGATATTTTCCTTCCTTTAGGGACTGTGTGGCTTACGTGTCGTGGTTCTACGTGTCGTAGATCTACGAGTGGTTGACCTGCGTGTGGTTGGTCTGCGGGTGGTTCGACGTGTGGTTCTACGAGTGGTACGCCGTGTAGTCCTGCGACGTGTGGTGCAACGGGTACAGCGGGGTGAAGCTCTACGCCTCATTTTTGCCATTTCAGCAATGGAGTCACAGGTGAATTTCTTACTTGGATCTGCATGTAAATATTTTAAATTATTTAGAAGAACAGATTTGAAATTTATATTTTCTTACTCTGGCAGTAAAGACGCTGAATTTCACATTGGGATATATTCCGCCAGATCCAGCGATCCCGAACTGCCCTGGGACAGGCATTTGGGCCATTTATATCATCTCGTTGGGGCACTGTTCTAGCACATTGCATACAGCGATTATATATCTGATCACAATTCACATTCTGGGCACTGATGTGCACACAGCAGACGATCAAGCAAAGGGCTAAAACGCTTTGGATATGCATTTCGACTATAATCAATCGATTACTGATAAGAAAGTCAGTTTAAGAACGGTCTTATATATCCCAGAAAAATCTATAGAATCAGTTCATTAAAAAACATGAGCAATCAGACAATACCTGTTCTATATGTATTCTCCAGAACAGCTTAATTCAATCCATTGTTATTACAATGTAAGTCAACTTAACAGCTGCCGGTAAACAATGCCCAAAAATCTTTTTCTTAACCAGAATTAAGACTATAAATACCCGACATTTCCACTAGATTCAACTATAGAACAGCTTGGGTCTCAAGTCTTATCAAATATGTCGAAGTTTGTGCTGCTATTGGGTAAGAATATCCCAGATATCCCATAAAGGATCATAATGCAACTTATTTTCATTCTATATAGTCATCAGTTCTTTATGCTTGTTGCAAGCTCACGCGAATCGGAGAACTTGTCAAAAATTAACTAACGTCTGTGAGAGAAATCAGCCAACAGTTGGAACTGAAGACATTATCACAAAACACGTGAATGCCGATTGTCGCCTAAGAGATTCCAGGTGGAGAAATATAACACGCTGTGAATTGGAACGGGCCTCCTGTGAATGTAAGTTGAAAATGTTACAGAGAAAAAGTAATTCATATTAAAATTATATAATATTATTAGTATCGCTAGTGAGATGTGGTGAAATGAGCTGTGCCAACATTGCCAAGGCCCTCGGGAGATAAATTATAAATTGCTGAGAATTTGTAATAAACAAAAACTAATAATATATGTATAAATCAGACAAAAGATACTTGATAAAATCTTAAATAAAACCATTACGAACTTATTAACTCAAACAAGAGCTTTCATTTTAGTTGCTTATGCTTGGAGCCTCACATTATTTGCTTAAGTTATTATTTATGGAAGTTTCCGGTATTTCTTTTTAGTTGTCACTTATCAATCAGCTCGCATTTCAAAAGAATCATGCACAAACTAAACTCACCCTAATTTACATACTAGGTTCTATACTCTACTAACTAATAAACACATAATAAAAGCTCCCACTCTCACTCTCTATGAAAACTCACAGCAAAGCTGCTTATCAGTCAAGTTCCTCTTTACAGGGCTCTCCCACTCTCACTCTCAGTGCAAACACACCTTAGTGTTGATTTGCATGCGATCTGCAGCTGCATTAGTAAAGTGCCGCTCTTTGCAATGCTCTCTTACGCTGCCGCTCTCTCAACTCACCACACGCACGCAGCTAAGCTTAATGCCCAGTTGCTCTGTATAAATCACCATAGCACAACAAAACAAACAAAACATTTAGCGTTCTCTCAAGTAAACAAAACTTAATTAGATACTGTGAGAGAGAGATAGTGAGAGAGGGAGTGAGCAAGAGAAAAGAGTGCAGAGCCAGGCGCGCAATTGAACGTATCTACATACACATACTGTCGTCTGTCTGTTTGCCAGCCGATCTATCTGCTTAAATACACATGGTGATAATAAAGATTGCGAGCCAAAAACAAAATTTTCTGCGACTGTCAACATCTACATATGTATTCATATTGCTGCTGTTGTTGTTGTTAATTTTTCACACACGACGGCAACGGCAACAGCAGCGGTTAAAGCAACGCTCCAGATAATAATCCAGTTGCACGTCGAGTCGCAGTCGCCCGGTTGACAGTTGTCGTGAGTCGCGTCGCGTCGCATCGAGTTGTTGGTGTTGTGTCGTGTTGAGTTGAAATTGAGTTGTGTTGAGTTAACTTGGATCCCAGTCACGTTTCCTCAGTATTTCTGCAGCCGCGTATTACAAATTGCGATATTGAGAGAGTGACGGAGTGACGCTGTGATTGATTAAGTGATTCAATGAGTGAGTGAGTGAGTGAGTGAACAGCTGTTGCCAAATGTCAAACATAACATTTATGCGTCTGGTTGGCAGCAGTTATGCATTGGCGGCATTGGCGAATGACGATGTCACCTTTCAGCCAAACAATATTAACAACAGCAATAACAACAACACACACAGCAGTGAAAGCAATGCCAATAATAATCACAGTAGCGGTAACTTTTTGCTAGTTTTTGAGGACAATTACAGCTATCGCTCCACATCGACCATTGTCCTAATGGTCGCCGCCTGGATTCTACTCATACTGGGCTTTGTATTCTGCTGCTGTGCCGAGTGCTTTGGCATCAGTGTCTGGCGGGGAAAGAAACGCGCCAGCATTTCACTGAGCGGAGCGGAGAGCGGCTCGGCCAGCACCACCACCGTCAATGGCGACGAGCTGAGCGACCTTCATGCAGCAGGTGAGTTTCTATGCACGAGAGCTTTTAGTTTGAAACTCAACAATGCAAGAGCAAAAGCAAAAGCCATGGCATACTTTTCGGCGCTGCTGAGAAATGGCGCTGTGACAACAACAAAGACAATGAAACTTTATCTCATTTGCTTCGCCTTGCACACACACACACAGAGTGCATCTTGCACACATATTTCAAAAAAGTGGCAACAATAAGCGAAAAATATAAGGAGCGCTAACAAACCTAAAATACTCTTTCTTAAATGCTATATATGAATTCGTTGGAATATACTCGAATATTGAAAATCTGCAGTTCCATTTATAAATCAAATATTGTTATGAAGACAGCAAATCTACAAGTTTTCAAAGAAGAATTGGTTTAATAGCTCGAATCATAAATCTAAATTTCCATTTGCTTTCTGGAAACCCCTAGCCCGAGTTTTGAATTCAAAATTAATATATTTTCGGTTACTTAATCAAAATATTCTTAGAGTAACCAAAAGAATCTATTCTGCTGCATTCATAGAGCATAAAAGTATTTTTTGGAAAGTTTTAAGTTAAGAGTCATCAGTTTGCATTGAGCGAGTCGGAACTTTAAATTCCATTGGGATGCACTTGGAATATATACGAAACATGCGAGTGCTAAACAAAGTGAAATTTCTCTGGGGTGTTGGTGTAAGGGTATACGATAGGGTAGAAACGCATTTGTATGGGCTGTCAATGCATTCAACTGCCACTGCTGAACTACTTTCAAACGGGACTTTGTTTCTGTGCAACACAGGAGACTTATGCAAATGTGTTCTGCAGTCACTGCAGTTTGTTGTTGAGTCACAAGAGAGTAGAAGAGGGGAGGAGGGAGTGGGAAATTGCCTCATCGATATCATAAAATATTTAGCTATTTTTCGTATCTCGTTTCGGTTTTGTTATTGGCAAATTTGGCATGCGTTTTGACTGAAATTGGCTTTTGGCCAAGTCAACGAGCGTTAGATGCACACGTACAGCTACAGACATCAATTGCCCATATTTTTGGCATCATTTTGAGTTTATGAGCTTCTGCCTAAGCCACATTCACAACACAACACACAACACACACCACACACAATCAAATGCCCCATGCAGTTATCGGTTGCAACTTGTGCAACGTGCAACGTGCAATGCCCCTTAAATTCTCAAAGATATTGGGTTTCATTAGGCCAATATTCTCGTATTTGGCCAGCATCAGCAGTCAATGGGTCATTAGACGTTCATATCGATAACGCAAAATTTGTTTCCAAATTTATTTGGCCCAATGGCAATGACCAACGGCTGCTGGGATTTTTGGAATTGTGGCTTTAAGTGGTTCGTTCAGTTGTTGCATTCACACTTTGCTATGTTGCAGTTGCAATACTTTTGGTATGCAACTTTGCCTATTGTTTAAATAAATCGATAGAAATTTCCATTGAATTATGCTGACAACAAGTTATGAGGCTTTCAAGCCAACAGTTTTCTTGAGGATACCAAAGGATACTCAGAAATCACATATAGTATTTAAATAAAAATACATTTTATTAAATCATTGTCAAATGATATGAAAAGTAACTTTTATGAGTTTTTGAATAATACAAATTTATTTTTATATCGATAACAGCAAGCAGAAATCGTTACTTTGATTTAAAATCAGCCAACAATGTTATCGAAACGACAACGAAAAATCATGAAATGCATTTTGATGTTGCCATTCCTTTGGCAATATAAACCGTAAACCGTAAGCACTCAGCTGAAAGCTCGTAAGTAATCGATTTGTTGTCCTCCCATCACCATCTCCATCCCCATCCCCATCTCCATCTACATTCCATTCAATACATCCACTTGAGCGCATTGGCCCATTTCGATAACTACATAAGACCCGCCTTAGTGTGTCATGCGATAAATTCTTGCACTTTCCGACTTTAGCAAACCCAACCCGTACATAAACGTGGCCAAAGTTAATAGCCTATAAAGAAAAGCAGAGCTCGAGACCGAGAGAGAAGGAATGCTGGAGAGCGAGATGAGACTACAAACTTTAAGTTGCAGCCATAAAAAATTGCGAAAGTCACAAATGTTTTATGAAACTTTCTCATTTTATTTAGCCTTTTATATTATATGCGAGTATCAGCGCTCTGTGCATCGACTTCGACACAACTCGCTGTTGCACAAGTTTTTAATAAAAACTTGTGTGCAGCAATTGCAGCAATACCTATTCCCTCTGCTCCCTCTGCTCCCACAACCCCTTTTACCCCTCGGGTGTCAGCTTCTCTGCTCTGCTCAGAAATTCATAACCGCATTTCTCGCAGCTCCTGGCAAACGGAGCAGCAGGCACAGTTGTACATACCAATTACTTACATATCGACAATATGGCTGAGACAATAACTGAGTGCACCCTCCTACTCTCCATGCCATTTCTTTTCCTTTCTCCTTTCTCCCTTCTCCCTCTTCCTCTTATTGGGCACAGCTGATGCAGCATTGGCATATAATAAGTTTTTTGTCTCTCCATCGAACACAATGGCAGAAATTCGCACATAGAAAATTGTGTGATGCTTGCCAAGTTCTTGTGTCTCTTCAGTTTCTCAATTTAATCTATAATTCAGTTGATATTACCCTGTGTTCAGACAACACATTAGTTGGGTTTATTGTACTTCAATTAATACCAAAAAAATATGCAATTTTTTAAGAAAATGTCTTTGATCTTATATAACCATCTTTCTGGCAGTATTTTTTTTGTTTGTTACATGCAAAGTGTCGTAGATCCAATTATTTAAAATTTGAAAGTTAAAGTTATAGAAAATGTATCTACAATTTTTTTGAGAAAGTTTAAACAAAATCAAATTATTATATTATATAATTATCATGAGAACGATCGGTTGAAAAATGAACTATTGTATAAAATTAAAATCTTATTTAAAATTCTCTTTAAAAAAATTTAGCAATTCACTATTACAAAAATATTTTAGCTACGAGTACATGAAGACATCTATTCTTTTAGGTAAAGCGTTCAAATTACTTATTCTAAACAAAAGTATACAAGCCTCTTCCGGTTTATTTTGACAACATTTTTCAGATACAAATTGCTTTTCGTTAGTGGATTTAAGTATATAAAGTGAAAAATTATAAATTTCAAATACTTAGCCTAAATTCAACGTCCAAAAATAAATTTTAATTAATTTTTTTAATACAAGTGGAAACCAAAACGCGCCTGAATATTAAATGCAGTACATTTGACATATAAATAGAAGAAATAATTGCCAAAGTGCATTAATTTTGTTTTAAGATATTTTAAAATATTAAAGATCAAATTTTTTTTTTTAAATTATTATTTATTTTTTAACTAGACTATAATTTTTTTATAAGGTATATTTTGGTGCAATGCTCCATAAAGAAGGTCATTGTTGTAAATAAGTACCCAAACAACAAACCTGTATAGGGTATCTCTAAGTTGGTTTGATTGTTCCAATTTGATTTACAGACACTTTGAAATTTGTTTTTCTTTTTATTTATAACGGGAAAATATTCACAGCTTTATTTGCTGTTTATGCGCTTCATTGAGTTTGCCTCCTCCCTCCTTTTTTTTATTCGTGTACATCATTTTTTACGGGACACTCATCAAACGGAGGATTGGAGATTGGAGGCTGCTTAGTTAGTCCTTCATGGCACTTTGATTGCTCATTTGGCATTTATTTGATGATGCCAAGAGTCGGCCTGCGACTTGGCCATCTTCGTCTCCATTTCCACTTCCATCTCGTCTCCGTCAGTCTTAAATTATTCATTCTGCGTGTCTTCTGCGTGAAGCAGCCTGCAGCATCTACAGATGCCGAGCTGTGGACCTAAGGAGCTGCCCACGTACAGCAAAGCGTTGAGAGAGCATTGCGAATTTTTAAAATATTCATGTCCTGCCGCTGGCATCGTTGGCCAAAACATCATCGGACCAAGGACTTAACTAAATGTGCGTAATTTTTACCGACAGCGCATTGAAAATATCGCTCACAGCTATCAGACAGCCGCTCTGAACGTGAGCTTGCAACTTGCCCCATCTTAATATTGGATTTGCCGCCTCTTTACCTTCAAGTTGTGTATCCAAATCTATAAAGTAGCTTTCTGGGTGAAACAATTGAAGCGAAAAAGAAAATACATAAATTAAATTAAATTTTTTGCAGGTTATGAAATGGTCTTCTTTGTGATTTTTAGACAATTAATATAGTAGAATAAGTTAGAATACTGCTAATATAGAATTTTTATAAGCCTAAATAAATTATTAAAAAGGCTCTATAATTCTTAAGCTATTCTCAGGTGTGAATACAATAAATAAACTTTTTGTTCACACTTATATATTCCAATTATAATCCTTTGATCAAATTTGATTTAAGCAACAGATAATTAAGTTTCAAGCAAAGGAGTATTTGATTAAAATGCAAGTTTCAAATATAAATTTGTAAATCCAACACTTAGCTTACAGCTTCAATCTATTTTGCAATTTCTGATACTCAAACAACATTGATTTCAATGTTGAAACATTTGATTAGGTTTATTTGCTTGATTTCGGTTCAATCTCATCCCTCTCTCCCTTCTCCATTTCGATCTGTTTTGAGTTCTCTCTGAGCTTCTGCTCAGACATTTCGTCTAATTTGTATTTATTGTGCAACATTTTTTGTCAAATTGTGCATAAAATTTACATTTTTTATTAACGCTGTCCACTCTCTCAATGAAGCCAGAAGACGAAGAAGTAGAGGAGAAGTAAATAAAGAGGAAGAAGAGATAAAGAGGAGTTCGACTGACATTTTACACGTTCGTCTGCTGATTGTGGGTAATTTTTTTATTGATTGCTCGTCGCAGATACGAGTACACTCATAGTTATTCATTTGTTATTCGTAGTTATTGAGGTCAATTGGTTTTCATTCCCCGTAGAAAATGGTTTAAGTCCGGTCAACTTTGGAACATTTCGGTAGCTGCATTTGAAGTTGACATTATGCAATTTGATTAAGTTATATTTAATTGCTTTTGCTGCACGCTGATAAATAAATGCAAATTGTTTTGGTTTCGTTTTGTAGTGTCATTTATAATAATTAATTATATTAAATGCGTGTATTGATGGCTTTTTGTTATTATATTGCCCGAGTGAATTGTGTCATTTAAAATGCAACGTGAATAAATTCCATTTGCAATATCGAATTTTAAATAGTTTCTGCAATTCTTTTACGTAATATTTTAATTAGTTACACTGAGTGCAAAATATTAATTAACATTTCATATTACGCACAAACCAAATTTTGGCATAATATTATTACCGCATTGGTTCTTTAACAATACTATCAGTAGATAAAATAAATATTGTTGCTATATACTGTCAGGCTGGGTAATCTAAGATTAACACTTAACTTGCAGGCATCGACTTAGAATTATTTTAAAAAGCCGTTGATACTAAAGTTAATTCCTCAAAATAAGTATCATCATCTATTTAAAAAAAATTTTGTATCTCCTCACATAAAATTTGAGCATAATATCTACAACAATTTTGGAGATACAATTCTGAAAGAGGCTCAAAGCGTTAATAACAAAATTACTATTAATTGGGAAAATAGAGGCTCTATAAGTAATATAATTTTAGAGTTAAAAAACTGTAGCTTCTGCATATAATTAAATATGAGATCTAAGCATACATTTGCCAATTCTACGAGAAATATCTTTATACCTTTTTGAGTAGCAACTTCAAAACAACTGGAAGTGTAGTTTAACTATTTTAAAGAATTATAATTTTTATTATAATACATTTTTCCAACTACTAAACGGAAAAACAGTACCTGAACGAAATTTCAGCATAATATCTGCAATAATTTTCAAACTATACATCCCATAACATTTTTATAGTTTGAGAGTTTATAATGCGTACCAGCTGATAAGTTTCAGATGCGCAAGTGCACTCAATCTATTGCTTTATTTTCCTCTACTCACTCAAACTTGCTTATTAAATTGCCGCCTTTCATTCGCCCACTATGCGCCCACAAATGCCACGCCCCCATTGTCTGGCTTTCAACGTAAATTACCATAATTCGCGCTTTCAAAAGGCGCACACTTAACCTTTAATTAAGATACTCGAGAACTTTTCAATATTCTGGTTCACTGTGGAGTCGTGGCGCCGCATTGGCGCTCATTTTGCTTACTCACATACACACACACACACACACGCACGCACACTCACACGTCAAGTCATTGCATTTTGCCATAACGAAATTAACGCCACGCCAGCGGCGCTGCAAAGTATGCAACATAAATTTTTGCGCCGCGCCAATAAAAATAATTGAAGCAAAATGCGCCACACACACACACGCACAGCAGACGTGGAGTGGGGTGTGGTGAGTTGGGGGCATGGGGGGCGGGGTGTGAGGTAGGTTGTGAATGGAGTTGGGTGTTGTGGTTGTTCAACTCCAATGAGACTCCAATAAGACTCCAGTGGCAATTTTACTTTTATTGCGCGTCGCTTGACGTTGACTGTTCACTGTCTGACGCTTTGTTGTGGGCGTCAAGTTGTTGTTGTTGTTGTCTGTTATTTTTTGTGGTGTTGTTGTTGCTGTGCGTTGTTGTCATGCCCAGCCATTCATCGTCCACGCTCGCTTGCTGCTCTTGTTTTCATTTCCGCTGCGCTTATCACATTATTGCAAGCTCATTGCCGGCTTCTCTTTTGATTCCTTTTGGGGCCTCGTGCTATCAGTCAACTTGACTTACCTTTTCCTTTATGACGTCACCACAGTGCGTCTGTATTGCATTTGAGATGTATTCTCTCGGTTGTCATATCATTCACAGATGCTGACAACTTATCCAAGGGTTTCATTTCGATCAAAGTCAGGAAAACTTTCGTAAGACAATTCGTATTACAAGAAAACATTTATTATTAAATTTGGAGTAAGTACTTCAAAAATTAAATTAAAATTTTAGATACAAAAATAAATACTTTAAATGGCAATAAATTATTAAAAAACAGTTTTATGTTTCTCTTGTGTTTTTTCTCTTCCTTCACAGCTGTTCACTCTTCACCTGAAAGATAAAAATAGAGAAAAGATTTTATAATGAAAAAAATTTACATATAAATATAAATTATTATAATATTATTGAATACAGCTCGTTAAATATCCCTTCAACTAACTCTCAAATGTAAATATTTTTATAAATAGACTTATATCAATTAAGCCTTGTAATTCCTTGGCTCAAAGCCCAAATCATGCAGCCAAGTAAATAAATTTCATAATCGATTTTTCAGCTCAATGATTGTTCAACTTATTGAAAGTCAATTTGAAGGAGGAAAAAGTGTCGCAAGTCTTTTTGGAGGAGTTTATAAGAGTCCTTTTCAGGCTTTTCAGGCAGCTTAGCGAACACGAAACACATTTTGCATAGAACATTAATAAATAATTTGGGTTTTTGGTGTGAATGATTTTCATATAAATCCCCGGCCAGCAGTCGTTACAGTTCCTGCCTCTCACTCCTTATCACTCTCTCTCTCTCTCTCTTTCTCTCTCTCTCTCTCTCTCTCTGTCTCTCTCTCTTTCTTTTTGCTTATGTCCCCAGCTCTGTCTTGTGTCCTGTGTGTAACGTTTGTCTACTTTGCCGCTCATGTAATATTCATGATTATTTGAAATTTGCGCTTCGTTATCCTTTATCCTTTTTATGTGCAACACACACACACATGCACACAAGCGACAAGACACACGACAATCATATGTTAACGCGTCTGTTCGTCTTCTGTGTTTGCACAGATATACAAGAATACACACAGGACACACACACACACACACACACACACACAGACACAGATACAGATACAGAGACAGCATACAGGCCACAGGATAGGGGTGTGTGAGTCTGTGTGGTGTCCTTGCATATCATCAGCCTTTAGTCGCCAGCTAACGTAATCGGTTTTCGTTGGCAATGCGAAATTCGCCTGGGGAATTCCAGCAGCGCCATTGATAGCTCAACGCAGCTTCAGCTTCAGAGTCCATCAATACGCCAACCCCTCTGCCCACTCCCTCTCCTGCTCTTACTCTTCCTGCTCCTCTTCCTACTCCCTCAACAAACTGTTGCTTTTCCCCTACCACAATATACCCCTCAATTGCTTTCTCCTGGTTGCGTTTTTTATTTGTCACACGTTTGACGACGCCATGTTGTCACACACATATACACACACACACACAGAGGGAGCTTGTCTCTGTCTGTGTGTGTGGTGCAACTTCCGTTTCAGCGCCTTATCAGTTGTCGCGGCGCATTTGTTGCCGTTGCCGTTGCTCGTTCCCTTGACGCGCTTTTTGTGCAAGTTTATGCAACGGCAAACGAGCAACGTTCAACGTTGCAACATGCCACTTCTAACGGTGGCAAAGTCAACGCCTTTTGTTAGGACTTAGGGCGTCTGTTCAGTGGAAGGAGGCGTGGCCTTCTCTGCCTCTGCCTGCTGGCATTCCGATAAAATTGTGTGTATGCGGCAACAACAACAACAACTACAACAAGTCAAACAAGTGCAGTGCGGACAAGTTTTGTTGACAAACTGAAAAACAATTATGATTGATTGTTCAACACTGGCTAAAGATTGCCGCCACGTCAGGCGAGCAGGTGGCAAGGTGGCAAGGTGGCTGGTGGTTGGTGGCAAGGTGAGCTGCCAGCAAAACTTGTCTGAAACTCGATTGCACGTTGTCTGCATAGATCGAAAATTAAGATACGCTTGCCACAAGTCGCAAGTGTTAGTTTAAGGGGGTTAGAGGGAAAAGAAAGAAGTGGAAATTTTAGCTGACTAAGAAAACTTAAAATTTAGATAGCTACTGTCGAGAATTGTACAACACTGACTAACAGAAAACAAATATTTATGAAATTTCTCAAGAACAGTTTGAAATATTTGATAATTTTAAACAAGAATGCAAATCTACAGAAATTTAAAGAGTGATTTAACCATTTATTTTAAGAAAATGTAGCTTAATAAAATTTAATGTTAATTTTTTTATCCAAGTCAGGTTTTAATTGGAGCCTGGGTTCAAGTTTAGATAGAAAAAATATATAACTTAGTTTTCATAGTTGTTTTTAAATTTTCCTTGATTTTTTAAGACCTTTAAAATTATTGACTTAATAGATTTCTAAATGTTAAAGGACCATTTTTTCAATATTCTTATGGATACCAGGCCAGGCAATTTCTTGGCTCTATTTTTATTATTCTGGGTTTTAAAAAATTGCAATGTAACTAAAGATACTTAATCTGTGTTTTTCACTAGCTCATAAACAAGTTAAAATAAAATAATAGAGAGTAAAATATATAGAATACAACATGGCTTGTCTCTTATTATTTTATTTTCTGAGCGAAATCACTATTTTCTTCAGATGCTTTAACTTCATTGAATCTTAATCATGTTAAATCTAAGTATTGGTTTCCAAACGGAACTACGAACAGCTGGCATGTTGAATCCATCAAACAAATACTGAATTAAATTCAATGCGGAGTTCTTTTCCAAGGCGACACGCAACTCCTTTGAGGCCCGAGAGCTATTATAATTGTTACAATCTTATCAAGCGCAACACGCCGCATCTCACGGCATATCCTTTTGCCGAGCACATGTTCAATCGGTTCAAAAAAGAAAAAAAAAAATAAAGTATAAAAAGAAAATACAAATAGAAAAGGGATACAAGAAAATGCCGTCAGTTGTTGCCGCTGCCGGAGATAGCTGTTTAAGCCAATTTGTAAACCATCAAATCGCGTTAAATGCGCTTTTCCGGTCGATGCCGATGCCGATGTGGATGTGAATGTGGATGTAGATGGGTAAAAGGCCCCTCGGTATCTGCTTGATAAATCTCTCATTGTTATTGTTTTCTTTGCTAAACGGAAACGGTTAGGCACCCCTCGCAAAAGGCACTCACCGCACAGCACAACACGGCGAGGCACGGAACTGCGAGTCGACTCTGTTATGTTATTTTGTGGTGTCTGCCTTTGCGCCTCAGACTCCAGAACAGGTACACACACACACACTGAATGATACACAAGGATCAATCTATCTAGAGAATGAGAGAGAAGAAGTTATACAATCCGTTTGCGCTTCTTTTTCATCTCTTTCTCGGTTTATTCATATTGATTTGTTTGCCTTTTGGCTACACTTTGTGTCTGTGTGAGAACAGGAAATTGAAAAGGGGGACACAAGGAGGGCACTTTCAATAGATATACTTACATACATATATGAGAAGTTATGCAAAAGGAAAACTCTATTCAATTATCGATCCCATAGAGCAGATTGTCACCAACTTTAAACAACACTCATTCTTTTATTCTGACCTCATTGCACTTCCGTTTCGACGCATTCAACCAGAACCGAGACCAGAACACCGAATGACCATGACAAAACCGTAGCATACAAAGGTGAAAAACCCCTGTTCTCTTCTCCCTCCTCCCCGTCAACCTTCCCGTTGATACGCTCATTAAATGCCTGAAAAATGAGCGAGTAATTTACGAGCTGTTTGTCAACAATGTCCACAACAGAGCCCAGAAATCTACTTTGTATTTTTATTATTATTATTATAAAGGAACCCAAACTCAAATGTAAGTAGAACTAGAAACTATGAATTCAGAATTGGAAATTGAGAATGAGGAACTGAAACTGATGCGTAATGAGGCGTTTGATCATTTCCGTTTCAAATCGAATAAAATTTACATGTGCAGCAGGATTTTAACAT
The DNA here is from genome assembly GCF_004354385.1 of Drosophila innubila. Lineage (NCBI taxonomy): Eukaryota > Metazoa > Arthropoda > Insecta > Diptera > Drosophilidae > Drosophila > Drosophila innubila. The sequence continues at coordinate 20,806,729 of NW_022995376.1, forward strand.
ACAAATCGTATTACTGTCATTATAATGGACAGCAGACTATATATTTTACTTTATAAGACAAAGGCATTTTTTTTTTTTTTTTTGTTTTGGTTTTTCTTTAGGCAGTGACGTTTTCGAGGAGGAAGTGAATTATTATCAACTTGTAAATAGAGTTAATATGTTATCTATTTCCTTTATTTTGTTATTATACCTTTTTTTTCTCTTTATTCCGGAGGTTTCTTTCTAGGGGGATTCTCCTAGCGAGGAGGATTAAAATAAAGTTTACAAGAGACGAGTTGAATTCTTTCCTGTTCCTTCTGTTTTCACACCATTCTAATGAGGTTTACTTTATGAAAAGACCCCATTAGGAGGGTAGTTTAGGAAAGGGTTAACATGCCAATATAAATAATTTGTAATCGTCAGTCTGTTTCTTTTTTCCCATACATTCTCTTATCTCTTTCATAATTTGTCTATAGCTGATGTGAGCTCCATTTGTTTTTTTGACAGTTGAAGAGATATATAATATATTGTTAATATTTAATATACCTATTTTCTATTCTCACTTATGTATTTTGCTTTTGAAGTTAACTTCACGGGAGAACTACATTATGTTAGAAAAATTAAATTTATTTATAATAACTTGTTTATTGTAGCTAACTGTTAAAATGTACCGTGTCTATATTCTTTGTTTATTTCTATATACTATACGTTTTTCTTCTCCATACTCAGTTGATTAAATTCTTAATTGCATCCGCCTACTCATTATTTTGAGTTAAGTCCAAACATACATTCAAAAGTCCAAATATCTGACTAATTCGTACTTAAAAATAACTTGTTTGTAAAGTCAACGAATATATATATTGTGCCTAAAGAAACGACTATGAAATACCCTCTTAGAGATTATACAGAAGAGTCTTACTAACTGGGACTGATATTAGCACTGTATTATATCTTCAGCCAAATAGCAAACTTAAGTTAAGTCAACTCAGAATAATCATTGGGAAAGTCTTAAATGAACTTGATGATAAGGTTGTAAGCCTCACCAGACACTACGTGCTATTAATAGATTCTCTAGCTGTAGAGCTTGTGTTTACATGTTTAAAGTGCAAACAGAGATGACGTTGTATGAATCGCTGTAAACATTGACTTCAGATCTGTCCGAAGGGTTAATAACTCAGCGCTCATCAGCATGACTCGCCCGGTGTTTCCAAAGTACGAGTACAAAGAGAATTCCGTAGATAGGCAAATTAAACTTTGGAGCGCATAGTTAACTGATGGATTTACAACCGCACATTTTTCAGTGATATTAAATCATTTGTGACTGTAGTATCATCTTTATGTATGTAGTATAGTCAGACCTGTTGGCGCTTAACTCACTTCATCACTCCAATCATATGATTTGTGAGCTGTGAATCCCACGACCAAGTTGGGTAAAGTCTTATGTGTATTTCACGCATGCGCAACCTGTTACCAACCTGCCTAAAATTGCGGCTAATACGTTTGTACCCCTTTTTTGTTGCTGGCATGACTTGCACAACTTTTTCGAGTGATTATTGTTTTTATTATTATTATTACTATCATTTCTACAACAGAACACTGCAGAGTGCACTGAGTTAAACAATGTTCTTATTGGAAAGATTGAAAGATATTTTAGTGTGTACACAAACCCGAACTCCTTTAGGTGAAAAAATGTGCTGAAATTCTGGCAAAATGATCTTAGTGTGGACACTTACCTTTTAACTGCATGTGGTGTGATGAAGTGAGGTGAAAAATCATGATCTTACGCTGCGGACACCAACCCTAAAGTCCTGTTTTCTGTGAATATATAAAAAGAGGTGAAACTATGTTAACCTTGACTAAGTAGGGACACACACCTTAAATATTGATAAACTGGAAAATCTTAATTTTAATTTATGCAATAACTTTGAAATTAATTAACATTTTTATGAAAATTTAAAACTCAAAAAAAAAATATATGATTTAATTAGATAATGTGCTGAACATCTTCAGCCAGCGAAATTAATGAGCAATTAAAGCAATTAAAGCATGAATATCTAATCAACACAAGCCCATAATTTATGATACCTAAAAATGTATAAAACATTTTATTGCTAAACTAATTTTCAGAAATATCAATATCCAGTTGTAACCAAATTCGTCTGGCATTTTCAGAAATTTATTAGTTTGGTTTAAATATTTAATTCTCACATACTCGTATTTCATTTCATGTTTGTACAATTGCAAAAGTCAAATAATAGTCAACAAACTGCAATCAATGACAGAGCCTAGAGGTAATAAATAACACATATACTCATATAACGAGTGCTACTTAACACATATTTATAATTCTCTGCTCCATTTGATATACGCGTTGATGACAATCGGGTATTCAAGTTGTCAAGATAATAAACGACACTCCAGATAAACATCCGGCGCCATAGAATGCAGTCCCACACATAAATCATGTGAATTTTGCACAGAATCAGTTTCAGTTCAGCCTTATCAGAGTACTCAAGACTTGGCTAAGAGCCTACCTATCATAAGCAGTAAACAAGAATATAATAGATGCACTAAGCAGATAAACCAATGAAAATATATATTTGAAAAATGTATTGGGAAATTATTTTTCACACTAATTTTATACCAGCCGTTTTAAAACAATCTGAACTCCGATAGATTTATTAATGCTCAATATATATAATACATGGTACAACAACTAACGTTTTTACCTTTTGTGTGACCGATCTAAATTACTCGTAATTTAACATCATTTACTAAAATATATGGGCTGATTATTTAATTTGCTTTTTATTTCCGTTTAACGCATTTGTAATATAACCCATTAAATGTAATTTATTAATTAGCTTTGAATATGCACTTCATATAAGTACGAATTCGAGTACTATTCTGTTGTTAAATGCTAACTAATTTACATGCACTCTTAATACAATAGATTCATATACAATATGTGCCATTTAAATAGGGCTTAGGGCTGAATTGATTGGAGCTTAAATGAATATTTAATGTGTAATAAATAGACTAAATATAAATGATAAATACTTTATTATTTGCCAATTTTTTTACCAAAAGCTTCATTTATAATATAATCATAATTATTCATTTTAATATAAAGTATTGGATATAAATCTTTTAAAACCTCTCTTCTCAAGTAATTAAAAAAGGGAATGAGTCGTAAAATTAAACAAATCTTTAACGAGTCTTTTTACATTTGGTCAATTGGATAATAGAAAGCTCAAATTAATTTTAGAGTATCTCAAATAAGTTTTTCATTGCCAGTATCTGATTTATTTAGTTACTAATGAAAGTTGACTAATATTTGGGAAAATTTAAAATTCCCATAAAAAGAGAAGCTTGTCCAGGGTGTGGGATGTATAGTAATTGATTACACATGTATTTATACCACGTGTAAACGCTTTTCATTTTTTTAAGTACTGCAATCAATCGAATCGAGTCGAGCGACGAGCTGATAACTTAAATCATGTGTTACTAAGCTGTGTAGAATGTTAATTGGATTCGATGCCTGAACACACCCTAATGCAAGGAGAGTGCGCAACAGGAAGATACCCTGTAAACAAATATAAGGCATACTTGATCTTAAACATAAATACAAGTCTAAAGGTCTTCAGAGTCTATAAGCAACTTTGCCCTTAGCGTACATTCAAAATACCCATGCAGTCCAATACAAAGGGTATAATAAATACGAATATGCGAATTTATAGGCAAATAAATAAGTTGAGTCTATTGCGGCTTTATGCAATGATTACAATTACAGCAAAATATTAAAATAACTTGTAAAGAATTGCGCAAACAATGCAAATACATAGAACGAGTATGTTGAATGTGCAATGAGTGTAATTACGAGTGCTGAGCATGAATGCTGCGATTGTGATTACGTTTGTGATTGTACACTTTGATTATCATTATCAACATGGCCACGCCTATTTGAGCCTTATGCAATTGCATTAAAGCGATGCCACAATTGCCATGCAACAATTGAACGCAACTATTCAACCGTTCCACACGTTGCTTGCCACAAGCCGCATATCACGCATTATCTATGTTGCAGCCACAAATTGCACAAATCGAAACGCTCAGAATTTCGGCAATAAATTCATACAAAATAATTAAATGCAAATTTTATAGACAAAAGTAGACAACAATTTCGGGATTTGTGACTAAAAGATTCGCAGTAATATTTTTAAAGTGTTTATCTCAATAAACATAAATTAAATTATGAAATAGATGCACTTTAAAGTCAATAGTCGATAGACACTTTAGTTATTTTCTTACAGGGTATTAGTAGGACAAACTCTTATGCTTCATCGACTATACAATAAGTTTGAAAATTTAATTCAATTAATTGTTAACAATGTGCAGAGTTCGCAAATGTTTCCAGGCATCATAAGAACTGCATTTAAATAATTAAATGTTTTGTTTTTTAAACAAAAACGGAATTAAAACACTTGACTAATTTCAAGAATCATTTTTTGTGTATGTAGATTTCAAATGCAATTTCAAGTCAAGTAAAATTTCAAATATGCGCTTAAATAAGTAAAAAGGGAAGTAAACAACAACAACAACAACAACGCCTCTTCAGCTCGTTGCTATCGGCACAATTGTCTGTTACTTTTTTTGTGCTCCTTTATTTTTGCAATACCCTAGAAGAGAATACTTTACATTTGATATTAGCTATGCAACGGTTTGAAAGACATCTAGAGATTTATTTTTTTAAACAGTCGAAAATTATAGACAATATTTTGATAAACGAATCACTTTCTGGTTTTTATAAAGATTTAACGTTCATTTTGTTGTATAAATAATACTTGTTTTTTAAACAATATATTATTATTATTTTTATTATTATTATTGTTATTATGTTACTTTGGTGAAACAATAACTAGAAATCTATATTGTTATAAAATGTAAATTTTGATTCAACATATATAACCCTTTATTTAAAAAAAAAAAATAAATAAATAAAACTATTATATAATCTATAAAATTTAGTTTTTCTTTTCAAAAAAAGTTACTTAAACTTTACAAGTTAAGATCGCACATTTTTGAGCTTTACTTCAAATAGTTCATTTATTTATTTATTTATTGAATGTGGCTATCTAGTGTTACAAGTAAAAAAAAAACTTATAATTTATGGCACTAGCCACTATTAATCTTTAAGGTAAAAAAAAGGAAACATAAATAAAAGTGTTCAAATTTGTTGAAAATTGCCCTACAATATCTTAAAATGTTTATGATAAAAAAAACATATAATTTATGACAAACTTTTAGAAACAGCAGATCACATTTTATACAAAATAAACTTTCTTTATTTATTAAAGGGTATTCTCCAAGTGAAACTACCCACATAACTTTTGATTCTTGTTATTGTTTCTAACTTATTTCCGATAGTGAAAACATTGACGTTGCCTCCGATTCGCATTCGATGGGTGCCTCCGGTCGTCAGTTGATTTAATTTTTTTTTTGCGGCGTCTTCACGTCAAATAGAGCTACAAATACATAAACAAAGACACAGACACAGATGCAGAGATACACGGATACAGTCAGAGACAAGAGTAGCTCAGTCAGTAGTCAACAGAGTAGTCAGTAGTCAGCTGGGCTCGAGGTGCTTGTTTGCGCTGTATCTCAGTCCCTGTGCCTGTCCAGATACAGATACAGATACAAGTACAGACACAGACATTAATACAGATACAGATAGACTTGTACTTAGAGCACAGCAGCAGCTGCGTCGCTGGCAGCGCTGTTGACGTTGTCGCAGCAAGTGAACGTTAACATTAACATTAACTTATCGCAGTTAACTTGGCTGTAATTGTGGTTTGCTGCGGAACAGTTTTTAATTGTTGTAAACAAGCGCGCGCGTTCGGTTTGACAAATTGCAAGAAAATAATAATAAATTAGTTAATAATAATTATTATTAAAAATATAAATATAAATATAAAAAGAATGTAAATACCGATATTACAAAATTCGCCGCGAGTTGTTGCCAAGTCAAAATATTTAATATTTGAATGTTGTTGATTAAGTTCGTCGTTAAATTCGATTGAAATCATTTATGTAAATTAATTGTTGTTGCCGGCAAAACAAACGAAATGGCGCCAAAAATCTATTGACAAGTCTACAGAAATTGTTTATTTTTATTTATTAAGTGTTCGAAATGTAAGCGAAGCTGAATGGAATTCAACACAATTCTACAATAATAATTATTATGAATAGGAAAAAGCATCTATATAAATAAACAGAAAGTGCAATCTCTTCCTGCTTTTCCATTTTGCGTGACTTGCCGTGTCTTTGCTCTGTTTTCCTATTCACTTTGTTTTGCTTTCAATCTTCTTTAGAAAAGGCTATAAAAATGTTGTTATTGTGCTATAATAATGCTGGGAATATGCTCGTCAATTAAATGTAGAGCGACTGATTGAAATGAGAGTTCAATTTAATTGAATTGCCTGTAAAGACGTAACATTACTGATTGTTCAAAGCAGTGTATCTTACGACAGTATTTGATAATGGTTTCTATTCATGGCAAATTGAAAGATAAACATTCTTTTCAGTGTGATAAGCAAATAGATCAACGTGCAGTTATTGTTGGCTTATTATTAGAAATATTACACAGGTAAAAATACTTTATCTAAATGAAATTAAGTTGAAAAAAAGAAACAAGGGTATTTTTCATTCAGTTTAAAAACTAGTACATTCTGCGCGTATTTTAAGATCATCTCATACACTAGTAAATCACATTTTTCTATAAATAAAAAAGACTTAGATATGTTAGTTGAACATGTAATAATTTTGAAATCATTAATCATTAGTACTGCTTAGTATAGAATGATATTAAAATTATAATGAGACTGTTATAGAACATCTCTAATAGCATCAAGATTTTTTTTATAATATAAAAAGCTATGACGCTGTCTAGTTTTAAGCCTATAGTAAAGTATGGAACCGTCAAGCCCCCTTAAAAACTATTCTGTCTGATACAGTTGCGAACAAGCGTTGAAAACTTGAACTTTTCCACTTGATTTATTCATTAATTACGCCCTTTATGACTACATTTGACTAATACAAATGCAAATTTATAGTATAATAGTTATATATAAATTTATATAGACATACTGTTACAATATTTAGGACTGAGGGAGGTCTACAATAATAAAAAGTCGTTTAATGAGCGGCATTTCTTTATGGGCTACAATCATGTTTTAAACTGAATACAATTGAATCTAATTAGTTGTTAAATGCAGATAACACAAGATCACTTTGACGACTGTCAGTAAGTTTCATAACAGAAGATTAAAAGCTGCTTAATTATCAGTTGGAAAAACATCTGAACTAAATAAAAAACTAAATATTATGCAACGACAGATAAATGTAATTAGAATTGATGCTTTGAATTACTCAACTTTACGATTTTTTAATTCAAACTACTATCTCTCTAATTATTCACTCATACTCTTCGATCATTATTTCACACTTTTAAGGTATGTTGCACAAACACAGATATATTTACAATAGTTCGACTGCACCTTGATGGCACACGTGTGTCCTTTAGTGGGTCTTCACATGTAGCTGGCAATTATTAAATTAAACAGGAGAACTTTTTATGGCGACGAAGTCGGAAACAGTAAATGAAACAGAGCAAAGCGCAAGCACGACCCAAAACAAATTTTTATAGAGTTGAGAAAATCAATAAAGTCAGCTTTAGATTCAGCTACAACTACAGATACAGATACATCAGTAGCTATAGCTATAGCTGAGTCCAATACTTTATTTAGAAACGTTTATTGCTAAGATAAATTCAGCAAGGAGTTTTAATAGCCACTATCAATATTTGTACAACAAATAAGCGACGACAGTGCGAGTATAATGTATCTACAAGATACAGATACAGAGCTACAACATCAGTCGGGGCAACAGCAACAGCAACAGCAGCCGCAAATGCGTATGGCGAATTAACACAAACTCGTTAATACAATTAGTTGAAAAGTGAAAAATCTCATATAAGATACGAAACGAAACAGAAATAAATAAAAAGATTTCAGCCAGAAAAAAAAAAACTGTTAAAATAATAAAATAAAATACACAACGTTCGCTGTCGACAAAAAGCGCCACAACAAATTTGCAACTTTACACTCGTCGGCGGTTTTCAGTCGCGAAATGAAGCCACAGCCACAAAGCTGAGCCACTGAACGCGTGTGCCACAACACCACCACCATTACCAATCAACACTAACGTTAACAACACCGCAGTAACAACGACAACAACTACAAATTAAATTAATATTTATCAAAAAGATACTACAACATGGTCGAGTTACTCAAGGCGCTCAATTTGACGGAGAACTTGCTGGCGGGCCTTGACGACAGCAGCATCGAGAATGCGTCAAATCCCATTGCCATGATTCCATCCAGTCTCAATGCCACCGCCATGAATCTAAGCACAACAACAACGACAGCAACCTTGGCGAATGCCACGAGCAGCGCCGAGAAACTTCAATTGGATGGTTTCGATCTGCCGGGCAACTATTCCCTATTGATCAATAAACTGGAGCAACTTGCACTGGGTTTGGATTCTGCTCTCGGCAACTTCACCATCGATCGACAGGAGGTGGAGATCAATTTGAGTGGAGGCGCCTCGGCCAATGATGTTGCCGATGTTGCCGATGATCTGCTCTTCAGCGATGTGATTCCAGCTGCCCGGGCTCCGCCGCCTCACCTTTCGCACAGCTCGAGGATTTACACAGGCGAGGATGAGGATTTCGCTCATGTGGTCAGCGATATTTGGATTGGAGTTATTCTCACGCTGCTCATTGTGTTTGTCATCTTCTTCATATGCGCCTGTTTTCTCTATCACAAGTTTCAACAGTGGAAGAATTCATGTGAGTGCAACATGCGAAGCGCCACTTGGCGTATACTTAATAAATCAAGGGGTTACATTGCGTATACGCAATGTGAACGCACTTACTTAAGTAATAATGGGACTGAGAAAAAGCAGGTTGAATGTACTTATGTCATTCAATAAAACTTGATAATGTCATCATGTTTGTTTACCGATATTGGTGTATATTGAGGTTATCGGAATGAATGAGAAATATAGCTATAAATGATTAAACTTTTGTACATAAAAGACGTAGTTATTAGTTGGAAAAAATCTGTAGATTATATAAAAAATAGGCATAATACATCGCTTATCGATATACTTTCAATCGATTGAAAAATTCATTAGAAATATTAGGAATTTAGGAATTAATAAAAAATTTATAGTATAATTATCAACTTTAATTTGTTTTACTATCTATATAATTTTTTTTATTTAAGCAGCTCTCAATAAAACAACCTATTAGACATGCAGATACCTTAAAATGCAGGTGCTAATTAAAGCTAATCATCGGAAAGAGAACAATAATAACACCTAAAAAGTCCGTTTTGTGAGGGATTTATTGAAAATCACAAATTTAATTTAAGAACAGCTTTTCAATGATGGCAGTAAAACCATTTCTTGAGTCAGTGTGTGCCAACCACAAAAAACAGAGGAAGACAAAGAGGGGCCAGAAGAGAAAGAAGCTAAAGGAAGAAGTACAAGACAGTTGGACAACTAAAACATATACAAATAAACAATGTACTAAAGCAAAGTCTGCGGGCTGAAGAAGTTACGCAGAAAATGAAACAAAAACAGAGCGAAAACTGAAAGCAACAGAAGCTGATAATTAAGCTGGTGATGATGATGATGTTGAGTCACAATTAGACACGGCAGCAAAACTAATGTAAATAAATTGAAATTTGAACGTTATTTATTTGCATTGCGAGCTGTGAGTAGTGTGAATAGAATGAGTAAAAATGAGTCTTGTGACTTGAATACATCTTAAAGCCTAAACAAAAGCATTTCACAAATATTTCACAGCTTGATAAATAAACAAATTGTCTTTATGTCGATCTGTCTGTCTATCTAACTGTCTGTCTGTTGGCTGCCTATTTGCTTTGCCAATTGCCAAATAATTGCCGAGCTAGAAACAGAAATTTGTTGCCAGGCACTGGACTCCAATCATAATTTGCCTATAGATCTGACTCTAATTATAAATTATAAGGCAATTAGCTAATATATTCCAAGCTGCAATAATTATACCCACACAGACAAATGCATTTTGCCTGTTATCTGTGCCTTTTGGTAGGCCCCTTTGGGCCTTTTGCTTGTCAGCCAAAAGCAAACATAACATTTCCAGTTAATTAAAGCTGCAGTCAAGTGGCCCAGTTTGGCCAACAAGATGCCAAGATATCCAAGAGTCTCAAGTGCTGTTTGCCCAGTTCGAGGCTCGATTACATTGCAAATTTGTGTTAATTAATTAAAATTGCATTGTGCTGCCTCAAAATCAACAATAGAATCTGATTCTTGGTTTTTTTGATCAATTGCCAAAGACATTTGTTGGGCTGACTTCGATAAGACTTTTGCTAAAAGGGTCATCAAATGCAGGCAGTGCCAAGAGCTTTGAATAGTCTCGTACTCAAAAGGGGGTCATCATGTGAATGAACGATATTCACTTACATACGTCAAGATAGCCAACCAGGCAACTGATAAGTCAAGTCTTTTCATAGACAATACAATAGCATACTTGAACATTATCTAATGGAAAAGTCAATAAAAGCATGGGGAAATCACAATTAACTTAAAGTTAAGCACAATGTTATCAGCAATAACAGTTGCTGTTATTAACTTGTATTGTAAAATGTTCTTACTATATTAATTAGCTTATTCCATGTATATATATATTTTATCTCATTAAATTTATTTTTCCTGCAATCTTTAAATCACAGTCTTTAAGATAGATGCTTCCCAACTGCGATACAAGTCATTCTATCTGTTGCCCACACTCCTAAGTAAAACTTGAACAATCCATCAATCAAGTGTCTTCATAGTTGCTGCTGTTGCACTGCAATCTGTCAACTTGCAATATGGCTTGAATCACGTTCGCCTTTCCTCCCAAAAAATAACAAAAACTTTTTGACGGTGGCAACAGTCCAAAGTCCATTCTCTTAGACAAACCCCACTTAGCACATCTCACGTTTTTTCCTTTAGATCTCGTATCTCTATTTTGACTACAAATATATATTTATATAGGCCGCAATTATCGTAAACTTGATGTCGCACATTTAAATAAACTTGAATTAAGATTCTTCATGATTTTTATAAAATTTTTGGACAAACAATAATAACAGGCTTATTTGTATGTGAAGTACATATGTTTATATGTGTTTATGTATTTATCAAGCTGTAGTACGTCACTCATACGCACCGAAGTATGCATTGTCTGCGGTGTCACAGTGCGTATGAGTGACGTTTTTCGGTTCACGGCTGTTTAATTTCCCTTTAATGAGTTGTTTATCTTATGTGGTAGCTGCTTTTCTTCATGTTGTTGTTCTGTCCGTTGTTGTCTGTTTGCTGTTGTTGCTGGTATTGTCTTTTTTGATGCTGCAGCTGTCATTGTTGCGGGCGTTGATCGTTGTTATTTTAACTGATTTGCCTGGGTCTTTATAATTGTTTCCCTTTTGGTAGTTTTATTGTAATGCTCTCAATTTAAGCCTTTAGGCATTTGCGCGAAATTCATTTAATTTTAAATACCTTCAAAGGGACTTTAACTTTGAATATGCAAATTTTATCTGTACAGCACCAGAAACTTGATATTATAATAAAGTTTTAACAATTGTTAAGGCCATTTCAACTTAATAAATTCATTAAAAATTGAATAACTGAAAAAGCGAATATAATTGTATTTAAAATATTTTAAACAATGGTATAATTATTAATAAATATTTAATGTGATCTTTAAAACTCGTACTTTTCAACCATTTTTTATTTAACTTAAATTTAAGTTTGTTCTTATAATACTTTAATAATAATTAATTTTTAAAATATTTTACAGAGCAGTAATATTTATTATTTATGTTCGACATTTACTTAAAATTTATTGATAATTCAATTAAAAAAAAAAAATCACTTATTAAACGTGATTTTTCGAGCATTTTTTATAGCACATTGTGAAAAAAGTCATTAAACTTTTGCGTTGTTAATTCAGAGCGAGTTGCTCGCAAATAAAAAGGCAAAACTGTAAATTAAATTAGGCATTGATTAAATTTGCAAGTAATTAACATTTAGCATACAACATGCCAAGTTTATTAAAGCGTAAATTGCAATGGCAATGAAAGTGCAACATCATCATCAACAACAGGGAACTTTCACCCACCCCTTTCCCCGCTTTGAGCCCAGCCCTCTACTCCCTTTAACACTCACCCCTCTTCATGCTGCATTAAGCTGCTTAACATAGAATTGACGTCAATAGATGTGTTACTTGTTTATCAAATGATTTTCACAGCATGCCACAAATTTAAGCAGCTTATATATAAGCAGATAAATATATGAATATATATGAATGTATTTGTAAGTTTTAGCTATAGTATGTGCAAATATTATTTGTTATTTCGACTGTGAAGTTCGCAAAAATATGCTAAATGAATATAAATCCAATACCGTAAATATAAAAATAAAAATAAATTAAATTAGAGCAGAGCAGGAAGATAGGAGAAGAGAGGAGATGAGAGCATAGAAGCGCTTAGTAAATGGGTAATTAGCGGCAGTAACTGAAACTCTGTGTTCGCTTTTTGGTATTGCTTAAATCCGTAACAGGCCAATAACTAAACAGAAAAGTCAGCGGCGTCGGTTAACAAGGGGTTAACAAGGGGACCGGGGGTTTGGTTCGTTTAACTAACCAATGTCGACATGATGCTTCATTTTATAAGCCACAAAACGTGTTGGATTTGTTTCAATGGCGCTAATTGCTTAATTGAAACTGTTTTTGCATTGCATTTAGTCTGTTTCCCACAGAACAACCTCCCCCTCGTCCAACCCGCCTGGCGTAACCACCATATCCTCTCTCCGTCCCCTGTTGTGCCATTCATAGCAAAATGTCAATTAGTATTTGCCTGCTAAAAGCCAAAAAATCGACAATACACCAAATTAGATGCTCGCATGACACACATACATACACTCACACATAGACATCCCGGCTCACCCCCCTGCGAATTCTAGCACATGTCACGCTGTCGGATACGTAATATACGTTTTGATTAGCATTACGCATACGCCACGTTGAGCATTTGATATTTCAAATGCATTACGAAAAATTGTTCCATTTTAATTGCAAATTTGTAACATCATCATAATTGGACAAGGGGCAAGCGTTGCCGATGTTGCAGCATATTTTAATAATTGATGCGCGCTATATTTTTAATTAGTTAAATGCGCGTTTAATTAGCTTTATAAATTATGCATATGCAGCGGTTAGTTGCAAGTTGCAGAGTTTTTTTCTTTTTTATTATTATTTACTGACTTTTGCATTTGTTGATACTCTGCTTTTTTATTTGACTTTTAAGTTGTTTTTTATGATTATATGTTTGTTTAACATGCCTCCGCGTGGCATGATGCTTTTTCAGTTATGATTTATTTATGTGTATTTGGAATTGGCATATTTTTTTTAACATTCTCTTTGTTCACTTGTTTATTCATTTGTTTGTCTTTTCGCTGTCGACGGAAATGAACTGCGATTTTTATTTATTAATCGTTGCATGATTTATGGATAAATAATTGTAATGCTTTTTACTACCTCGATGAGCTGTCAGCAGCGGTTTTAAATTACACTAGAAAGAGCAGGTTGGTCAAAATGAGAGAACTTAACTGTTAAATAAATTAATTGACAACTGAAAATGTGAAATTTAAATACATTACCTATTTTATATATAGCGCTTATGCATTAACAAACAGATAATTATTTTAACATTTTGAAAAAATTCATTTAATTTTTTTGACTAATCTGTTAAATAAATTAATTGACAACTGAAAATGTGAAATTTAAATACACTAACTATTTCAAATCTAGCGCTTATGCATTAATGATTAATAAATGACTACAATACATTGAAAAAAAAAAAACGAAACGATATGCCATTTTGTATTTGAACGCTTCAGAAATTTTAAATATTGTCATTATTATTAAAAAGGAAGCTGTAATTTTTTATTATAATTTATAAAATTAATTCAATTTTATTTATATTGACTTTGACTATAATATTTCGTATGAATAACTCATACGCACCGTTAGCAATTCAAATAATTTGAATGACGGAGCGCGGGCAATAACAGTGTTGTTAAACGTCACATAGACTCAGTCGCTCTCGCAGAGCAGCTGCCCAAGCGGCTCACACAACAGGAGAGAGCGAGTGAGAGACGGATAGTGAGAACGCGAATAGAAAACAAAACAAAAAAAGAAGCGACGCGCAATTAAATACGCACACACACATATACGCAGCAGACGCTAACAGACAACAACAACATGAGCATGAGCAACAGCCAGAACAACAACAACAACAACAATAGCATCAACAAAGAGCAAACACGTTCCACAGTTTGACGAAGCCGCATGTTAACGACCGCACAAAGAATGCAGCAAGCAGAGCGCGCAGAAGAGCACAGCGACTTGGCAAACACAAACAAAATAAGCAGCCAGACCGAAAGAGAGTCCCACAAAGCGAGAGGAGAGAGAACAAGAACTTGCTGGCTGCTAAATTATATTGGCGACAAAAGCCAAGCGTCGCTACTGCTGCTGCTGCTGCTGCTGCTGTTGCCGTTGGCGTCAGCGTCAGCGTCGCTGCGTGAGGCTTTTATGGCTAGTTTTAAAATTAACCACAGCTGCAAAAACAAAAAGAAAACCAAAACGAAAAAGCAAAGAAGAGACGTACACAGAAAGTCGCAATCTGAAACGAAACGAAATTCAATTAAAAGGCAACAGCATAAAAGTGTGAAAATGCTGACAAAGCCGAAAAAAGGGCTGCGACAGCGGCAGCAACTGTGGCTATGGCTGCGGCTGAGACTGAGGCTGCGGCTTTGGCTAGCGATCAGCGTAGACAGACACACACACAAACACACACGCGCGTTTACTTAAAGCAGAGCTGCTGCCTTTGTTGACTGTACAACGGGGCGTATACTTGTTTTTTTCGGCATGCTTGCTTTCTACAGCCGTCAGCCGTGTATGTAGTTTTTCTCTTTCTTTCTTATTCATATTTGTTGTTATTGTTGTGTGATTTTTTTATACGCTTTCTACACCAACAACAACAACAACAGCAATAAAAGTCGCCACACTTAATTTGCATATTTTTGCACAACAAAAATCACCGTCTGTCCGCGTGTGTGCAAGTGTGTGTGTATTGCTGTTGTCTGCATGTTAGCTGTCACGTTGACTATCTTTTTGGCTATTGTACTTCACATACAAGCACAAACACACACACACACATTTATAGCGAGACATGTGGTGCTACTGCACCACGTCGTATGCGTAATATTGCATTGCAACCAAATTTTTCGTGTTCTTCTTTCTGTCCACTTTTTTGCTTAGCTACAATTTTTTTGTATTTTTCTTTTTTTGGTTTCAGTTTTTTCGCTGATTTCATGCTTTTGTTTGACGCTCGCTTTTGTTTACAAACGATATGCTGTTCCGCCAGAGTGTCAAAAAAAATAAATAAATAAAAATATGATATAGCTAAATATATTGCCATAACGTCGCGTTGAAGACGATAAGGAATGAGTAATAAATAATGGGAAAATGCGTATCAAAAAATACAATAATATATAATAAACTAGAATGGATCGCAATAAACGTAATAAATGTTTATAAATTCGATAAACTCAATTGTAGAAAATTTAGTTGTTGAGTTTAATAAACAATCATAATTTGCAATAAAAATACCATTTAAAATAGTTTTTTATATAATATATTTTTTAAGCAGAGCTGTTGCTTTGATTTCAACACATTTTGCTCACTCCGAACCTGATCCTTTTGCTCTCTGTGTCTCTCTCTCGTCCTTTTCCTCTCTTAATTTACCACCCCAATTTGACCTCGAAAAGCCTACCCTCATTTATGACAAACTATGCTGAATTTTGCTGTCGCAATATGTTAACTCACCCCCTTAACGTCTGATCCCAAAATCGAGTCCTCTCGACAACAGGGGCTGCTGGCAGCTGCTGTTAGACATAAAGCTAAAGGCCATCAAGGTAAAAGATACAAGATACAACATAAGCACCCTGCACTGAAACGGACTGAGAGAGGGTTGATTGGTGGGCAGCAACAATTGAGAAACTACATAAAAAATAATTTAAATTATAATAAATGTATTTTCATTGGACTTTGACTTTTGTAAATGCTAAATTATGTTTATAAGTATAAATGCGCGTTCGACTTAAATTATAAAAAGTTATACGCTTATTTTGTTCGGCAAAGTTTGCTGCGTAGTATTGTTGTTGCTTTTGTCTTTTCGCTTAGCTTAAGATTCGAGAAATAATTATGAGAATAGAACTCACACTTTAAATAAATAAAAAAGTGTATATGTATGTATGTGTGTGCGTGTATGTTGGTATGTGTATGTAATTAGCTGCGTTGTGTGAGTTCTTAATAATAATTATGTATAATTAAATATAATTTGGAATTTGAGTATGCGTAATGTTGATCAGGTTTACACATAGCATTAAATTGCATATTTCATGACTGGCAATTTAATATATCTTTAAATGTTTATATCAATTACAATTCTTGTTGTTCTTGTTTTTATTTTGAGAGAGGTACAGTTGTGTTCAAGTTAAACAATCAAGGATTCTTTAGGAATCCTCAACAGTTCAAGTTGCCAGATCTATAACATTCTCAAAAAATTTAAAATTCAAATTGAACTTAATGATATTCACAATATTTCATTTATAAATTGACTTTTTCTCAATATATATATATTTATAAACTCTTTGCAGTCTCTTTTATGTTTTTTCATGTTTCTTATCCATTCTTTTGTTTTTCTTTTCGGTTTTTCGTATGAATAATGCTTTTAAAACGTAGTCTTTTCTGTTCATTAAATTTAATTAAATGCAAAAAAAAAAATGTTATTGATCCTTATCCTCGTTCCTTCATATTTATCTTTATAGATAGATATATATATAAATACAATCTGTATATCTATATATCTATATGTATAGAGAGAATACTTAATCCCTGCAAAAATTGAAAATCTTATATAGAAAATGAAATCGTCTCCTGGTCTGCGAGGTTAACCCTAAGCTACAGAGTTTCAAGTACAGTGGCTTCTTAAGCTAATGAGTAAGAATTGTGGATTGGATTGAATTGATTTGAATTGAATAGGTCTGGATAAGTCTTTAGATTTCCGCCTGTTGACCAACGACTGTAAAGTAGCTCGTTATCTTGCGATTAGTCTTCGTCTTGCCACTGCTGGAAACGGCGTCCGTTGCTGAGCCGCTGGACAGCGCATTCTCCTTCTCCGGCGTGATCTCCTCATCATCATCGTCATCTGCTTTGGCCGGCTCCACTTGCATGGACACAGTCACAGAAACCTGTGCACAGCCTGCTGCAATGCCAGCACCAGCATCTGCAGCCAGCTCGCTCGTGTTGAGTTTGTTTTCAGACCCTGGAGAGTCTGCGGATTCTTCGGCAATGTCGGGTAGTGTGCTGAGACTGCGCTTCAGTTCATCCAGTAGCTTCTCCTGTGCGGCAATCTTCTCCTGTAACTTCTCACGACGCGGACGACGCGTCACAGGCTTCGTTGATTTGGAGTCATCAGCCACTGGCTGCTTCTGCTTCGGCAGCGACTCGTTGGAGGATGTTTTGCCGCCGTGTTCCCGCTCCTGATGACGCTGCAAATTGACGCGCGAGGAATATCCACGCTGGCAAGAGCTGCAGCTGAAGGGTTTCTCGCCTAGAAGAGTTAACCAAAGATTAAAGTCTGTTTAGAGAGAGATGCTATTGATTCAATCACCTGTGTGCCGACGCATATGGACACGCATGTCGATCTTGCGGGAGAATCGCTTGTCGCAGAGCTCGCATTGGATGGGCTTGTCGCCAAGATGGGTGCGTCGATGCACGACGAGATTCTGGCGGGCACGGAACGCCTTGCCGCACAGATCGCAGCTGTAGGGCTTCTCTCCCGTGTGGACACGCACATGTATGGCCAGATCGGAGCTACGCACAAATCCCTTGCCACATCTCTCGCACTTGTAGCGTCGATCGTTCTTGTGATGACGCATGTGCAGCGACATATCCTGCTTGGTGGCCAATGGCAAGCCACAGAGCTCACATTTGTATGCCTTCTCGGTGCGATGGCGCAACTGATGCTCGGCCAGACGCATCTTCAGGCGAAACGCGCGTCCACATTGGCCACAAACATGCGGCTTCTCGCCAGTATGCAAACGCAAATGATCCTGCAGCCGGGAGAAGCGTTGAAAGGTTTTGCTGCAAAAGTTGCAGGTGTGTATGGTTCCGTTTGGGTGGCGCTGTGATTCTTCAGAGGATTCGCGCTTAATGGAGGCAGCTGCATGACTGTCATCTGTGGAACTGTTTTGTGGCGTCTCCACGTCCGAGTCTGTGTCTTTGTCTTCCTCCTCCTCTTCGTCGTCGTCTTCCTCATCTTTGACATCGACCACATAATCCACAAAGCTGCGTGCTTTGCGTGCGCGTCGTGGTTCCAATTCTTCTTTGATCTCAGGCTTCTCTTCTTCCTTCTCCTGCTGCTTTTCTTCAGTTGCCTTTTCTTTTTCCTGCTGCTTTTCTTCTATCTTTTCTATCTGGTTTTCTTCTTCCTTTTCCTTCTCCTTCCCCTTCAGATTGTCTTCTTTCTTTGCATCCTCTTTCTTCGCATCCTCAGTTTGTGCCACCTTTTGCACCTTTCGCGTTCGTTTTCTTTTGCCACTGCTGACTTCGGATTGGATTTCATCCTGTTGCTCCTTCTCCTCCTTTTCTTCCTTTTTGCGTTTGCGTCCTCCCCTTTTGCCCACCGGCAGCTTAATGATCATCTTGTTGACCTTGGGATTACGCTCCGCGGCAATTTCCGCCACCATGGCGCTTATCATTGCGAGATCATCTTTGTCGGCGCTTTCCTTCTCTGGCGGCGGCGTCTCCGGCAGCTCCACCTGCTCCCGCATCGTATTGGACTTGTTCGCACCCAGATCACAGGGTATGCTAACCATGGGTTCGCTGGGTTCTCTTTTGGGCACCAGCAGCTTAAATATATCATGTTCCACACTCAAGTGCAGTTGCAGTTCCTTGCTCTGCTCGAAGCATTCATTGCAGGCAGAGCAGCGCAGCTGCTGCTCGACAGCTTCGTCCTCTGCCAGCGTCAGCAGCAGCTGAGCGCAGCATTTCAAGTCACTCAGTTTGATGGCATCGCTCAGTTCTAACGGCGGCTCAAGCTTCACTTGCTCTCCAGATGGCGCTTTGTCTTTAATCCGTTTGTTCTCTCTTTCCACCTGCAAGTGATGCTCTTTTTGCCAATGTTGGGAGAGCGATGTTGCATCCCCGTAGAGCAGAGAGCAGCTGACGCAGCTGTAAATAAAACGATGCGCCTTCTCATCCGCGTGTATTTGAGCTACACTAATGGGTGAGGGAGAGGGGGTGGGCACAGGGACGGGGACAGTGTCAGAGACAGGGACAGCTACTGTAGTGACTGCGACGCTTGCGCTCACGCAGGGGCTGTTTGACTTTTTGCGTTTGTTTTTATTTCTCTGGTTTTTGTTGTTGTTTTTATTTGTGCTGCCGGGTGGCCGCCCACGCGGCTTTCGCGACGTGGGCAGCGGCTGCTGCTGCGTCGCAGTCGTCTCTTTACCGTTACTGACCTGCGACTTTGCTGCGGCCGCTGCCTTTAAGTCGTCCAAGCGTATGCGCTGTGCCTCTAATTCGGCCTCATCCTCGCTGTCAATTTGCAACACAACATCATCGGCATCATCCAGCAAAATGTCTTCCTCTTCAATGTCCAACTCAGACTCAGAGTCCTCATCCGATTCGTCCGTGTCGTCTGTTGCGCAGCGCAGCGACGCAGCTGCGACGCCTGCTACTCCATTATGCTGTGTCTTTTTTGTTGTTGCTGCTGCTGCGCTGTTGTTGACGCTGCTGCTGCTGCTGCCTAGCTTAAGCATTGTCGGCATCGGCACATTTGTCATTTTTAGCATGTCACAATACAGACTGTTTGTTGTATTCGTTTTATATTAATTAATTCCACCTTTTTCGTTTAAATAATTATAATTATTGTTGCTTTGGGAGCACAACTACGCGCACCACTGAGACTACTACAACAAAACTAAATCCACTGACGCCGCTGGCAGATTTTTTAATGCTCTTGTTCTCTCTCTCACTCTCTTTCTCTCTGTGCCTCTTTTGTTCTTTGAGTCGTAATATTGCCAGACTGTGAACTTGGTTCACTAAATTGTGCTGCCAGACAATAACAAATGAGATCATTATTGCCAGACTTATTGAGATCTTTACAGTTTGTGACCAGGTGGCAGCACAAACCATAATAACGTACATAAAAATGTTATTGACATAGTTGCTATGTTATAGGGCTGTTACTCGCGTGCTAATTAACAGAAACGTCACTCTGATCGACTCGCCGCTGACAGCACAGCTAACAGTTTTACACTGTATCGATAATGCTAATCGATATTCTGAGCGCCAAAGTTGATGATCCGGTGATTTTTTGAACATCTAACGGAACTGTAAACACATTTAAACGTGCTGCAGCTGTTGTTTTGAGACGTCTAATGTCAATTTGATAGATATTTGACGCTTGTTCAGCCGTTTTTGGCAGTCAAGCGAAAAGTATTTTTATTATGCGACTCACGCGCTCAATTGGCACGTTTTAAGCGTTGCCTCCAGTGCATCTTTGGGTCTTATTTTTCCTCGTCTTGGTCTTTTTTGTCGTTGCTTCATACACACACACACACACACCGACATAAAATAACTGCCTATGGTGGAAACCAATTTTTTTTTCTTTTTTTTCAAACACACATTGTTTGGCCGCATTTCGTTACGGCGGGCAACATGTGCAAAAGTCAATTTGAAAATTGCCGCACTGCCAGCCACAGCAGTTCCACCTCTCCCTCTCCGTTCCGGCAGCCTCTCTAAACTGCCTGCTGGCAACTGGTACTTTGCGGTCCACTTTTCATTGCACTGCCAACGCCGACGCCGACGCCGTTGAAGCCACACGCACATAAACAACATGCGACACACCCACCCGCCCCACTCCAGCCTCAACCACCTCCCTCAGCCATTGTTGCATGTTGTTTATATTGTTTTTAATAACATTCAACGCCGTGGCAACATGTGCATTGTGCATTGCATAAATTACACCAACGTTTTTGTCTATGCGGCAAATATACTTATTTAAGTGAAATTAACAACAAAATAATAAACATTACGCTAATGCTTTGGTTTGTATAGGGCAGTAGTTAAATGAAAAGTTCTAATTTTATAAACACTTAACGTTGGCCTTTATCTGCAAATAACATAACCTCAAAACTACAAAACATTACTTGAAAAATTAAAACAGTGGGAAATGCAATATTCACAATTTTTTACTAAAGATTTCAAAATAAATGCTAAGCTACATAGCTAGTCTAATTTTCCTACTTTAGTACAAAGAACAAGTACTTGATTTTTAAAATAAAAAATATGGAATAACTCTTATATGCAACTTCTAAAATAAAAATAAAAAATAACATTACAAAAAAGTGTTATTTGGTATATTTTAAAATAAGTGTTATTTTGTATTTTTTAAATAAAAATGTACACTTAATTATTATTCTGAAGTCTTAAAATGAAATTAAATATAAGAATTTAAAATGATTTATATTAAATTACGCTTATTACGATCAAAATATGAATATATATGTATTCCATGTTGTCTTAACATATTTCCTTCACATTGATTTATTTAGTAAAAATTAAGGTTATTAACCGTTATTTCCGGCCCTTGGTCATAAACAGATAAAGACACTTAATAAGAGGTTAGAATATCTTAAAGCTCGTCATCAGTCAGTCTGTTAATGATTATCTTTGCGAGTTACCTTAAAAGCATTATCATCTACGAAAATATTAAAGAGACTAAGTAGCTAAATATTTGGTCATTGTTATCGTAAAGTTAAATTAAGTTTTCGTTTTCATTTTCGTGTTCGTTTTCCTGGTTTTCTCATTTTTCCTATGGATCCTGTGAACGCTTTGTGCGGGCGGACAAGCGTCTTTATGGCGAGTTGTCGGGTTGGCGAAATGTGAAATAAAGGCACGGGAAATGAAATATTTGCGAACAAATAGACACACTTATTACATTTTCGTCCTGGCAGTGAATGCTCCTGCTGCCCGTTTCTATTCCTGCTCTGTTCCTGTTGTTAATATTGTTGTTGGATGCTTTTGGCGCGTGTTTGCCGGCTTCAGACCAACAATGTCTTCATGTTCGTCTCTGTTTTTGTCTTTTTTATTGTTGTTGTGCCTTCTACTGACATGCCGCAATTTTTCTTCATTTTTCCCCCGTGCGCAAAATGTTCTTGGCAGGCTGGCCCCAAGATCCCTGAGATGGATGCGTTACTTTCCCAATAATTTAGCAGTTAGTTTTAATGCGCTAACCAAACAAGCGAAAATATAACTTGACAACTAGCGAGTCACAACTGTAACGAGTGAATTAAACGAGTAGGAATTGCAGTTCCTTTTATCATAAAAGCAACCTCTCGTCGTATTCCATATTTTGACAGGTAAAAAAACAAACAGAATATATAACTTGACAACCAGCGAGTTACAATTGTAACGAGTGAATGAAAACAGTAGGAATTGCAGTTCCTTTTAGCCTAAGAGCATTCTCTCGTCGATTTCCATGTTTATAACTTCACAACTAGCGAGTCACAGCTGTAACGAGTGAATTTAACGAGTAGGAATTGCAGTTCCTTTTAGCCTAAGAGCATTCTCTAGTCGTTTTCCATATTTTGACAGGTAAGAAAAACAAACAGAATATATAACTTGACAGCTAGCGAGTTACAATTGTAACGAGTGAACTAAACGAGTAGGAATTCCAGTTCCTTTTAGCCTAAGAGCATTCTCTAGTCGTTTTCCATATTTGGACAGCCAGGGCAACATGTTTATAATCATTTTTCTTTTTTCCAAAAAAAAAGAAAAACATTGCAATTTGGATATAACATGCGTTTAGGGCAGACCGTAGCAATATGTTTGTTGAAACAAGTCTACAAAATATTTGCATGTCCTCGAACATACCTGGAACAAGTTTAATTAGTTAAGCGAAGAGCTCGAGGAGCACAGACTCCAAAAAAACCCTTGCAGACGACGCATAAACTTGTGGGGCTTTCGAGCCTTTGACATGGATCAGACTCCAGTGGGAGGCATAGGTCGCCGTTAACGTCTTGTGGATAATACTCCCAGACATTCCCTGACAACCACAACTTCAAATCTAAAGTTTGGAGCAGGTAAAGGCAACGCAAGTCTGACAGTAGTCATAATAATGTTTCAAGGCCGCCTTGGTCCCCCGTTTTGGGGCGCGTACATTGGGGAGAAATTTAAACGGCAATTTGGTGCCGTGTTTACCAACCCCAAGGACAAAGTACAAAGGACGAGCATCCCAAAAACTGTGGCCTGTGGCGTTTTATTTTTACTTCTTCTCCGGTGGCGGAGGGGGCCAGACGGGGCAGACGGGCAGGCATCAACTGCTTACGTGCCTGGCAAGCATCAGAGAGCGAAGGCATCCCAGGAATAAAGGGGGGTTATTCCTACGTCTCCCCTTAACTGTTGTTATTCTTGCTTTCTCGTCCTGTGTCGCCATCGTCCTAGGCACGTCATTTTTGGCTGCCATCGTTTGTTTTCCTTTTTTTCTTTTGCTTTTTTCCTGGTTGCTTCGGTGGTTTTTGGGCGTCCAAATCCATCCACAAACGCAGTGTGGAGCTCAGCCCCCAACATAAAGTGTGTTTAACTTTTTCGTGAACGCCCAAATATCCTTGGCCTGCCTTAGGTTATGCTCTAGCTCCAGCTCCTGTTTCTGCTTCTTGCTATTGCCACTAAGCTTCCGCTGCTTCCCATTCGCAGTTACTATTGCCCTTGTTGTTGTCGTAGTTGTATTTTGGCATCTACCATGACCTTTAGCATATTGACTAGTGAGGCTTTTGGTGTCCATTTTGCTTTTGGCTTATCGCTTGCGGCGCATACTTTATGCTCCACGCACTTACTCTCTCTCTCTCTCTCTCACTCTCTCCCACTCTCTCTCTATCTTTCTTTTCATAGTCGTATTCCTTTTACTGCTGCACTTCATTTTATTGTGGTGCTAAGCTGCGCTTGGGGAATTGAAATGCGTATGTCCTTTGGGGCTTATGGGGCGACCGACAGTTCATCAAATGTTGCTTCTAAGTGGCACGTCCCCAACCAGTTCATAATTTAATATTCAATTCGCTGCGCCACTGAGTTGCTTATATTTAATTCAACTTAAACTTAAGACATTTGCCGTTTTAAGTTTATTTCCACCGGTGCCCATTAATCGACTGCCACCACTTTTATTCTGTTAGCAGAAATCGCTTATTAACATAACTCCCAAAAGGACCAATGCTTAGATAAATATAGAGTTGTTTGAGTTGAGTTTATCGAATTTCAATCGCTGGAAAAATTGTAAAATGGCAGCTGGCGGGAATTCTAGCTATTTTTAAAGTTCAAATAACTATTGAAAACGTTCCAAATTATACGGGAGTGTCACAGAAAAATCACTTTGAAAATCCCAGTTAAATAACATGGATTTTATGTTTCGGTCACTTAACTCGGAAAAAAAGAAGTAAGTCTTTCGTTAACCAAATTCGATGTTTACCTCAATTTGAGACTTGGTTGGAAGAGATTTCTGTGACACTCCCGATTATTACAAGATTATTATATATAGTCAAAATAAAATAAATAAATAAATAATTAATTTAAAAAAAAATGGCATTATTTCCGTGCTTCTGACACTTGGAGTCTCTGAGATCTTGGTGTTCATACAAACTGACTAATAGACGAACAGCGCTACATCGACTCGATTTTAAATACTAATCTTTATTAGGTCAAAAATGCCTCCTTATGTCATTAAAATGAAGTATGTCAATTTCTTCAACCGCAATTAACAAAAGTCAATTGAAAATAACACAAAGGCTTAGGCTTAACAGAACAACGGAGAAGCTTAACGTAGTTAGAAGGGAATCTCCATATGGTTAAGCAGACCAACCTCTCACTCCCATTTCTTTTGCTCTGACAAATGACAATGAGTTTCCATTTTGTCTGCCCCCAAACGTGTGTACCCAGTGTGTGCATCATCAATTTAATTTCGTAAGCTTACAAAGCGTTGCATAAAAAATGAACGTCCGTCCGTCGGTTCATGTGGGTGTGAAAACGCTCCTGGTACCGCCCCCGGGCGCCATCTGAATTTAAATCCATACAAAAGGGTGTGAAACGAAGCGTGTGCCATTTTCGTATGTTCTTTTTTAAAGCTCACGCAGCATGCGGCTAATCTTCAAAATCGTGTTGCACGTCTCTAAAACGCTTGCCGCATCAACAGTTTTTCCTCTGACTCACCTCAAAGCCACCGAAGGGGGGAATTACTTTGAGTATTTTGCCCCCATCGAGCTGGCCAATTGCAATAAAAAATTTTGTTGCCTACTTTTAAGGGTTGGACGCAGCTTGCACATTTCCGCCAGCGGGAGTTTTAGTAGCTTTTAACAAAACGAAGCGACATTTGAGCATAAAAATTTCATTAATGTACACAACACACCCCAACACGGAAAACTAGAGGTAGAAATGGTTGTAGTGAATGCAGGATTGGGGATTTGTTTTGTCCACAGGGGAACAGGAGAATTGATTTGGTAATTCGGATTGTTTTCTGCATTTTTTTTTGTTGCTGAGCGGATGTTGTGTCAGTTCCGACCGAGTAGAAGAGAGGGATGGACAGCATTATATAGATCAAGGTGAATTTATGATATAATACATAGTAGTAAATTCATCTTGGTATTGGTAGGCTCACAAACTGGAATTATCGACTTAAAAATACCTGGAAGTTTGTCGATAATTTTTTATAAAAAGTTTTAAAATGCGAAATAAGTTCTAGTTCCAGGAATTTCTGTTTGTTTGGTTTTTAGATTATTCGAATTCGAAAAAAACAATATAAATAAAAAATGATTTATCTTTTAAACTAATTGAGATATCTCAATAAAAATAACCATATAAAACGATTAAGGACCAAGAAAAGAGTTCTAAGGTGTTTGACAATTTCTTTTATGACTTTGATGGGAAAATAAAGATCAATCAGCTTGTCATTCGAAACTACAGGGAATACAAAGTGGTTCTAACTTTTGATAGACTGTTGCACTTTGAAATTTTCTTTCAATAAAATTAATTTTATTTTATTTTTAACTTTCATTCAGATCGTGCCAATCACAGCGATGCCAACATCGAAGTCTGTCGCCATTGTCCACCCGATTATGAAGCCGAGTCGCTGCCCTCGTATACGATTGTCTCGGGTCTGCCCACGTATGATGATGCACTGGAGGAGTTCCGCAAGGCGGGGATTATATTGACGCCAGCGATTGTGCCCGTTATCAAGATCTTTGAGAATGTGAGCAGCGATGCTGTGGGAGCTAAGGAACCAACTGTGGCCTACAGTCTGGTGGAGACAACAGCTGGCACTGGGAACGATGCCAACGGGGACAACATATCGCTCACCTCGATCACCTGCAATTGTGGTGGCAATGGTGGCATCTCACCCACCAACAACACCACGCTGCCCAGCTACAGTGCTGCCACAGCTGCTGCCATGGTGGCTGCCACAGCTGCAGGGACGCCACTCAACTCACAGGTCATTGAGCTGTCGCCTGAGCATTTGGCCTCGCTCTCCCAGAAGCGCCTCTCGCTGCAGATCTCATTCA
The DNA here is from genome assembly GCF_004354385.1 of Drosophila innubila. NCBI lineage: Eukaryota > Metazoa > Arthropoda > Insecta > Diptera > Drosophilidae > Drosophila > Drosophila innubila. The sequence continues at coordinate 20,833,531 of NW_022995376.1, forward strand.
ACAATTCGCTGCGTCGCCGCTCCCGCTCCCGCTCCACGCTCCGCAATCAATTGTTGCGCACTTGTGCTGTGAGGAACTCCGTTGGACTGGGACCCATTGATGCCACAGTTGCTGCCACAGCAGCTGCAGCAACAACAGCAATTCCCGCTCAGCCCAGAGGGAACCCATTGCTGCCACCAATTCACCGTTCTTCATCGACAATTTCACTGTCGAATGAGCGACAGTTGCTGGATCAACGCTTGAGGCACTTGCATCATCGCGGTTCCTTGTACTGAGGAACCTTCTCGTAAATGCTACTCGTAATTCCTCAAATTTCAATTACTTAACTCTTAGTTATAAGCGACAACAACACAACTACTATACAACAAAAACAAACTGCTCTGTATTATAATAAAGTGTTTATGTGACATGTTAACGTTTTCAATTTGCTCAACGAGAGCTGCGTTCTCACTTTTAGCTTATTTTCAATTAATAGCCAATTTCCACGACAGCACATTTGGCTCATTCGACGCCATTTTCATCATTTTGCCCAAATGTGGACCTTATTTCCGTACAAAATCCGAATGATCATTTTGGCTCATTCATAATGAATGTGAAGAGTTTTTGTCATTCGCCCCGTCGAATTTCAGTATTTTTGTATCGAACACGCTCGTGAAAAAAAGCAATTATCACCTTAACCAGCTGTTTTCTTCAATAAAAACGGTTGGCATTAAATTTGCGCCAATTATAATATCATAATAAATATTAAAATGTTCTTATTGTCTGCTTTTTATAATTTGTGCACAGAAACCGAACAGGTGATTTTCTTTGGGTGTCTTAACAGTTTCACATTTGGTCGTGGAAGGCCAAATATGAGCCACATTCAAATGTGAGGAAATGTGGCAAATGTGAGTGGTCGTGGAAATAGCCTATAAAATAGATACATACATTTTCAAAGCTTAAAAAAAACATTTGAAGTAATTAGAGGATAGTAAAAACTGTGCTTTCCGATTCGATTTCTCATCATATATCTATATGTATACGTGTAAAACTGTTTTCTCTGAACTACTCACTCACTGATTATTGCACAGCCCAAACCATAAGACCTAGGAGGCTGAAATTTTCACACAATCTAGATAAGACAATTATCAATTGGAGTGTTACTTCCCAAAGCGGACAGGTTTTTTTTTTGTATGGATAACATTGGCAAATGCATTAAAAGGGTATTCGGTAGATGAAAGTACAGTATTAAAGGAGTTTATCAGTAATTTTATTAATATATATCTTGTTAATTTCGCAAAGTTAGTCAACTTATCACTTTTGACAGAATTCTAAGTTGGGATAGATTTTGGGGTGGTTTTGGAATTCCATTAAGAGTCGAATTTAGGATGAGTCTATTTAAATAGATCTATGAAAAATTAGTTTTGCGAAGAATAGTTTCAAAGTAGGCGACAATGCCTGTGTTCTTAATATCTATTTCTTGTGAATTCCACAAAGTTTAATGTTTTCTGACAGCTTTAAGTACAGGAAAAGTGCTGTAGTCTTAATTGGAACTGAGCTATGACAAATCGGAGAATACATATAAGGAAATGCTACTGTTCTCAATTCCATCATCACAAAACCTCTGTTAATCATGTGAAACTCATGATAAGCCGAATTTCGGAACAGGCCTAATAACAAACGTCGAACTTTTAGGGAACGCTCGTCATGGTAACGGATTGCGTTGTTTATGAACGCCGGCGGCTTTGGCGTCGTCTCGTCTCGTTAGTTTGTTGTTAGTTAGTACGATGAGCGGAACAACACGGACAGGATTGGTGCCCACACCAAAGCGGCATATTAAATATGTGAAAAAGGTAAGAGGGAGGATTTATTTGATATCCTCTGGGAGGGACATCATCTAATCCAAGTGGTCGCCCGCAGCGCAAGAATCTCTATGCGGACGATACGCGAATGCCATTGAAATTTGAGGCGTCTCCAATGCCATTGTCGTTGCGTCCCTTTGGTGGCCTTTTCAATCCCTTTGCCAAGGGCTGTTCGGTGCTGTGCAATCATCCGGCACCGTCGGGTGTCAAGGAAGTCATCAACCAGCTGAAAACATCGCTGGCCATCGAGGGTAAGAGTCCCGTGCAGGCAGGAGGCAAGCAAAAGCAGCGGGAGGAGCAACTGCATCAGCATGAGACCGACAACATACCAGAGGATTTATTCAGACGCTATGCGGAAACTGATTCCAGGCCGATGACACCGACCCCAACGGTGACAAGCATCCATACCCGGACCAGTGCCGGGTCCTTCTATCGACGCTGCATTACGCCGGAGTGGGGCAAGCATGAGAATATCCAGCGAAAGAAGATCATATTGGATCTGCGGAGATCGCACTCGCAGGAGACGCTCTACTGGAAGCCCAGCTCGGAGCTAACCCAAAGCGGCATCGAGGAGGGCAAGAAACCAAAGAGTGCGGGTGCCAACGAGGACAAAAAGCCCCGACGACAGCAGTCCAATGAGCAACGACCCAAATCCTCGCTAGGCACAGCCAACCTAACAACAGGCGTCGATCCACACTCCGACCTGGACGCAAAGCCGCCCAAGACTTGCATCAATGATCATGACATGATGGAAGACGACGATGCCCGACGTGGCAAAAAGCGCAAGAAGCTAAAACCAACGCAGGGTGAGCACCGGAAGAAGCCTAAAGACAGACCCGAAAATACCCGGAAATAGTGATTAAAGTTTATTTTAATTATATTATTTTACACGGTTAGGTAGCTAACTAATATAGTTTAATTTGTTCGAATTTTAACTCTGTTATTTTTCAAACCAAACGAAATTATAGTTGAGTTTTTCATAAGATTTTTAAAATACTTTTGAAATTAAGCTTTGGTTTTTTGTTGTGGAATTTTTCAATTACTAAACTTTTAATTGCGATTTTAATTGAACATTTTTTTTCTCTACTGTTTAGTTGTGATTTTCATCTTTAGTAATTATGTTATTGTGATTTTATACTACACCAAACATATTTAGCTGAGAATTTTACTTTCCTCCAACTGTTTGGTTGACAATTTACTATATATTTTTATTTTCATATAAGCTGCAGTTCTTCACATAGAATAATTACTTAGAAATTTCCGTACAAGTACAATACTTTAGTTGAGATTATTCCTGAAATCATTGACTAACTACGAGTATACTTAAATTTATTGAGCTTAGATAAAATAAAGTTTCCCATTTTTAGCCACCACCACATTTCACCTGAGCGAGGATCCTGAGACTCAGGTAGCTGCCTTGGGTCCCGATTCTCTAAATGCCAGCACCCGACCCAGTTTGATACCCAATGCCGTCAGTTTGCTGCCCAAGGATAAGCGAGAAGCTGAGAGGGATCCCATCCTGCTTAAGGGCAGTTTCCTAACTGAGGAGGCTTTTCAGGCACTTAAAACGGATCTAACTGTGGATCTAATTGAGAACACCTTTGGCAGATATGTATGAATTTTAAAAAGCATCCAAATTTCCAGTTCTATTTGAATACTTTCTCTACTCCACTCAGCTCAATCGCGCTCTCCGTGAAGCCATCAAGTACATGCCAAAAACAGTGCAGAGCAAACCAGCGGAGGAGGCGGACAAGGCCACGCCCAGTTCGAGTTCCAAGATGCCACGCAAGTTCTCCAAATCCGCCACACGCTTCGATGTACCCATGGATCTGTCCATGCTCAAGAGTTTGTATATCACTTCAATCATGTTAGGCTGCAACTTTAGTTTCCACCCTCGCAGACATGACGCCCTGGGATTACCTTAGCAAATATGTGTGGGTCTCGCAACAGCGCAAGCAACTTTATAAGCGCGTCTTCCTCAAGTATCTGAGTCGTTGCGAGGAACCGGAAAGCGAACTTGCGCTGGGAAATGATGAAGTGCCCCTCGTGGAGTACAAGGAACGCACCATGGTGTGGCGCAGTTTGCCACAGGCATTGGAGGATGTCTTGGAGTTCCATGGCACCGAAAAGAATGTGAAAAATACTCTCTCCCATTTGGGTTACGAGCAGGATGCCTGCGGCGATTTGGATTTTCGTGCCTGGTGCGGCATCGTTTCCTTTGCGGAGCGCTTGGCGCTGTCGAGTGCTGCGTGCAGCGATGATGACTCCTGCGATGAACTGGAAAAGTCCGATTTCAATAGCATGGAGCAGTTGATTGAACAGTTTGAAGTTCCACAGAAATTAAGCGAAATCTTTAAAATCATACGCTTCACACACAAAATAAAGTATTAAATTTAAATTTGAGTATTGTTCGCCCGTTGATAATTTCGCGCGGCGTCTTAAACCGAGAGGTGGCAACCTTTCACAGAAAAAATTTCAGATCTGGCAAGTCGTACCTTTTTAGGTAAAAAGCAAGAAAAAAAGTAACTTTGAAAAGAAAACCTTCAATAATTATTTTATTATTGAACTGTTACTTGCAAAATTACCTAATTACCTACATTTTAAATTTAACATTGACCGCGCAGCAATCGATAAGAATTTGCATGATTCGATATTTGGCACTCACCAAATACACAGACAAACAGCTGTTGCTGCTGCGGTATCGTGGTATCGATACTATTGCATACCTCACCCACAGATTGTTTGCATTTTGATAAAATTTTCTATAATTAAATTAAAAATTAAAATAAATGGCCACGCTTGAGGATAAATTATTAGGCGAAAAACTGCAGTACTACTGCAGCAGCAGCGAGGAGGAAGACAACGGAGACGATGGCGACGATGAGAAGGGCGCTGGAGGCTCTCGCAAGGGAGGCGCTGGATTGACAATCAATACGGATCCCAATGCGGCGCCCGCGGGCGGATTTCGATCGCAGGGATCTACGAATACCGGTCCCAAGGGTGTGGTAAAGGACTGGCAGCGTTTTAAGCAATTGGAGGCTGAGAAGCGCGAGGAAACGGAACGACAGCGCATGGAGCTGGCCAAGAAATTGAGTATGACCACCGCCACATCCGCTGAGGATGAGGAACGCAAGCGACAGGAGGAGCTGGATGCCGAATTCGCCGAGCTGATGAGTGAGGACTTTCTGCAGCAGTATCAAAAGCAGCGCATGGCCGAAATGCTGCGCCAAACGGGACACAATCAACAATTTGGCAAGGTACATCAGTTGAGCACCCACGAGGAGTTTCTTTCCTGTGTGGAGCAGGAGAACAAGCACACCACCATCATCATTCACATCTACGAGCGGGCACAGTCCGCTTGCATTACGCTCAACAACTGCCTGGATACGCTGGCCAGCGAGTATCCGTCCATTAAGTTTGCCAAGATCTGTAGCTCCGTTGCCGGCATGAGCCGCGATTTCCGCACCAAGGGATTACCCGCTCTCTTGGTCTACAAGGCACAGGCTCTGATTGGTAACTTTGTGCGTCTCACAGACGATCTAAGCGATGATTTCTTCGCCTCCGATGTGGAAAGTTTCCTCATCGAGCATGGAATCATAGTGGATAAAGCCTTGTACAACTAAATATCGTTGTGAACTCCATATAGATAGATAGACTAAGCTGACCAAATGATGTGTTCCCAAGTCTAGTATCTCATCCGAACGATCACACTTAATACCGTCTAGTTTTAAATTCAATTAATAATTTATTTTTCCCATTCAGTAATTTAGTTACAATATATGTATGATTCTTGAAATCTTGTATACATTTTTTTATGTGCAACTTTCCTTTTTTTTTATGTAATGAAAAATGAAATTATACAGAGAGAATGTCAATTTATTTTGTTTACATGTTTTATATATATATAAAAAAAAAAGCCAATTGTTTTGTTTAAAAATATTCGAAATGAATTTGCAGCAGATGTGAAAAGTTTGTGTGTGTGAATGAATGGATTACATCTATATGGAACAGATTCTGGTAATCGCTTTTGTTTCTTTATCCTCATCATCAATCATAATATACAACATAAGATTTATAATATTTAAGGGCTAATGAATGTACTTCACTCGAAATCGTACTATGTAAGATTTATACATATACAATATACTTATACTTATCAATATAGCTTATAGCCTAACATAAACGGGCAATATAATATATAAAAAATGATGTTGATAATAAAAGTTTTGCTAATCAACAAATATTGGTGTTGCATCGTTTCACTTTCTCTTACATTTCTTGAATTGAAAGATTGGTTTTCATACTATGTACGAAATGGCCAAAGTTCAAGTCCATTAACTAATACTAATTTACATATATTTATGTATAAATTCAATTTGTTTTATTTCTGTTTATTTTTCGCACAACAAACATACAAATCTTTTGTAGCACAGCGAGTGAAATTTTTTGTAACTTTCATAGATTTTTTGCATAAACACGCGAAAAATCTGAAAGTTCTCTAGAAATTGGGGCCAGGAAAGAGAGAGAGAGAGAGTGAGCGGGGCAGTGAAAATGTTAAGGGGTAAGAGGAAAATACTAATATTATATTTACATAAGTAAGGCATCCCCAATCTGAGCAGTATAATAGTATCATACTGTTATACTGTTTAGTTTGGGATTCTTTACTAAAGTAAATTGGCTGCAACTGGGCAAGTTTCTTAACTCACTGAATGATTGATTCTTTTTATATATATAGTATATGTCTACATATAAAGTTAATTCTTTATAATATTTTAATTGTTGTTGATTCTTTTTTTCTTTTTAGAATTCTGCACCTTTTGCTGTGGGTTCCGTTTTGCCTAGCCTCCCGATCGTATTGCTCGAGCTGTGCTAGCCTTAAATTAAGTTAATATACATATATATATTTATATCTATAACATCTTTTGGACACACAGACATTAGCTATAAATATATTACAACTTTGTTTTGAATATATTAAATATATGTAAAACTATTAATTAAATGCTAAAACATTCAATATACATGGTTTTTTTTTTTTAATAAGTATTTCTATAATATAGTTTATCATTCATTCATTTTTTTTTGTTGATTTTTTCAAACTTGTTTTTTGTACTATTACGTATATAATATTAATAATAATAATATTGAGTTTGAGTAACATTTCTTACAATGTTGAACTGTTCATTTTGATTGCTGGGCGAGTCTTGCAAAATCTGTTATAAATCTCTTATACAATGGTTATATTTACATTTTGCAGTATGTCGTTGTTCAGGTCAAAAGTTTTAAAACAGAAATTTGCGCTTAGTCTAATTTTTCTTTTGACAATGTTTTCGAGTGCTATGTTGAAATTTGAGTTGAATAAAAAAAGAGATTCTTGACAATAACTAAAAAAAAAAGAGAAAACAAACTCTCGAATAAATTGTACAACAAATGAATGCATAGAATTTCAGTTCAAATAAAATTTGGCAATTTGTTGCAATATCAATATCCGTTAATTTGTATCGTTTTTAAACTAAAGAAAATCAGCCTTTTCTTGCTATACACATAAATACAAATACAAATACGTATTAGTATATACTATATATAAATGTGTGCTTAATTAGTTAATTAATTAAATCTGCTGTTGTTATGTTGCTTGAGCCTGCGTCGCTTGCCTCCAATTGTTGTTGTTGGTGGTGTTGCTGCTGCTGTTACAGTCGCGGCGGCTTGAAGCTCAACGTTGTGCTGCACTCGACACTCAGCTGATGCTCCACGGTGTCCATTTTGTCATAGTCAATGCTGCCGCAATCGGCTATTGAATTGCGCACCGATGGCGGCTGCTCGGCACCCGGCAACAGTCCCACCAGCAGCAGCGGCTTGTTCAGCGGTCCAGCTGCAACAGTTGCTGCTGCTGAGCCACCACCACCAGCAACATTGCCGGTTAGCTGCTCGTTGCTGATGCTGTTGCTGCTGTTGCTTTGGCTGCCACCAATTTGTTTCTCTTTGTGTCGTCGCAACGATGAACGCAACGGATATTGCCGTGGCACATTGATAAGCAGGCGACGTGTGTTGCTGTTGGGAGTGTTGCCGCTGCAACTGTTGGGATTGCTGCCGATGCCGATGTTGGGTCGACGCGATGCATATTGTATGGACTCTGCGCTGTTACTCAAACGGATGTTGCCAACTGAATAGATGTATGGTTTATATACAAAACATATATGTATATATATTTTTATACATCACAGGGACAAACGAGCGGGCGGGGAGAGAGAGAAAAACGAAAAATAAGATTTGTTCATAATATAGTTTCGGTTACAATTATGTTGTTAGTTTGGATGGTTGTTTGGTTGTTGGTTCTGCTTGTTTTTGTTGTGGTGGATGTTGTTGTTGTTGTCGTGGATGTTGTTATGGGCGTGTGGCGCTTAATGCTTGCAGAACAAAAACAACTCATAAACCAATACACGTAGCACAAAGTTACACAGAGAAAACATAAAGTTGTTTTGGGTTAGTACACATACAAATGAAACAACAACAATTACAACAAATATATGTTTATATATATGTACGTATACTAGTGTCTAGGATGTGTTGTGTCTTTACAAATAAAAGCTCTTAAAAACATTTCATTTAAATACACACATTAAATAAATACACACTAATGTTTATTGGATAAAACAATAATTCAATCATAAATTCAGTTTTTTTTTTTTGTTTAACACATTAAATAAATTACAATCATAAATTATATTTAAAGTTAATTGACATACAAATAATATTATAGCATTTAAATAAATAGAATACAAAATAAATATAAATTTAAATAACAAAACGCAGTTTTATAAATTGAAATTAAATTTTATGTTGTGTGTTTATCATGCAAACAATATTTCAATGGAAATAATTGCAAATTTTGATTAAAATTTTACAGAATCGCAGATAAGAATTATATTCTTTCGATAATTATCGATTGCTGCAGTTTTGAGAATTGCAGAGAGAGACAATAAATGTCGAATATAGTCTACAGGGCATATTTACGAATTATTGTTATTATACAGTAAATTTTAAGTTAAATTACAGCTAGAATCTTCTGTGAAATTTATAGGACCCTTTTGTATAAAGATATTGTATACTTTTAAAGTTTATTTTTCAAATGTAGTTTGTTTTACAAGTTGAAATTAAAAAAAAATTCAGGATAAATATAAACTAAGAATACAAAACATAATTAAATTAATAAGTTAAGGACATTCAAGAGGATGCTTAGACAAAGTTCACTGAATCACATGTTATTCATGTATATTATGTTAATTGAATGGGTTCTGAATGCAGTTGGGACAACAACAATGGACATTTCACTTGCAATTCGCTTTTGATTTTTAATTTTAGTTATGATTTTACAAATGAAAAACATTTGCTGACATAAAATGATAAATGTTTTAAAACAAGAAATCCAAAACATTAAAAATGACTGTGACAAGGTTGTTGCTGTTGTTACTGTTACTGCTGTTGCTGTTGTTGTGATTATTATGATTGTTGCCACGGCGTGGCGACTCAAACGACTCATACAACGTTGAGGCAGATGCGCTGCTGCCCAGACGTTGCTGCTGACGTTGACGTCGCTGTTGCTGCTGTCGACGCTGCTGATGTTGCTGCTGCTGGTGCTGACGTTGCAACAATATGGGCGTGGAATGACGCAACAGCAGCGACGTTGGCTGCACATGTTGCTGCAACTCGTGCGCCTGCAACGTGTGCAACACACGACCATCAAGCGAATCACAATCGCTGTCAGAGTCAACAACGGCAACAGTTGCAGTTGCAGCTGCAGCGGCAGCGACAGCAGCAACAGTTGCTGCTGGCAGGCATTGTGTTGAGTAATAGCATGAATTGTTTAGTGTTTCGTGTAGATAGAAGTTGCTGTTGCTGCTGCAAATGTTGTTGCAACTGCTGTGATTGTTATTGTTGTTGCCGTTAGGCGTTAGCACGTCTGTGATGAGTTGTTGTTGTTGATGTTGTTGATGATTGTTGTTGGTTAGTGCTGCTGTCGCTTGTTTATAACTACCCGAATTGACGTCCAGCAGCAGACGACGCTGTTGTTGCTGCTGCTGCTGCGGCGGTCTCAGCAGACCCTTGGAATGTATGTGTTGCTGTTGTTGTTGCTCCTGTTGCTGACGATTGTAGCTGTAGCTATCCTCGGTGTCCATCATGTCGTCCAAGCGATGCAGCTGCTCCTGCTCCTGTTCACGTTCCCGCTGCTGCCGCCGATAGAAATGATAGAGCAGCGCCGCTGAGCTACGCTCCGCATCCATGGCAACTGTTGAGCCACCGATGCCACCGCTACCGCCACCGCCGGCAACTGTTTGACGCATGTCGCGTGTACTGCCGCCGCCCAAGTAGCCAGCTGCTGCGGCGGCAGCTGCGGCCAGGCAGCAGTTGCTGCACGTTTCCGCCGGCAGCTGCAGCGAGACAACCGCATCCCGTGGCCCCAGGAACCACTCGGACCGGGTGCGCATGCGTGCGGTTTGACGTTCATGAACCTAACACATTTCAATTGCATGTGCATGTGTGTGTGTTTTTGTTTGTTTGTGATTATTATTTGCATTTCAATTGTTGTTTTGGTCGGCGTCGTCATTGTTGTTGTTGTTGTGATGTGTTGTTGTGATGTGTTGTTGTTTTTGGGGAAGACGGGGATTCGAAAATTTCGCATTAGAGTTATGTTATTTTTTTTAGTTTTGTTTTATTTTTCTTTCTTTAAATGCTATTAAACTTTAAGGAGCAATGTTATATGTTTTTTTTTTTGCTGCCTTATAAGGGTAAATTTTCAAGACATTTGCGAATTTATTTTAAATAAATTAAAGCTTTCGCATAAAATCATAAATTGTAAGCAAACAAATTAAAAAAATTGTTAAGAATATGTAAAGGCATATAATAAATAAAGTTATTTACAAATTAATTTCAAGGCAGCGGAAAAATGTGTGATTATAAATTATAATTTGAGAATAAAATAGGAAACAAAGCATTAAGGGTATTCAATGTAGCAACAATTAAAATGCTGACAGCTTAGACTACAAATAACAATTCGAATTTAAATGATAATTGGACTAAATACAAATTAAGCAATATTAAGGGTATTCATTGTGGAACTATTAAAAATTTTTTTTTATTAAGGCAAATAAAAATTTGAAATGAAATTACTAAAAACAAAAAAAGAATAGATATTTAAAAAAAAAATGACAAAAGCTTCTACAAAAATTTTATTATCAATACACAAGATAAAAACATTGATTTTCTTTTTGTAAAAAAACAATTTAATTTTTGAAAAGCAATATTTTTCAACAAAAATTAAAAAGTATTAGTAGTATATTAGCATCTACATAAAAAAATTATATTTGCTGTTAACAATACCCTTAACGTTAAAAACAAAGCGCATAAAAATAACGACTAACTACTGGTTAATAACAATTTGGTATAAATTTAATTCTATTCAAAAACATTAACAAAATTGTGTTAACTTTAAGGAACTTTCAAATGCAATGTTTTGGCTTCCGTGAGTGTGTATGCGTGTATGTGTGTGTGAGTGTTACTTAAACGTTAAGACATAGATACAAGATACAAAGATACGAGCATAAGATACAAAAACAAAATATAGGAATAAAGTTGTTTGGTTAATTGAGGCAACGACAAGACGACAACAAACAAAACTACAAACTAACAATAAACGATAAACAATTATAAAATTAACAATGCGAATAAAACAATTGCAATGACTTAAATCTAGCTTAAAGTAGTATTAACTAAATAACTATCAACAAATGCGATTGATTGTGCAGTTTTTATTTGTGTTTCAGCTTTAATTTTTATGTTCAAATGATAAGAACTGATAAGGATAATAAAGACTGTAAATAATACGACTTATAAACAAATTGTGTTTTAAGCTCAAGTGAATATGAATGATTCATAATATTCGTATATGACAAATAATTATGTACAATAGTTTAACTATACATATAAATATATACTATAGTCTTTAAAGCCAATTAATTAATTAAATAATAAATTATATACGCCTTTTGTTTTTGTTTGTAAGAACACTTCGTTTGCTTTTATTAAACAAAATATTTTTAAATGGAATGAGTTGTGTTTTATTTTATTTTTTTCAACTTCTTTTTAAACAGTTTCTTATACATTTCTTAATAAAAGAACACACAAAAACAAAACTAAATAAATTATAAGTAATCAAAATATAAACAAAACGTATGTGTTTTTGTTGTTATTGTTCATTTTAGTACAATAGTGTGTGTGTGTGTGTGTGTATAGTTTTCAACTTTTATTTGATTTTGAGGGAAGTGAAGTTGGTTTTTTTCTGGGATTTTGTGCCAGTTTATTCCTTATAAATTAACTTAAATATAGTAAAATGTGTTGTTGTTGCTTCACGTGTGTGTGTGTGTGTGTAAGTAGTTGTTGTTGTTGTTGCAGGCGCAGCTTTAGTTAAATATATATAACAAAATACAAAAACTAGAGAAAGAGGCGCAAAAACGTTCCAAAATCTTGTAAAAATTATAAATTAAACAATTTTCACAATCCAAAAAATTCAGTCTGAGAGTTAGAGTGAGAAAGACAGAGCGAGAGAAAAGAGGTAGGAGCAACAGCTGTCCAATAATGTAAATTAAAGAAAAAAGAAAACAATCAACAAAAATTTAAACAAAATCATAATCAATTAAAAATTAAACAAATACACAGCGTTAATTAATAAAAAAAATTAATAAAGTTATAGATTACAAATCATAATTAAATATTGAAAATCAAGAGGGAAAAACTTAAAAACTAATCATTAAATTCGCTTGCTCAAACCTGTAAAAAGAATACGAAACTTAAAAATCGAGCTCATTAGCTGCTAGGGTGGGTTAAGGGGCAGGACTGTGGGGGTGGGGCATGTGGGAGGCAGGTAGGTAGGCTTTATTAATTTTAAACGGATATGCGTGAGCCTGGCCAGAACTTATCCCTCACCTGTGGCAAATACGAGAGACTTTTGGTACTCTCCGCATAGCGATTGACAGCACGCAGCTCCTCCATGGTCATGCCGCCAGAGTTGCCGCCTCCATTGTTGTTGCCAGTGTTGCCGCCATTGGAGCCAACGGCGCCACCAGAATTCGAGCTACAGGAGCTGCTGTGACGTATGCCGCGATTGCAACGGCTGCAGGTGCGTTGCTGTTGCTTCAACTTGCCACCATTGCTGCTGGTGAGAGTAGCAGCTGCAGTAGCAGCAGCAGCAGCTGCTGTTGTTGGCGATGTTGCAGCTGCAGCAGCAACTGTTGCTGTGGCATTGCTGCCACGTCGATCGACGACACCACCGCCACCGCCATCAAGACTCTTGGTGCCAGAGCGCAGACGTCGCTGATGATGGCTGCTGGCCAAGGGTTTCTTTTTGTTTTGACGATAGCGACGCTTCACTGTGGTCAGCTCGTCATCCTCATCATCGTCCTCATCGTCGTCATCATCCTGCGAATTATTCGTTGTTGCTGTGCTCATCAGTTGTTGTCGCTGTCTAAAACGTTGTTGCATGCCACGCAGCTGTTGATGTGGTTGTTGCTGCTGCTGTTGTTGCAATTGGCCTGGCGTCGCTGGGGCAATGCTGCTCAGCTCCAGTTCGGCGGCAAAGTCATGTGGCAGCTCATCATTATCTTCATCATCGTCCGCATAATCATCATAATCATAGTCAGTGCCATTGCCATTACGCTTGGCCGGCAGCGGGGAACTTGTCATGGCAAAGATTCCTGGACCCTCCAGCGATACCGAGAGACGGGCACAACTCTCGATAAACGAATGCTCCGGCGATACTCCCAGTGAGAGCACGCTGTTCTCCAGCGCCGAGCTGGAGCTGGTCAGCAACGCAGGCGTCGAGCGTGATTCCTCCTGGGCCACTGTATCCCATTCAATATCAGTTATCATAGATCGTAGTTGGTATATCGTAATTTGTTCGAAGTTCGTCGGGTTCGTTTTTTTTTTTTTTTTTTGAATGAGCAATGAAATAGACATAAATATGTAGACATAGAGTTTGATTTTTTCTTTTTGATTTCGACTTAAAGCGTGCATAGAATGAGACTGAAGCAATGACAAGGTGCAAACATAGATAGACAGTAATAGTGAGAGAAAGAGAGTGGTGGAAAGGTGTCAAAGTATTTTGTGTGTTAAAACCCCAAAAGCAGAAAAGCCCAAAAAACACAATTGACCATGCAATGGACTTAAAAACTAATCACATAAAAAGAGAGTGACCCCAAATACAAACAGAGAGAGGGAGAGATAGAGAGAGAGAGACCAGTGATAGTTCGACAAATCAAAAGAGATATCGATAGTTTGTTGTTAGTTAGATTGTTTGGATAGGCATAAGATGTACTTAGTTCTAAATTCGTATAGATTTTGGTACTCACGTAGGCCCCAACGCTCGCATTGGCACTGCAACCAAGTCTTCTCAGCTTCCAAAGAATGTTGCACTGTTAAAGGAGAGAAAGGAAGAGTTATTAGATTAACAATAATAATTATTATCATCATTTTTAGCACTGTAATTATAATTAATATAAATACTGTGAATAATTTTTCATAATTATTTTTATCACTATTAATATTATCATACTTATTACAATCACTAATACTATAATTAAATATAATTATAATCTAATTCCTCTTTCTAAAAACAGCTATTCCTCTTTATTATTCACAAGAAGTACATCTTTATCGAATACAAAGAATTACAAATGTTAACTATTCATTTACTATTCTTATTTATTGTAATTGATAATATAAAATAATAAATAATCCCATGATGAAAACCCATTTATTGTAATAATATTGTGATATCAAAATTATTTTAATGAGTGATAATTCTAAGAATGCGTATAATCATGGTCTTGCCCAGATAATTTATAATACATGCATTTATGCAAATTGTAAATTAAAAGAATCTAAATATTTGTAATAGTATTTTATTAACACTTGCATTTTTAAAAGACAACACAGCAAATAGACGGTTAAAAACAATCGCCTGACTTATAAGATAAAAGAATTCAGAATAATCATCAAGAATGTCGCTAAAAGTAGCGTCATAGGAAAACACTCATACCGTCTATGAACTTTGAAATACTCGAGTAAAATATTGAAGAGATTTAATTCAATATATAAGATTGTTTTATCCTTTAAAGAGCTTCATAAAATGCTTCTCTCCTTAAATCTAGTCTTGAACTTTCCACTCACATGCATATTTCTGTTGAGCCAATTTTCCTCGTGGCGGTGGCGGATATTGGAAACTGCAGATCCATTCGTCCTGCACCTTGAGAATGCGTCCCGTGACGCGAGCATAATACTCATAGTTGTCGCGTCCAAAGATATCGTGTGTGGCAAACTTATCAATTATATGTTGCATGATCTTAGTAGCCACCTGTCAACGAGATAGAGAGAAAGATAAATCAAGCATAATAAAGATCAGTTCAAGATAAAGTAAGATGAACTTACCTTAAATTTGAGCACATCTTCCATGCGAGCGGTTTTGCCATCGCTAACGCAAGATTGAAAGAAACTGGGGGCCACAGAGACACCGAGGGCCTCGCTGGTCATGCCCGTGGAGGCGTTGGCGGCATTGCTGGCGATGACGCGGAATGTGCCAAATAGTAAGACTAAAAGATGTTGCGTATACTTGGGCAGTGATGCAAACAATCTGCAACAAAAAAAAAAAAAGAAAAGAAAGAAAGAAAGACGAATTTTAAACAAGGTAGAGCCATGTGTGTGTGTGTGTGTTTGTATTCATTAGAAATGACCCAGAAAATGCAATAAAAATATATTATAATCGTATAAACAGAAATGTCAGCCGGAAGCCCTGTAAAGATCGTCTTATCTATATACTAATGTCGAGGAGTTTTAAGAGCGGCAGGGGGAAACGGGCAACAAGCAATTGTTACTCATGTGTTTTTATATTTATTACAAAGTGCACTGACTCATTGTCTCTGGCGAGGGCCATCAAAGAAAGTCACTGAATAAGGCAAATAGGAGGACGAAGGGGGGAAGCTTAAGATTGGGGTAGAGGCAGCTGCTTGAATTGTTCACACTTTCATTTTGGCGTGCGGCTTGGAAAACCTGGCTAACAAACAAACTAACCAACTTTAACTCAATCTCAGCTCACAAACTGGTAACTCTCGATCTCCCCCTCTCAATCTTTCTCTTTCGCTCCCTCCCTCTCTCTCTCTCTCTCTCTCTCTCTCTCTGTCTATTTCTCGTTACACAACTGTAGACTGAAGACCAGCGAAGCGAACGAAGCAACAACTATCACAGTTAACCAATCAATTAATGCGCTTTACAAAAAAAAGGAAAAACAAAAAGTGAAAACTTGGGGAAGATTGACAATGAACTATACCATAATAACACTGTTTATAAGGAGTTGCCTGACAGAGCTTTACTTTAATCATAATGTGCTTTCAGCTTGCAAGAAAAATTAAGGCGCTTTTGATTAGAAATCATGACACATACATGCATCTGATAATTGGACTCACGAATAGTTGAACTATAGTTTATTTATTTCAGTGCCTAGTTCATATTTCTGAGGAATTTATATACAATATTCTATAAACTATGTAAATAACATAAATTGAAACCTTAACTATAATTGAGAGTAAACACAGCTCGAGTGATAAACAGAGTTGTATGATACCACGTGGGTCAAGGTTTTATAAAGTTACTTCATCTTTTAACTATCAGCGCGTTCACCTGCTTCCTCATATACAAAAAAAAAAAAACAAGAAGAAATAACAAGCAAATAAAGCAATACAAACAATAGACCCGAGCAATGCCCGCCCAGCCTATGGGTTCAACTTTTCTGATCTGGCCCCCATACGATAACAACGACCCGAAACCAAAAAAATTAAAAAGAACCAAATGAAAACGTGCCGCTGTTGCAATATTATTATTGTATCTATATTCCTTTCCAACTCTCTAATCTTATCAAAGTATGTCGTTTCTTTTCTTTGGACTTCTTTTAAGGGATACCTCGAACTAGAACTCGAACTCATAAAAAATTTAAACCTTGCAGATAGCAAGCCAATAATAATAATATTTTTTTATTTATTATTAATTTATTTTCTTGACTTTGTTTACTATTTTTTGTATGTTACTCAGTGACGACAATCCCGTAAAAGGAATGCGTACAAATCGTTTACTAATTGCATTAATTACCAGGAATGCCGTTAAATAGAATTACAACAATAAATACACAATCGAACAAACGAAACAAGTGTTGTTCGTTGTGTTCAGTGTCGTCTGATATCACAACGATAACCAGCAGCTCGACATTTTTTGTGTTTCCCTTTAAACCTTAATGAATGAATTATGTGCTTTTGATTTGATTATTTAGGGGTACAATAACTATGACATACAATATGAATCGATATTTTTATCTGCCTAACATTAGCTGCTCTAATCAAACAATCAATAACAATTACAGCTTTAATCAGCTTTCAAAGCTGTTTTTTTGTTGTAAATTATGTATTTCTAGCCCGTATTACACAACAATGTCTACATAGTCAAATTTAATACAGATTAGTCTGTAGTTAGTTAAAAAAAACAACATCTCACTTAAAGCTTTAATGAGCTTTTCAACTTTTACAGTTGTTCACGTGCACAGTAAAAATGGCTAGTTTCGAGTTTATTAAGAACATTATGTGATCAATGCTAATGCAATTTAATGTCATTTAAAGCTTTTATGAGCTTTCGAAGCTGTTTCGCGCCTTGCAATAATAAATAAAAAATACAGTGAATTACCGCATTAGCGAGATTTAAAAGTTTAAAAAAGTGTTTAAGGCGTCGAGAGAACAGTTGTTCAATTATTTGAAGTGTTAAATAATACAATTGTATGTTCTGACCTAACTATACAGTTTTAAAGTTGTCTCAGCACTGCAATTACTTCCCAGGCAGGTATATTATATAATTAAAACATATTAAAGCTATTCTATAGAGTATTTATGCGTCGTCTGTATTGAAATGCTTTTAATTTATGTTTGTTTTCCTTTTGATGTATAATATTAATTGAGCGGAGTGTAGGGAGGGGTGACATTAGGGCCCATATACAGCTAGATTATATAATCGTCTATCGTCTGTCGAGACACGTTACGCATGCGCCGTGTTGCCGTATTCCAGCATTCAGATTATATTTACATAATACCACAGAAACCGGCTATATATGTATGTGTGCATATGTATATAAATATTTTTAAGGCCTTTTTCTGTGAATTAAATGCTAAATAGAGTTTTTCGTACATTTCAGCCAGATTGCGATGTGTGTACGAGTGTGTGAGTGTGTGTGTTTGTTGTGTGTGCTACTGTTAAGGCCGTCGCGACGCTGCGTCACATTATAGATGATTCATTTATTATTATTTTTATTGTATTTTTCATTCATAAAAAGTTTGTTTCTCTACTTCTCTCGCACTTGTTGTCCGTCTTCTGCCTTTTCAAGTGCCGCATTTGATTTGCCTTTTCTTTTTATCACATATGTATAAACAAACATACATATATACATTATATATGCAATGTTACGTATTTTAGTGCCCTACAGAGAAACCAGTTTCAATATATTCCCACATCTCTTGTTCCACTTGAGAGATTTCAGTTGCGACTCTCTTCTTTTGTCTGATAAGACAAAACGGGGGGTGTCTGTAGGGGGTTTTGGGATCGCTGAGCTCAAAAAAATTCGACTTACTTTGCTTAAATATAATTATAAATTTATCAAATTACTGAATAACAATTTTGATACAGTTGATAATGCGAAAGTGTTCTGTATGATATTAGCTTAAACCGAATTCGGTAAATATTTGGAAAAGCAAATGTCAAATGTTAATCAGAAATGATAAGAAGCTAAAGAACAGACCATACAATTAATGGAAAACCTTGAAGTTAAGATTTACAAACTTTCTATTTTATTCTTCTTGCTGTATCCTACAAATAACGATGTGGAACGTCATTAAATAAAATAAAATTTAAAAAAAAAATATATTATTAATTTTACGTTGTTCTTTAACTATAGCATGGCTTATTATATATACATGAATCCTAGAGAACAAAGGAAAGTGAAAACGCGGTTTTAAAAATTGCGGACGTCAATAAGTTACAAAACGATATAAAACTTGGTTTGTTTTATTCATATTTTAATATTTTTTATATTTTCGCTTATCGACGAAACAGTTTTTGCCCACTAAGCAGTGGTCAGTGTTTATTCTAGGCATATATCATGCGACGTTAGTATATCTTTAGCTTCAGTCTCAGCTTCAGCTTCAACTTCAGCTACAGCTGCATCAATAATCATCATCTGCGGTCTCTCAACTACTCCACGCCCCAAAGACCTTTGTGTTAATTTAGCAAAAAATAAATGAGAGAGTCAAACAGATGCGATTGTCGTTTTTGCTGCTGCTGTTGTTGTTGTTTTTGGGCGTACAATAAAAAAAAAATATAAATAAAGACAATACGTCATAATAATGAGCCAAGTGATACAGCAAACGCAACGCATGATAATAAAAAGCAGTTTCAACATATATTTTTATACGAGTATATATACGAATGGATACATATACCAAGTGCAAACATCATGATACTTGCTTGACCCAACCATAAGAGCAAGCAAGTAGACAATAGTTGGGAGTGCTAGTCTGGCAGATACCCTAAGCAGACTGTCGAGGCTTTAAAAACTCTGAGATTCGAATAGGAAATTCCTGCTAATCTGGAATAAATAACCTAATATAAAAACAAAAATGAATTGTAGTCAACTTTCAATCTAAGGGTTAGGGACTCACTTGGGTTAGTTTTAACAAAGTAATGATAGTTATAGGATGATCAATTACTACAGATCTCTCGATATATATTGTCTGTAGAAACTTATTTGTATGGTAAGTTTAAAATAGGCTTCAGTGCTTTACAAGGCTTTTGTATGGTGTTTTATCTGACATATGGCTTGAGTTATGACTGTGACTGGGCGAGAAGTTCAGCGTTGAGGGCAATCACTGAAGAAGTTCTTCCAGACAGCGGAAGAAAGAGATAGAGATGGGGAAATGGATACAGATGCAGAACGCATAAAGCACAAATATAAAAATAAGACTAAGAAATAAGACTAAAGGAAATAAGAAACAGAAGCAGGGCCAAGTGAACTGACGCACATTTTGTACTATGGAACATACAGTGTTTATATGCGTTAAATGTATACCTACATATAGTATGTATTTGTATGTATATTTATATTGTACACTCGCTTATTTTACTTTTATTGGTTTTGTTTGGGCATCGGGCATTGTTTTTGTTGATATTGTGTGACTGACTAACTGACTGACTGACTGACGACTAACTGACTATGGCGGCATTTTAAGTTTATTTATGCAGCGCAACCAATGGAAACTCTTAGGTATTCAACTTTTATTTTATTCCATTTTATTATTGTAATTTCTTGTTGCGATATGTGAAGCCCTTTAACAAAAGCAACAACGACAACGACAACAACAACTAGAGTGACTTTAGTATGACAGCGAACGCAGTAAAAGAAAAGAAAACAGAAGGAGAAAAGAAAACAAGAGAATTCTCTGCAGCCCGTGACTGACTACATAATGTAATAATCAGGAAGTGAACATCAGTCGATATTGCAATAGACCCAAACAGACGTCCAAGACGTCTCTTGTTAATGCATTGGACAATGCGGCTTTTGTTATAAACTGTTTCCCTGTCTCCTTCTCTGTCTGTCTCTGTCTCCGTCTGTGTCCCTGCCCCTTTTTTTTTTTGTAGACTCTGCAGCTTGTCTAGACCCACAACAAAAGCGGGCAAAATTTTGCACTTATCCGATATTCGCACAGCCGTAGGTTTGTGCCTAACCATTGTACCGGGACTCGGAGCCCGTGACACATGCAGGCAGGCAACCCAATCGACCAGGCAATTGTGTAAATAGACTATTAGCTGGGGTTATGTTGACCTGATATGATAGGCAGCTGGCGGGACAATAACTAAATACCCTATACCACTGTCTAAATTTTAAATTGGCATTTTCTTAATCGGCAATTGTTTTTCCTTCATTTCAGCAGTCAGCATACGAAATTTCAGCTTAGTCGCTCGAAAAGTATGATAGATATGATTATAAATCACCATTTGGACCGGTTTGTTCACTATTATATTCACTATTTACTGAGGTCGCTATCTAAGTATTTAATTATAAGTTTTTATTTAATTTAATTCAATAAGTACAAAGATACTTATTTTTATTGCCCCAATCATCTTAAATATATTGAATACAATTAATAATTTTCTTACACTGTTTCCAAAAAATTCTTAAGCTCTACACTAATACACACTCACTCAAATACATACATAAAGCAACAGGCGTTTGAAAAAAGCTTTGAAATGGCATCCCAAAAAAGCTTTGGCCAGGCAACAAGTTGGAGCCACAGGAACAGCAAACGAATTGAGCGAAAGATAGAAAAAGAGAGAGTCCGTAGCAAAGAGAGCAAAGCTCACATAAATACACACACAAACGCACACCTGCAGTCGAAAACTTTCTCAGGCAATAAATGTTGCGACGCCAGCGTCGACGCCTGCAGCGCAACAGCGTTTTGCTTAGATTTACAAGTGTTGTTGTAGCGTGTAATTTACAAACAAATCTGCAGAAAAAAAAACACACACACAGGAACATGTGTATCCGTAGTATATAATATTTTGGTCTATTGCAAAAACGTGCAACAATGACGTCGACGCCCGTCTGCCACAATAATAATAACAACAACAGCAACAGCAATAACAACAATACAAATTTAAACGATGTGCCAACTGATTGAATTGAGTGCCAATAGTCTTAAGGGGGGGAGTATTGCAGGCAATAGAGGGGGGAGGTGGGAGGAGGAGAAACTGCTGGGTCGCTCTTACGTTTTACGTTTACGTTAATTGATACAAAGTTTCTCTGTCTATTTATAAATGTTTCAGCAGCAAAGTCGCTATTTTCGCGCATTTGTTTGATTCGGCAACGAATCTGATTGCGATTGCTTAATGTGTTGTTGTTGTTGGTGTTGCTGTTGTTGGTTTGGCGGCCTGCGTCTGCCCTAAAATGTAAATAAACAAAAGAAAGGTAACGGCAGCACATAAACAATTACAACAATAAATGTGTATATAATTGTATGCTAGCCACGGGCGCAAAAGTTTACAGTAACCAAAATGAAATTTACGTTTAAATCGAACTGACTGCCTGACTGCCTGCCAGCCAGACTCTGATATGGAAAAATAATTTGGCGGTCGATTTTTACGCATGTACCACTGCCCAAAATTAAATTTATGTTTTATTGCTGACGTTATTTGTTTACACGCACATTAGCATTAATGTAACAGCGTTGCTGTTGTTGTTGCTTCTGATGCTGCTGACGCAGTTGCCGCATTTTCAGCAACATTCATCCTCATCCATCAAAGTGGCAGCAAGTGTTTTAACAAAATGAAATTAGTATTTAGTATTTAGCTAGTTAAAGTTACTCGAAATAGACAAATTACTATAAAAGCGGCTGCAATCAAACAGCTGTCAAATGTCAATTCATCAGCATGAAGTTGGCTGCTTCTCTCCCTTCTCCCATTGCCTATGCTTCGATAAATAACAGCGAAAGATAATATCGATTGCGATTGTTAATGTTAATGGTTAATTGCAAGGCGCCGCTCACTTCACGCATAACCAACTCTTTAACTTTGCCTCCTCCTTCTCCACCACCTCCTTCTCACACCCACGCGACTGATATTGCAAAAGGCATTGCAAAAATAGCAACAACAAAAAAAGCAATTGTAAATTATCAAACTGCAACATTATCGTTTTATTTTAATTGAGCATGCGTGGGTCTGTCTGGCTGTCTGTCTGTCTACTATTTGCCCACGCTTTATGCTCTAATTCAGTTTGGTTAGAAATCGATTGCAGCAGCAGCAAAAACAACAACAACAACAACAACAACAACAAAGCAATAAAGAAGCAAAGCACAAAGCAGACGAGCAAGCAAAACATTCAATTTACAGCTGCAAGCTAAGTACTTACAAGCATTTAGTATTCCTTCCACACGCTCCCCCTAGCTCCCTCCCTTTTCCATCCTGCTTCCGAAAGGCAATTTTGTCGCCTCAAGTGAAAATTGGTGAAAATCTGCCAAATGTGTCAACAAGTGCCAAGTCAAACGGGCGAGAAACGCAACAACGATAATAGTAATAACAATAATAATAACAGCAACAACAACAACAGTAGCATAAAGTCAACGCTTTTCACTTAATTTCAACTAAACTCGCAACACCCCCCAACCACACAGTTGATACCTGTATCTGTATGTGTGTGTAGCGAAGATTCTTGAGCTGCAACCAAATCTAGATCCGGTTCAGCAAGTTTACCGCAAGCTAGTTACAATATATGTATATATATACAAACAACACACATACATTCACACAAGATGAGTATGAGTACATTGACGAAGTTAGAGATGGGCGCGTGTTAACACGTTACTAAATACGCTTTTATTAAGCTGAGTCTGCTGCTCATAATGAAGAGCTTGCGAAAATATAAACACTGTTGCCAATTCAGCTATTTTACAGCTACCTAAGCTCGTTTGCTAGAAAACATTTTAAAATTGCTATTAGCGGGAAATCTGGTTGTTTTATATATACATTTACATCATGCAAAATTTTCAAGCAAAAAAAGACAACTCAGTCCGTGAAAATATAAAAAATATGTATACTAAGCTTTTCATTTGGAGTGATCTTTTACTAATTGAAATTAATAAAATGCCTAAAGATTTTATGCAAAAATGTCATAACAGTGTCTAAATTTTCCAGAGTTTAGATCTTGGACAAAATTATACTCCAAATAGACAAAAATAATGCTGATTTTATTTATAGATATTTTTAATTTTCATCCAGTTAGTTTTCCCCCTAAAAAGTTGACAGCACTGAAAATAATCTGCATTAAATTCAATAGTTCAGAGACCTATCGTCAACAATCCCAGTAAACAAGTCGTGTCACGACATGTATATACAATACTCGTGTAATTGATGAATTGACGACTCACCTGTGTAAACGGTCCGTCTGCTCGGTTTCGTTCTGGAGCTCGTTAATGGCGAATAGCTCCATCTCGCCGTTGCGTCCAAAGATGCCATTGGGAATCTTGCGGAGGAACTTCTTTAATACACTGGCAATGGTGAACACGGAATACTTGTCCACGTTGACAAGTCGACCCGCCTGCAGGAAGTGAATCAGCTTTTTCATGGAGGCCTGATGACCTGGAGCACGGAAAACATCGCGTCGATTGGGCGACTCCTTGTTCAGCTTTAATATCAGCACCAGCAGCGGTCCCGGAATGTTGTTGTTGTGCTTGCACACCTCCTCCAGTGGCACTCCAAACTTGACCTTCTCCAGGCGGTAGGGGTAACCAGGAGCGGTTGCCGGATGGCCGCAGGAGGTGACAACATTGCCCAAATCCGCGGCGCGTCGATGCACGCGTTCAGCCCAGCTGGACATTGTGTATGTGTGTGTGTGCAGTGCGTGTGTGTGAGCGTTTGGTTTGTTAGTATGCGTGCGGTTATTTGCCTGCGTACTCGTGTGTCTGTGCCTGTGTGTGTTTGTATAAATGTGTGGGCAGCGCTTTTCTTTCGGGCGTTCTTCGTTTTTCACAGAAAAATGTGCTCGCTCACAATTTTATGCTGTTTTATGCTGGCCAAAAACATGTTCTTTTTGATTCCCCTTTACTTTCCACTGGAATGTAACTGCGTTGTTGTAGTTGTTGTTGTTATTTATTTTTATGTTATTTTTTTTTTGTATCTGTATGCATTTATCTTGCTTTCGTTGTTGTTGCTGCTCCTCGTACTTGTTTCTGTTAATTTTTTTTTGTTTTGGGCGTTGTTTGAATTTTCTTCGTACGTAGTAGTTATTTATTTTGTACGTTAAGTTTTTTCGAATGTTAATTGAATATGACAAGATCTTTATTTTATGTATGCGTGCATGTGTGTGTGTATGCCTGCTTGGATTTGGCAATTTCAATTCTTTTTTATGCTCGCGCAGCCACAGCAGCCACTCCTGTATGCACTTTTTTTTGCTTTGGCTTTGCTTTTGCTACTTCTCTTGCCTTTTTCGCTGTTGTAAGTTTCTTCACAGTTTAAGCGTAGATTGCGCGTCGCGTTGAAACATATTGAACGAAGTAGAAATTCACCCACATGCACGTTAAAGTGTAAGAACGCGGCTGATTGTTGTTGCTATTTATATTAAATAAATTGGTTAGTTTTCGTGGCTCTTAAATTAATTTTCACATTCTCCGCACGCACGCACAACTTGCAACTCGCAGCACTTTTTGTTCACTGTTGCTTAACACTACACACGCATACAACAATACCCAACAGTTTGCAGTAATGTTATTAACAGTAACCATTCAGTTTGCCTGGAAAAGAACTAGTACAATCGTTAATCGGTTTTACGGTTGTTTGCAGAAAAGTATTATATTAAGCAGTTTGTTCCCAATGCGGTTAAATAATTTGTTTGTTTAATCAAAGTTGTGTAGGTGGCGGCATGTCTCGAAGAAAAAATGGAAAGGGTCTCAGGTTCGAATTTAACAGCTGTTAGCTGGCTTCCAAGTAACCACTTTCATTAATTGATTACAGTGCCGAGTGAGCATTACAGAATGACAACATTTTCGATACATCGATGCTAATGTGTGCAGCACTGATAGTCACAGTCGATAATAAAACTTAACTAACATTCGATATTTCGACAGCATAGTCGATAGTTGTCATTTAAATTTTAGGCGAAAATTTAAATTTTAGCTTATGCAAATATTAAAATGCAATAACTTAAATTAAATTAAATTAATTAACATTTTGATGAAAATTAAAAATTCGAAATTCAAAAAAAACATAAATTTTAATGAAGTTTTAAAGCTAGTTAACCCAAGGCGAGAGAAATTAATAATTTTATTCTAGAAACAAAAAAAAGTTTCATTAAACCGAGAAAAATTCTAAAAAAAATTCTGCAAAAATTAAAAAAATTCTAGCTTCAAATAAAAAGAAAAATTTTAATTTTGTTGAATTTTGTTGTTGCAACTAATTTTTTTATTAATTTAGAGCAAGCTGCCAGATCGGAAAATTTTGTAGGGTGGCAGCCCCAATTAGAACAAGTTGGCAGATCGGAAAATTGTGTAGGGTGGCAGACCCATTTTATAAAGACGCCGCGAGAGCTTACTGTGCTTTTTGAACAGATCGTACAGAACGATTTCGGAAAAAATTTTTGACAATTGAGAAAAAAATACGACTATTTTTGAGATAGCCGACGAAACAAAACCGATTCCATACATTTTGAATGGGGGTATATTTCAAATCAAAAAGCG
Source organism: Drosophila innubila (assembly GCF_004354385.1). Lineage (NCBI taxonomy): Eukaryota > Metazoa > Arthropoda > Insecta > Diptera > Drosophilidae > Drosophila > Drosophila innubila. The sequence goes on from NW_022995376.1 coordinate 20,859,728, forward strand.
ATCAGGCGACTACACAATCGTGGAATGCGTTTATTGTCATCACAGGACAAAAGTTCTTAAAAAAATTGACAAAATTAAAAAAAGGTATTATTTAACTATTGACCTAAAATAATACATTGCCAGATCGGCAACCTTTTTCTGGGAAAGGTGGCAGCCCTTTTATAGAGAATATATGTAAAGTGAAATTGTTGCAAGCTAAGAAATAATAAAAATACAAAGCTGCCAATAAATAAGCCACATATTCATTGCAAGATAATTAGCCAACAAAAGTACGTATAACCCAGTAGGCTGTCAAGCTAATTACAGCATCTGTGACACACACACACATACGTATACTCGAATAATTTATTTTTGTTTGTCTCAATTATTTTGTTGTCTGCTACACAACAACAAAAACAACAAAACTTCAATACCACCAGCAACAACAAGAATAGCACAAATCAATTTTCTTAACTATCTGTTAATAGATACATACGTTTAAATATTAATAATAACAAGAAAAAGAAGGTGACAAATCGCAATACATTTTTTGGCTCAATCGCTTATCCAAAATTTTCAAGTTCCAATTACAAAAACAATTTTCATACAAATGTGTGTGTGTGTGTGTGAGTGCCGCTGCTCACCTTGAATCCGTCAACGTCGTCGTCGTCTTCGTTGTTGCTGCTGCTTCCCCCTCTTCGTCTTCGACAGCGTCAGCGTCTACGTATAAGATATTGACCCTGTACGCCTGATACATATTTCAAGCACACAAACACACACCTATAATACATAGAGGAACGTTTGTTTTTGTTGTTGCTATTTGTAGGTGAACAAATGACCACCGCTGCCTCCACATCGCAAAATGCGTCGTCGACGTTGATGACCGCTGGTGGAGCCGGAGTCGGAGTCACAACAACAACAACAACATCACTGACGACGACACCCAGCAGTTCGGCAGTGCGTGCTCTGGCCATGGAATACAAGTCACTGCAGGAAGAGCCAGTGGAGGGATTTCGCGTCAAGCTGATGAATGACGACAATCTATTTGAATGGGAGGTTGCCATCTTCGGTCCGCCGGATACACTATATCAGGGTGGATATTTTAAGGCTCATATGAAATTCCCACACGATTATCCATATTCGCCGCCATCCATACGCTTCCTCACCAAGGTATGGCATCCGAATGTGTATGAGAACGGTGATCTTTGCATATCCATACTGCATCCACCGGTGGACGATCCGCAAAGTGGAGAGCTGCCCTGCGAGCGCTGGAATCCCACACAGAATGTGCGAACCATTCTCCTATCGGTTATATCGCTGCTCAATGAGCCAAACACATACTCTCCGGCGAATGTGGATGCCTCGGTGATGTATCGCCGATGGCGGGACTCCCAAGTAAGTGAAGTAATTCCATCAATTGTGTCAATTCATGTTCCAATATTACACATAGGGCAAGGACAACGAGTATCCGAACATCATACGGAAGCAGGCACTGGCTGCCAATGCGGAGGCGAAGCGTGAGGGCATTGTGGTACCTATGACGCTGGAGGATTACTGTCTGAAGCCGACGGTCAAGCCCAGCACAGAGTCTGGGCTAGATGCGAATTTCTATGATGATGATTTCGATTTGGAGACCGAAGATTTGCCCACAGATTCCGATGAAGACGATGAGGATGAGGACGACGATGATGATGATGATGATGATGATGACGAGGATCAGGATCAAGGGAAGGGGAACGGGGACAGTGCTGCGTTTAGCAAAAATAATGTCAATACTAAATGCAAGAACAACAATGGTCTTGTCTCTGCGAAATCAGCTGCTGCAGCTGCCGCAGCGGATGACACTGAATCCGCTGATGACAGCGGCAAAGGGGAAACAACATAATCTTCATAATGAACCCACTCCACATCCGCATCCTACACTGCTCCTGCCCAAGGCCTCTGCGTAGCATTTAAATCAAGTACGGAAGTGTGTGAATCGAACAGCTTGGAGGCGTCTCCCCGAGCAAATTAAAAGGCCAACTGCTATGTTTTTAATCCCCCACTCCACACCCAACACGAATTATTATATTTTTTATACCACTAACAATTATTTATGTACAACTGAGAGAACCATTTGTCAGCCAATTAGCGCAACAGCTAATAATCCTCAGCCAGCCAGTTAGACAGCCAACCGATCGATCCAATCCAATCCGATCCGATCGGTCAGTCATCCAGCTCTCCTGGTTAGGCCAAATTTTGAACCAATCCATAAGAGTTTCGGGAGCTTGCGAATCCTTTTAAAAGCAACAAAACAACTGAATATTAATATATATATATATACAATATACACATATGTATTAGCAATAAATTATTATTTAAAAATATATATTATTATACAGATAAACGCATACATACAAACATATATGTGCAGCATACGATGATGGGCGGGGGACAACAGGAGGTGGGAGAAACAGTTGCAGATTTTTAAAACCCGTAGAACTACGTGTAACCTCCAAACTAAGTGAGAGACATCCTAATGAAACAAAGCTAAACTAAACTAAAGTAAAAACTCAATATACGATACAATCAATTGATTTCACGTATATAACGAAAACATAAAAGTAGAAATTAAGCAATTTGTAAGTGCAAAACCAATACGAGAATGAAAACAGAAACTGCAATATTGAAACGAAAAACCGCATTGTATAAATTAAATTGCAAAGATAAATAAGCCAAATAAAATGACAAAAAAAACCCAAAAAAAAAAAAAAAAAAACAATTGCATATAGCGATTTGAAGTTCCTTTATTAATTTCAGGTATCCTCGAAGTTCCTTCTATAAGCAGGTAACTCCCTTTAAGCCAAACTAAACAAAAATTTATGGGCCTGTGGATTTCTATAACCTACAATATTTATAATATCGAATATATATTCCCTAATGAGATATTATTCAGTTTTCTTTCAATAAATAGTTATAATTCTATACTTCCTTATATGTATAAGTATAATGTATAAGTATAATGTATAAGTAATTACTATAATTTTCTTTAATCTACTAATAATAATATGTTCCATTATTTTTGGGGTGTGCAACCAAAACTTCATACTTATCGAATGATTGAATATAAAAGTATGATAGCGCTTGAAGGAGACACGCCTTTTTTGTTAGGAACAAAGATCCAATGATTACACCTCCATCTGTCTTAACACGACAGATGAATACCCTTTCGTTCCAGGCGGTAGTTCCCACTGAAACGGCATTCTCCTCGAGTATGCCATCATAGCTGCGAATCCATTCGTAGTCCATGTTATCATTTGTAGTCAGAAGCTGATAAGTTCTTGTTGTGAAGGGTACAATCTCAGTGCTGCCACTGGCAATTCCTGTTTCCGCCACTACACGAACAGGTACAATTGTTCCGGAGAAGTTCACTCGACCCACGTAGAGTTTGTACCCATAGGGATCAAGTCCGCCAATCAGAGCATTACTGGGAAGTGGATACGACAAATTTCCAGCCACCCAAGTTTGCTCCGCATCTAATTTAATAGAAATGTCAAACTTAATTTCTGAGGACTATAATCTCGGCGGTATTACTTACCATATTGTGAGGGAACGGCGTAGACCACGCCGAAGAGGGCAATGACCAACAGACAGGCAGACTTGTACATCTTTGAAAGTTCTCGTTAGACTGATACCTTCAAGCTGTGTCGAACTTCTTAAATAGGTCTCCCTTATCTGATATTGATAAGAATTGTGATAGGGGAATTACTACGAACAAGCTTATTGATTATAAATTATTGTAATCAAGGAATTATATAGAAACCTGTACCGGAACCGCAGGCCGAAATTAACCAACACATTTAAAAAATGAAATTTCAATCAAATTTTATTTTTAACTTATGCCAATGACTTTTCTACTTTGATTGGCTTCAAAGACTGTTATTATATTATTCAAATTAATAGTTTTATGTGATTTTCAGAAAATAAAGAGTCCTTAAAAACAACTTATGTACTCAAAAATAAAAGTTTTTAGTATCTCTTGTAAATAACTGAAACGACAAAAATTCACTTTAATTATTATTTAAAGACTGATAAAATTCGATTTCTTCTTAATACGATAAGAATTTTTAAATATGGTTTAAAAAATGTCCTTAAGTAACTACAACCAATGCTTTGTATATTTTTCCTCAGTTAATTATTTTCCCTATTTAATTATTTTTCCCTATTCTTTAAAATATATATAGATTATCGATAAATTCATAAATGTGTTTATGAATGCACCTACATTGCTTATGTAATAAGTACATAAGTATATCTGAATAGACCTGAATCCAAGAGGTTACAAATTCTTGAGAAATTTTATGTATCGTATAGACGTAAGTCCCTAGAAAAGGAAGATGCCTATGCTTAACTTGTCAAACTTGTTTGTCTCCATAACTGTCTTGCAAAATTCCACGAAATTCAAAACAATTGATTAGATTTTACTTTGGGTGGCTCAATACGTCACAATATATTTTTAGAATATCAATGGTCCTAAGATTATTGGTAGATTGTTATCAAAATGTAATTCCCTGACTATTAGATTAGCAAAGGGACCACAATCTAAAAACAATAGGGAAAAAATCACTTTTATTTTTCCAGTTATTTAATCGATTCTGATAGTAAATTAGCAATGTTTTATATTTCTTGAACTAATCAAATCTTCAAAAGAAACGTTTAGTTTCTGTCTTACACGTGTCACGATATCAAAAGAGCTAGAATGACAAAGTTAAACACCATTACTGAAAATTTATAACAGTGGCTCTTATCAGTAAGTGATTCCCTCGAAAAGCGTATATAAACCTCAAAGGCAACCCCAGAAACCTCAGAACACACTTCGATCACTTTCCGGTCAGTATTCGCAATGTACTCTGCTAAGCAACTTTCTCTCTTGGCGCTGGTTCTTGCCCAGCTGTTGGGTGCCATCCAGTGTGGAGTCTACGATAGAGCAGACACTTGGGTTCTTTCCGACAAGTCAAAGAACATTCCAGAAAACGCAGTTCTGGGTGGCTTCGATCCTGACGGCTACAACAACTTCGTTGGACGCGTCACTTACAGCACCTACATTTTGCCAGCCCGTGTTGTTGCCGAAACTGGAGTTGCTTCCTACAACACCGAAACTTTGGCTAATACCGCAACCTCCTACGAACTGTTGGTGGCCAACGAGACCGTTAGCTATTACTGGAAGCGTAGCTTTGATGGATATTGGGAGAAGGATGCCGTTTCCGTGGGAACAAGCAATGTCAACGATCGTGTCTACGTTTGTCGAGGAAGAACCGATAGTGCTCTGTTGATTGGTACTCTTATTCTGCCCCAGAAGTACTGCATCATCCGGTATGCCAATCTACCTCTAAGACAGCTTGCCAAGTACGAGGTTTTGGCGCGCAAATGGAAGCCTGCCACGTGGATGCCACTCGTTGTATAATTTCTAAAATACAAATTACATTTTGCAAATAAAACTTGATAAAGTTAAACACCCGTTGTTTTGAATATACTGAACATTCCTGCAATTAAGATATATATACATGTACTTACATTGTATATTGATCATGTCCTTATGTGTATTTTTGTGTGACGGTTTTCAGCAAATAGAAACATTATATGTAATATAATGTATTGTATGTAAATTGTAATATGCATAATATGTATGTAGTAAATCGAAAAAATACTAACAATTTTGAACTTAAATACATGTACGTTAATGGACATTAAAGTATGTATTGCATATAGTTTAATATAATTACTATTAAAAATGGAAATTTACCTCGTTTTAAAGTGATTTTATTTACGTGTATACGACACACAAGAAAAAATTCTATAAGTTTACTGAAATCTTAACTGAACATTAAGAACATGGTTGTATGAAATTTGTTGTTATATTATATTAATATACAAAATCTCTGCGTGAAAGGTAAAAGTCAAGTGAAGAAAGCATATTCAAGCCACCAAATTTCTGATAGCTGCACATTTTACAAAAAGATATAGCTTATCAGAATTTATTTAGAAATTTTTAAACTGTTACCTCGTGCACATGTTATTTATGTTAAAATATACACTGCTATGGCCATACGATGCAAAGGTTATAAAATTAACATATAAATCACAATATATATATACGAGAGTGGTTTGATTTGTGCATTACTTCCATCAACTGCCATCTTATCTAAATTTGTATGCATGGAATTATAATAAACGATCACAAAATAAAATATAACTAGTCGGAATGGCTATAGTCGAGATCCCGACCATAGGACACCCGTTACATAAAAAATACTTTTAAAAAACTGCTTGTATTGCTTTGAAAACATTAATTCGCCATTACTGCTGTTTTACTCGTCTGATCTGGCTATCGGCTCTGGATAACATTAATTATCACAAAATAAACTTATTTTATTAAAAATTGTGGGTGTGGTGGTTTTTCGCGTAGCTTAAATTTAAAACAAACTTGATCTGCGTTGGGTATATAGAAATCTGTGTGCTAAACTTGGTTACTCTATCTCTTTTAGTCTCTGAGATCCTTTTGTTCATACGGACTTTTACTTATTTTTTAAGTAACGGGTATAAAAACACACATACTAAAAGTAAAACAATAAAGTTCCTTGGACTAATTATTGACATGTATTTCTACGATTCATTAAATACATAAGTCTTTTTAATAAAAGGTTCCATTATTTTTGGGTTGAGCAATCAACACCTCATACTTGTCGAATGAGTGAATATACTCGTATGACAGAGCTTGAAGGAGGCATGCCTTTCTTGTTAGCAACAATGTTCCGATGATTACACCTCCATCGGTCCTAGCGCGGCAGATGAAAACCCTTTCGTTCCAGCCGGAAGTTCCCACTGAAACCGCATTCTCCTCGAGAATTCCATCGTAGCTGCGAGTCCATTCGTAGTCCATGTTATCACTGGTAGTCAGGAGCTGGTAAGTTCTTGTTGTGAAGGGTACAATGTCGGTGCTGCCACTGGCAATTCCTGTTTCCGCCACCACACGAACGGGTACAACTGATCCGGAGAAGTTCACTCGACCCACGTAGAGTTTGTATCCATAGGGATCAAGTCCGCCAACAAGGGCATTACTGGGAAGTGGATACGACAAATTTCCAGCCACCCAAGTTTGCTCCGCATCTAATTTAACAGAAATGTCAAACTTAATTTCTGAGGACTATAATCTCGGCGGTATTACTTACCATATTGTGAGGGAACGGCGTAGACCACGCCGAAGAGGACAATGACCAACAGACAGGCAGACTTGTACATCTTGGAGAGTTCTCGTTAGACTGATACCTTCAAGTCGTTTTGAACTGCTTATATAGGATTCTATTATCGCTTATCTAATTGAAACGAATTTTGATAGGGGAATTACTACTTATTCGTCTAATTGATAACAATAATATAGTGATAGATTCATTATAAAAATGTCAATTAGTTAAACGAACTTTAAAATGAAATCCTTAGATAAGAAGGATCCCAGATGCCAACCAATTATCTTATCAAATTTGTTATTCTCTATAATTTTCTTGTAATATTCCATGAAAACTTTGATAACTGATTAGATTTTATTTTGAAGATCTTAAGACGTCACAATCTATTTATAGATTATCAAATAGTGAATCCCTGAGTAAAGTAACGAATGAGCCGCAATCTATTCCATCTAACCAATACTGTTAATTTGTTGCCAAATTTGTAATCGATTGTGAATCATTTTTTCATAATAAACAGAGTTAACAATATTGTATAATACTTGAGCTTATCATTTCTGCATAAGAAATGCTTAGTACCAGTCTTTTCACTTGTCTACAACAAAAGAAATAGTGGCATATCTAATCAATAAAAAAAAGTTAGCTCCATTGGCTGAAAAATTTACAATGGCAATTATCAGGAAGTGATTCCCACCAAGAGCGTATATAAACCTCAAAGGCAACTTCACAGACCTCAGAACACACTTCGATCACTTACCGGTCAGTATTCGCAATGTACTCTGCTAAGCAACTTTCTCTGTTGGCGCTGGCTCTTGCCCAGCTGTTGGGTGCCATCCAGTGTGGAATCTACGATAATACGGATAGTTGGGTTCTTTCCGACAAGTCAAAGAACTTCCCCGAAAACGCAGTTCTTGGAGGCTTCGATACCAACGGTTACGACAACTTCGTTGGACGCGTCACTTACAGCTCCTACATCTTGCCAGCCCGTGTTGTTGCCGAGACTGGAGTTGCTTCCTACAACACCGAAACTGTAGCTAATACCGCAACCTCCTACGAGTTGTTGGTGGCCAATGAGACCGTTAGCTATCACTGGGCGCGCAGCTTCGATGGATATTGGGAGAAGAATGCCGTTTCCGTGGGAACAAGCAATGTCAACGATCGTGTCTACGTTTGCCGGGGTAGAACCGATAGTGGCGTCTTTATTGGTACACTTATTCTGGCTCAAAAGTACTGCATCATCCGGTACGGAAATCTACCCTTAAGACAGCTCGCCAAATACGAGGTGTTGATGCGCAAGTGGAAACCTGCTAAGTGGACACCACTCAATTTATAAGTTGATTGTCAACACCGATTCTTTAATAAAATTTTAACTAATTGAATTGAATATAAATTGTCTTTACTTTCAAAGCAAATGTTTGTTTGATCTACGACTTTCCAAACGTTAGATAGGTGGTTTTAAGAGCTCTAGCATCTGCCTCTTAGACCCCGTACTTAAAAAAAAGTACAGGGGTCTATTGGGTTTGTTTTAACGAATATGTGCGTAACAGGCAGAAGGAGGCGTGGCAGACCCTATAAAGTATATATATTCTTGATCAGCATCAATAGCCAAGTCGATATAGCAATGTCCGTCTGTCTGTCTGTCCGTCCGTCTGTATGAACACCTAGATCTCAGAGACTATAATAGCTAGAGACACCAAACTTGGTATGTAGGTTCCTCTATATTGCAAGCAGATCAAGTTTATTTCAAAATTTGGACACGCCCCCTTTATCGCCTACAAATAGAAAAAAAAAATTTCATATCCAAATTATAAGAACAATTTAAAAGCTTGTGACACCAAATTTGGTATGTAGATTCCTCAATAGTGCAGGCAAATATCATATAGCGCCCAGAGGAACAGTCGGTCGAAAATCAAGTTTTAGTATGAAAAACTTTTTTGTTTAATGAGATATTGTAACCAAACTAAGAGAAAATGCATTAAACTTGGTTTTATATATCCTGTCCAAAGTTGGTTTAAATCAGATCACTATATCATATAGCTGTCATAGGACCGATTGGGCGAAAATCAAGTCTTAGTATGAAAATCTTTTATGTTTTATGAGCCATCGTAACCAATCTAATAGAATATAAATAAAACTTGGTTTTATATATCCTGTCCAAAGTTGGTTTAAATCAGATCACTATATCATATAGCTGTCATAGGACGATCGGGCGAAAATCAAGTCTTGGTATGAAAATCTTTTATGTTTAATGAGACATCGTAACCAATCTGATAGAATATACATTTAAGTTAACTAAATTTTTTTTAGTTTTTTCCATTATTAGTTTTTGCCATAGTAAGTACGGGGTTTTCGACAGTCAAGTACGCTCGTCTGTAGCACCGGCCCACTAGTTTTTAATGTACTTAGGTAGAGAGAAAATTTGTTTCTTATCTCATATTTTGGAGACTTAAAAGAAAATCTGATTAGCGATTTTGAAAAAACTCATGTTTTTAATAACTATTGAAATACCGAAAGTTTTGGTATACGCCTGCAATCTGACATAATTCGTATTTGTTAGATATTGCCTGTTTAGTGTACCCACTCATACTACTGTTTATGCATGTAATAGGCCTTGCTTGTTTGCAAAAATAACATTACTTCAGCTGCTGTGGCAAGTCGGCTACTTATACCTGGTAGACCTGTTAGACTTTACACAATTCGTGAATAAATTTTAACTCTCTCTGCAAGGGTTCAACATCTACAGTACTTCTCTTAATGTGGTAAAAATTTATGATATGCAGCAAAATATAAATAATTTTTGGCAAAATTTTTTGATTCTTTAACTCATGTATATTATTTTCATGTATTAGCCTATTAAAAGAATGTTATATTTTAAAAATTTTCAATTCTTTTAAAAAAATGTTCAATTACTTTTGGGTAGAGCAATCAAAACTTCATACATGTCGAATGATTGAATATACTCGTATGATAAAGCTTGAAGGAGGCACGCCTTTCTCGACAGAAGCAAGGTTCCGATGATTACACCTCCCTCAGTCTTAGCTCGGCAGATGAAAACCCTTTCGTTCCAGCCGGAAGTTCCCACTGAAACGGCATTCTCCTCGAGAATGCCATCGTAGCTGCGAATCCATTCGTAGTCCATGTTATTATTTGTAGTCAGAAGCTGATAAGTTCTTGTTGTGAAGGGTAAAATGTCGGTGCTGCCGCTGGCAATTCCTGTTTCCGCCACCACACGAACCGGTACAATTGTTCCAGAGAAGCTCACTCGACCCACGTAGAGTTTGTACCCGTAGGGATCAAGTCCGCCAACAAGGGCATTTCTGGGAAGTGGATACGACAGATTTCCTGCCACCCAAGTTTGCTCCGCATCTATTAAATGAGTTAAGTGTCAGACTTAATTTCTGAAGATTTAAGTCTCGGCGGTATTCCTTACCATATTGTGAGGGAACGGCGTAGACCACGCCGAAGAGAGCAATGACCAACAGACAGGCAGACTTGTACATCTTTAAGAGTTCTCGTAAAACTTATACCTTCAAGCTATGCCGAACTTCTTATATAGGAATCTTTGAATGCAACTTTTATTGATATGAATTTTTGAAGGGGAATTTCTACTTACGATAAATGCGCAATTGATAATACTTGCAATTTCATATTTTTTTATAAAGCTATAAATAATTTTGGAATGCTTAAATCTAAAAGAAAATCCCTAGCTAAAGGATATCAACATGTGAATGTCACCCAATCTTATCAACTTTGTTGGTCTTTTTCATTTTCTTGTAAAATTCAATGATATTGATGACAACTGATTAAAATTTTCTTTGGGGATCTTAACACGTCACAATCTATTTATAGCATATTAGTGGTCCTAAAATTATTGGTAAATTGTTAGGTAAAAGTTAATACCAGACTATAGTATACTAAGGACCAAGACAGAACTGAGTCTGACACCTTAAATATTCAAGTCAAAGCAGCTACTAGAATGTTCTGCATATTGTTAAAAATGTATTTTTAATATTCAAAACCTTTCTAGGAAATTTTAGTATAAAATTTAAAATTGTATATAGTTTAATTGTGACTTTAAACTAAATATAATGTTGAAAAACTCTTGAATGTTAAACAACTGATTTTGTTTGCTGTTTAATTAAATAGGAAAAATAAAATGTATTGCAGCTAACTGTAATATAAGAGTAAATATAGCTTGTTTACTTATTAAAGTGTTTTAAATTGATTTTAGATCATTTTTCATATAATGCATTATTTAATCATTGCTTAAAAAGTACTTTCAACTGACATGAAATCAAAAGTAATAATGACATATCTAATCAATGGCAACATCTATAACCTAAACCCTATTAACTTTAATTTACAATACTGTCTCTTATCAGAAAGTGATTCCCACAAAAAGCGTATATAAGCCTCAAAGGCAACTTCACAGACCTCAGAACACACTTCGATCACTTTCCGGTCAGTATTCGCAATGTACTCTGCTAAGCAAATTTCTCTCTTGGCGCTGGTTCTTGCCCAGCTGTTGGGTGCCATTCAGTGTGGAATCTACGATGATACAGATACTTGGGCTTATGGCTATAAGTGGGAGGAGTTCCCTGACAACGCAGTTCTGGGTGGCTTCGATCCTGACGGCTACGACAACTTTGTTGGACGCGTAGTTTACAGTTCCAGCATTCTCCCAGCACGTGTCGTTGCTGAATATGGGAATGCTACCTACAACACCGAAACTTTGGCTAATACCGCAACCTCCTACGAGTTGTTGGTGGCCAATGAGACCGTCAGCTATCACTGGAAGCGTAGCTTTGATGGACATTTGGAGAAGAATGCCGTTTCCGTAGGAACAAGCAATGTCAACAATCGTGTTTACGTTTGTCGAGGAAGAACCGATAGTGCTCTGTTGATTGGTACTTTTATTCTGTCCCAGAAGTACTGCATCATTCGGTATGGCAATCTACCTCTAAGACAGCTCTCTAAATACGAAGTGTTGGTGCGCAAACGGAAACCTGCTAAGTGGATGCCACTCGTTGTTTAATTTCCTAAAAAACAATAAATTAAACTGATATTAACTAAAACTGTCATATTAAATAATAAATATACAAATACGATGAACAAATAAAAAATGATTTGTTTTGTAATTATAATATAAATTTTCCATTTTTTATTCCGAATTTCTTAGCCTATTACTATAATTTATTAATTAAGAGAAAAATAACTCAATATAGTTAAGTCTAAAAAAATAATTGTGTAAATACAATAAAATATATCAAATGAGAATCCAATTTTATTAGATAGTTTGATTTTTGAATATTAAAATTGTCGCAAAAATTAAAACTATATATGTATTACTTTTCCCATTTTTTTAATTATCTGAAAATAAAATCATCATTTATCTAAAATCCAATGGACATCAACATAATGATAATGCATTTTTCTAAATTTATTACTTCAATTTTTAACATGTAATCAAATTATTAGTTTCTATATTTGAAATGTTTTAAGCTTTACTGTATATAAATTAGTGTACATATATAACATACAAAACTATAGTTTAACTCTTTTACTTCGAAATAAAACGCTGTCTACGCTTAGTTCTGTAAAAACTTGTTTATTAGATACTCGTATCAGCCTTAAGAAGTTGGTCTATAAATTGGATGAATCGCTTCCGCCAAATCGAAGCCCTGACCATTGACAATATTATGCCACTTGGCGTATACGTGATAAATAAGACGAACTAAATTCCTCTCTCTCTTTCTCTTACTCTCTCTCTCTCTCTCTCACGCTTCGATTCTATAAGCTTCTTATCTCTGCATTGTATTTGTTTCTCCCAGTGTATTTTGTGGCCGTTCGTCGTGCACGAATCACGATTCGTATTAACCGTTCGACTCGGCGTTCGTCTTGTGACGTCACAGCCATAAACATTACCCATTAAAACGGCAAGTGGCAGCAAGTTGCGGGTTTAGTCGCGTGGAGCAAACGCAGCTGAAAGGATCAGCAAAGATCAGATCAAACAATTGTTGTGGCTATTATTTGTGTTGTTATCGCGTATGTTAATAATTGTGTGTTGATTGTTGTGTCTTGTGGGTGGAGTTTGCAAATGGCAAGTCAGATGAAAAACAAAGTGAGGAGGCAAAGAGTGTTTAAAAGTCTTTTACGATCATAAGTGATGCAATGTTTAGTCAAGGGAAAAACTGATTGATGTAACATTTGGCAATCGAACACTTCAAGCGAAACTGCAAAAAAACAAAATCTTGAGATCTTTAAAGGTTTAGCTTGAAAAGTATGAAAAAGAATTGGAAAATTGCCAATACAACTACTGGTGATAAAATTAAAAAGTTGCAAGCTAATTTGAAAATTGCTTATACAACTACTGGTGATAAAATTAAAAGGTTGCAAAGCATACTTGAAAATTGCTAGTACAACAATTTGTGATAAAATTAACAGAGCTCTGATGCTAAGCAAATTCCACAAGAATATTGATTTTTAATTGTTTCTAATAGTGAACAAAAAACAGTTATCCTAAAGTATTTTTTTTTACATCGTTAAATTATTAAATTAATTTTTTAACGTTTTTAATTTTTGAAACAAACTTAACAATTAGTTTTTAAATATTTATGTCACTTTAGACATAAATTTAATCAACAATAAAAGAGAACTTTGTCCTTTTCTTTACTTTAAATTACTCTGATAATGACATAAGATTAGTTATCAACAGCTATTTTCTTAATATTTGCTGTTCAAATTTCTGAAAATGACTGACGATTAGTGAACTAACATTTATATTGCAAAAACATTCCAAATTTTTCACATTTTTTGTACATAACTATATACAATTTGAACTTAATTTAAACATCAAACATTTAGTCGACAGTTACTAAGCTAAGATTTAAATTTTAAGACTTAAAGACTGACAAATTGTAGAATTATGCTCTTACCAAAATTATTTATTTCCAATAGATTAGCTATCCAACAACTCTAGTTTATCTACCCTTTAATACTTAATTTATTGATTAAACGTTCTCAGTAGAAATCTTGCCATAAATTGTTAAATCTTAATATTAATAGGCTTAGATTTGATAACTCTATAAAGCTAAATAGATGTATTTAGTCAATGAGCTATGTCAACACCCTTTCCAGAAGGTTTTTAATGTTAATGAAACCTAGTGACATGATCGTAACATATTTAACACGATCTGTTGCCCAATGTAACCGACAATGAAATTTACACAAAAATCCTCGCCGGCAAATAAAACAAAAACAGAAGAGAGTAACAAGCTCGTCGAGGCGTGTTGAAATTCCCCAAGTCTAAGTTACTCGTAAACCAGTCTCAATTGGCATTGCCAGCGATCGTGTTGCTAATCAACAATTAACTTAGTATATATTAAAATATTTCGTTATTCGAAAGAACATAACCCGATGAATGAAACTCCTTTTAAGTGACTAAGAGTGTTGACCTTGACAGCTGGAACACCTGTTCCCAGTTTGTTTATTCACTGATTGGGCAAGGTCAATTTTAATCCACCAGCACAAATGGAACTTTAGTATATTTTAAATTCAACACAAAAAATTATGCTTATTTATGCAATTGAGACCATATTTTGCAAACAAAAACTCATATCTTAACTATATGGAAAGCCATAATAATGGTCAAAATTTAATGGTCCAACGACAATTGCAGCGGAATTTTCATTATGCTAAAACTGGCTCATAAAAACAAAGCCAGAGTCGTAACCAGCGGGTAGATCATATATAGTTATGGTAATTGCGGTACGATCTACTTTGTAAGAGAGGTTGAAGTTCAGCATAATTTGCGAAACTGCACAGTTCATAACCGAACATTATCACATCATAATTTTGAAATATCCAAAAATCAAGCAACGCAACATTTGCAACTGCTTCTAATAAAGCCTTAATTCAAGTCTTATTGTCGATTTACCCGTAACTTAAAGAATAAGTAAAAGGGTATATTATGTTTGATGGAATGTATGGATGTAACAGGGAGAATGAGGCATCTCCGACACCATAAAGTATATATATTCTTGATAAGCATCAACAGCCGAGTCGATATAGCCATGTCCGTCTGTACTGCTGTCCGTCCGTGTGCCTAGATCTCAGAGACTATAAGAGATAGAGATACCAATTTTTGAATTTTTGACAAGCTCCCTTCCGCCCCTGAAAATTGCGAAAGGCCACAACACCTACAGTTTTTAATATAATACATTCACTTAACCGCAGCAAAATCGGACAAGTAGAACGGAAGTAATAGCTAACCAAAGTTATTAATAAAGTTATTATTTCAATACAATCACCTAAAAGTATGCAGTAGTTTTTATTTGATGGTAATTTCCTTAAAATACTCTTATATATATTGAAATAAGTAACGGGTATTCTATGGTCGGGATTTCGACTATAGTCTTTCCCACTTGATTTTATTTGTATATTTTTATTAAAAACTGGTTTATTGTTTTAAATGTATTGCAAATATACTTTAAGCCGAAACTAGAATATAATACTGCATGTAGGCTCATTAATATTAAATATAATCAATTTTATATATTAAGAAATAGATCTATAGTTACAAATACTTGAAGAATTCTTTAAAGAAAAGTTTCAGAACTGTTCTTTTTGAATTTCAGAGTTTGGAAGTGTACTGCTGAATTATGACGATTTTCATTGCCAAAATTAAGGTTTTGTTCTGATGCTTATCTGTCGTAAAAAGCGTCATGACAGTATAAAACTGAAGGCTCATTGTTATAAAAGTATTTTAAACTGAATTCAGATAACAAGTGAAATAAATAAATCTCGACAAGCAAAATAATATTAAGTTTACAACTTAATTGTGCTAACTAAACATTAAATCTGGGAAGTTCAGTGTACGAAATGAGGTCGCTAAGGCAACTCGGCTTTTTTCTGAGTGTAGTCCTATGGATTAGGCTGTGCCAGGGAACAATGGAATCTACCAAGCCAAATATAATCATAATACTGATAGATGATATGGTAAGTATAAGAATATCTTTTAATAAATACTGTAAATTTAAGAACTATAAATGCTGTTAAGTTTCTGGGGTTAAATGTGCAAAAATTAAATGAAAATAAAAAATTTGACTCGGAAATTAAATAAAACTTAAATTTTTTAAATAATTAGAAGTTTGGTTTTAATTTAGAGTCGCATTTCTCTCTGTATATATTTTGTTAGGGTTACAATGATGTGAGTTTCCATGGCTCGAATCAGATTCTAACGCCTAATATTGATGCCTTTGCCTATAATGGAATAATACTTAATCGGCATTATGTGCCCAATCTCTGCACACCCTCGAGGGCGACTTTGCTGACCGGAAAGTACCCTATACACACAGGTAAGTCATTATAATCATTTGTTTTGCCATACAGATATAATTTCTCCGCCAGGGATGCAGCATTATGTTCAGATACCTGATGAGCCCTGGGGGCTGCCATTAGGGGAGCGCCTGATGCCGCAGTTTTTCCGAGATGCAGGCTACTCCACGGAGTTGATTGGCAAATGGCATTTGGGATTTTGGCGTAAGGATATGACGCCCACGATGCGTGGCTTTGATCATCATTATGGCTACTATAATGGCTACATTGACTACTATGATCACACGCATCATATGCTGAATAAGAATTACACGGCTGGCGTTGATTTCCGGCGGGATTTGAAGCGATGGCATTTGGATAATGGCACATATGCCACAGAGGCATTCACAGCGGAGGCAAGACGTGTAATTAAACAACATGACAAGAGGCGTCCACTTTTCATGGTACTCAGCCATCTGGCGGTGCACACGGGCAATGAGGACAATCCCATGCAGGCTCCCGAGGAGGAAGTTGCCAAGTTTTCTCACATTAAGGATGCCAAACGACGCACGTATGCGGGTGAGATATCTATAGAGTATAACGTAGTCGTGTGCTCTCTTAATATTGATCGGTTTCATATGCAGGCATGATCTCCAGTCTGGATAAGAGCGTGGGACAGACAATGAGAGCTCTTTCCGATCGCGGCATGCTCAACAATAGTATTATACTGCTCTATTCGGACAATGGAGCTCCTACGCTGGGCATACATTCCAATGCCGGCTCTAATTATCCTTATCGAGGCGTAAGTTTCAGCTGAATAAAAATAGTGTATTGATTAAGATGTAATAATTTTGTCAACGACAGCAAAAGGAATCTCCGTGGGAGGGTGGAATACGGTCGGCAGGTGCCATTTGGAGTCCTTTGTTGAAGCAGAAAGCATATGTATCCAATCAGGTGATCCATGCCATCGACTGGTTGCCCACTCTGGCAGCAGCAGCTGGCGTTCCGCTTCCCAATAATCTCCAATTGGATGGAGTTAACATGTGGCCCTCGTTGAGTGGCAACTTGGAGCCACAGTCGAGGAGTTTGATTCACACCCTGGACGACATCTTTGGCTACTCCTCGTATATGCGGGACAATCTAAAGTATGTGAATGGCAGCACTTTCGAGGGTCGCTTCGACAATTGGCTGGGCGAATTGCCAGCTGATGAGGATGATCCACACAGCGCCTACTACGTGCAACAGGTTCTCTCCTCGGAGGTGCAACAGGTGCTCGGCAGTCGTACTTTGACCAACAATCGCATCGAGCAGCTGCGTTCCGATGCCACTCAAAGGTGTCCCACTAACGAGCAGAATCACACCCAACCCATCTACCTCTGTCAGCCCCTGGAGGCACCCTGTTTCTTCAACCTGGCCAAGGATCCATGCGAACGCTACAATCTGGCCAACCTGTATCCCCTGCAGTTGCAACTACTCGAACAGGAGGTCCATCAATTCCGATTGAGCGCCGTTAAAAGCGCCCGTGTCCCTAAGCCGGATCCGCGTGCAAATCCCGCATTCCATGGCGGTTACTGGGAATGGTGGAATAACACTTCGTCGAGTGGTTCCTCTATATGCAATTGGAATATATTCAACTGGGTATGGTTCAATTGTCTGTTATGCTCAAGCTTTGCTCTAAAATGTATGTCTTAAATAATAATTAATTGTAAATATTATGTGTACAATTTCCCAATAATTATAATTAATTAATCTTGTTTGGAAACTAATGAAAATTTGTATTCAATTTAATACTCATCAAATTGCATTGTATCTTATAACAAATCTTCGTCTTTCAATTTCAATATTCCATAAAATCCATTTTGTCACATTCCTGAATTATTGGCATTTACAATTTTTATTTTGTTTCATAAATATTTAATTTATAATTCATTCACAAGAACGTGTTTTCATTTATCTGTGGCTCTCATTTGTATCTTTAATTCCATTTCGTTACTTTTAGTAACAGCTTACATGCTTATTATGATTATAAGTTTTATGTTTTATTCAATTATAAAGTATTACTCACATTAAAATGCATTTGTATCGTATCCGATTTCTTTCTATTTTCATCTATCAGTGATTACCAAAATGGTTTTTTTATTCTATTACGCTCTCCAAGACACCATTTGTATATAATTCAATTGAGAAAGGAGTATCTTATAGTCGGGGACTAATATAGAACCATCTCTAATGTTTCTAATAGTTCCAGCTGTTCTATTGATCGATTAATCAAATAATCGAGTACAATGAGAACAGATACGTGTTTTACATTTACAATAACCTATGTATATTTTAATTGTATAAACTTTTCTTTGTTTCTAGCTCCCATTGTGTCAATAATATTGCCAATTAATAATTAACAATTATACTTAAGTATATTTGAGTTGTATAATGCAAATAAAATGCGAAAAACATCTGTTGAAAAGTAGATCACCTACAGCTCTACATCGTTCTCAACTGATACCAGGGCTGAAAAATAATGAATCTTAACCCTTCATTAAAAATGCACCTATATTAAAATTTCTGCCAATCTCAGCTATAATTAGGAATTTAACTTATACGCAAAGTGTATAAAATTGCATATGTATTTTAAGTATTTGAAACCATATGCAGGCGCTATAAACAATAGAAGGAAAACTTAAAAGTTAACAAAAATATATGTTTACATGGAGAATTTGAGGGACTTACTTAAATGATAACAAAACGTATAAAAAGGTGAATACAAAATTATGTAACAGATGATAACAGGCGCGATTACAACATGGATGTACACTAGGTATACATTTAATGACTTACATAATAAGATATTTAAGCGTATACATACACAAGATATACATATACAGAAGTACATAATACAAACGCAAAGACTAACGCGTAAGGGATCTAACATATCATACATTCGGATAATACTCTTAAGATAACATTACAAATGGGTTTCACTCGGAGCGCTGTCATCTTCCTTAGTCGCTCCTCCGATGTGGCGCTATTCAATCATATTGAATAGCAAACAAGAGAATATCATGCCAAAAATCTATTAGACAAAAAGCGAAGTGTTAGGACACTATATAGATATATAGTTGGGAATTCTTACCATAAGTATAGCCACCGCAATGGATGTGCCGCCAATGACAGCCGCATGATCCCTGATGAAGTTCGTCGTCACATATAGACAGCCCTGATTGTACAGATTCGTAATGGTGGGAAAGATGGTACACTCCTTGCGCTGACCCCCGAACAACTCCTGACAACACGACTCCGGCACGGGTCCATAGCGATTCCAATCATGCCAGGTGTCCACACCGCAGCACTGCAAACGCTCCTGCGTCAAGTCCCACGCCTGTGTAATCTCCCGTCGACTGCCGTATAGCGCCATGGTGGATCTCATTTCCTGGTCATGAATCATGGTTAATATATATGCTTGAGTTGTTGTGTCTATATCCCTTACCTGTCGCATAGTCTGTTGCACCCGCTCTCGAAACACGTAGCCCAAGACACCGCCAATTAACATGGTCACGAAAACCAAAGCCACTATTATGAAATACTGGAGATGGTATGTAAATAGATGTTAAAAATTTGGAAATCAAAGTAAGTGAAGATAATACGTAAATACATAGATATTTAACAGTTGGACTTTAAACCAAGTGGCACAAGTAAAATAATTTCGGCATAACAAAGATTTCTATGCCCTTGCAGATCTATTATAAGCAGGGACTGAAAGTATCAGTTAATTACTTTAATTGAGCAAATCAATGGGTGGAAAATATTTTCGAATACATGGATTACACTAAAGTTTAAATTTTAACCTTTTAATTTCTATTTCTAGCTTCTATTAACTTTAATAATATATAATCATTTTTAGTTCTTTTTTTATATGAAAAATAAAATGAACGGAAAAATCCTATATGTTATTTTAAAACAAAAGTTACAGAACATCACTTATTTTTTTATGTTAAATGAAGAGTTTCAAAATGAGAGTTATTGTATATAAAAAAATTCGATTAAAATTGGGCATTTACAATTTTTTTTTTTAAATCTTACAAAAACATTTTTTAAGAAACTTTATATAAATGTTATTTTGTTTAACCATTTTGCTTACCGTTAAAAGCAAGCATTTCACTTCCTTTCCAGCGCCCACACAGCCCAAAAATGAGACCAGGCAAATGATGACCGATGTGACAAGCAGGACATAGACAGCGCCGGAGAAAAGATTCGTTCCCAAAAGCTCATTCACAAAGCTGCGATCCACTAGAGTCCACAGTGTCAGGCAGAAGACAATGGCGCCGCCCACCTAAGCAAACAATTTTAATGTTAATAATAAAATACATCAAATAAAAAGCCTATTTAAGCAACTTACGAACATCACAAAGTTTGCTATAAACAAACTATATTTTACGAACTGCCCGCAGCAGTCCATGCGTGAACTAAACCCCATGTCGTCCTGTTTGGTAGGAGAAAGACAAAGAGAGAGATAGTGAGCGTGAGCGTGAACTTGAGAGAGTGTGTAATGTAAGTAAAAGTTTGTGAGAGCGATGTAACAGTTAGACACTGTTCCGACGACAGCTGAGCGCGTAATGCGTAAACAGCGAATGAACGGCGCAAGCGCAGCTCGCAGCTGAGGCTGAAGTACACTTAACCATGACCCACTTTATACGGCAACTGTGATCGCGACGTCGACGTCGACGGCGACGCCAACTTAACCGAGGCGAAGCATTAGACAAGCGCACGCGTTATTGTTGTTATTGCTGCTGCTTGTGGATGTTTTTGCTGTGTGGAGCTTATTTTGTGGAAGCTAATGCATGCATTGAGCTTTTTGATGTCAGGAATACTTTGAGGGGGTACAAAAGTAAACTAGATATGCGACACGAGTCAAAAAATACTCATTAATATTAATATAATGAAATGAAAGTACTTCAAATTAATCAGATAATAGCGCTATTCTAAACCAAAACACACAACTTCATGATTATAAGTGATCTGTTCTTTACATAAATTATATATAATTACATTGGATGAGTAATTGTAGTGCTCCTCACTCTCTAGCAATATCGTATCTAAATAACATCTCAGGTCGAGCTGAATTTTTGAAATTTAAATGAGCCACTTGAAGTTCGTCAGTTAATTGCGGTTATTAAAAAAATGTTCTCACACTGTTTTTTTTTTTTTTTTATGTACAGAGAAAAACAACATCAGTATATTTAAGCAGTACTATATAGTGAAAATCGTGTCTTAGTTGACAGTAAGTCATCTGAAAGTCGTCATTAATTATGGGGCGTTGTCAGACGTGTGTTCTACGAGCTTGTTCTCGTATATTCGCATACATGAAGATCGAACCAATTAGCAGGATTATCTGATCTTTTGATAATTACGTACCGCTGCTACACATAATGATGATTTTATTCCATCGGGTAAAGTACCTGACTAATCCGATTGGATTTATTATTAAAACCAAACGTCTAGAATAATCATTACTTGGAATATTTGATTCAATTAGTTAAAGCAATAAAAAAAGAAGTTCTTCAGAAATTATTGACAATGGTTCAATTAAAATAGTTATATATAGGAGCTATTGAAGTCTATAAGATTTCCCTTTTAAAAGTAATAAATCGTTCCCATTTCTTAAAAAAGATCGAATTACTTGATAAGCTCTTTTTTTTATTTATTAAAAAACCAACTCTTTTGTGTATACTCAGCGTTTCACATTATTTGCCAGTTTATTATAAATATTTCTTTATTATTTATTTATTGACTTACTCTGTTGCCTTCGTGTAGCACAAACGAGGTTTTCGTTAGGTAACCAATTTTGACGGTTTTTTCTTGTAAATTGCCAAGTAATTAACAATAAATAATTTTTAGTTGTTGCACTTGGTTGGTTTAATGGCAAGAGATTCGGCGGGAACTACAAAGAAAAGTGGGGGAAACTCTTGTTAATATTACAATATATATTTCAAATTTGCGTTTATTTGATTTTTATGACTTGACTAATTTGTTTTTGTTGCTGTCTTTTACCACAGCAACTACAATTTCCTGCTGATTTTATGAGCTGTTCTTTAGGTATTCCTGAGTTTTATTATCGTTTTGGTTTTATAGTGAATATTAAAGTGACGCCTTATTGTCTTATTTACTTATCACATTTTTAATATTGTCTTTTGTCTCGTGACAATATTTCTTGGATATTTTACCCTGCACTCTCAAAATTTCTTATGGAGGTTACATTCGACTTTGAGAAGTTAAGAATTTTGACTATCCAACTAACATTTATTAAATTTATTTAATAGAATTTAGTTACTAAAATTTACCAATTTATAAAATTGTTTAATTCATTAATTAGCTGCAGGGTATTTATCGGTCGTGCACTCGCACTTGCGCTTTCTTACTTCATTTCTTATGACACTTTTTGCAATTTTGTTTTGGTGTTTTTATTGAGCTTTTAAGTTTATTGTTGAAGTTGTAATTTTTGGTCCATACTTATGTAAGCCTTAACGCGCACCACACATAATATTATTAACTGATTACTAATCATTTGTTAATTTTAAATTTATTATTTATTTTTTCAACTACTTTTATGGGTTGAAAAGTTCCGGTTGATATTCCTTTTACTTAGTTTTTTTTTTTTTAATTGTTTCTGTCGGCCTTTTGCAGCTGATAATTGTTAATGAGTTATGTGCATGTATTTGTTGTTATTTGTGTTGTGTTGTTATTGTTGTTGTCATATCCATGGAAAACAACTTTTCAATGCGCTTTTTACTTGATTGTCAGTTTGCTTAATTTTTTTCTATTAGTTTATCCTTACAATATAAAACTAGTATATCCCAGTGGGTGCAGTATTATTTTGCATATTGCATTTTAGCTAGACATTAACTCACTTTATCGCTTATTATAATTTTTGTTATATGAGTTCTTGCAAAAATTTGTATAGCGTCGGCAGCTGGGCAGCAACTGTAGAAGTCTTTCCAAAATATATTCCACACCGTCTCCACCGCACGAGCGATCGCTTGAAACTGGTTGTGGGAACAGATTGGGAGCTTGGTTTTTTATTAGTTTCGCTCACAAAGAGCTTCGTTGTATTTCTACGGTGTCTCTGAGCTGAGCAAAATTACAACAATGCACAACACAATATCGATCGTTGCAGGTGCAAAAGAGACGCACAACAGAGGCCAGAGAGAGGAAGCTTTGAGTTTGGCTTACAAACCGCAAAATACTTCTCAGTACCTTAGTATTTGTTTTTGTTTTCATTTATGTCTGTTTTTTCATTCGCTTATGTTGGTTTTTTTTTTTCATTACTGCTCAGCTTGTGAAAATGTATTGAGTAAACAAAACATGTTTTAAGTACGGCGTTTTTCTCCATAGCCATAGCCTTTGTTTCATTTTATGCAATTTTTGCACAGCGCGCACTTGAAATGTTATAAAAAAAAATTAATATTTTAAATAATATTTTATACTAATATCTTTTTTTTCGGGAAATTGAAAGCTTTTAATTTTATACATATTTGTTTCAGCTTCTAAAACCTAAATTAACTTTCTTTATTCAAGGCATTTTTGATTATTTTTTCCATCAAAATTGACCAGTTTTCTTTTAGGTTTTACAGTTCATCTACACAGTTTTTGATTGTTCTATAATAATTTTGATACGATTTTTAAAACACATGCAACAAAAACAGAGGTTAAAAAACGTATTATTTAGTAAGATTATAGGATTTAGATGATTGAAAATATTACACCTAATTTTTTCACTCTTGGAGTATGCAAATTGTATTACAATCGCATAAGAAAACTTTGAGTTTTTTCGACCATTTATTTACGTTACGTATAGTACATGCAAAACTATACTGCTTTCTTAATTTTGTTTTCATTCCTGTTCTTTCCACTTAGCTAAATAAAAACCGATTAAATTTTAGAATCATTTGAATTAAATGCAACAATTTAACGCCTTTGACGCTTGTCACCTTGAGAAAACGCAACGAGCCTCACACTTGCTAACATAACTCATATAAATAGATATAAATATATATACTTAGTATCTATATGGTACATAAAAACTCATGTGTATATTATTAATTGACTTGTTTAAAATCATATAAAGTTCTCCTGAAAATACTATTAATGATTGATGCATCAGGCACATCAAGAGACTCTTAACTAAATGCAAAATGATTTCCCAATGAAACTCAAGTTGTTGCTTGACCATTTTGAGAAATTTTCAATAAGTATTAGTGCTAGCTCAACCTAGAGATGCTCTGTAAACGGATTAAAAATAATTTGTTAAATATCTTGTGTATCTAATAATTTAAACCATCTCATCGTGATGAAACTATCAGTATATATAAACCATATGATATATATCATATATGTTTTAATATAAAGACATACTTTCTGTTACCTACACTGATATTTGTTACAGGCCTACTACTATAATACCCCTTTATACATAGCTGCAGGGTATAAAATATGTGCATATTTACAGATATAAAAATTTATAGCGACTATAAAAAGCAAAAAGGTTCCCACAGCGTGTGTCAGATGCAAAATGTTTGACAGCAGCAGCGACAACAACAATAATAATAACAACAGCACGAAAAATAACAACAATATTATTAACAGGCAGTGTAATTGTTTTTCTATTTTTGCCATGCAACCTGAACCGTACCGAGAGCATTGAGATGAGTCGGGCCACTTGGTGTTAACAGAGCCATAAAAGTGCTAAACAAGCCAACAATTTTGTGAAGTTAACAATAAACGAATTAGGCATTTGTCAGACTGTATTGAGGGAAGCTACAAGTATGGGTTATTTACTTTTTGTTTCTTCTCTTTATTTTGTTATTTGTTATCGCCAAGAGAAGACAACTAGTAATTTTGACCTTAGCATGAAAATTGCTTATGAAATTGTCTTGGCCAAATGTTTGGGCAACCAAGTTGTTTGCCTAACTAAATTAAGCCGCTAATTGCTGAAGGTTTTCCGAGTTCAACTTTGATTTTAACAAAGTTTATACATGTACTCAGGAATAGTTGGTATTGAAAGTCGAAGTATGTTGGTAATATCTATATCTTGACTTTTTTGGAATTATTCTTAAATTATATGGACTCGAACAATATAATCCTTAAATATTTACAAAAAATTAAACCAACATTTGAAAATATTATAATACAATGCCTATCAGCTGAGCAATAAATACTAAAATTCCTTATTTATTTATTTAATTTTACAAAGAAAAGGTTAATTGATTTGATTTAAATAAATATTTATATTTTATAAAATTACTTCCAAAGCCTATACAAAATTTCGGCTATAGTTAGGCTAAATCTTTTCCAGAAGCAATTCTCAGTACTCCTTCTATTTCTTACAAAAATATAGTAGTTATATGCCCTCGTGTGTATTTAGATATATGTACGAGTACCTCATTGTTTGTCACATCGGAATCACCTTCAGTACAGAGAACTAAACTTAAACTTGAGCTGGACAACCGCAAAACGCAACAAAATCCCATTCTAATCGGGTTTAATCAAAGTCGAGTTAATTGTTTTAATATGCGACCAATAAAATTTGGTTAATTTTCCAAGAGCAGGTCTCTATTAATGACATCTGGACTTGACCTTATCCACCTGACACTGACGACTATTTGATAACTAATCAGCTCTTTATGTACCTTCTGTGCTGACTATTTACAGTATACAGTAGTCGGTTGACTTCCTCCGACACGTTTGACTTTAGTTTTTAGACAAACAAATTACCGCGCAAGTACCCGAAATTGTTGAAAATGGGGTTTACTTAGTCATTTTACCTGCTAATTGCTCGGTGTCAGCTCTGCGATTGTACGTGACGATGACTTGGAATCTATCTCTTTCTCACTCCCTCTCGCAGGGTCGGTATTTCCGTTTGGTTCAGTGGACTTGTGGAACGCATGTGAAAACAAAATATTGTAGCATACTTTGGGGCTCATACTAAAATGGCAATTTATGATTGTTGCTTTAGAATATATTTTTTTTAATTATAACAGCTTGACGGCCATTAAAAAATATATTAAATAAAATTAAACGACTTCTCTATTATGTAAATATTTATAAAAATGAAATTTCAATGAATTTTAACACATATATTCTAAGCAAATCATTTTCGGTGAGTTTTTTTAATGTCATTCGATAAATCTGCTTCTTTTAAGCTGTAATAAAATTTTTTCTCTCCAAATAAAGTTTCATTAAATGCTTGTAAATAAAATTTTTAGTTTAATGTTTATGTACAGTTCACAATTGGCTTTACATAAGCTTAGGAGCTAAATGTGAATTGATCATTTTTAGGTACACATTGCACAAAATACATTTCTTCAATTTTTTAGTTGCTCGGCGGTGCATACATAGTTTTAGGTACTAAACGCCACGCCTCCACACCGCCTCTTTTGTCAATGGTGGGTAAAGGGGAGGACTGGGGGCAAATTGTTGTTTTAAGTACAAAATATTATTGTATCTGACATTTTGGTAATAGGTAACAATCTGATGATCTATCCCGAAAGGGCACTTAAATGAACTTAGCCTAAATCTCAGCGATTTGAAAGACGGCAACAAACTTTAAAAGTCAACTTAAAGCTTAATGTGGTTAACATTAGAAGTTGTTATTGTTATTATTGTTGTTGTTACGCTCCACAAGTTGCTATCACATGTACGAATCACCTCACGCAGTACGAAAGGCATTCGCATACTCCACGGCATCATGGAGGGTCGGAAAGATCTCGAAGGGACCCTCGCTGAGGGCCATACTGTGCACCAGAGTGTCATACACGCGATCCACGGGGCTGGCCAGCAGCATACGAGCACCGCGCGCCTTCAGCTCCTTGCTGATATCACTTAATGTACTGCAGCCGGCGACATCGATGTGACCGAGCATCGTAAAGTCTAGTATAAGAAACTGAAATGAATCCGCCGATTCCATGAATTGTCCTTTGATGGCATTGCCACCATTTTGTGACACCTGTGCATAGGTGGGTTTCGCTTTAGGACTTCTACTGCTTTTGCTATTCTTGTCCAGACCCACAGTCTCGTTGAGCGCGCGGCGGAAAAAGAGGCTTGTGGCAAAGTTGAGTGAGCCGCAATACCGAAAGATGCGCGTCTCCGGCACTTGCATCACATTGCGATGCTGATTCATGTCCATATAGATGCCAGGCGCTTCTGGCATGTAGCCCAAAAGACAGGAGTATGGTTTCAGACCCTTTATGTACAGCGCCAACAACGAGACGCAAACGCCAATAAGCAGACTGCAAAAAAATATACAGAGAGCATTATTATATAAATGTAATTGCAGGGTATATATAGTTCTTAGCTACCCAATATCAATATCAATGAGCACCACACATAGAAATGTGAATATCCAGGTGAACATTTCCAGTTTGCCCTGCTTGGAGAACTTCTTCAGCTCTTTGACCTGCATAAACATGGGCTTCAGGGCCACAATAATGACGCCAGCCAGAACACACTGTAAGAAAAAATGTACTTTTTATTAAATATACATTAACGTTAAGTAAGTTATAGAATCATACATACCCTGGGCAAATCACTGAAGAACGGTCCAATCCACATTATGGTTGCCACCACCAATGAGGCTGACACAAGGGATGCAATTTGAGAGACTCCTCCCGTTTGATCCTGAATAACTGAGCGTGATAGGGAGCAGGCCATGGGCAGGCAGGAGAAGCAACCGCCCACAATGTTGCCCACGCCCATGGCAAATAATTCTTGATTCGCACGCACTTCATAGCCATGTTTCTTGGCAAATGTCAAGCCCATGGACATTATGATCGAATAGGTTACTATAGCAATGGCTATGGAATCGACGGCAACCAAAGGCACCAGATCGAGACGCGGTAATTGAAAATCCGGAAGACCTTTTGGAATAACGCCCACCGGCTGCAAATTGAAATCCGCTTTAAGGTGACAGAATTTCGAGATCAGCGTGCCTCCAATGACAGCGATGAGTTCGCCGGGCAGCGGGAAACGACAGCGTTTACTCAGGAACGGCTTCAGGCACTCATTGCAAATGGTCATAAAGATGATGACGCCCATGCAGAAACCAAAATTAACGAGGTTCGTATCAGGCACACCCTTAACCACATCTATCACAGTGTACAGGATCTTGAAGGCGCCCTTATGACGTGGCACCGCTATGCCGAGCACATCCTTCAGCTGTGCGGTGACCACATGACATGCGGCCGCTGTGGTAAATCCATTCACCAGAGGCTCACTCAACAGGGATGCAAGTGTTCCCAGCCTGAAGAAGGACATAAGCAGCTGAAATTTAAAATGAAATATATTAGTTTTAACAATTATACATTGAGAGGATGGAGAATGGGAGAAGTATTTGGAAATTTCAGGTGTACTTTTTAGCCAAAATATTTAAAATTAAAAAGTCGTTAAACAGCAAGAAAGTAGATAGCTATTAATACTCAAAATATGAAAAAGTGGAACAGAAGTTAGATAAAAATCTTCAATAATAGCTCACTTCTCAACTGATAACTTAGAAGTATATTAGTTAAGAATTATGTTTGTACCATCAAGTTACAGATAAGATATTCACTTTGACAGGTGCTTAAATGAAAGCTGAATTCGTATCATACTTGAGGTATACTTTGTTATGATTCTTTAGTATTGTTTCCGTTAAAAGAGTGATAATGAAATAATTTTTCCACTTACATTCACAATACCCACAGCCAAGGCTAGTGAAGTGACCACCTCCAGATTTGTGATAATATTTTCTGGCAGCATGGTTGTTGTTGCATTTTGTAGCAGCAGAGCAGCTGCTGCTGTTGTTGTTGTTGTTGTTGTAGTTGCTGTTGTTGTGGAGAGCAGTGACAGAGACTCAGCTGTTGATGTGGCAAGCGATGTGAGTGGAGACGCTGTTGTGGTTGTTGCTGTAACTATAGCTGCATTGGGATCAAAATTGGCATAGGTTAGCACCACCTTTTGGGTCATCATGCTGGCCACGGCAAAGGTGCCGATTGAAATATGCTTCGAGGTGCCGAGCAGCATGTAGACAAGCACCGGAAACACAGCCATGTAGAGGCCATTTCCGGCGGAGACACCAGCCAACATGCCATAGGCCATGCCGTGGGGTATATTCATGATGGCCACCGTGAAACCGGCTATAATATCACCGATAAGGTCCCGCCGCAGCGAATACTGTGGCAGCCACTGTAGGATGGGTATAACGCCGGTAAAGAGGGAGAGGAAATTCCAACCTCGCCAGCAATTTCGCAATGAGGAGGGAATACTCTTATCTCTGGCCGCATAGCCTGTGTCCTTGATGACCAGCTCGTGTGTGAGCACATCCCTATGGATGCTGTACTTTGGTTGTATTTTTGGTTTACTTTGGGCGCTTTTACCGTTGCCATTGTTATTGTTGTTGAGCGGTTTGGTTCTAGGTATCAGAGAACAAAGATTAGAAATAATTGAACATAGATTGACAGGCATAAACTCACTCTGGATTCTCCTTATCGTTGGGCATTGTGTGCTCCTCTGTTGCTTCGACTACTTCTACAAATTCTGTACAGCTGCTAGGTTCCACATGGGTGTCAGTATAGCGATGGGTTCGTAGATCTCTCAGATATTGCACGCTCCGCAGTCGAGCTATACGATCCGCTTCAGTATCTTCTTCTCTGGATTGAGTCTCTATCCAGAGGGGTATTAACAAAGTACCAGCTTCGTTATAAGTTTCCGGATCCTCGTCCTGTAATCGTCGCAATTGCTGACGTCGATTCAAGTCTTTTAATTGTTTCCAGGCACATTTACGTGCTGATTTCAGATAATGTTTGGGTTTCTGCAATGTATAACAAAGATTATAGATTAGTTTAATCTACAAATCATTTAGTTGTTGCAAAAATATAGATTTATAGCTAAAATACAAATGATAGATAAGACTTTCATACAAAGTGGAGTCAATCCCACTGGCAATAAACACATTATTTACCAGTTACAATTGCCAGTTAGATAACTGCAATTAGCACCACTCACTACTCAACACTCCATGTACATGGCACGACTGAATCTACAGTTGGCATAGTACAGGGTATAAATACAAGCGATTGTTCCTCTTTGGAAATTAACACCAATATCTAATTGCTCGAATCATTGAATCAACATGCGTGCAGCAGCTGATCACAAAAAAACATATTAATCATCATACAATATCATCTGAAAAAATGGCAGAAACTGAACAACTTTATTTACTTATCTACAGCATTGATTACGCATACGCAGCGTTGCCCTTGTCTGGTCCGAATTGTCTATTGACGTCGAAGTCTAGTGAAATTGTAGATTTTTTTTGTGTCTTGGTTTGTGTTGTTTAACGCGTTGATTATACTAATATGTATAATTATTAATTGTACACACAACCCTACAGCTAACAATTGTTGTCTATCAATTTCTGAAAAACTTTATGAATAACTATGGCTAACAATCGGAATTGCTAATAGTCAAACAAATTGGTTAAAAAGAAGCATTTAATGATGTTTACTTGATTTATAAACACCTGCTTTTTTACATCCACAGCATGATTGAATTTGATAAAATTTAATCCGTTGTCCATTCTATATTAAACTTTTTTTTTTTCAATTAAAAGCCAAGAAATTTCATAAACTAACGTCATAGTATTTTGTGTCTGATCAACTATTGATAAAAAACTATAAGTATTACGAAGAAATGTATCAAATACTACTTTTAGTAATCGCCTTAAAAATATTTATTTAACATAAATTATCTTGTGATCAGCAGGCAGGATTATGTGACCAAAATCTTATTAAGAGTATTACGATACTCAGGCTATTATCAATGACTGAAACACACTTTGGGCTTGTTTTCATAAATTAAAAAAATGTTTTTAACCGTTATAGGAAACAATTAAATTGAGTTGCTGTTACAAGCAGAAACAGTTAGTACTAAGTAACATTAAAAGCGGTAAAAACTAAAGTAAATAAAGAACTCTTAACCGGTTAGACAAGTCGCTGACTAAGAAAAAATGAGATTAAATTGTAATTTAAACATCGCATTGCCTCACATCTTACCAGATCCGAAGCCAGCCGTTGAGACTGACGATTTTATAACAGAACCAGTGCAATGTCAAGTTCAATGCCTTTAGTGGGTCAAGTAAATGCTATATATGACTGTACATTTATATAATTTATTTATATATTAAAAAATTTAAATTTCAAAAAGATCAATCTCGCGATTGTCTCTCTAATTACAGATTCTGCGAACAGTTATTGA
Organism: Drosophila innubila; assembly: GCF_004354385.1. NCBI lineage: Eukaryota > Metazoa > Arthropoda > Insecta > Diptera > Drosophilidae > Drosophila > Drosophila innubila. Next base: position 20,891,521 of record NW_022995376.1, read on the forward strand.
CTTGATTGCTGTGTGAGATCAAGTGATTCAATTGATATGGCACGATCAATTATGTTGAGAACTAAGTTAAAAATTCGATATTTTCAATTTGTCAAGATCCCAATTTTAAAAACTGAACTTAATTTTAAAGAGAATATGTTGTACTTTATAGATGTAAGGATTTGCAAATATATGTATATATTTTAAATTCATTATACTTAAAATTCTCATGTATTTTTCTACTTGCTTAAAGTTTCTTTTCTTATATACAAACCTACATATTTTATAGAGCAGAAAATATCTCATTCTATCTTTTGCGCGAATTTATTTCACCTGTTTCATATTTTCAATGAGTACAGGGTATTAACATGTGCTAGATCAGCAACATATGCAAATTTTAAAAGTTTTTTTTTTTTATTTTCCCAGCTTTGCAAAGAATTCTTTACAGTAACTAGAAACCTCTTGAGCTAAAAATCTAGAATATAGGCAGGCATAGTGCTTAGTAAAAGTATGCATACCTTTAAATAAGTCACAAGTTTAAAATTTGTTCAAGGCAATTTAAAAAAACTGTATTTTTGCCTATCTATTTGTTTAGATTTAATTGTAATAACTTCCGCTTTGCCTTGACTTGGTACCAATGCTATAAGTTTGTTTCCATATAGTTACATATCTATTCATTTATTTTTGGATGACAAAACCGGTAAACAACTCACGTTTCACATGCAAACAGTTAAATACAGCTTTATAAGCAACAGCTTTGATAATAATTTCGTATTTGTTAACGCAAAATTAATGAGTAATAAAGACATAAAAACAGGAGAGGAATAGAGTTAAGTCGACTATAAAATGCCCTGCATGAAATTAAAACATTAAACTGAAAGCTCATAATCCATAGGAATAAAGTAAGATCGACTATAAAATACCACGCATGAAAAGAATACATTTAAATTGTAAATCATGCATACCTATCACGTAATGTATACACAGGGTATTCACCGTACTTAAGCTCAGTACATTAACTTAATTGGGATGCCCCTGGGCAGCGTTCAATGGCGCCGTACGGTTCTCCATTAGTTCTACTAGCCAAATACTTAGAAACCGGTTATTTTTTCTATTTTTTTCCATACAGAGTGAAAAAAGTGCTTGGCCAAAATGGATTATTGGAGGGCAACCGTTTACAACTATAACAAATACATAACTATTGAACAGGGGTTGTCGGGCAGGTGTGAAAAGTTGTATAATGCAACGGGGCGAAAAGTAAAAGCTGGAAAAATATAGATGTCTCTTGTGGGTGGTGCCAAGTGATTTCACATCTTTTTCTTATCAAGTTTTGTCCACTTTAGCTTATCACAACTTGTGAATTAAACTCATTAGTCAAAACATTTTTTGGGCAAAACATAAGAAATCTGACAGAATTTTCCATTCGATTTTATTCACTTGTTGCTACTGGCGCATAGATAGTCGGATCTGTAGTCCTTATCAGTGTTGGAGGGCCTTGAAATAGTCGTAGATATACCAAGCTTTTATTTGCTCAATCACATGTTATACCCGTACTACTATCTTGATGGCAAACCAATGATAATAGTGCATATCAATATTAGAGATACATATAGATAATTTTGAATATTTATTGATGTTCATTACGTACTTCAACCATTTTTGCTGAATTTTGCACTTGGGAAACTCGTAACACTTTTGTCGCACTATATAATAGAACTAAATCTGGAGACTGGTTTACCCACTGCAGCAACTTAAATAGATCTGTATTATATCTGACTGAGCTATATATTTGTCTGATCTTGTTGTCTTACAAACAGTTCCCCTTCCAACTCGATAATGATGATGGCAATGATGATGACACCAAAACCTGATAAGACGTTTTGTGACTTGTGAAGTATATAAAAGAATTTCGACTTAAATATTTGCTTGGTTTATTGAAATTTATTATACGAAATACTAAGTAAGCCCTTTTACAATCAAATTACAAATTCAAATACGCATAAACATTTAAATAAATATTTGTTTTTGAGTCAAGCTAAATTTTAGTTAATGTATTGCACTTTAAAAATTGTTTGCACTTTCATTTAAGTTCCATGTTTTGAGTTCAGGAAACGATAAATACAGGCAAGTAACGTTTCATTACATCATTTTATTATTTCAAATTCATTCATAATATTAAAAAATAATTTTAAAAATATGATATTTTGCTAAAATTAAAGTAAGCTCTACCTAAAATTTGCAAAATGGATGTACGGTAATCATTGAAACAAATTTAAGGGAAGGAAGTTATGATGGTAAATCCAAATATATACCCTTTCAATTGGTTCCGGTTATATTAATATGATGACAACAAAGCAACCTTCGAACTATAAATTTTCCATTATCGCAGGCGCTTACCAAATGCCAAAGCTCAAAAGTAATCGTTCATAATGAAAGCCTTAAGGTCGCTTACCAAAAAATATGAGTAATCAGCAAGACAACCATAACAACAGCAACAACAAAGAGAAGAGCGACAACAACAGTCCGTATATAATAATAACAGGAACAATAACTGAACGTGATAATGTCGAGCCCATTAAAAAAAAAATAGGAAAGAAAATACTTGTTTGCAGGTCTGTTGCGAATTGGTTTAACAGGGTTGGGGATTGGAACTCGAACCCTGGGGTCTGTTAGCTTATCATCTAAAGCTTGCCAAGCATTTACTGTGTACGTACATGCAACAGTTGCATGTGAGCTCATCGATTTCAGTTATGCATGCCATAAAATAATGCATATGCGAGTAATCCTAAAGTAGTTATTTTTTATGGAAATGTATCTGTTAGATAAGTGTACTTTGGCGGTATTTGGCTTTGATTTTATTAGAATTTTGCATTTAATGTTTCGAGTGGTCAACAATTTCATATTCACTTGACAAACAAAAAAACCAGTTTCCACTTGGGCACGCATCAAAGTTATGACAATCTTATAGAAACCAAAGTAAATAAATCAATTGGGGCATCATTCAATTGACATACTTGGATGCCCACGTTCTCGTTCTCGTTCTCGCTCTCTCTGTCTCTCCATCTAAAAATCGCAGCTTTTGTATTGTATACTCTATACATTACGATGGGAATTATGATATTCCAATATTTGATATTTATTATTTACCTTAATTACTTGTTTGCGCGTATCTTATTACAAAATTTAATTGGAATTCAGTTAAGTTACTCCATAAAATTTCAATATACATATTTTCTGGACTTATCTAGAAATAAATACGTGTAATATATATATAAATACTTATTTCTCAATTAAATAAAGAATGGAAAGCACGAACTGAAACAATAAAAAAAAGCTGCGAAACTTGGGAGAACATGTCATACCAAATAACAATAAGTTATACTGCATTATTAATTTACGTTTTCTAAATTTTCGTCTTAAATTAATTGTTATCTGGGAAAGAGTATTTTAAATTGTTGACAAGAAATCGTTTGAATTTTTCACAATTGTAAATTTCCTTTGTTGAGATTTCTTAACGAAATTGTGGTAGGTGCTTACTGTTATTTCTCGCTTGAGTCAAATTCTCAATAATGATCAAGTGTTAGAGAAAGATTAATGAAATTCTTTAAGCCACTTCCAGTCGTTTTGGCCGTTAAATGGCCTAACAAACAGCTGACTGGTTATTCGATTCTGTTAACTTTGCACCGGAAAACCCCCTTTTGAAATTTGGGTTGTCAACACGCAAGGTAATTGACCAGAGACAAAGTGTGTAAAAGCACAAAGCGGAATCAGTGTGATTGTTAAGCTTGCTCCCTGGACTATGAAATACCCTGTAAAATAATTATGCATATACTGTTGACACAAATGCAGAGAAATATAACTTGAACATAATTAAACAAGGATTACGACAAAAAAAACTTTGCTTAAAAGCTCTCTGCAATCACATTTAAATCAATCCAATATGCTACGAGTCAAAATTTATGTACAGGGTATAAATATAATGCGACAGGTTGAAAACAAAAGCGTGAAAGAAATACGAATTAACTTATGTACATAAAAAAGCGCAGTATAAATCAGGTGCAGTTGCACTCGACTGATGGCGATGGTCAAGGCGAAAAGAGAACGAGAGAGTGTGAAAGAGCGCAACAGAGAGAGCGAGAGAGTGGGGAAATGTACGAATAGCGGCAACTAAAACGCAAGGCAAAACAAAAAAAATTGACAATTAAGTTGATTGCCCCAAATTGAGAATGAAGCGAGCGAAATAAATCGAAATCGGAAGAATTGAAATTTTTGATAGGTCCCATGACAACATAGAAATTACCAAAAAACACTCGTACTTATATGGTGCTTGGTTGAAAATAAATATAGCTTTACCTAACCAGAAATGTAAAGAAATATTTTTGGCATTTAATTTAGTTGCTAACTAACAGCACTTATTATTGCTATTGTTGTTCTTGTAATTTGGTTTGTCGTTGTCACCTTCAGCTCTTGATAGCGCCTACTGTGCTGTCGGTGTTGTTGATGGTGTTGTTGTTGTTGTTGCTGCTGTTGTTACTATTGTCGTCACACTTGTTGCCAATAAATTTGTGATTAACACTTATTGTGCGCGTGCATTGAACGGTTTGAACTTTAAATATGTGTACAATATAAATTTGTGTATCTGTATTATAATATATATTAGAAAATAACTTTAAAAAACTCACAAATTAACGCTAATCAATATTTGCAATATTTAGGTAAAAACGATATCCGTTATGGTATTTTTTTTGTTAGTTTTCGATTTTTGTTATTTAACCGCTTTGCTTAGTGTTTAATACGACGCTTGCGACATGCTACGTAAACCGTTTGTTGCTGCCAAAAAACGCTCGCGCCAAAAACAAACACACACGCACGCACAAAACGGAGCAACTGGCGACACCGACACTGAGAGCGACAGCGACAACTACGTATTTCGAGTGACCCACTGAAACTGAAAGCACTCGCGAAACGAAAATACGTAGCATTCGAAAGCTTTTCAAAGCTGCGCAGCTTTTATGCTATTTTATTGCAGACACTGATGTTGCCATTGTTTTGTTGTTGAGACGCTGCTTAGCAACTTTGCGAGTTACACTGAATATTACAACAAATTTGCATTTTAAATATTTTAATGTATTTCCAATTGGTTAACACTATGAGCACGTATTTGTTTTGAGCAACAATTTGCATTTTTTAATTTCTTTCATTTAATTTTTGCCAAATATGTTTTTTATTCACTCAGCTGGTAGAGAATACTGGCGTTGCCACCTGGTCAACTGTAAGAAAGTTGGCAGAGTCATTACAAACAACTGTTTAAATTGCACAGTGGTTCATGTATATATATTTTATTTGTTTAAATAATAAGCAAATATATATTTGTTGTTCGATCTGAGTTTAGATAATTAAATTGTAATAATTATATTAAAAGAAATATATACAAAATTATATATGTTTACATGCCTTTGAATTATTTTATTAATTGATTATGACAAATATTTTTTTATAAGTTTTACTAACATAGAACTGACATATTGTATCGACACGGCTTTTATAAATGTTTTTTTTTATTACTTGCTTAAAAGTTTTTTTTCTTGGATTTTTAGTTTTGCAGTTTTTGGTAACACTGAATGCATGCTTACCGGCAGCACTCTTTTCACAACGGAGGCGCCATTGCAATTTAAATCATCAAACAGTCTGGCAACTCAATATCTTTTCAAATAAAGTCCACTAATTAGGATGATAAAATGCTTTGGAAATTGTTTTTATAATTGGCTGGGCGAAATAAACCAAGACGTGCAGCAATTTATGCCAACAAGTAAGTATTGTTGTTTTTGTAGTTGGGTACATCTTAAATGAAATGTGTGTAATTTGCAGCAACACTTCGGAGACACATTGTCCCTTTGAAGGCGCCATTTTTAAACGGTAAGTGTTCTCCTTGTCCTTGCCCTTGACAGGTGGTGCAGCAGCAGCAGCAGTACCACTTGGATAATTTGCATACAAGTTGCACGCGTGTCAGCATATAAAATGCGGAACAGAATTAACAGTTAGGCGAGCACATCAGCAACAGCAGCAGCAGCTCCCATCTAAATGAGGTTTTTACACGCAGACACCTGACCTTGTCACGCTTTATTACAACAGCCAACAAAATCAGGATATAAACATGCAAAGTGTTTAGGTGGCGTATGCCATTTGCCTTAAGCTTGTAGTTAACAGGCCCAATGTGTAATGCAAACAAACAAGCCAAATCAAAATTTCAACAACACGCAACAAAGCCCAAAAATATTGTTAATAGCAGCAGGCGTTAAAATCTTGTTGCTGCCGCGTTGTCTACTCAAAACAAACAGCTACTGAGTGCACGGTGTACCACAGTTGCTAATTTTGTACCAAAACTGGTACGTTTTTTGGTCGTTGGTACATTGGATCACTATAATGAAAATTTAATTATTATTTTATTTAAAGAATTTTTTTATTTATTAAAATTAAATTATTAATATAAACTTTATATTATTATTTTACCCTCGAATTCAGAGAATTGAATAAAAAATTAGGCACAGGATATAAAAATTGATAGATAAAAGCATCTGTAAGATTTATATGTGATGGAAATTTAAATAAAAAAGTACATTTCTTAAGACGGTTACATAATATAATAGATTTTATAGATTCGTAACAAAAATTACATTTTTTACGCAAAGTACAAAAGATAAATTCACTTAAAAAATATATGCTATGAATAAGGAAGATCATACATTTTCCAAAGTGGCAACTGGGTGCTGGGCAAGTAGAACAGGTGCAGGTGCAAGGTGCCACAGTTAGAGGTGCTGTTGATTGTTCCTAAGAAGATTCCACTTTTTACTTCCCAACAAACTAAACGCTTGATTACAGGCTTCTTTTACTTCGGGTGATCCTGCAACTGCGGTTGTCACTCCCTGCCACACAACAGTTCCACATCAGTCTTAATATTGGCGTCATGTGGCAGACACTCCAAAGCACACACACACACAAACAAACACACAGTCGGCAACACATATGGCGTCGTAAATGTGGCTAAGAGCAAACACAAACAGGCAACAACAACAGCATCTTAACAAACAGCCCAGCAAATCATCATCATTATTATAATGAACATCATCATCATCTACAACAGTCACACTCAACGTAGCGTGTGTGTGCATCAGCAACAACAACAACTACAGCGACGTCGACGCCGCGGCGCGCCGTTTGACGGCAACATCGAGAGCTGCTGGTGGCAAGAAATTCGCAGATTTTACGTTTCAGTTTCGTGCAAAACGTGGAAGCGGCTGGTCAGCTGAAAGCACAAAGAAAAACTGAAAGGAAAAAAACACTCAAGAAAATTCACTAAAAGCGGCTAGAAAAATCGCAAAAAAAAATAAATATATTAACTAGAAAACCAAACGCGGATGTCTGTCACAAGTTTAAATTAATAACTCAAAATTTATTTTCAAATTATAAAAGATTTAAAAATTTGCATATTGCAATTGTTAAATGCAGTCAGCAGACTCCGGCTAAGCGCGGCCTGGTGTATTTGGCAATAAACCGGATATTCTAGATCTCCCGATTGCCGTTGTCATCGTCAATTGAGTTAACTGAAACAAAAAGCAAGCCGAAAGAGTTGTAAATCAAAAAGCGGTACAATTGTCCATAAGTAAAGACAACAACAAAAAAGCGGGCAAAAAGTGACACAAATAAACGTTGTAAAAAAAACTCCGTTGTATTGTCTTCAATCTGTAGCAAATTGTGGCTATATGCATACACCTATATACACCTATACCCAGCTACCTATCTCTGTGACCAGCTGAGCAGCGTTGAGTGTTAAGTTTATTTCTGTTTGCGGGCAAAAAAATAAAAATAAAAAGTCGGCGGAAAAACGAAGAAAAGATCGTGCATGCTAAAGTAACATATTTATTTTTAACAATTTCGCAAGCGTTCAAATTTTGCTCCAGCGAAAAAAAAATCATATATGTATCTATATCTATGATACTGAACTGTATCGTCAGACAGACAGACAGATAGACGAAAAAAGCGATCGTTAGGAGAACCAAAGCAAACCAAAACAACAACAAAAAGCGGCGGCAAAAGTCAACGTAGAAATCGGGACGCGAGGCAACAGAAGCTGTTAAAAATTAGACGAGTGAGTAATCATTATAATACTTCCAAGTGTAAAAAAGCAAAAAAATAAAAATCAAGAAACTTTAACTATAAATGTTGCTTTCCAAAATGTGTTCTGGTAATCGTACAATTAACCATATGCATATTTAAGCTAATTAGGCGTGTTAATTAGCTTACGTTTTTGTAAAAGCAGAACATTTTTAGTTAAATTGGTTTAAAAATAAATACCTAATAATTTATTTTCTCTTTTCAACAATTCTTGTAAGATTTGTATATTCTGCATCTGCATTTTGTGTCTCATTTCAAATATTACAGCTGGTATTTCTAAGTTTCTGTTATAATATTCAGTACATTAAGCTTGTTTTCTGATCTTAATCTTGAAGACTTGTAGTTATATTGAAAAGCTGTTCTAAAATGTTGGCTTTCTTATTATAATAAAATATGATCAATTGATTATAAATTTTTAGCCTATTTTCCTTAAAAGGTTTTTGAACCTTGTCTGTCGTCCAATTCTTGTGAATATTTCAAGATATGTAGCTAATAAAGTAAATTTTAGCAAGTTACCCTTAAAATAATTGCGATAATGTCAATACTATCTGTAATTTTTTCATAGTTTTATAATTCAATCAGCAAATTTTCCTCATGTATGAAAATTTCTTAAAAATTTCAAGAATACCAACTTTTCACACATTTTTCTGCATATGTTCAATATTTATTTTCATTATTTTGACCAATTTAATATCCTTGTAAGACCTTCCCAAATTGGGGTCATTTAAGAAACTTCATTTACGCATTGAAAGTTTCTCTTGTGGCACAACTGGCACAAGGACACCGGAAATATTTGCTCTATAAATATAAAACAAAACCATAAATCTTTTTCCCTTTCCCTGACACACACAGTGCAAGTACCCCAGCAACATAACAATAACAACAAAAACAGAAATGAAAACGTTACCGCGTCATGAGTTTTATGGTTATATTTGGTGGCATTATTTTTGATTATTATAGCCAGAGTGCGTTAACGATTAAAATGGGGTAGAGTCACCTTCGGGACAAAATCTCTGTTCTTCTTCTCTTTTTTTTTTTTGTCACAATCATACTGTGCAATAATATTTCATGCAGCGTCATTAATTAATATGGCCACACTTATTCATAATTTGCCTCTTGCTCGCTTTGTTTTTTCCCACTGTCGCTTAATGATAAACCAAAAAATTTCGGTACATTAATAATCGCCTACGGCAAATTTTGGAAATTCTCAGTAAAATACAGAAATTAGTATGATAATATGACGCTGATGCTGACACTGTTGCTGTTGCTCCAGTCGCCGCCAGGAGCGCAACATATTTATAGGCATGAACATGCATATGACAAATCGCATAACATTGCTCTTAATTAATAAATCATATAATTTATTAAGCGCTGTAGTGGGAGGCGCAACAAATTAATAAATGTTGCAAGTCCCGATATAAATTTCATTGAGTTTTCATTTGATTCAAATGTCGTCCCGTATCAAAGTTCAAGAGTCTGCAGTAATAATTAAGCAATAATTCTCTATCATTTAAAAGTTATTTGATAATGCTCTAAATAAATCAGGGCCAACGATCTGACTGCTTGTTGAGGTGTGTGCTGCTGCTGCTGGCAAAAATCCCACGGGGACAGTTTCATAATCCGATTGGAAATTTTTTTTTCAGCAATAAAGAAAAACGAAAAGAATATAAACAAAATTGAACAATAAATAATGAGGGGAGCTGTGACAAGTGTTTGGGTTTTTCTGTATTTTACGGTACATAAAGATAGCCAATTCGCTATCTAATACGAATATGTATGTGGAAAGTGTTTAAATGGATATATTTAAAATATTCATGTTTTTTAACAGGGTTTTATTTTATGCATCTTGGCCAATATATTTAATATTTAATCATTTTCTTAATAATATCTAAGATTTAAAAAAATTTGATTTACATTTAAAAGGATTCAGCTTTTGTAAAAAAAAAAATAAAACTTCTCAAGAATTTATGATGCATACTTAGTTCCTTAACAAAATACCTAAAAATTTACGTTTTCTCACTGTTATTGTAATTTTATATCTATTTTATAATAAACATCGTATTCCTCCTTGTTTTTGTTGCTGTTTTGGCTAACTTGTATTGTATTGTTTGGCGTGCAGAAATGTATTAGTTACCTGACGTTTTTTTTTTATATTTCACTTGAAATACCTCTGTTTTTATTTATTCCTCTTAATTTTTATGGTGTTTTCCCATTCACCAAAAAACACTAATAAAATACGAAAAGAGTGCAAGCCACCGGAAGATTAAGCAACATTCAACAATTTGCTTGCCAACAGGCCAACGACGACCCCAATTTCCATTTCAATTTTTCCATTTTGGCAGCAGTCGTCCAAGGTGAATGTGGGGAAAGAGGTGGGGAATAAGTATAGCTACGTTGTGTGTGGCGGGATCTTCAACATCTGACTGACGTTGGTTCTTCCTACTCTCACAGAAATATATATCTACATACATATAATATATTTTTTAGTATAGACGGCATTTGTTTGCTGTTGCGCTAATTTACAGGCCGAGTGATTGTCTACAATAATTTTGAAAAATTGTTCTGAAAACTTTGCACTTTGCCTCTAACTACAATAACAATAACAAATACATATAAATGTTTATATAGATATACTCAACTTTAAGTTATATTTCCGCAGTTTTAGTTGCGTTTTTAAGCTCGTAGATAAATAATTTTGACTGACAGCAGCCGTTCATAAAATGAATAAGAATAAATCTGTGTCAGAATGTATGTATGCACGTTAGTACATATGTACAAATGTATGTATGTAGCAACATTTTGACAACAATTGTAAACATTCCAAATAAACGACCGTTCAATGCTGCCTTACAATAATAATAATAAAATTTAAAAAAAAGATTCTTTTGTTTTCAATTCGTTCTAATAGCAAAAACAAAAATATTTTTCCAAGATTACTAATTTTTTATTATTATTTGTATGTAAATCGCTTATATATTTTATTTGCTTTTCCAGTTTTAAGTATGATTAATACGACTGGCAGACTGTCTGGAGACGTAGTTGTTGCCCTCTCTACAGTTGATTGATTTCTTTGTTGTTTTTTCCACAGAATCGATATTAATATTTATATGAATTTTTAAAATATTTCTTCTTTGTTTTCCATATTTTTTCAAAATTCATGTTAATGCATTTCCCTATAACGAAGTAAATCTTTATTGCAATTGTTAAAATACTTTTCATTGTTTTCAACATGATGAATTCAAACCTTAAGTGCGCCATCTAGCGCCTGAAAGTTGCTTTAAGCCATAGGAAAACGTTCATTAGCTGCAAGTTCAAACAAAGCAGCTTGTAATCCATTATCCTTTGTCCAAATTTTGTATACCCAACCTTGATTTGTTGAATATTTATTCACACACACCCACACAGCACACACACATTTGGGAAACCCAAGCACAGCCTTCATATCATCATTTTTTTGGGGCAGCCCCAACGGCAATATAACGATTTCTTTAGTGCTCGTCGTTTAGTATATTTTATTACGGGTACAAACAATTGAATGCATTTGCTATTACATGGCTTTAGCACATGCCCCAGATACGAATACGAATACGAGTATGAATTCGAGTAGTAGGTAGTGCTGAAACAATAAAAGCCACTCAGGCCTATCCTATAACTATGGCTATTGATTTTTATACCCTGTAGTACAATAGAATAGGTAATTAGAGACTGTGCATATCGATTAAGTCATTTCCATTGCTTTTTATAAATGCAGAATTCTCTTAAAGCTTTCTCAAATTTTAATCTTTCTATAAGACAGCCAATATTTTATTTGACATGCTGACATACCTACATTTAACTTTCCCTTCATATTAATATTCTTAAAAGTTTAAAATGATCGTGTTGCAAATACATATATCAATTTCATAGGTCAATTTCTTTCTCAAAAAGCGTTTATCAAATCGTAATCTGCAAAGCATAAGCATAAGCATTTTAATACCGATCGTTCCTATGCCAGCTATATGGTATAGTGGACCGATTACAGCCTAATTTGGTCAGCATATAAAAGACCAACCCAGATACATATATTCCGGCATTTGTTTCCTATAATTCATTATAGATTTCCTCCTTTTTTCTCACCCAAAGAAATTGACCCGCCCAAACATATATACAGGGTATCTTCTATTGAGAACTACGTGTTATTCATCAGCTTTTTGCATATGCGCCGCTTTTGTACTTGTATGCACGATTGCCATTTGATGACTTGGACTTGGGGCTGCTGGGCAAACTTTTCAATTAAATGCATCTGCATTAAGGCCAGACACAGAAGGAGCCTGGGTAGGGAAGGTTGAGGGGAAAGTTCAGACAGTCGATAAACTCAATCTAAAGAATGGATTTCTCTGTATGTTGCCATCAAATTGAATCAGAAATGCGTTTATTGTTATTAATACAATTATTATCTTAATAGAAACCTACAATATATGTATTATTATGTACTCAGTATTATTATTGCTCTGTTCTGCTTTGCTGTCTGTCCCATTGTTGTCTACCCTTTGGCACATAAGTCAATTTTCCTCGTCAGACGTTGAAGCCAATAAAGCTTGTCTGTGTTCTCCTAGAGTTGAGTACAAGTCTCGACTTTTACTAGTGTTTATTTTTACTTCTTTAGAATTGTATACATTTTTTCAAAAATTCTTTTATTCTTGAAATCAAATTTTTTTTAAAATAATTAATTTATTGTAATTAGTTTCTCAAATATTCCTCACGGCACGCTCCCATCTCTAGTCTTTTGTCTTTTGTGTGCGTTTGTCAACTTGATGGAGGGCCATAGGACACTTGTTGATTGCTGCTGTAGGTTCTCGTATCCGTTCTTTTTTTGCTCTTCCTCCTCTACTTTGCCTCTGCCTCTTTTTTTTTTTTGTCCCGCGGCAATTTCATTTTGCTTTCAATTTACACGCACGACCAAAGCTGTCAGTCTGAAATATACAAAAGACGTTCTCCATTCCAACGTTTGGTTAATTAAACTACAATGACAAAGTTACAAAAATAGCATTAAAGCTTTATAGACAATACTACAGTGTCACTTACACCTTTTACTTAAACGGATGCGATGAAAATGCACTTTAATTGCACTCAAAAATCTATTATATGAGAGATTTAATGGATTTGTTAAGAGATATATAATAATTTAGAGAAAGGAAAAGACAATTAATCAAGAAAATTAAGCAATGTATTTAAATAAAGTTATTTGATGCCTTCAGTATACAGTTAGTCTAGTAATTGTTTTGACAACATAAAAATTCACATATTTTTCGATTGTAATAAATTTGCTTAAATTTTTTAAAATTAATTATCTTATTTGATTATAGTAGAATGAATAAATAATGACATCCATTGTGTTGAATTAGTTTTAAAAATAAATACAAAATTGTGATTTTTTTGCTTAATCATTAAATTGACTTACTGAAAATAATATATTATACATTCTTTAGAAAAAGAAAAATATAGAATAATTTTATTCCTATATTTAAATAAAATTAATGGAAGATTAAAAAATGTACGTATCCAAAAACCAAAAAGGTTCTATGAAATATGTATATTCCAAAAACCAAACAAATTCTATAAAATATATTTATACTATATTTATAACAACGTCATCCACAGGTATTGTGCTGTCGTCAGATGGCGCCACCATAAAAATAGAGTGCATATTTATAGAGCAATCGTTTATTCGTTTCAATTGCACACTTACTGTCAATTGCCAGCTAACCAATGTCTGTCAATCTGTCTATTTTCAGAAACAAAAACAGTATCAGTAACAACAGCAACAGCAACAACAACAACCACACTTATAGTAGCAACAACAAGGGTAGCAGTGGCAGCGGCAGTGACAACAATTGCAACAATGTCGACAGCAACTTGCGCACGATTCTGCACACCGTTGACAGGCGGCAACAAGACGACGTCAGTGGCGTCGAAAGGCGGCTCCACTTCAAAATTGACAGCAGGAAGCGGAAATGGCATGACGTCATCGTCAGTGCTGCAGCAACACAAAAAGAAACAGATTCCAACAAATGCAACAAATGCCACAAATGACATGAACACAGAGGCAACATTCACATTCAAATTGGGCCGTGCCTCAAATGGCGGCAATGTCAATGGTGGCAGTCACAGTGTCGCCTCAAGTGAATCATCAGATCCCTTGGAGTCCGATTATAGTGAGGAAACTGAAGAAGAGGAACAGCAGCAGCAACAGCAACATCAACAACAACAGAAGAAACAACCACAATCCAAACATGTCAGTGTCAGCAGTCGCAGCAGCAGCAGTGCAACAACAACATCTGTGGACAATGATGGGGATGATGTGGACGATGAGGAGAATGGAGAAGATGGGGATGGTCATGATACGGATGATGTGACCAACAACGATGATTCCGATGAGAGCGAACAGGATGATGGCAATGAGACGGATGACGAGGAGACTGACGATGATTCCGAGGAAAGCAGCAGCGTTCAGACCGCAAAGGGTGTTCGCAAATATATCCTAGACGATTACCAGATCATCAAAACTGTCGGTGAGTATCAAAAGACCATATGCCTATACATATATATTTACCCCCTGGCGACCTTCAACCTGACAGAGTTAGTTCTGATCGCGGACCTTCATCTTGAGTTATCGCTTTGTTTTTAGTGCGATTAACATTTACACACGTGTTATGTTCCTGTTTATTTGTGTTTTTGGCATGTTTATCAATTGGAGCTATCATAACAAATCTGTGCCTAGGTCAGTCTCTGAGTCAAGGCTTTTGACAAAGCATAAGGAATCAAAGAAGACGGGGGCGTTACCATCTGTGATATTGATATTTTCCGAATGTAAACTCATGAAGTAATTAGAAATTGCTAGAGATATTTCGATTTCTAATGAAACGATTAGAGGAATGAAATTGATAGAATTTTAGATCTTAGAACTTAACGATTGCTGTGAAGAGTACTAAGCGGGTGAAATAATTTTAGATCTATTGGTATGAAGATGCATACATTTTATTTAAATTAAATCAAGATAATTGAATAATTTAATAACAAAATTATAATGCTAAAGATAATACGCAAATACTTTAAATTTAATAAAAATACTACTAAATATTATAGTAAGTCTTTAAAATGGAATATATGCCTGAGATTTATTTATAAGTTAAATCTCAGTTATACGATCAACTGGCCACACTTGCCAATACTTTGTGGATAAATATTTATGTTTAGAAACCGTAATGACTTTTTCGAAAACAACCATTAAAATGTGTACGTTTTTTTTTTTTTGTGCTTTAAAAAACAATGAGAAAATAATATATACTTGAAGCACGTCAAAATAATGAAAAGCCCATAAAAAATACTTAAATACTGGACAGTAATTGCCACTGGCTACGTAGGCTCTCATTCATGATCCAAAAAGACGGTCTAAATTTAGAACTGTGTATATACGATATATACACACGTATGTGTATTAAATGGATGCTAAAACTAAATTAAACGCTTTGTGAAAATACGCAAGCAGCTTCATAAAACAACGAGAACAATTATCTTGGACGTCTGCGGTGCGAACGACTCATAATAATCATAAGACGAGCAACGCCTTCAATTTGCGTAATCAATAAGAAATTTATTTGCGTATAAAAACAATAAAAACTAATCGAAACCGTAGCAAAGTGAAAATCGTCTGAAGAAAAGCAGATTAAACCGTTAAAAAATTCATAAAAAATGAGGTAATAAATATTTGAAATTAAATTCAAGATGCGAATTCTTAAAGTAAACTTAAGAAAATGGGGAAAAAAAACGTATAATATTAAGCGATAGGTTAAACTATTGAGGTAATTAAAGGGTCAATAATAGTATTATCAAAAGAAGTAGAAACTGATTAAAGAAAATTGCTTCCGAATACCGAAATAGTTAAAGCATACTTCTTAGAGCAGATTCTAATAGTGAACCCATTGTTAAACTATCCCTATTTTGTATTATGACTCGTATATGGAATGCCAAGCAGCGCTGAGTTGTGTTTTCAACATTGTTAAACAGTTTTGATTATAAAAGCTACAAAAAGTACTTTGGATATCTTTTAGTACAGTTTTGCCGTATACAATTCTGGCTCTATTCTGTCATTGCCTAATCAAAATTACTGAACTGAGCACTGTAGAATAAGATGCCTCAGCTGTTTTCCGGTGCAA
Source organism: Drosophila innubila (assembly GCF_004354385.1). Lineage (NCBI taxonomy): Eukaryota > Metazoa > Arthropoda > Insecta > Diptera > Drosophilidae > Drosophila > Drosophila innubila. The sequence goes on from NW_022995376.1 coordinate 20,907,867, forward strand.
ATACATTTGGAAAATACCTCAATCATCAGCTGGTATCCCACGGCGTATGAGTAATCCCTCTTTTCCGATCTAACACCTCGCCACACAACGGATGAGTAATCTTGCATTAATTTCAAACAATTGCCAGACAACAATATCACACATAATCCCCATTACTATTGAGACGAAGAAAATCAGAAGTACTCGTAAAAAGTAAATAAACTAGAACGGATACTCGATTCCGAGCTACGCAATTAATGACGCTGAGTCACGCGTCTATTAGGTGCAAGTGGCAAGTGGCAAGAGGCAATAGGGTAAATCTCTGTTTGGAGATGTCTCTGTGGCAACCAGAACTAAAAACAAATATTCCCACTCATATAAAGGAAGAGAATTTGTTGAATTGTAAATTGTAATTACATTCAGTTTCGGACTCTTGCTAGAAACGCATTATAAATATTTGAAGCTCATATTTGTTTAAAATTTCATTGATTAGATGAACTGAATGCAGCAAAACCCCAAGCCAAGTTATTCACCGTCGCCGTCGACCCCCCCGCTACCACCCCTGCGAGTCGAACCACCCTGATTTCCACCCACAATTAAGAAAAGCAACCACAAAACATGGTCCGATCGATGGCCGTTGATGCCTTTACGAGTCTGTTGTGAAATGTGCTGCAGGTGATAAAATGTTGGCGGTAATTTTTCCGGAAATTTCGCAGGAATTGTTTTCCGAATTTTGATAAACATTTCTCCTACTCTTTCTCCTCTCTGTCTGTTGCCATCCAAATAACTAATATGTTCTTATTTGTACACCTTCGGGACGCGTGACTTTTGATGGAGCTCGGGGAAAGACTAATAAAAAATCAATGCCATAAAATAGTCTAATAAAACTGGCATATTAATTAATAACATAAGCTTTTAAATGAGCTACACCAATAAATAAATTAAATGCAATGATCATAAATGCACTAAACATTTTAAAAAGGGGTGTAATTATATATTTACGATCTTAATGATCTACTATATTTGCAGTTTGAAAGCATAGAGATAAATGTTCACATTTAAAAATATAATACAATCTAATATGTAATGTAAATATTCTAAAACTGCAAATAAATAAATAATAAATTATCCAAACCGTTCAAATTATTATGAATACACTTAAGCACATGATATTAATGTTCTAAATTTATATTAATGAACCACAAAAAATGTGGTATTAGGAAACTGTAAGACAATGACTCAGATTGTAGAACAGTCTCTTAATGATCTAAATCATACCCAAGTGCTAAAAATGATCTAAATGTTCAAAAACTTTAATAATTCTTGACAAACATTTATTAGCTTACGAATGACATTGCAAGAAAGTCTTAAAAAAAATTATCTAAAACCTGATCTAAATGCTTCAAAGTCATTAAATGTGTTCAAATTATCATCAATGTCAGCCGTAATAGACGTATTGTAAATGAATACATTAAAATGTACATTTGCTGCTCTACTTTTGAGCCTTTGGCTGCCTTCTTCTAGAAAGACAACTTGACAGCAACATGCGGAAATGTGGACGGATCATCCAATGCTACAACATTTTAACAGCTAATATATTAAATTGACAAATTTATATTACGCTGTATTTCGGTGCGGATCAGAGATCTTGAATGCAAAGGCGCAAAGACCTTGCCAAACAAGCAAACAATTGAAAATCAACTGAACAACAAAAACAACAAACGAAGAACAGAGCAACGCAATCCTTTTACTGCTTGTGGTTCAATGATTGATAGATGTATGGCAGATAAATATTTACGCACAGTTCTGGGAAATACAATTCATTTTGGGGCATAAAAGTGTCCAAATGCTCAGCTAAAACAACCAAAGCAGCACGGACATCAAATGTGGTGAATAAGAAGAGTTAGTTGAAGAAAGTTTGTTGGGGGCCCTTGACTTGAAATCTTTTTAACGCTTTTAGCAGAAATGGATTCTGTATAATAGAAACCAATCAAATATCAAGCAGCAACACATGTCTCTGTTATTTTTGTTGTTATTATTTTGAAGACATCGAGATGAAAAAATTCTGAAGAAACTGAAGAAGAAGAAGAAGCAGAAGCGGCATCCGTGTGTCGTCGTAGTGTCTGCAAAATATAATTCATAGTTCAATTTTATTTTGAGATACACTCGATTTTTTTTATCTTTATTTTTTTTTTGCTTTTTAATTCTTTTTTTTTTTGTGATTTCTTTGTGGTGTGTTAAGTGCGGTCGTTTCTTTATAAGTTTGTCCGATATATATACTCTATAATATAATAATATTATTGGCCACAAATAAGAAAAAAAAATAAAGAAAAAAAGACAAAATCATTCAACGAGAAATTAATGATCGTATGGAAAATTTGAGCGTCTCGCGATCTGTGTAAGTTTTGAGCCAGAAATCCGAAATCCGAAAATCTGAAATGAGAAAAGAAAGACTGAAAATAAAAAGAAAATGAGGAAAATTTGCTTTTTATTTCAACAAAATCAAGAAAATGTATAAGCAAATTTTATTGAAATTATTATTTGGCAAATTGCCGAAAATTTGGCCACACCAAATTGGCTGCCCCGACAGAAGCGTCTGTCTCGGTGAGGGAGACGGAGAGGGAGACACCAGAGGGTAGGGATCGAGAGGGGATGTGGCACATTTGCATGCTTGTCTCGTAGCTTTTTCCCAAACACTAAATGAGCATATTAAAATTGCGTTATAAACATTTTCCGTGCGTCTTGTGGTTTGTTGTTGTTGTTGTTCTTGTTGTTGTTGTTGTTATTTTTGGTCTAATTATTAATAAAAATGACCTAAAAATGCATTTTGCATATGACACAAATAGACAAAATCAAAACCAGAACGCCCACCTACGCGCCAATACCCTGTAAATGATTTAGAAACGATTTGCTCAAGTTATCGTTGCAAACCAACGTATTATAGGGTATTTTTAAATCGAGAAAGCAGACACTTCTTCATACAGTTTTCGAAATTTGATTTATGTTGTTTTCTCTGTTTTAGCTGATGTGTAAATTGCAGTTCGGGGTGGGTTGTAAAATCTTGTCAAACCCATTGAAATTGTGTGAGCCGTGCGGTCAATTGCCATATTACACGATAGTTTCGTTTCATTGGATGATGATGATGATGATAAACATATGTTTCCACATGTCATAAATCCTACAAATTAGGAACCAAGTGACATCGATGTTCATGCTTCAAATAAGAAGGCAACAATTTTAGTTTAGTCGGTCGTGTTGCCACAATATTTCTGGCCTTAAACTAGGTCTACATTTTTAGTTTTTGTTGAGGTAAAAATATTACTTATATTCCCGTTGTATCTGAATTATAATAAGAAGTATATCCTTGTGAAATTGTTGTCTATTTAATATGTTATGATCTTGAGAATACTCATTTAACTTTCTCCAATTAAAGAGTGAGAACTACTTATAGTATCTTGAGGAAGAATAAGGCCAAGATTTTTTTGCACACAATTTGCAACTGAAATTCGTAGTATATACTTTATAGCTTCAAGTTTATTACAAAAGCCCAAAGATCAGAAGAGAGAGAGAGAGAGAGAGAGAGAGAGATTCTGAGAGGTCTGTGGATCATTCTTCTGTTGTAGCTTCAGCTTTTATTATTGTTATGATTTTGTTTATGGGATTTAAAACAAACTTTTTAAATGGAACTGCATAAAACGCAATTAACTTTATTTAGCCAGCGGCAGAAGCAGCTGCCAAAACTGTGCGAATTGTGCCAAGTTTATATGCATCTTCAGTGTCTGGCACAACGCGTCGTTTATTTTCATTTACATTACGCGATTTACAAAAACTTTTTACAGTACAGTACGAGTATTTTGACTTTTGGCACACATAATTTATGGGAATCTGCAACCGAGCTACAACTGCCAATAAAACTGCACAAAGAATTGCATTGCATTTCGCTAAAGCAAATAAACAGCATCAATCAGCGTCGGTGTGTCTCAGAGACAGACGCAACAAACCATGATATTGGTCTCTTTTAATGCAAACTGGAGGGAAGGGAATTGCGATCAGGACTGCGAGGGAAACTGGCACTGGTACCGGGAACTGAACCTGTTCAGGGCCAGTTGCAGCACATGAAACTGTCGCATCATTAAATAGAAAGTTGCTCCATGTATGATGTAAAGCTTTTGCAATACCCTGTAAATATTATAAATTGAAAGAGGGTACAATAAATTGTCATACCATCTAATCTATCTATCTATCTACTATGAACTTCTAACCTGCTTGATATAGGATTTAATAGAAAAATAGAGAATAGAGAGGATTCTGCAAGATAAGCAATTGTTATCTTAAATCAATAGAAGACAATCGGTTTAATTTATGGAAAACAGTCGACATATCGATAAAAAGTATTTTCTATCTATATTTTAAGTAAAAATAAATGGTAATCAAAAATAATAAACAGAAAGACACTTATAGTTATCCTAGCTTACCCAAACTTTATTTGAGAAGTTGATAAATAATTGATAGTATTCAAATCAATGCCAATACTAAAGTAATAGATTTGTACTTAATTAATAAATTAAATTTATAAACTTAAGTAACAAATATTGTTCATGTTTGTTTATCTTTTTATTAATCTATTTATTTATACAGTGTCAACTAAGAAAAATTGACTTCATTTAAAATAAAATTATTAAAATGTACAGAGTCTTAAATTAATTTTTTATTCATTAACATACCTAAAGTTTAATATTTTTATCTTAAGCTGAGTATCTCAAAGTCTATTTACGCTCAACTAGAGTTTTCCTACTTGTTTGGTTTTGTTTTGTTTGCACCTCGCACATCTTTGGCTGAAACTTTTACAAGTAGGCAGGAGTTGTTAACTGGTTTTCACTCGGATCTCTTCTCTTGGTCGTCTTTAATTGCTGTCGGCTGCTTTTGGCCGTCTGCATCTGAGTCTGAGTCTGCATCTGCGTCTGGCGTTTGCGTTTGCGCCGTTTAACGCGTCGCTTTTGTTTGCCGTCTGCTCCAAAGCTGTCACAATTTCACTTGGCCAAGACGCCTGTCTAGCGGACAGACAGACAGGCAGACAGACGGACAGACAGGCAGACAGACGGACAGACGCACTGAGATGGACGTCAGGAAAATGACGCGACAGTTTTGGTTTAAACAACACTAAAAGCACTTTCCAATTTCGCTAGACATACACAGGTGCAAATAAATCACTTTTACAAGTAAGCAAATGAAAATGCGTATTTAATAGACATTTATCGATGGACTATTTTGTAAAAGAAAAAAAACAGCTTTGAAAGCAGCTAAAAATTTTAAAACTGCTTTACATTCAAGTCTGCAAATCTTAAAAAATTTTGCAGATAGTTCGTAGGCTTAAATCATAAAGCAATATTTTGATTATGATTCAAAACACGGTTCAATTTAATAAAGCAAAGTTTTGTAAGCTTAATTAATTCGTAATATAACATTTGCTAACATCTTATGAGTTATGATTAAGACAGTGACTTTATTATAATTTTTTCACTACTTAAAAATCAAGTTGAAATTAATTAATGCAAAAATGCATTAATGCAAAACGCATCCAAAATGAAGTAATCGCTAGTTTCTTTATATTCCAAATATTGCAACTGCGTTTTCATACAGAATCTTTGATAATTTGGGAGACCTCTAATCGGCATTAACAGCGTTTCCTGTGCTTCTTGGGTGGTCTGTGATATATTTGTTTATAATTAAAGTAATAATCAAAACAATACTTAAGTTGGTTGCAAGTGTAGGTTACGCAGCTTGCCCGGCAGTATAGGTGACAGTTCTTATATGCAGGATCACGGCAATACATATTACGCGCTAGTGTCCAGTCCACGTCAATGACAATTATCAGAAACAGGCTCACAATGATTTGTAGTGTCCACATGGCAGCGAAATCAACTTGGTAGTGATGAAATGAATTCAAACCGTGAAACCGAACCAACATTAATCATATACACTTACTGCATTCGATTCGATGGAACTAGAATTTGATCCGCTTGAAAAATCCAGAGTCATTTATTATTTATTTTTATACTTTATCAGCAACAAATGCTGACAAGGTAAATTTAAAAATTCCTTTAGGAAATTAATTTATTTAAATGTCATTTACATCTTTTATTTTTTTTTTATATCTAAACTGCACCTTTAAAACTTGCAAATACATCGATTGACGTTTTTTCAAGTATTTTCATCCAAGTTCTTACTCATTATATTCTTTATTATTTGATATTTTTTTTTACTTTAATTTATAACTGACTGCATTTTTGAATAAAAACTGCTGTAATTTTACAAATTTCTCCATTTCGAGAACTACAGGCATGTGCATATGTATATGTTCGCTTGTTTGTGCATTTCTTTGCACACCTTTTGCTGCTGTTGTTTCTTTTGAAAGAATGTTAACAATTTGTTTGTAAGGTTTGTTAGCCATTTGCCGCTTGGCTACACATTTCTGCTGTTGTTATTGTTGTTGTTACTTCCACACAAAAAATACTTTCGATTCGTGTTGTGGGCTCTCCCCCGCCACCCTATTTCATCGGTCCATTTTGTGTTTTGATAATAAATTTTGAAAGAAAGAAAAATAATAATAAAAATATTTAAAAGCATTTTTTGGTATGTGGGAGTATGCAGATAAGTAGTAATATCCGTTTGATTTATTTCTCTTTCGATCTTTCGCATCTTGTCGATTATTTATTTATTATTTGCTAATTTTAAATGCCAGAACCATGCAAAAAGCCAATTGTTAAAATATACCCGCTCAGCTTGATCTGTTGGAAATTTCACATATTTTATTAGCTGCTTTACGAGTATTTATGTTTGCATAATTCTAAATTTATGGCTGATTTTTGCTACAGTCTTCTGTTTGTACTCATGATAAGGAAAAACTTAAGAGATCATTTTTTAAATAAAAATAAAAAAACTTTTTTACATTTTATTGAAAGTGTAAATATATAACTCTAAATTAAATAACAGCATATTGAAGGAACTTTATCATGAAATCTTCTTCAAAAATAAGTAAAATATTTTTTTGATAAATAGATATGAAATTCGAAAATCTCAATAGATAGTAGTATCTCTAATCAAGTTAATTCCAAAGTTAATATTTGTTGCATATCCACTTTAGTTTCAATATTCATTTAATTTATTCTTCAAGTAAAACAGAATATAAAACTAAAACAAATTCTGAAACTTTCTTTAATATTTTGTTGCCCACACTTTTCTTTTCGTTTTCACCTCCTTCTCCTCTCTCTACGATTGTACAAGCTCTGTAATATCTCAGCTGAGTCATTTCTTAGCGTAATGAAAATAGAAATTGCAATGAGAATCATTAATTATAATGTCGGGTCATTAGATCGAAATAAGTAGTTTGGAGGAGCTTTGTTTGATTTGCACGTGTAATGAGACGACAGGTGCCAACATATGGGCCAGCTGGAATATACGCCCCCAAAGGAGAACGCCTACCCATTGTAATTCATTTATTTAGCTTTCTTCGTTGCGGACGCACGTGTCGAGTCATGTCTATATGTACCTATTGTTGCTATTGGCAACTTTGGGCGGTTCAATAATCTCTCACTTTTGCTTTATTACAATAAAAATCATGGCTAATTATTGTGGGCCAAATGAAAAGTCGAAAACGTGATGAAAAACTAAAAACATGCAACAAGAGCATCCGAGTGAAAATTTTCCTACCCAATTGTTTTAGCCAGAAAGATGTGCGATGCGATGCGGCAAATACGAAAGTAGTTGACTTTGATTTATAAGACAAATCAATTTGTAAGCAGTTTTGTTATGGTAAATGCCAAACAAATAGTCAAAAGCACGATAGCAACAACAAAAAACTCTATGAAAAGTGACGCACAGTGGGATCACATGAGTTTATACGTGGCAAAATTACAATAATAAACATTTAAGTACCAATAAAAATGTAAATTTATGTACAATTATTTGCCAGTGTGATTTTGATTAGTGAATTCTGCTTGTTAATACCACTGTGCGACGTCGAATCCAACTTTTTACCACCCGCTTTGACTTTCTTTTTGGCTTGAAGTAGTTGTCGGTAATCCGAGCTACTCACACGTTCCAACTTGTTCTCTCTGTCTCTGTCACTCTCCCTCTCTCTCTCTGTCTGTGTGTGCTGGCCGTTAGCCCAATTACAAATTCAAGGTTGAGAAAATCTTATGGGTGTCGGCTTACACACAGCCAACTAACCTCAAAACGTGTTCAAAAGTGAAAAAACAAAATCCAATGTGTAATTATGCATGTTTAGCTCTCTTATGTCGGGAGCGGGATTTGAGGGGAGCTATCCAGTTTTTTTTTTACTCAATCCGAGATATTTGCGGTTAAATGCATCATCCGATCTTATAGTTACGAAATAACACTAGTATCAGTAATCATTTTACTATTTATTTATTGAATCTATCTCTTTCTTTGTCTGTCTCTTTTAATCACAGGCACTGGCACCTTTGGACGTGTTTGCCTTTGTCGCGATCGCATTTCCGAAAAATACTGTGCCATGAAGATTTTGGCCATGACTGAAGTCATCCGCCTCAAGCAGATTGAACATGTCAAGAATGAGCGAAACATATTGCGAGAAATCCGACATCCGTTTGTGATCAGCCTGTAAGTACTCTGTAAATCCACATATATGTTATCAATATAAAAGAAAGAGAAAGTCAGCTTATTGAATAATCCTAACAGGAAACAACTTTTGTTGTGCTAAGGGCATCTTAAAGCTTAAAAAGATTTAAATATGACAGCTTCAAATTGAGAAAATTATTTGTAGCTTGAGAGAAAAAAATAATTACATTAACTTTAACTATTTCCGATTGAGAATAAAAGCAATGATAAATAAAAAGTATGTGCTCTTCATAAAAATTATTAGTATATCTTATTTTACCAAGATGAAGCAACTATTTATTTAATTAAAACATTCTCTAACTCTCTGTACTTTTACCCCACAGAGAATGGTCTACAAAGGATGAATCTAATCTCTACATGATCTTTGATTATGTTTGCGGCGGTGAGCTGTTTACATATCTGCGCAATGCTGGCAAATTTACTAGTCAAACTTGTAAGTAAATCATGCTTCTTGCTTATTTAAAAACACCAACTTACATAAGACATTATTTTTAGCAAACTTCTATGCGGCTGAAATAGTCAGTGCCTTGGAATATCTACACTCACTCCAAATTGTCTATAGGGATCTGAAGCCTGAGAATTTATTAATCAATCGCGATGGACATTTGAAGATCACCGATTTCGGTTTTGCCAAAAAGCTGCGCGATCGCACCTGGACATTATGCGGCACACCTGAGTATATAGCACCTGAGATAATTCAGTCAAAAGGACACAACAAAGCCGTCGATTGGTGGGCGTTGGGTAAGGTTTTTTAACATGCATATAAATTGTTAAATTACTAATATTGAAATTCCTATTTACAGGTGTTCTCATATATGAAATGCTTGTGGGCTATCCACCTTTCTACGATGAACAGCCTTTTGGCATCTATGAGAAGATTTTGAGCGGAAAAATTGAATGGGAACGTCACATGGATCCCATTGCTAAAGACTTGATTAAAAAGTTGCTGGTGAATGATAGAACCAAGCGACTGGGCAATATGAAGGTAAGTTCACTATTAATTATAATAGTTAAAAGATAGAATTTTTACTAGATAGCGAGTATCTATCTATATTTATATTGGCAGTTTATATTCTAAAATTAGAGCAGATGAAAATGAAATGGAACTTTAGGAAATACTTGTAGACTTTGCAATAAGATTAAATTGAGATCTGTTTATTACCTAAACTATAATATTTCACAATATTCTCTTTTAGATATAATTTTAATTTTAAACCTATAAATAACATGTGATTATTGTCACTTTGTACTTAGTACCAAATTTTCTGATTAATTTATTTATTATTTTTCAACATATATTATTTCTTCGAGAATTTTTTTTCTATTTTAATTGCCATCTTTCCTGTTTTTTCCTTTTCCTTCGCTGGCTTTAATTGCCTATGTAACACCTGTTTAATTTTGTAAAGTGTGCATTAAATTTGGCAGCTTTTTATGGCATTTACGATTATAAGACATATTTATAGACAATTGTTTACACTTGTCATAACCGTATCGAAATCTTTTTTTGGGCATTAAAAATTGCATATATCAAAAATTAATTGTAGAATCCCACGTTCCTGTCGGATTTCTGGCACAAATCTCTATGCACATGGCTGCTGTCAGTTTCACTGGCGACAATAAATGCAAAACAAATTTTTCAAAATAGAAATATAAATGGAAAACAAATAAGCAAGCTAGTAGTAGAATGAGATTAATTGGAAGATGCTCTGTAGGAAATTTCAGAAGTGCTTTGCCTGACTTTAATTAATTCATTTTTTTAGGCGATTATTTTAAATCTTAAGACATTTAGGCTTTATCTTGAGCAAAGAGTATTGAGGTTGTCTATTTAATTTACTATACCCGCCTGTTAAATATAAGGGGTACAGGGTATACATTTTTAATAGCTTGTCGCGAGTTTTCGCAACACGAGCCAACAAATGCAGAATTATTTAAGTTAATTTCGCGTTTCATCTTTTTAATACACTCGCAGAACGGCGCCGATGACGTTAAAAGGCATCGCTGGTTCAAGAACTTGAATTGGAATGACGTCTACAATAAGAAGCTAAAGGTAAGCAATAATACAAGATTCTCTGTAAACTCTTTTATACCTTAGATCGGACGTCACTCGTTCAAGCCATTTTCGGGTTTGATTTGAAATACAATGTATTTTTATACATGGACGCAATTAAAAGCAAATAAACAAATCAAGTTTAGAAATTAGCAATGCTGTTAATTAATGACCACGGCGATTCATTCTGTACTTGTGGGCGGGGATCATAAATCTTTGAACGCTCTTAAGGCGTTAATAGCCTACACCCCCCGCCCCCTTATTTTCGCCATTATGTTATGATAGTTTCTAGTTCTGTACCTAATCGATCTATATTTAAATCTTTGTGTTACAGCCACCAATTATGCCTGATGTGCATCACGATGGGGATACGAAAAATTTTGATGATTATCCCGAGAAGGATTGGAAACCCGCCAAGGCAGTAGACCAAAGAGATTTGCAGTTGTTTAATGATTTTTAAAAATGAACTAAACAAAACAATTTAAATAAATATGTATATATACGTACATATATAAAATTTGTATGATTTGCTGTGGCAAATACATTAATTATTCATTATTTATACTTGCAATTAATGTTAAAAGTGCTGTGCAAAACATAAAAGCAATGATATCTATGGTACACACATATACATATAAAATATATGCCTAATATACGATTCTATTTATGATAAGCCTAAGTTTATGCCCATAATGTTATGTCTAGCGTGAGACGTCTATAATTATCATTATCATTATTATTATTATAATTATAATTATTATGTTTAATTGTTTAATGTTCAAGTGCTGGCTGCAAATGCAAGCAAATCATACATACAACAAAATTAATTATTGTTAAACAACCCAAAACCGAAACAACAACAACAACAACCAACCAACCATAAAGAAAATTAACGTAAAACGTTGAATAAAGTGATAGAAACTCAATACACGTGTGTGTATATATCTTGTATCTTAATTTATTGCTTATATTCATACATGTGTATATAATCTGCGTATATACGTATGCATCTATATTTTCTCTTTTGTCTTCCATTGTTCTGGCGGGATTAGTCGGTCCAAAATGTGTCAGATATTGGCCACGATCCTCTGCGCTGATGGCCGTTTGTTTTATGTGATCTGCTCTTGTCAGCTCGTGTTTTTTTCTTGTTTTTGTTTGCTATATAAATTCACACATAATATAGTATTTTTTATAATTTTCTTTTATTTATTGGTTTTCATATATTATTCCTGCATTAGAGAAATTTTGTAAAGAGAAAAATTTCCCAATTATTGAAGATATTTCTAATCAAAAACCTCGAATTTTTTTTTTTATTAATTAATTTAATTTTTACTTAAAACATTTTTTTGTATTTATTTTAAAAGTAAATTTCGAATTCAGCAACCGTTAAGCAGGCCATTCATTTGTGCGCTTTAAAAAGCTCGTTGCTATGTAATTCAAAATCGTAGCATACTTTGCGGCAGCTGTTTTAATTTTGTTTCGTTGAGAGCATAGTGCATACTTTTGAGTGCAACCTGCATTATTGTGCTTTAGCGCATGCGCAGATAAGCGGCCACCGGGTGCCGCAATACCGCAACGAAACACCCTGTGAGCAACCCCCAAAAAGTGTTATTGATAAGACGCACACCACCTTGCGGACAGCCCCTTAGCCACACTACAACAACACTTACGTCTACAACTACAACCACTGACGGAAAAGCACTACACAAAGCAAAGGCAAATTAAATGTCAATGCGAAGAGCAAACACTCACTCTCTCGGTCAGTTACTCTCACGCTCTGTCGCTCAGCCGCTCTCTCTCGCAAGGAGAGAGAGGACGTGAAGGAAACTTGCAGCTACGCGTATACAGAGGGTCCACACAGTGAGCGCCACTCAGTTAGTCGACGACAGTCGCCTTTGTCGTGTGTGCGTCACTTGGCAAACGGACGAGAAAGCGTAACGGCGATTACATAGCAGCATAGAACGGTAACGCGAATGAGCAGCAAAATATAATAAGCAAGAAAGTGTTGCCACTCTCAAAGTGTTACTACTCTCTGTACGTACGTATGTGTGTGCGTGTGTGTGTGTGTGTGCGCGCGTCTAAGTGTGTGTGAAAAAAATAAGTAAAATGTTTATGCAAATGCTGCGAGAATTATGCGCCAATTGCGTAAATGCATACAAATTGCAAATCTAATTATATAATACAAATAATTAAACGAGTTTCGTGGCTCTGGGCAAAAGCAACAACATTTTTGGCAAGTGTAAGTGTATGTTTGTGTGTGAGTGTGACTGCCAAAAGTAGGCAATACAAAGCACCGTTAGTGTAAGTGTGTGCGTGTGTGTGTGTGTGGCGTGTTTTATTTATTGGTCAGTTGCATTGTGTGGGTGCAACGGCAACATTCACCCGGAAGTGATTTGTATAAAGCAAAAGTCGCTGAAATTTCACACCACAAGAAACCCCCTCAAAATACTTCACCGCACCCCACCACACCACACCTTTAGCTCTCGCTCCCGCTCACGCTCCCGCTCCACAAAGAGGCAAAGAGGCGAGCGGAAATTGTTGCCACTTGGGTAAGTAGCAATGTGTACTACTACATCTGCTTCTTTTTCCTCTTCCTCTTCCTCTTTCTCAACTTCTACTACTATTTTTGTTGTTCTTGCTGTTGTTCCTGTTGTTGTCTGCTTTATAGATTTTTGTATATATCGATTTTCAGCCAGTCAAAATTACGTGCAACAATCCAACAAAAGCAACAACAACAAAAAAATTAAATAAAACATGGCACGTTATGTGCTCAAGCATTCAGGCAACGTTTTAGGGTGTAAGGGGTAGGGGTAGGGGTAGGGGCGTTCACACGTACCAACCGCAGCCACAGAAATTCGCAGCGAGGTACACACGCACACACAGACACACGCAGAGAACACTCAACACACACATTGAACAATATTTATAGACAGTTTTATGGTACGAAACGAAGTTCAACGCCTGAATTTAATATGGCGGATGTGGCTTTTGAGTTTTACGACCAAAAAATACCTAACTAAAAACTTCACTGTGAAATTCATTGCGTTGCCTCAGACATTTGACAGTTAAGCTATTAATCAAGTTGCACCTGTGCCCCTATGAAATTGCATTTCCAAAAAGCACCTCAAGTTGTGCATCTCAACTGAAATTCAAGGAAACTCTCTGGCCGAGTGACGTCATTGTATTTGCCCATTGACTATTCTATAATATGCCAATAATGTTCTCATTGACAACCCCCAAAGAAAGTTCCTTATTCAGCTCTTTCTCTGTTGTTGTTCGTTTATTGTTGCAATTGTATTCTAGCCACTGTTTGTCCTTCAATTCAAAGTCTTTATCAGGCTTGTTCTGCATTCCAACTTCAAATCAATTCCTTTGAATTATGCATAGCCTACTTTGGCCGGCTTAAAGTATATTCGAATTCTTTTGCAAGTGGAATTTGGCCCTGGTTTATTCAGTTTTCAGCTCTAAGAAATGTTAAAATATTCCAGCAATTTTAGCTCCGTAAACTATGCAACAACATTGCTTTTTATGATAGAATTTCACTCTATAAGCTGTTTCTCGTTACAGTCGCAACTCATTTTCTACGAAATGTGTTTAGAAATTAAATGAGTTTTCATGGAATGGAAATGATAACATTTAATACTATTTTTTCTTAATTTTTCATGGAAATAAGAAATTTTGCCTTTACTGTAGCAATATAATATTTGCGCAAACCTAATCTTTTATACAGGTGTGTTCTAAAAATTTATAACAGCGCAAAAAAAACCTAAAAGCAATTGTTTCTGTTCCTGAAAAAAGAAACCATTGCATTCAAATGTTTAAAAAAAATTAGAGAGATTTGAAAAATTAAATATTTATTAAATTGAGTTAAATTAAAATTCAAAGAAAAATTTGTTCGAAAATATTAAATCTCTGACATTTTAGTAACACCAACATTTTAAACTGTTGTTTTCAAAAACATTTCTCTTTAAAATCTCTAGAGATTTCTGGCACACACTTGATTGCTTTCAAATGTCTAAAAGAATTTTGAGAGATTTGACAAAACTAAATATTTATTAAATTAAACTAAAATTTCTTTAAAACTGATTTAAGATACAAAAAAAGTGTTCGAAAAGACCTTTAAAGAACACCCACATTTCGAACGGTTGTTTTTAAAAACTTTTCTTTTTAAAATCTCTAGAGATTTCGGGAACACACCTGAACGAAAAGGAAGTCCCCACAATTTGAAGAAGGATTGTTTTCTTTTTGAAGTCTTGTAGCTGTATATTCATTTCTAAACTGTAACAGAGTTCAGAAACTTTTCTTAAATTCCTTAGTTTCTGATAAATCCCTCTGATCTGTCGCCTTAAGTTTTTTGCTGTTTTTAAATTAGTTTTGACATGGCTATTCCTGTCAAAGTTATCGATAAGGCTTTTTTGTAGCTTCAAAATGCATTGGCCTAGCTTCACTTGTCTATCTTAATCTTATAAAGAGACCCTTGTCATATTGTAGTCAGGGGCAAAACAATTAAGGTGCCGTCGTCAGCAAAAAGTTAAGCCATGAGGTCCTTTTGACGTCTTGGCCAATCAAAGAATGTCGCGTCACATCAAAAATGCAGCACATAACATGAAAATATGAAGAGTTTCTAACTTTCGTCATGACCAACACTGCAAGACCAAAGTTCTCCCTCCCGCTGTTCAATATTTACAAGCTGACTGCAGAGCAAGGAAGAGGTTAAGGACGAGTATGGAGCACGGTAATGCCGAAGTGAATAAAATATGCGACAATCAGGAGACGAAGGCGGCGATGTCGTCTTTATCCAGCGACTGCAGCAGACACGTAGACGCCTTAATGACCCAGGGGATTACCGGTAGACGTTGTGTTGTGTTGTGTTGTTGCAACAAGGACTCAACTCCTTTACCTGCCGTTCGGCCAGGCGTTGATAACTGCCGAGTTTTTGGCAGCTGAATTCTTGTTGTTGTCTATCTCATCCAATTAGTTTAATAAACAACAAAATGTTGCAATTAAAAGGCAATAAGCGGCAACTATTTGACTAATAAGTAGCGAAGGGTTGGCCCGAGGGGGGAATGGGGCGGGTAGCTTTGATAATGGGCTATGGGATTGCCGGGCGAGCAGGTTGAGCAGTGGGGCACATGGTTTTACAAATGTCAAAAGCAACCCCCCAAACACGGAGCGCGCTGTCAAACAACAACCACCCATTGGGCGTGTGCACCAGAAGAGAGTGAGAGAAAGAGAGAGAGAGAGTGCACGGCTCTCTGTGTTTTAGTCTCTCTCCCATACTCTCTCTTTTCATCCCTTGCGCCTGCGTGGACTTTTGTCAACTTGTGCGTTGGCACCCGCGTGGCTTTGTCAACAGTTTTGTGTGCGATTCCGTTATGTTCCTCCTCCGCCTCCCCTTTGCTCGTCACTCTTTAGCCGTTTTTGCTCTCTTAGTTTTTAAGAATGAATTGAAATGGTCGCCACATTCCCGTACGTCATGTCCTTTGATTATAGCATATGCACAAGTTTTTCCATTTTATCATTTTTCCTTTTTTTTAATATCATTTTTCATTTCTTTTTACAGTTTTCATTTTTCATTGCTGTGGTTATTGTTGTTGTTGTTGTTTTTGCGTGCAATTCTTTTGGGGAATGCCTCATATGCAACTGCACAGCGTATTGCCTTCTATTCAGTCAGTTCTTGGTCCCCGTTCTGTGCCAGCTGTGTCCTTTTTTCAATGTCTTTCCTGCCATTTGACTGCCAGGATGCCAGAATGCTAGGTTAGCAGGCTGCTAGACTGGCTGCCATTGCAGTTTAGCTTAAAGTCCAATTTGGTTATGCGACCCCATACATTTTGCATATGGCAAGTGTCGTCCTTGTGCCTTGGAATGTCCATAGAAATTCGAGTATCCGTTTACCTTTCGATATGCCCCTTGGCTTCCTCTCACGGATATAGCTCGTTTGAGAGTCCTTAGTGACCATACGATTCATAGCAATCACTTAAAATATCATGTTATATGGCATTTTACATTTATTTAAAAAATTTAAAATAACATTTGTAAAGTTGCGTTTCTTGTATAAATATCCATGTTAAATTGGGTACGGGAATAATTTACTCATTCAAAACATTTTCCATTTTAAAATGAAATCTAAGTTCCGAAAATCTTTACCACGTAATGCTAGTTGTATTTTTTAAAATTACCCCTAGAATTTCAAAAGAGCTGACACTTTGAGGAACACTGACACTTTGAGGAATTATTAATTATTTTTATATTCAAATACTTAAACAGATTGAGCACTTTGTGCGAAATAATTGTAGGTGCTAGTTAATCGAAATTTTCTTTTAGATGAAATTTGTTTTATTCAGTGTGATTTCCTTTCTAATCAACTGGTAAAATATTTTAACATATACCACTATAATACAGAAAGAATTATATCGATTACTATCGATTTTTTGTTTATGAAAATATCGAATGCGGCTTTCGATATTGCTTATATGCAGCCAAATTTCTCTTAAAATTAAAATTATTTTTATGCTTGTAACTAGTCTAAATTTCGTTTTCACTTTTGGAAAAAATAAAATTGTATTTACTATAATAAGGTCCCCTCATAATATAACGATTACAACTATTTTGTCTTTTTGAAATAATGTACTTGTATTTGTTTTTCCATTTGCAATAAACAAATTTTGTTTGACTTTAAGCAGGCATGTGTTAAATTTAAATTTGTATGAAACTTAAAATAAATTTAAAATAAGCTTAATTTATTCAAGGGAAATATTAAATTATAATTTAATGAAATATATCTGTCGTTTTGCTTTTCTACTGAATGCCATATAAAAATGCAATTTCTGCATAATTATAGTTCTGAGTAAAATGCCCAAAAGCTATATTTAAGCTGTGGTTAAATGAAAATTCAACACAAAATGCATAAATTCTGTTTTTGTCATTTTTTCCAGTTTACTTGGGCGTGTGTGTTGGCCACAGGGTGTTTCTGTCGCTGCTTTTTATGTCAGCCCGAAAGTATGCAACAAATTATTTATGGCACTTGCTTGTCCAGCAGCTGTAACAACAACAACTGTGACAGCAACAACAACAACAACAGCAACACTCACTCAATTCTTGCCCGTGGCAATTTGAGCCATAAATAAAATTCGCATATTTTTAGTTGCTCTTTCTCACCGCACTTCCCTCCCCTTATCACACTATTACACCAACTTGACCCCAGGGGGAATGAATAAAAAATTGCAGTTATAATTGGCGTAATAATTGCCAAAGTCTCGTTTCGTGGGCGGTAAAGTTTACAGTTGCAGTTGCAGTTGCAACTTTGTAAATCTCATTTGTCGGTGTCGCGTCTCCCGGTTGCATTTGCAACATTTCCATCTTGCGGTTGGCTAACATAATTAATTCTAATTGAAAAGTTTTGTTCGCTTTCTCAGTAACGACAGCCAATTAAACATATTTCCAGTTGCTCAACTGTAGCGGTGAAGGGGGGGGGAGAGGTGTTGAGGTCAATTGCATTACAGGTAAAGTGCAAAAATAAATTAAAATGCCAGCGAAATTAATTCAGATGGAGAGACATACGGACTGTGTCAAGGCAACAAACAGCATCAGCAATGACTGTGGTAGGGAAAGGGTTAGTAGGGGTAGGGAAAGGGAACAGATTAGTGGCAGAGGTAGGAGGCGGGGGAGGTGTGGCACACTATCAAAGTGGCCGCCATTAACAACACACGTGTGCATACATAGGAAATGAAAATTGAATTAAGCGCGCTTGCAGTTGCTTTCCTGCCACAGCTCCCCTCGGGATCCTCCCCCCTTTTACACTAGCTGACTTTGACAGTGACGCCCCTGGGCCACACCTCCCGCATACGCCACGTACCGCCCTTAATTGAATTCAAAGGCAAATATACACGAAACGTTTCAGATGGAAAACGAGAGAAAATGGAGCTCGCTTTCCTTTGGCAAACAAATGCGGGACCTGGCCTCTTCTGGCCCGGCACCGACCCGACCCGACCCGTCATTCTCCTCTGATCCCCTTTTATCCTCCTGCCTTGCCTCAGTTGTTGGCCAGGGGCAACACACCTACGCATATAATTGAAAGCAGAAAAAAAACAAAAAACAAAAAAATATACAGAAAAAAACTTGCTATTTTTTATGACTGTTTGTTGTGGTTTGTTATTGTTATTGTTATTGTTCTTGTTGTTGTTGTTGTGGTTGCCGCTGTTATTTATCTTTGTATTCTTTGTTTTCCAACTGCGTTGTTATTTTCATATACGCTGCGGATTATTTGTATAACTAAACTTCAATTTCGTGCTAGCCCAGTGAATTGTGATGGAAATAGGAAATTGCGGAAAATCGAGAATGAGATGCACATTTGTTATCCACCATTTTGTATCTATTTTTTACTATTTCGCTTGATAAACAAATGGTAGCAAGTTGTTTTCTTTCAAATACGTTGAAATTTTACTGCGAGAAATTTTTATTTACTATCTGAATATAGAAACTTGGGGGTTTGTTTACCTAATCGATATGGTATATCTTATACTTCTCTTTCATATTACGTTTTAAATGTTCTATTTATGGTTTGTTGTTTTTCAAATAGTACTTATCCTGATCTCTCTTGTAACTGTTGTCTCAGTTTTAATAATTATTAGGAAATTAAAAAGTGAAATTTAAAAGAACTTATAATATTCTTCAAAATAGCTCGCCGATTTCTAGAATTTTTAAGGAATTTTTTAAGAAGTATAAAAATACGTTTAAATTAAATTCATAAATGAACTATAATATTTGTGTATGTACAAATATTCTCTTAATACTTAGTTGGAATAATATAAAATACAGAGTTTATGAACTAAATAACCTTTCATTATGTGAGAGCTTGGGCTGATTTAAAGGTAAATATATTTAACAGATCGCATATCAATAAAAAACTTATACTTTAAGATAATTTCACTGGCAAGCATTTCCAACAAACATTTCTATAAGAAAATCTTGAAAGTATATTTTTTTGATCTCTGTGCTATTCCTTTTCTTAGTTTAACAAATTATATTAGTATCCTTTGCTTGTAAATAATTCAGTAATTCATTTATTTATTGTTTGATGTATATCAAATATGTGTTGCTGTAATAGATCTTCTCATATTTCCTTAAGAACTACTTATTATCTTTTTCTCTCCCTTTTAAATCCCTACTTCCCTTCATCTACTATATATACAATATACATACAAGCATTTCCAACAAACGTTTCTATAAGAAAATCTTGAAAGTATATTTTTTTGATCTCTGTGCTATTTTTTTATTAGTTTAACAAATTACATTAGTATCTTTTGCTTGTGAATAATACAGCAATTCATTTATTTATTATTCGATGTGTATCAAATATGTGTTTCTGTAATAGATCTTCTCATATTTCCTTAAAACCTACTTATTGTCTTTTTCTCTCCCTTTTAAATCCCTACTTCCCTTCATCTACTATATATACAATATTGATAACTGTTGCTCTTTATATTGACTTTTCTAGTCAATTCTTCAGCTTTTCTCATGTTATTGAACTGTTTTTGGGCTTTTCCAGCTTTGGCCTCCCTTACTTTTCCGTACGCTTTACTCATGTTTCTCATCTGAGCTTTGGTATTGCATCTCCTTCCTCTTCCTTTCGGTTGTTGCTTTTTTTCTGAACATCTGGTTGTGTGTTAATTGAATATTTCTTTCTCGAGCTGTTGATGCCACGCCTCTTCCAAACATGGGGAGGACTACGATTGCGTTTTGGCATCTAATTGCGGCCCAAATCATTTCATCTTTTTAGCTTCCGGTCACGTTAGTCATTTGACGTCATTCAGTCGAGGGATAAGGCAAATAACATCCAAATGCTTCCGTTTGCATAATCCAAGGCGAGGAGGAGGAGCAGAAGGAAGGGGAAGAGAACGTAAAGGGACTTTACATGGGCAAACAAGTTGATTTGCCAGGCATGGCCAGAAACAAACTGGCAAGCAACAACATGGCCCAGCTGCTGTCGGTCTTTTGGCCATATCGAGAGAAGCCAATTTAGTAGACTAGTCAGGAGGGGGGCGAGGGAAAGTGGCCCACTTCAGGCAGCTTCATCTGCTTCTTTTTCATCTTCTGGCCTGTTAGTTTGGTCGCTTTTAATCGAATTTTTTGTCAGGCAGCTGGTAATGTTGTTGCCCTCTTCTTCTTTTTTAGGCAAGGGCAAATCGACGGGTGGTAAAAGGGGTGGAGAGGGGTCAAAGTGTTTGCACCCGTCGGTTTGCTGTTTTTGCATTTTGCGTGTTGGCTTAAGCGGTTTATTAGCCGATTTTCAACTTAACGTCCATGGTAACTAACGCTCTTAGTTTACCATTTGTTGGATCCTTATTTAATAATGAGTTGGTTCGGTGGTGCTCTGTGGTTCTCGTTGGTTCCACTGCGGCTTAACTTAAGACCATCAGCTGGTTTATTTTGTGCCATCGCACGTGGCTTTAGTTAACTAGTTTGTTGTTCTTGTTGACCATTTTGTTTTGGGCTAATAACTGAAAATTGTCCTCCGCAAAATTGTTCAAAGTTTTCTCTATTATTTTTCGCCCATTTAAAAGTGTGAAAAAACTGAGCTTTATTTAAAGTTGAATGTGATGAATAAAAGGCTTAGCTTAAGCATGACATAATTACCTTATGCTAATGTGTTGAAACTTGACAATTTATGTGATTGCCGTGAAGCTTAACAGCTGAAATGGTTGAGTTTTGGCTTAATATTAATGTGCTTTACGTTGTTTAACTAAATAAAACATGAAAACACGTTGAAACGTAATTGGTTTGTATTATTTAAAATATTAAAGCTCTCTTATATATCTCTCTTATTATATATCTCTTTATGTTTAAAGTTGCAAAACAAAGTTTTAAATGAAGCGCATTATTAAACTTTTTGCTAACTTTGTTGAACTTTAAAAAATCTTTATTACAGCTTATATTTAGGTTTGTAGTTCGAGCTTTGGTTTAGGTTATTATCATTATTACATATCATTCTTTAAAAGCTAAGCAATTTATTTGAAAATCTTAACTTGCACATGTTTTAAATGTCTGACCTTTTGACTTAATTTAATTATGACTCTTACATGTAATCAAAAATGATATTTTAAAGCTTTTTTAATTACAAGCAAGTAGGGCACTTTCTTCATTTTTGAAAGAAATTGACTTAGACCCTCTTCAAAAGCTTAATATACCTTTTGGCAACATTGTTTCATAAGTTGTCTACAATTGTGCCATAATCGTAATAAATTGTGTATTCCTGCCACTTGAAGTCCAATTTATTGTTTATTCTTTACAAGTAAGATTGCTCTCATTCTCATTCTGATTCTTATTCCATTCATTTATTTCATATTTCATCGTTTGTTTTTGCTTTTGCTCACAATGTAACTGTAATGCCTTGGGCACTTTTATCTTCAGTCGTATTCATAAATAATTCCCTTTTCCTAGCTCGACTTGCACGTCTCGAAATATGCACCCCACTGTACTTGGCTCCAAGCAGAACGTTTTAAATATTTAACATTTGCAATTCCCAAGAAACAGAAAAAGTGGAAAGGAGGAGAGGAGGAGAGGAGGAGAGGAGGAGAGGGAGACAAACAAAGTGCTGCTGACAAATGCATTCAAATCCAATTGTAATTGAAATCAAAACTAAATTGGCAAATGGCAGTGAGCACAGTCAGAGCAACAGCCACAACAATAACGATAGCAACAACTATGACAACAACTAAAACAACAACAACGTTAACAACTCGACAAAATACTAGTTAAATATTGATTTTAATTTTCCACATAATTGCAATTAGTTGATGAAATGTCAGCAGCTGCGTTGCCAATGTTGTTTGAATGTTGCTGTTGTTGCTGTCGTTGCCGATGCTGTTGCTGCTGCTGACGCGTGTTTAATCAAGAGCAGAAGTAGCAACAACCAAACAGTCCTAGCAACTACAATAAGCACAAGTAATAAAGTGATTCTTTGTTGGTTGTGACTGTCAGTTACCCTGTAATGTGAGCTGCAATTCGCTTAAACGTCGGATTAATCTCGATGAATTAGCACAAAGGAATTCTCACTAATTTTGATCAATAAATTCCCTTGTTTTATTGAATAGCAGCTAAATTTAGTTAAGTTGTTTAGTTTGAAAAACTGGGTTAGATTCCCACCCTGCCAAGCTTAAAGAGAACAGTCATGAATAAAATAATACACAATACTAATACACACTAGCAATGTATCGTAAATGTGTTTTTCAGTTTAATATGAATAAAACGAAAATTAACCTTCCCCGCCAAAGAACAAAAATATAAATAAAAAGTTTCCAGTTCTTAAATGAAACTTTTTACGATAACTTTTAATAGAAGACAAACTTTGAAGTAGATTAAATCAGCCCCATCAGCTATTAACTTATTGAAAAGCCTTACGTTGCAATTGCTATTTAATAAATGAGAAAGCATGCAAAAATAATTTGGTTTTTAAACTAATTAACTTTTTTTTCGTACTTACAAATGAATTCAGGTGTTTTAATTAGACCTTTTTTATAATTAATTCGAATTTCTTTTAAATTTAAAAATTTATTTTTTTTTATTTGGCTTTTTTTAAATATCAAGACTCTGTTAATACTAAAATGAAAACAAATGGAAGGGCGTGTAAGATAAATTATATCGGAAAACAGTCACAACAATATATATTTTTTTAAATTTATGAACATTTTTGATTGTAAGTGGATATACCTTCTGTTACTCAATTACACAGTATATCGAACTGAGTGAACAGCTATCAATGCTTGTTATAAAATCCAATGCCTCACTCTCCCATCTCCCCTCTCCACTCTCTGCGCTGGATTCCTTTCAGTAACGCCTATTTGCTGTACCTCTTTCGTTCTTGGGCCAAGTCAATTATGTTTGTATCTGTGCAGTGCCTCTGTGTAGGTGTGTGTGAGTGTGTGTGTGTGTGTGTGTGTGTTTGTGGGTGTGCAAAGTGTGCAAGAGTGTTGGTTAGCTCTGTTATGCCACTTACGCACAATTTTCACAACTCAAACGGCATTTATTGATTGCACTTTAAAAGCCGGCTGCTTCTGTTGGCAGGGCAACATACCAAAACACTCATACGCCACGTTGTCCCAGCATATCTTCGACAAGCAGCCGTGTTCAGTCCTGTGCCTGGCACACATTTTCTCATCCTGTGGTGTGTATTTATTGACTGCCGCTTTTCGTTTTCCATTTTTTTTTTTAAATTGAGTTTTTCTGCCATTTGCCCAGCCACGTCTTTGCACACTTTACTTTGGCTCACAACTTGTGTTTGCCCCGCAGCCACTTAGTTCAACTTTTCTTTCCTTTGTTTGCCTTATGTTTTTTTTCCATCACGATTTTGGAAAAAGCCAATTTTGTGCCCAACTTCTGGGCACATGTAAATTTGTGTAGCATACTTTTTTGGGGAAGCAAGTAGAACGAAGAAATCAAAGTAACTTGCGCTTTTATCAGTTAGAAATTGTACCTCCCTCGTGCTATCTAGGCTTGAAGTTCATGCCCCAAGGGTAATGCCATCTATGAGTTGCCTAATGAAGAGGACTTGACAATGAATAGGAAAACTCAAAAACTCAGGAAACTTCACAGATAGCTTCTTAATTATTTTTGATGTACAATATGAAAGCCTCAAGTGGTGTTCTCTGATATGCATATGCAAATGTTAATTAGCCATCCAGAAGGCTAAAGGCTGTTGCTGTCAGAATAACCAACAAGTTTTCGCTTTAATTATGCATAACCTGACACAATGCTAATTGAAATTATTCATCAAAGTTGTGCAATGAATCTAGATAATAAACGGGCTTGAAGCAGCTTAACAGCCTATTTTCTGGTCAATTAAAACACTCACAACTTGCAATTTATTTATACAAAAAAAAAATGAATATATGAAAATAATAATTGTGAAAATTCGTGGTTAAATATACAATAAGCTGACAGGTAATAAATATTATAATCAACAAAGATTATTCAGCTTAATACTATATACATATTAATATATTTATGATGAGGTTATTTCAATGATTTCAATGATATGAAAAGTTTAAGAATATATAATGCATTTGCTAACACAAATAAAGGGCAATCATGTTAACTTTAAAGTGTATACATAACAAAACATTTTAGTTTATAATTATATTTCTTAAATTCAGGTATCCTAGCGATTATAATTTATAAAAGAGAATAAGAGAACCATATATTTATGATTTTTATAACAAAAGAATTATAAAATAACTCTATAAAACCAATGGTGAAAAATATTACAATAATTCTTATTTTCAATATTTGTTATAAAAATCAAAAATAAAAATTATTTTAAATTTTTAAAATTCAAATCAAATTTAAAGGCAGTGTTTTACAATGTACATAATATAATAAGCTTTATGATAAACAATTTATCTATATATGTTCATAACTTTTCAATGTTTTTATACTCTTGAATAACCTAGTATAATTATTTATTATTATTTACTTTCTTAATAAGCTTATATTAGTTAGCTTGAAAAATTATGTTTAGTCACTTTATCATTATTATTAGTTAAGTTGTATTTAATGATATTTGTTTAGGATATTTTGGCACTAATTAAAGATTGTTTTTATTGTGCAGTCTTTTTGTATAGAAATCTCTCAATTATTCGTGCTGGGCTTTTATGTGCATCAATCACAAAAGTCAGTCTCTAGTCTCCTTTATTGCGCCAAGGACTTTCCTTTTTTCTTCGCTGCTTTTCCCTCTTCGTCCTTCTCTTCTTTGTGCAATTTTCCCTACAGACGACACACGACCCAAAAACATAAATTTCTATGGAGTCGCGACCAAATCAACGCCAAGTGCTAAACGCTTTGCTTATGATTTTTATTGCTCTGTATTATATATAAAACATTAGTGTGAGTGTGCTTGCGTATGTGTGTGTGTGTGTGTTTGTATGTGAAGGAGCCATACGTCTTTTGGCATATTTTTAGACATTTTTGTCGCAGCGTTAAGTGCGCCGCAGCAGCGGAAATGCCAACTATGACATGAATGAGCATGAATTGTTTATGGTCTCGACCAGCCACGCCTCTTTTATTATAAAAATGCACAGATGTGTTCTACACACATGCATGTGTGTGTGTGTGAGCACTTAATTTCTTTTATGTTGCCGCCGTTTTGATGAGCAATTTTTCAGTCTGTAAATTCACATTTTTCGTGTCAGTTTTCCTCTTTAAGCCCATTTTTCAAATTAGGTTAGCAGAGCAAAAGATGCAGCTGGAGCGTGAGATGATGGCCGGAATATTGTTGACTGAAACTTTTCTTATTACACTTGGCATTGTTTTCTTGTCCTGTTTTACATTTTCAACAGCTTTCTGCTGCCAGCTGATGCTGCCACTTGGCCTAAACCTCTGCCCCGTCACGCCCTCTTGGCCATCACCCAATGCCTTACAATGTTACACATTTTGATAAGCAGTTATTTTTGAATTTTGTGTGCGTGAGACACCCTTAACCCAAGTCTATCGTCACAACCCCATCAAACTTAGCCCCATCAACGTCATCAGCGACAGAAGTTGCCTCAGTTCCAACTAGGATATCATACAAAGCCTACCTGCCAGGTTCTTAGACGGTTCCAGTTGCCTCCTTTAGCAGTTGGCCACTTTTTATTAGCCTCTCTTATGCCTTCAAGCATCGTTAGTCTTTCACAATTTTTTAGTGCTCTTCTGCAGAAATGTTTAAGTAATTTTAAGCTTATTTTGAATTAGACTATAATATTACTGCCTTTGGTAACGCATATTAACTTAATTGACTTGACAGCTTTAGTATCTGTTTATAACAAGAACAAAATAAGGCATTAAAACAATTGACATTGACAATGGTCAATTCGTTTTCAATTATCTTTTTAATCGAACAATTTTAATAACACTAAATAAATTACTTTAAACGAAATTACATTATAAATTTCCGATGAAATCTGCATGCAAAACTAAAGCTTTTATTGAAATATTTAATTGTGAGGCTATAAATTAAGCTTTATTATTTTATTACGATGGAAAGCTAAATTTATCGTATTTATGTTAAATTAACATACTCTCAGTGGAAAAAGTAATTTTTTTTTTAATTTTTCACATTAGATAAATATTAAAAAGCAATACAACAAAATAGAGATATTCACAGATTAAAATTAAAACAAAAAGATGTTATGCTAGAATTAGCACAGATTATACTAAAATATTATTCTTATTTATAGTAGTCTTCACTTTATTTATTTTATTTCTACAAATTGTTCACTCTTCGATTTTGTCGATAAATCTTAAAGAAATTGGACACTTTCAAAAAGCCAAAGTAATTAAATAGAAAACACTTTAGAGTCAATTGGTTATTTGCAATATCAATAAACACACTCACACAGACACACACAGATTCACACTCATGTTATACTATCTTGTGGTAGTTTGCCTTCCTTTGGCTTTATAATCCTATATATATGTATGTGTCTCCTTGTGCTGCACGGAGAGATTGCCTCATAAATTTCCGAGTAAATTTTAAAGAAGACTGGGATAAGCGTCGGATTGTAATGGATTTTCCTAGGCAGCTGTGTGGCACAGCTTGAGGTGTTTTTAATTAGATAGAAAGCGGAGAGAAGGAGGGCGAGTGTGAACATGTGTGTGACAAATAAACTTAACTGTTAATGTGTGCAGTTTGCATTTATTTCAATTAAAAATTCAGTACAGTTGGACCTTTGCACTATGGGGTATAAATATTCATTGCTAATCATAGTCCACATATGAATTTATAGTTTCTCTATCTCACTTTATTTTGCATTTTCTCTCTCTTTACAGCTGCCAGTGTTGTTGCTAAACACATTTATAGGCAAAAGTTAATGAATGTTGCAGGCATTTGCAAGTGCAACAAATTGCGGCAAGCTGCAGCCTCAACAATTGTAATAAAACTTTGAACAAAAGTAATTAAAAGCGAAGCAAAGTTCATTTTGGGGCGCTATGCGACAACTCAATTGCTAAAACGGCAGAAGCGGAAGTGGAAGAGGCGAGCAGAAGCAGAAGCAGAAGTAGGAGGAGGAGGCAGGGGAGGGAAGGAGCTGCTGGAGTTGTGTGAATGGCCAGACGACAGCTGACGCTGCCTGCGAGAAACAGCTAACAGCTGACAATCTTATAGCCAGGACAGAGCCGCAGTCAAGGCCATAAAATGCAAAAGGAGAACAATGTGACGGCAGAGAACTGCCAATTCGTTGGCCCCTATCGCCTCGAGAAGACCCTCGGCAAGGGACAAACGGGTAAGTCGAAATCTCAAAATCAACTCGTCAATCCTTCAACCATTCAACCAATTTTAATTTTAATTCTTTTTCATAGGACTTGTCAAGTTGGGCGTGCATTGTGTGATTGGCAAGAAGGTGGCCATTAAAATAATCAATCGCGAGAAACTCAGCGAATCGGTGCTAATGAAGGTAAAACAAACCAAACCCTGACCTTTCCCCTTTCCCTTTATCACTCCGACTTTGTCAATTACCCATTCCTTCTGCCACAATCCGCAGTGGCTTCTGACGTTGCAAAAAGTTTTGTAGCCAATTTTTTATTGTTCTGTTGTTTGTCTTTTGACGCTAGTCATAAAAATAAAAGAGTAGCGAAGAGAAAAGCGACAATAAAAATGTTGTCGCTCTGTTTTCGCCTTGAAATTCAAAAACAAGACAACGTTAAGTTCTTCTGCTAAGGGAAGTTCAAAGGGCGGAATTTTGGCATGTTATGCTGTTAAAGGGTAAAAAAATAAAATTTTTATTTTTCGCATTTATGGATTTTTAAGAACTTTTAGGATATCTATCAAAAACTTGGTTGTGGCACAAGTTTAGCTGGTCAACTAGTAATTAAAACTTTGAGCTGCGTTAACAGACTGTTGTTGACAGTCGGGGTTAGGGGATGGAATTGGTACTTTTTACATATTTTATAAGCAAAGTTATAGTAGAAAATTAGAAACAGTAAATGGAGGGAATAGTTTCTTTCTATAAAGCAATTAAAGCGTTCTTGAACACTGCTTTATGCTATTAATTAAAGCTTAAACGCACTGAAGTTAAATTTATCCACATTGAAAGTGTTTTTTTTTTTTTTTTGTTATCAGATTCTGTCAGAATAGAAGCGCCCAACCATAAATATCAACTAAATTATTACCACAAAAATTGGTGCATTTTGTAGGACATTGAAAGGACATGCGACAAATTAGTGCGTGCGTCGACAAAGTAAACCAAAAATACAATAGGAAAATCACCAAAAGCACAACTGTCAATAGTAGTGGTAAGGTAAAGAAAAAATGGAGCGAGAAGGAGAAAGAGATAGGGTAGACAAGGGAGAGGTGACAAAAGCTCAGAGTTGATTATACTAGCATAATCACGAAAACTTGGGTTATATACAGACTGTAGACATACACGTACATAGTCATATGTATATAGGACAATTGAGTGCAAGGTGAACGCGCTGGCCTCTATAAATAGCTTGGGGGCGATTGCGTGTCTTGGCAGGTCAGCAGCTGGTCGAGACACGCAATGACATGTCCAGGCCAGGACATTTACATTAAAAAAAAAAAAGCATAAACACACTGAATGCATTGTATATGCGAGATATTATCGAACATTTAGAAAAATGTGAAGGAGAGTTGGCAACATTATCGATAATCACTTGCAAAACATTTTAAGGATAATTACTTGGTGTGTTTGTTTGTTAGAGAGCTAGGGAGGTATGTAGGTGTGCGTGTGTGTGTGTGTGTTCAGCAAGTGCTCAAGTCTGGCATTGTCATTCTTATTCTCATTCAAGGTTGAACGTGAAATTGCCATCATGAAACTAATCGATCATCCGCACGTGCTCGGTCTGAGCGATGTGTATGAGAATAAGAAATATTTATATCTTATATTGGAGCACGTATCTGGCGGTGAGCTGTTCGATTATCTGGTTAAAAAGGGACGTCTAACGCCCAAAGAAGCACGCAAGTTCTTCAGGCAAATCATCTCAGCGCTGGATTTCTGTCATTCACACTCCATATGGTAGGCACAAACCCTTACTGCAAATCTATTTGATTACTATAGTTGTATGCCATAAATCTCAATAACCTTTGGCGTAACCCATCTTGCAGTCATCGTGACTTGAAGCCCGAGAATTTGCTGCTGGACGAGAAGAATAATATTAAGATAGCGGACTTTGGAATGGCCTCATTGCAGCCAGCTGGCAGCATGCTGGAAACATCATGTGGTTCACCGCACTACGCCTGTCCAGAGGTCATACGGGTAAGTCTGCCAAACAAAGTCTCTGTAGAACTAAGCTTGAACACATTACGTATACGCAGCGTGTCTGCCAAGCAAAGTCTCTGTAGAACTAGGCTTGATATTACGTATACGCAGAGATGCATTTTTAATTGGAGAATGAATTTTATACGCCGAGATGAATTTTAAATTGGAGAATCTTGTTTTAAGCAATCAGTCAAACGTATTATTAAAGAATATTTAATATTTCCGATTTACTAATTTTTTTAATTGGAATTCTGCAAACATTTTACTTAAATTCATAGTTGAAATTCTTATGTTTAATTTTTTGTCAATGTAAAAAGAAAAACTTAGTAAATATAATTTTTAAAGTCTTAAATAAAGAATCTTCAATATTATTATCAGTCATTCATATTACTGAAACGAAGTGCTAAAATTCGAACATAAGAAACTATTTCGATAATATTCAGGTATTATAAATATTTTCACAATGTGGCACACATGGCATAAGTTAGATCCTATGTAGTGTTTATTTCATAAACTTTAAAAACAGTAAGCACTACAGAAATAAATAATTAAATTAAGTATTTCATACACTTTATGCAGAGTTAAATATTAAGAATGAGAGTTAAAAAAAAATGCTTTAGATGTTGGAATTATTACCATAACAATAACATTAACATACTGCAAATTTGATAATTAGGAAAACTCAGCCTTTAGCTTACTTACTCAGCATAATAAAGAAAAGGCGTGGTAAAATACAAAGACTGATATAGGGCAACTTATAGTTCATCACTTTAATTATTTGTAGTGTTGTCAATCAGGATAAAGTTTTTAGCAGCAAATTCGTTAGCCAGCTGACTCCTGATGCTTGAGCTCCACTTAATCCTGCAGCTCCTACTGTGTGGTATGGTATCTCATGCAAATGTCGCCAGATATGCAAATTGTGTATCCCTTGCAAGCAACTTTGTCGTTGTCATGTGCGCATATGATTTGCCGGTAGGAGCAGAGTGAGTTGAGTGAGAGGTATTTAGTAAGGGGAAGGTAGGTGCCGTGTGGCATGACAGACGATCCCGTGTTTGGTTTTTTCCCAAGCAAGTTGCATGCATCATTTCACTCACGCAGCAGCAGACAGCAACTGCTGTCTGGCAAACCAAGCTGCGTGTTATAAATTCATAAGCGGAATTTTAAAATATATCCTTGCCTGCAACGATAAATTCCTGGTTTGTTACGTGATCTTTTTCCACCAAGGATATATGTATTTTATAAATATTCAAATTTTAAAGTGCTATCTCACCATTCGCATACATAGTTGCATTTATCTTTTCTGTCTTGATTTTGAGATAATTGATGGGTAGCACCCAACCTCCCCCTCTGAAAAATAATAACTGACAGCAGGATAAAAGCTACCTAGCATCAGTTGTAATTGATTTGGCTTTCTTTTCAACCGAATGTCCCACACAGCATTTGGTGAATTGTTCAATCAGTCTTGCAGGTGACCTTTAGAAACCTCAGTCAATCAATCACTTGAGTGGTCGTTAAGGGCTCCACAAACAGCATGTTTAATAGTAAAAGTATGTGGTGAGGTTGAGTTTAGACCAGTGAAGGTCTAGAAAATCACATTAAGCTGGACATTTTCAATCAATTCGTTGAGTGAATACTATTTTAAATTCTAGTTTATTAAAAAATGTTTTGAGATTTCCTGTAGATTTGCTTATATGAATAGTAATTATTTGTTTTGGCATATGAAAATAGAATACGGAAAATAATTAAAGAATACATATAATATTCTTTAGAGCATCCTGGACATTTAAGTTCAGCAAATCCTGTTAAATAAACATTAAACATCTATGCTTTAAATATATTTTTAAAAATAAAATAAATAAATAATCGATAGCCTGTTTGGTTTGTTGCTTAGTAAATACTTTAATTGCAATTGTTTGTAGTGGCATTTACAACTTTTTACCTGCACCAATTGTAATTGCAATGGGCATTACACATCGCTGAATGTTGCAGCAATTATTGTGTGCAACTCGAAGTCATTGTGCCACTTAACGGCCAAGTCAATAACCGAAGGCCCGCAACGAGTGCTCGACATTTGACGGACATGTCAATGGACGTCTAAATGTGAATTGCAGCAAGTTGTATCTTTTGTTGTTGTTGTTGGGTTGAATGACTGTCTACTCTCTGTAATAGTTGCAGTTCATTTTGGCATTATAAATTTATAAATATGTAACATAGCAAGGCTCCAAGTGAACATCGCCTTGAGTCGAAAGGGTAAAAAGGTTCGACAACCCACGCGGCCAATAGCCAATTTTCTTAATCGAATTTCGCATATTGAGAAAATGAAGGGAAAAGACAATAAAACTAAATCACACACAAGTGAAGAAAACTAATAAAAATACACAACGTAAGAGGAGTGCGCAGAAATATACCCTGTTTGATTAGTAGGTGAATAGTAGGTAAATATATTAAAATGTGATTTAAAATATACGGAAAATATACAAAAATGTAACGAAAGCTTTATTAATAAAATGATAATTTTTAAAATAATATTTTAAATAATGAACTCTTTAACCATTTAAAATGCTCAAGATTAGTGTAGTTTTTTAATAATAAAGCAGTCTGGCAACTCTGTGATCAGAAGATATTGCTATAGCAATTACCTTTTGACTAAAAGGATCACTAGCTAGCTATCTCTCTTTGCCATCTCTCTTGCCATGCTCTCTCTATCTCTTTCTCTATATGCAATTTAAATAGAAAAGATACAGACAAAATGAGTTAAATGTACAAAAAATTAGTAACCATGATTTTAATACTTAAAATTATTATAAATGATTGATTATAACTAGAAAAAGGACCAAATAAGAATAAAGTACAAAATAAATGCTGTATATTAGGAAAGATTATTTTATTATAAAAATATATAAAACATATATATTTTCGATAATAACTATTTTATAAATTTATGAAATTCTAACTACCCTATTAATTGTAAACATATTACGCGGTATTTTGAATGTCTCAATTTCTGATTTGCTTGTTTTGTTGTTTTTGTCATTTCCTTTTGCTCGGCTTGTTCTCGGTGTCCCCTCTTGCTCGGTGGAACGAAGGGTGAGAAGTACGATGGACGCAAGGCGGATGTGTGGTCATGTGGTGTCATACTGTATGCACTGCTGGTGGGTGCGTTGCCCTTCGACGATGACAACTTGCGCCAGCTGTTGGAGAAAGTCAAGCGCGGCGTCTTTCACATACCACACTTTGTGCCGCCCGATTGCCAGAGTCTGTTGCGTGGCATGATTGAAGTCAATCCGGACAGGCGTCTAACGGTGAGTCATCCAAATGGCAATTGCAACAAATCTAAACAACAATTGAATGTGCGTGCGTGCGTGTGTCCGTCTGTTTGTACGTGTGTGGTGTATGCATGTTTGGGTGGGTGGTTGTTTGTGGCATGCAACAACCCCAAAAAATATGTAAGGCACAGCTCTTGCCTTTGTTTGAATTTGCTTTCTTGTTTATTTATTTTTTTTTTTTGGGTCAAAACGCTGCAGGACATGTTAACCTTTGTGTAATGTACTCGTATGTTCGTTTTTTAGCTGGCCGAAATAAATCGTCATCCCTGGGTCACGGCTGGTGGCAAAGGCGAGCTGGAGCTGGAGCTGCCCATGATGGAGGTGGTGCAAACACATGTCATACCCACAGCCAATGCTGTGGATCCGGATGTCCTCAATGCCATATGCTCGCTCGGTTGCTTCAAGGAGAAGGACAAACTCATACAGGAGCTGCTTAGCGCCAGGTAAGTGGGGAGGGGAAATACTCAGCATGCCACAAATGTCTGGTTAGCCCGAGAATCATTTGTTATCGCAAATAATAGTGACGAGTTTAAAAAATCAAAGCTGAAAAATTATCTAGTTAAATGGGGAAGTCTGAGATACACATATTATCTTAGGATGAGACACTCTATAATCGGGACAAAATATATATTTATTTCTTATGAAAGTAAAACAAAAATAAAAGCGTATATTCAATATTCAGAATAATATTCCAAATATACCAAAAATTAAGGAAAAAAGTTTTTTTTAATAAAAGTAAATATATTAAATAAATATATCGCTATTTATTTAATAATAAATATAATATTTAATATATCGTACTTTAATTCGATGATTTATTTAACGATCTATAGAGTTGATGAAATCGATTAAAAAAAAATTGCAACTTACTGGTGATTGAAGAAAAATAAGATTTTTAATAAAAGTATGCTTGTATTTTTTTGATTACAATTGCAATTTCAAATTTTAAAATAAATTTGTTGAGAAAACTTGATATTTGCAACTCGATCAATTGTTTTCCGATATATCGACAGCTCAATACTTATTTGTGGCGATTTATTATTTCGATATAAAACTCGATCTAAAATTTGGATTTACATCACTATAACAAATCATTCTATTCTCATAATATTTTGATATATATAAAAAAAATTTAAAAAACACGTTTTTATATTTTAATAGTTATATTTTAAATAAAAAAACCGTGAAAATCGTTCCTATTTATTATAGCCACAATACCGAAAAGGTTATTTACTTTCTGCTGCTGGAGCGTAAGCGTCGTCGGCCGGCGCTGGAGGATGATGAGGAGATAGCACAGAAATCACGCAGTGAGCTGGATGCAGTGGATCCGCCAAGAAAGCGACTGGACAAATGCCGCATCAATGGCACCAATGCGCCCAGTTATGGACAGATCTCGGAGGGTTCACCACTCACGCCGCGACGACAGGCCTTCAAGTGAGTTGATTCTAATTTTAATGGGTCTTATTTGCTAACTGATATACCTTGTTTCATGGACAGTTTCCGCTCGTATAGTAGCACACGGAATCACCAGAGACGCTCGCCCACAACAGTGTCGTCTTCGGTGCGTAGCTCCTCATATCACAGTCCGACACGATGCAACTCTCCGATGAGTTCGGCCCAGCAACAGGCGAATGCCATATCGAGGCCATCCTCGCCAGCGGCGGGCACACGTCATTCCACGTATGGGGATCGTGAACGTTCCGGTTCGGTGCATCATCCGTCGGTCAGTCGGACGCCATCGCACAGCTCACAGAAGAGCATTGAGGGGGATGTGGTGGTGGTGAGGGAACCACGTCTGGAGCGTCGCGATTCGTCACGTCAGGCGCCAGAACGAAGTGGTTCCGTGCGGGATCGTGGCGATTGTGTGGGTCCACCGCCTGGCAGTCCCGGTGGCAATTCGGGCAGCAATTCATCAGCGGCATCGCCATCGGTGCATCATCGCGCCAACTCAGGTCCGACAATTGCCATTAGTATGTTCCACGATCCAGACTCGAATAGTGGTGTGTGCATGCCCCGTAGACCCTTTGTGATATTTTCCCCTCAGTCCACACGGAACAGTCTGTCACTAATCCAATCTATACTTTTTATCTATTCCCTCGAACAGTTGTGAATCCTAATGGCTCGCCAATGCTCAACAATAGCAGTCCTGGCATGCCCGGCTCACCCTGTAATACGCCTGGGGGGCAACTCTGGAAAACGCGACTCACGAATATCAAGAACAGCTTTCTGGGCAGCCCGCGTTTCCATCGCAGAAAAATGCAGGGTATGTTCATATAATTCCCATTTGAGTGAGTCCATTTTTGACCGCTTGTTTTTCAGTCTCCGCCGATGAGGTGCATTTAACTCCGGAATCTTCGCCAGAGTTGACCAAACGCTCTTGGTTCGGCAACTTGATAACCACGGAAAAGGATGAGACCTTCACCATATTGGTCAAGGGAAAACCCATTGCCACAGTCAAAGCTCATTTGATACATGCATTTCTATCCGTAAGTCTCTGAAAATTATTATGAATATTTACAAATAATTTTCAATTATATTTCCATTGATTTTCAATAGATTTTTAAATATTCAGTTTAAAAATATTTCAGCTTATTATTTGCGATTATAGAGTGTACTAACTAACCCGTTACTTATTTCAATGTATACAAAAGTACTTTAAAGAATTTACTACCTGATAAAAACTACTGCATACTTTTAGGTGATTGTATTGAAATAATAATTTTTTTAATAAATTTGGTTAGCAATTACTCCCGTTCTACTTGTCCGATCTTGCTGTGGTTAAATGATTTTATAGATAATATTAATAGATAACGTTAATTACCACATAAACTATATTATCTTAAAAACTGTGGGTGTGGTGGCTTTTCGCGATTTGCGGGTGCGAAAGGTCGCGTGACAAAAATTGAAAACAGATTTGACCTGCGTGGGGTCTTTAGAAATCTGTGTGCCAAATTTGGTATCTCTATCTCTTTTAGTCTCTGAGATCTAGGCGCTCACACGGACGGACGGACGGACGGACAGACGGACAGACATACATGGCTAAATAAGTGGGGTGATTTTGTTTTTCAATCTTTTTGAAATATTAAGGCGAAATTAACCCTTGTTAGCTATAGCAAATTTTTTCTTAGATTAAGAAAATCTGCCAATAGAGTCAAATTATATGATTAACATTTAAAATTTAAAATTAATTTGTAAATTTAAACTTGAGAGATATTCGGACAAATAGATATTACATAAACTTAAAATTAATTTGTAAATTGAAACTTGAGAAATATTCTGATAAATAGATATAACATAAATAAACTTAGCTCAATTTATTAAAAAAAAAACTTAATAGTTAGTTTTTACAATGCAAAATTGTGAAAATGAATAAATGGGTTTTATTAACTTTTTATTAAGAAATAACAGATATCAGTTTAGTTAATTAATCGTAATTTAAACTACATTTTCAGATGGCCGAACTATCGCATAGTGTAGTTTCGCCCACCTCGTTCCGTGTGGAATATAAACGCAACGGCAACGGACCAGTTATGTTTCAGCGTCATGTCAAGTTTCAGGTAAGTACACCAAGAGAAAGACTCATCGATCAGAAAAATAATAATAATAAAAATAAATTTTTCTTATCTTAGGTTGACATAAGCGCCATTTGCAAACAAGGTGATATTGCGGATATGCTATTCGCTCTAACGTTTACACTGCTATCAGGTGGGTTATACCGACTGGATATGTCCTACAATTTCATTGACCAATTGTCTTATTTTTGCAGGCAATATTCGCCGCTTTCGTCGCATTTGCGAGCACATACAGTCGCAGGTGTGCTCGAAACGTTTTCCGGGTCCTAGCAGTCCGCCAACAGTAACCTCAGTCACCCAGGCGGTCTCCGAGAGCTCCTCGTGTGGTTCGGTATCCAGCGAACGTTTGTCCTACAAGCGCCAGGTGGTAAGTTGAAAGAGAAATAAACCTAATGGTATACATCTAAATTTTGAATTGGGGAACAGATTGAAAACGATTTGGAAAATGATTCCATATTCTCATATAAATCGGGTAATGGACGTCGCGCATCAACGACGAATAACAACAATGCCAATCCCGTGGATATACCAGGCAGTCCCATTGCAGTGCGTTCAAAGTAAGTATGCCATAAATATTGTCGCATACACCTATCGATTAATATTAATCGTTTTCACAGCTCCGAGACGGCTGAGCATGAACGCAACCGCGAACTGCAGAGTGAGCGACAGGCGACAACGATGTCCGGTAGTGCAATCGCATGAGAATTATTTCTCTGATTTAGTTACATTTTTCCCAAGGATATTTGTTTCCAATTAACAATAAGAAATACTACCAAATATTTCAACTAAACGAACTCAAAACTGCAACTGAAACAGTATTTTGTCCCTCTTCAACACGAATACTAACAACAATAAGCTCGATAAGAAAGCAATAATAGTGGAATTTACAATAACTTATAAAGAGAAAAAGAAAATACACAGCTAAACATTTTAAAATTTCAGCAACTGAAGCGGAAACTGCTTAAAGTCGATTGAGGAAAACTTTTGCTAGCTGCTGCAGCTTTTCACATATTCTGTTATATTTATCGAAATCTATATCTCTACATTGTTTTGACTATAATTTGATTTTAGAGTATGTTCTTTTGTATGGACATTGTTGCCGCCGCGCCTAAAAGCTTACAAACTATGACTTAATAACACCGTGTAAAAATACCAAAATAACAAAAGCGAGATTAAACAAAGAATACTTAAAAGATAAAGTAATTACGAAACAAAAACAATTCGTTTGGAGTAGTTTTTGAATACGCTCTAGCTTAAGCCACAATGTTATTATAGAGTTTTTCATAATCTAGTCTAAGCTTGATATTAGCTAACCAAATTAAATGCTACTCAAGTAAACGCCAGCAATTTGTATATTGTGTAAAAAACAAGAATGCACTGACTAAACAAAATACCAAAAATACTGAATAAAATAAATCAATCCTTAAAGCTACGCGTTGCTGTTTTTCTATGCAAAACAAATGAAAATAAAGAAAACAAAACTATTTTGGTATCCACACAAACAAATCATTTACTCAGAAACACAAACTATTTTTCCTAAAATAAAAAAAATACTAAATAAACAACAACATCTTTCCGACTTCTAAGCATGCAAACAGGACGATCATAATATTGTTGTGTGGTACAGTAAGAAATCGAATACGAAGTGCACAGTGTATAAAGTACAGTTAAAACGAACTACATTAATCAACTCGAAATTAATATGTATTATGGAAAGCTAGACTAAAGTTGAACATGTATAAATCAAATATTGATGTGGAAAAGGATATTGTTTAAGTTGCTGAGCTGCACGAGAGCAAAGAAAACCCAATAAAAATTGACTTAAAAATTTTCTATTATTAAAAAAAGCAAAAAAAAAACATCTCTTAGAGCACACGCTTGGGTTAGCTAAAGCCAGCTGTCCACAAATGCACAAATCTCGATATATGTAATACTCCAAGTTATTATTATTGGTAATAATAATAACATTTAACAGAGTATCGTATCCAACAATCATTTTCCTATTTTCCAACACTCGTTTTTCTAGTACTTTTTGAAATTGAATTAACCATTTTATCTACTTTCTATCATACATTATATGATATTTTGAAACTAAAAGACTTACGAAAAATGAACATAAAGCAAATCCAAACAAAAACCGTCCATTTATCCAGATTAAACTATAACGTAGGCAACTCAGCAACTTAAACAATTTGGGCAAGTCAAACGGATGCAAGAATGAAAGGTAAAAAATAAAAACATTTAGCTAAATACTGAGTATAAGTATGTATAAAAAATACTAAATAGATGAAGAACTGTAAGACAGCAATATAAAAAAAAATACACGAAAACAAAGTGATTAGTTTAAATATTACATGCAAATATTAAAAAAGTTGACGAAAAAGGTAAAGGATTATATTAAAAGATGGATATCGAAAAAAAATAAATGGCATAAAAGACAGTAAAAAAATATTCAAATCAAATTTGTATAGTTTAAAAACTAAACTGACTTAAATAAGTACTCGAATGCAACAAAGAACTCATGCAATAATGTTGAAATTGAATTACTTTTTAATATAAACTATATACATTTTATATATAATACGATCAAATTATTTATCAATCATTCAAGTCATTTAAACCAGACAGACATACATTCAAAATTAAGCTCACCGAATTGAACAAATAGCATTGCATATACATACATATATTTATTATACACATATATACATATGCATACATATATCATATACATACACGTACATTATTTAACTAA
The DNA here is from genome assembly GCF_004354385.1 of Drosophila innubila. Taxonomy (NCBI): domain Eukaryota; kingdom Metazoa; phylum Arthropoda; class Insecta; order Diptera; family Drosophilidae; genus Drosophila; species Drosophila innubila. Next base: position 20,947,454 of record NW_022995376.1, read on the forward strand.
CTCTTTATACATACTATATTCTGTACTTATATGTACATATTATTATGCATTTACTTTCATATACAAGAATGCCCAAGTTCCCAGCAAACATACATACAAACATACAACCATACATGCATACATTTACTATATACATATATTATAACCTATATACATCACATACACACTCTAACATATGAAATATATATTTACAAAAGTAAAAATCTAAATTTAACTGAAATTTGTCGTAGAAGACCGAAAATTGTTGATTTTGTATCACAAAAAAATACAAAATGTACAAATAATAAGATCATATTTTTGACATGCCGAACAAAAAGAATATCGATCAAAAAAATACTAAACTAAATACCAGAATTGATCTGCATACTAAAACACTGAACTAAAAAAAATAATAAATGCTTTATAAACAAATATAAATACAATCTAATACTCAATGCTGCATAATGCCACGCCTACCTTTTACCTTATCTGAAGCCCAAACCAAATAATAAAAACATTTTTGCTATCTCGAGTAAAGCAATGTCGAGAGTGTTCGACTAGCAGTTACCCTGCACCCAGATAATTCTATGCAGATCATTGAAAAACTTTCCTAATTATTATGCGAATGCTATTAATTATTTTTGTATGCCAAGAAATCTGAAGATATTTTAAAGTATTTTCCTGGGTTCAGGGAAATATGAAGAACTAACTTAAATAAAAAGAAAAACAAATACTTTTCTTAAAAACATAATCAGCCACGAACCTACCTAACTCATTTTACAAGCTTTTTGTAACTCACAAGGATGAGACGGAATTATGCGTTTGAGTTTCGCTGAGAAGCTGAAATTTGATAATTTGATATGCAACGTATACATATATATTTCTATATATTAATATATATTATACAAATCTGAGTAAGCGCTTTCTTCAATCGCGAATGTTTACATTTATATTATAAATAAACAAATTGAATATTTATAAAAAACTAATAAAAAAAAGAAAACATAAACTTAGACTGTAATGTTGTGTATTGTACTACGCTTTATATGATAATTTATTCTTTTCCAGATATCTGAAATACTTTAATCGAATATTTTTGCAAGTTCTTTATGTTTAAGTTCAATGCATCGTGCGCTTTGTTTATATATTTAAATAAGTTGAAACTGTATTGTAAATTTAATTTAAGCTTGGGATAAACGTGTTTAACGTGAATGTCTGATGGGGAAGGCAGGGAGATCCATTAAAAAAAGAACAACAACAAATATAAAAACAAAGGAAAAAATACAAATACAAAAATAAAATAAATAAAGCATAATGAAAACCAAATAAGTGCATCTGTTATTAGGTTAAAAGAATTATTTATATTGTTTGCAACAAAATGTGTGAAATATATATAAAATAATTATAAAGTCTAGCATAAAATAAATGAAAAACCAACAAAAACATTAAACAAACATGAACATAAAGCGAACAAAAATTGTAATTGCAATTTAAAAATAAAATTATAAATATTTCAAGTAATGAACAAATGACTTTGAATTAGTTGAGTTTTTTTTTGGTAAAGAAAATTTCCATTCGATTTCCCTAGCTCTTGTCCCACTGTACAATGAACATGATGCACCCCAGGAAAATTACGTCATTTACCGCCACATGTCGTTGTAGCGTAACAGCCAAACATTTGGGGAGGCATCTCGTAAAGCAATCAGCTGTTTCTGAGAGAGCGCAACCAAGAGAGTGAGAGACGGATGTAGAGAGAGAGAAAGAGAGCGCCAACAAACGCATGCAGTTTACGGTAATCAAGTATCAAGCTTTAAATATAAAGCTTTGTGAGAGGACCTGCTGCTTGAAGCTTTTAGTACGAAAAAGCTCGCAACAGTGCAAGTCCGAAAGCGAGCGGCGCACCAGAGTTTTTCCCGTGTCGTGTGTTTTCAATACCGAAAGAAAATGCGTGCCAGCTGCGCTGCATGAAAAGGAAAACTTGGTCATTTCAGCAGTTCAGTTCAGTTCAGTTCGGGTCGGGTTTGCAATTCAACAGCACTGCGAAAACGGATCAAATAAAATCAAAATATTCGAACGAATAATTTACACTCAGTAAAGGCAAACACAACAATAAGCCACATCGGAGTAATATCGACTATAGAATTCTCTCACTATATAGTATATGGTACAGAGTATATATCCGCCATATATATGAGAATTGGCTAAAAGGAAAGCAACAACAACAACAAAATAAAACGGTAGCCAAAACGGATAATAAATAAATATATATATTTGAAATTATATTATACTCGAATTATAATAAAAGTGCAAAGAGAAATGTTAAGAAAACATATCCTAAAAAATAATTGATGTTTGTGTTTTGAATTATTAACGTGCTCTCTTTTTCCTTGTATTTTTTTTTTGGGAGTTTTGTTGGATTGTTTGGTGTTGTTGCCAACATCGGGAACTTCATGCAGCTACCGTGAGTGTGCATTGAGTGAGTTATGTAAAGCGTGTGTTGGTGTGTGGCATGGTGTGGCGTTTGGGCGAGAAGTACAGCAACAACATGCAACAACAGCAACAATGAAGTTCGTGTAAAACAACAATGGTCAACCAATTATGCGATTAAAATAATAAAAGCGAATTGGCAAAAGTATTCCAATTAATAATTATGAAGTAAGAGTGATGTTTAAACTGTAGATAATTAATTATTAATTGCTAAACATACAAAAACAAATTATAAGCAAATTAACAAACAAAAATTAAGACAAAACAATTTAACTAATTCAAAATTAAACCAAAAAATATTATAAACAACATAAAAATCAAATTGGAAAAATTGAAAAAAATTTATAAATTAAACAAAATCACTATTAAAATAATGTAAAAATAACGAAATTAATTTTAAACAGATTAATTAAAGAAACTCCTATAACATAACATAATTGAAGTAAGCAAGCAAGTAAAGCAACTGCAATATATTTAATACATTTAAACAATATAGGCAAAGACTTGAATTTGCGATAATAATCAAGCGATTTATCAAGTCAATGTCGAGGATTCAGTACTCAATTCATACACTCAATCAATATGAATAACATTTAAGTAGCGCCACGAATACTTGTTAGACAAATGACTATAAAAACGCCAAGTGGCTGTTAAGGTGGTGGTAGAGGGAGGGGGATGGGGGCTGGGGAGTTCTTACACCCTATGCGAATCAATTTGCTTTCGCGGTCTCTCTCACTGTATATTTATTTTTAGTTGCACTTTTCTTTCAATATTAGTGTCAAGGTGCACACTGTGCACTGAGAGACCAGGCAAAGACCAACGACAACGACAACGACAACTATGGCAACAACAACATGCAACAAACAACAACAACAAGAAACGAAGACATCTCGCGGCAGCCGCGAAAACGACACGAAAATAGTTAAGGCGAATGTGGCGAACATAGCAAATTAAAAAAAAAATAAAAAGACGAAACCCAAACTAAAACCAACACCGAAACCGAAGCAAGAAAAAAGGTGGCAATCAAAACTAATAACAATAACAACAACAACAACAATTGAAAGAAAATCAACAGAAGACTTGTCACATCGAACAAAAAGAAATTGAATTTATGTGTTTCGGTCTGGCTCAATGACAATTAGGCGGATATAACCACAGCGATAGGCACCACCACTGTGGGAGGGACAGAGAGGGACAGAGAGGGACAGCAACGGCGGGTGGAGAAAGTCAAAAGGTAGAAGAGAAGGACAAGGAAAAGGTGCTAGCACGTGTTTTACTTAAAAGTAAATCCCGTTAGCAACAGAAGAAACAACACAGAGTCAAGTAACAGCTAGGAACTTAAGCTAGCCCAACTAACAACTACTCTGTAATAATGTTTAACAATAACTCCAATATTTGTCAGAAAGTATGCAATGAAAAATGGTTAAGATTGAAGGTGCATACAATGCGAACTTAAAATATTCAAAAACACTTATTCATTAGAAAATTGTCGTTTAATTCAAGAAATGTCTTAATGAATTAGATAGAGAATTAATTAAGATTAATTTTTAACTAAATAATTAGAATTCCTTTTGAATATTACCATTGAGGTGTTTCTTTAAAAACGTTTTGGTCTGAGGTCCACATAAAGCAATTAAATTTAAAAATATCTTAAAGTATTGATCTTTATTTAAGTAATGATCTTGTTGAGAGTGATTTAAATGACTTTTGTTTTGTTATTATGTATTCCAACATGTTTTAATATAATATATTGTCAAACTGTATCAAATTCTTTAGAATAATAAATTTAAAAAAAAACGATCTTTTTCATATTGCAATGTAAAGGGTATTCCAAAGAATGAAAAATGTAGTAAAATTTAAGGAAACACTTTTTAGTTCACCTAAAAGTTGAATATAGTTTTGATTATAATTAAAAGTATTATAAAATGTATTAAATATAACAATCTTTTAATGATCTTAACAATTGACTTTAGAAGTGTTTTATAAAAACATTACAGGGTATCTCTTAAAAAAACATAGTGTATCGTCAAGGCAAGGATACGCAGAGAGCACAAGGCTTAGCTTGCAGGCGACCCACATTACTTAAATTACGAGCTACACGCAAAGGCAGCGAACTGAAAGCCGCACACATTTGGTTTTGAGACCGGCCAGGCGCCAGTCAGTCAGTCACTCAGTCAGTCAGTCAGTCAGTCAGTCATTCGCTTAGTCAGTCAATCATTAGGCAAAGGTTTTGTCTGATGGACAGCCTTATGAGTCAGCGCCGTGTCGCTTACATTGCGTGTCGTGTTGGGTGGAGCCTACAACCAAACAGTAAATAGAAAGACGAACGGAGAACGAAAGGAGGAACTAAGACTAAGTGGGGGAAGTAGATGGTTGCCATACACGCGCAGTATAGATGTATATATTGCATATTTTGGGGCTTGTTGTTGGCGTAGAGACAAGAATGCGATGCATTCCAATGATTCGGTAGATTCAATGTTAAGGATTGAGCAAACAGACATTTCTCGATCTCAAGTAATAAACTGCTAAACAGACAATAAAATAGATGTTTACACTAAATACGAATACTATATAATATACTATATGCTCATATTGGTAGTACTACTTCGTATGTATAGTAAAGAACAGTGCACTTAACATTTATACATTAAATTAAATTTAGGGCGCCTTGCCACGCCTCGTTGTGGCCACTTAATTTTGACCACCAGCCAGAGAAATAATGAACATTATCTTCTCCTTTATTGGGACTCTCTCCTAATTTCTTTTGACAGCAATTAGTCTGTGAAAACTAAGTCAAAAAGGGTCGCCCGTGTATTTACTTTATATTTTTGGAACTTCAGTAGTTGACAATTTCAATTTCATTACAATTATTAATAATATATGATAGTAATAATTTTACTTTTTAAGAATTTAAGAGAAGATTAATAACAATTCATCTTTCAGTTTATTTAATCGATAGTTTTCTGCAAGACTTAGTTCTATATCTACTTTAACCGATATATTCGCATTATATATGATAATATTGATTTCAAGAAATTCGATGTTTAAATTGCATTAATTTTCAGATTTAAATTACATTTTTAATTTTTAATGTGGCACTTTTTACTAATGTTACATTTGTATTTATTATTGGTCTAACAGGGTATTAGCTTGTCTAGCATTTTTTCCATTTAGTTTTCCCTTTTCTTTTTTGCTTTGCTCTGATGTTTCGCATTTTGCTTTGGTTTATTTATAACATTCGTACACATTTGAAAAGCGTGTGAAAATTTTTTGTTTGACATTGTTGATTTTTCTCAACGGGTTTTTCTTTTGATTGTCGTTGTTGCTGTCGTTGCCAGGCAGCCAATTCGTTACTTGTTTACATAGTATTCAAAGTTAACATAACATATAAATATAATGCTTTTAGTGCATTTCCTCTTTCTCGCATTTCCAACACTTTCCAATATAATTTTTCACAGTTTCCGTAAGGTAGACAAATAAATTTTTGATATTGCGCTATAAATGCAGAGCGTAAAAATCATTTATATATATGCTGCTGTTTTTAATTACTTGTAAATGTAAATTGAATAGAAATTATGCAGCTGAGTTATTTTTATTATTTTTATTTAGCGCGAATTGGCAGAGAACGAGTGTGAATAGACAAACGGGGCAATAATCTGGTATATAAATAAATATAAATATAGTTCATTGAGACAATGTTATTGCATTTCTAAAGACATTCATTAATGAATATTGCCCCTCAAAAGAGACAAACATGCAGAACAAGTGTCAATGATGATGATGTATGATATGATATAGAATTAAGTAGATTTTTGTAGTATAAAATAAAAATATAGAAAATAGTACTTTTGATCTGGTAAATTGGTAAATCCAAATAACAAAAATTAAATCAATAACAGTGGCCTTCTAATTCCATGGAAAAATTTAAGTAGAAATAAAATTTGTCATTTTTTGTCGTAAAATCGACAAATTAATTATTGTGCATAGCATGTTTTTCTATTGTTTTGTTTTTGCTTTAAAATTAATATTTCTAACATTATTCCATTCATAAAATCAACTACCAACTATTTTACTTAAAGAAAAAAAAAAATAAGCAACAAGAATATCAAAATAACTCCTATGAATTTTTTATTTTGCTAAAAAAAAGCACTTAAATTATGGAAATAAAAAAGGTAGCTGATTTTGTTTCTTTTGTAGTTTTATTTTCTGATTGTAAAGATAATTAGGTAATGTTTCACATACTCTACAGATTTCATTATAAAATTATTTTCTGGATTAATTCTCGTTTCGACTTAGTTATTCACTAGCAAAAGTAGAAAAGTCTGAACGTATTATTTTAATTAATTTATGAATTTCTATAGTCGTTGAACAACGCTAATTGTCGCTTTAACTTTTTGTCCCTTACATAACTATAATTTGTAAAAGTTTTTGGTGTACTTCGCTTAGCCACCTGCTCTTCAGCTGATGCTGCTCCCAGTTGTTAAATTTCTGGCACTTACATAAGTTTTAGGTCTGTCACCAAAACTGTGGCAAGTTGGGAAACGATTTAGCAAAAGTTACTCAGCCAAAAGTAGCTCGGATTGGCGCCAAATGATCGTCGTAGACCCCAAAACAACTGTGGAAACTTCAAAGTAACCCATAAAATAAAACAAGCATGAAAAGCATTAAACAAAATAAAAGAAAAGCGTAAGGTAAAAGACCAGCAAGAACAAAATAAAACGAGAATCATCATAATACAAAAAAAACAGAAAACAAAAAACATAAACAAAAGCTAAAGTAAAGCAAAAGCGAATGACGAAACATATAAAACGTCAAAAGTTGCGCAAATAAATATAAAATAAAGTTAAAAAAAAAACTTATAATAAAAAAAATGTGGATGTGTAGCGCCCCAAGCGGCCGACTGCGCCCACATCAAATGCCTGCCACGCCTTAACGCCCCGTTGTTGTTGCCCAGCGTCGTCGTGTGTGGCAATTTCGAACGCACCAACACCAACAGCAACACCGACAATAGCAACAACAGCAACAACAACAGTATAAACAACAACATCACAAAATACATTTCAAAGTGTCGCACTACGTGTTGTGCTCTCTGTGTGTGTTTGTGTGTGTGTGCCATTCGTCAGAGGCGCCGACGTCGCGTGTCCTTGCAACTTTCGGTTAAGCTCCCCCTCCACACTCACCTGCTCTCTCTCTCTCCCCCTCTCTTTCCCTCTCTCTTTAGTTGCACAGTTAGCCAACGGCAAGTGCAGCACGTAAGTTGCAACAATTTCGGGGCACAAGTAGAAGACATTGTAAGTGCGAGCACAGCGTTGCCAGATTGCCAACAACAATAGCCCCAAACCAAAAAAACAACTGCCAGAACAACAACAACAACATACTCAAGCGGACAGTCAATTTGGGCAGCTGAGACGCCAGGTGGCGCTGCTGTTGCGCTGGCATGCACATCCAAAGCAACAGTTAAAAAGAAGAAAGTAAAAGCCAAGCAAGTAGAAGAAGAAGAAGAAGCAGAGTAATCAGCCGAAAGAGTTCGTGCCGCTGGAAATCCTGTCGCTAATTAGGTAAGTCCTAGCACCCTCGTCTGTGTGTGTGTGAGTGTATGTGTGTGTGCTGCGTGCTCTACACATTATTTCATTTCATTTAATTATGGCAATTTGTGCCCAGTTTGCCCCTTTGCCACTTGCCACTTGCCACTTGCTACTTGCCACCTTCCCACTAACCACTCGACGCTCAGCAGCAGTACAAGTAAAGAAACAAAAAATCGCAAATATCGCGCATACGTCACGTTGTGCATTTATGAGCCTGGTCACAAACACAAAAAGTGTGCCAGCTTTATGGGTCTTGCCCCGCGGCACATATGCGGGTTAAACGGTAAAAAAAAGTGTAGCACACTTTCTGAAACTGCCGAGTGAAATCAACGATATTTTTTTTTTTTTTTTGTGATTTACATCAAATTTCTTTTTGCAGCGATGTCAGCAGCTAATCAATGATTCAGCTAACTGACGACAGCTGCGAGCGATTTCTCTTCATTTCAAATTGCCATGAAAATTGAATTTCCATAACATAAGAAATTACTTTCACAACACAAGAGTAATGAACTTAATTTATTTGTGCATAACAAGTATCCGAATAATTCATTGTATTTAGCATTGCATTATTTTCAGAATACTAGTTAATGGAAGTGCATTCATATATAATATTTAAAATATTTATTTCATTAATTTATGATTTTATTTACATTTATTTCGCTTTTAAAACAACAAAGCATATGCGTAATACTGATAAGAAGAAAGAGAAGGTAGACGAGCATAAAAATGTGCAATTCCCTTTGAGCAACAGCCTCAATGTACATTTGTGACCTAAATACCTGAAGCCAAAATGTTAGTCAATATTAAATTCAAAGCACATGGCCCAGGACAACTGCAAGTCCCAACAAATGTACAACAGGAGGAAAGAGAGTCAAGGAACAAAGAATTAAATGACCAACGGGCAAATAGTGACTCCGAGTGACACTATGACTGGAAACAGGCTTTATAAAGCGAGATGAGATACTGGGGGGGAGGGTGTTAGTTTAGCAGATGGAACTGTTACCGGGATCAAGCGAACAATTGAATGACCGTCGGCCAGTTGTCCACAAGGCAATCTACAAGCCCGGTTGCAAGCTGTCCCTGTATCTCTCTCGAATTCTGCCTGAGGGTGCAACTAACATAGAGTCGTCGGATGCCGTTTGCTTGTACGCTTTTGTTGTCATAACTGCGCCTAGAAATTGCCCCAGCCTGCTCAGCCATTTCAACTGAATTTAACAAAAAATATCCTGTTGCTGGCAGAAACAGACGGACAGAATGGACGGACTAACAGCCATATGAGATGTAGTTCAGAGTCCAGTTGCCGCTTCTCTCGCTTTGTTTGCGTTGTTCGTGTTCGAGTTCGTCTAAGGATTTGTATGTGATATCCTTTGGGCAGCAGGAAAAGTGCATTTGGTACGCGACCAGGCATTGTGTGCACTCAATTTAGCCATTTCTTGCAATTCTGCGCTTTCTTTTGCTGTTTGCTGTCAGCGAATTCAAGCAATTTAACGTATTTTAAGAGATTGCTGTGTGCTCTGTGGTTTTCTTCTGCTGACTAATTAAGTTTAGCTGGAGGAAATGCAGCTCAGCACCTGCTGCACCAGTCTAACTTCAGGTGAGAGCTGTGACCAATTTAATTACGTTCAAATAATTTAAGCATATGCTGCGTATGATTGTTATATACACGTATTTAAATAATGTTACGCATACGACCTGAGTGATTTTCCATTGTACTCTATTTCAATATGCAACTTGTATTAATCTCCCTACTATCATTTAGTAAGCGGCTCAGTGTCAAATCAGCTGATGTTTCCGCCACTTATGATTCTTATTAGATTACGCATACGCCCCGTCACATTATTCTATGTGCTCTTGTCACCCACATCAAATGTCAGCTGTTGTCATTGTTAGAGCTGCTTTCGTTGCTTATATAAAGCCACCTCCGACACAGTGCAGACAAAGCCTGCCAAATAGCGAAAATGTGCGCCAATTTAGTTGTCATTTAATTTGATGGCTCAGACGATTTGGCAGGAAAGCCCAACCAAGTCAAGCCAAGCCAAGGAAAGCACAAATGCGCTGAGTGTGGCAACTCAAAATATACGAATAACTATAGAGAGAAACAAAAACAACAAAGAAAAATAAAAGCGAACAGCAGTAAAATGCAAACCAACTCAATGTGCAAAAACCAAACAGAGAGAAAGGTGCTGACGAAAACAGAAAAACAGGAGCTAACTTTCAGATTGTGAATGGATAGACAAAGTTGAGCTACATATAGTATAGAAATAGTTATCAATTTGGATATGCATATATTTTTTTAATATTTTTTATTTATTTGTCTTTAATTAATTTTTACATTTACAATTATATTTTTGAATATTATTATAATATGGAAAAATTAAATAACCCCATATCTCACAGGATAGAGTATGCGTGTCTATTGCAAATCAACTTTCATAATTTGGTTAGACTAAGCAAAATAAAAAAAAAGTCCAAAAGGAGTTCTAAAGAGAAAGAAAGTCAGAGATATAGAAAAGGCTGGACACTTACTCAATGGCGAATGTTCACAAATAATGCAGACCATTACATTAATGACTGCGGCAAAAGGTCAGAAAAAAATGTAAGAGAACAGTTCTCAGGGCTCAGAGCTGTGGATATAAAATCGAAACATTATGAGGTCATTTTAATTATTTATATATGTGTATAGATGTGAGTGTGTGTGTGTGTGGCTTGTGTGTGTGTGTGTGCAATGGCCAGCCCAAAAGCATGCTATACTTTTTTATATTCTCGCTTGGGTTTTGTGAGTCAAGGTTAAGAGAAGACATTGCAATGATAAGAGGAGGAGTCAAACAATTTTTGTGATTTCATTTGGCTGTTTGTTTGCGAAACGCTTTAAGCAGCTTACAAAAAACACGTCACCACATTTCATAAGTTTCATTTGAGTCGATGCTTTGCTTTCAGCTGACCCAGTTACAGATACGGATTTAAAGTATTTGAAAGATGCGCGCACATGGATGATAAATAGAATGTTATTTAGAGCTGTTGGTCGGTCATCTTGGCTTCACTTGGCTTTATTCATTCAGAACTCAACGGGTGATTTTTGGCGCTGAGTTTCCGACTTTATTTCATTGATGGCCTTGGCAAGTGCGTGGGTCGATTGTGTCTCATTTGGTCAGATTTAATGGTTATTGGTCGAGCTGAGCAGAGCCAAAGATTGATAAATAGGACAGGCTTCCCACACAAAATTCAATACATATACAATTCCTTTACATGAGACTGAAAAATCAGATTAAATCATATCAAATCTTTACTAAATTATATTGACCTACTACTTTGAATTGAGTGCTGAAAAATTAGCGAAAAATATACTTGAAAATGTAACTCAATTATTGTTCTTATTCCTATTCCTGCATTGTCAACTTTAATATATGTAGGCACTTTCAGAAAGAGTCTATTTAAGTCTTTATTCAAACACATTTCCAGACAAGTGCGTGCTCTGAAACTCTAATATCGATTTAGATTCTTGTAGCCAAAAAAAACAGAGCCAAAATCTTATCGCAGTTGTTTGAAATTGTTTGGCCAGCATACAAAAAATCTAATAAAAAACTAAATAATTGGCTCAGCTTTGTCTGCCCAAATATAATAAAACTGACAGCAAATTAAAGTTGTTGGGGAACTAATAAAAATTGTTAAATTTTCATTGTCTTCTTATTTATTTATGTATTGGCTATGTTTAATGTTTTAGCTAATACAAACCTCAAATTTGCAATGCAAAAACAATTGATATAAAAACCATATCTATGCAAATGCAAAATAGGAAAAAAGTCTATTTAAATATGAAAAAAAAATTTACCAAAGTAAATAAACATACACAGTATGCCACTAAAATTCAAGTACATTTCACAATCATTTTTATTTGCTGAAGTATTTAAATAAAAACATTCCGTCGATTTTCATTAAGTAACTTTGATTAAATAGAGGACTTGAAATTTATTCTAAAAAGTTCACCCAAAAATGCGTACTCCTCCTCTTACTATCTGCTATGATTTATGACAGCGTTTCATTAAAAAAAATATCAAAAAAATGTAGAAATAGACTGAATACTAAAAACATCTTGCGACTATTCGTCATATGTGTCACTGTGCCATCCCCCAGTTTGAAACTGTTTCAATATGTAGAACTTTATTGCATCTACAACAACGTAAAAAAAATTCATGCTGCTATTTTGGGATGCCTCGCGAATTGACTGTGGCATTGGCCAATTTGTGGACGTTGTTGGCCCAGAGCACGTCAAAATAAAAACAACGACTTTGTGCAAATTTCTGCGTACTAAACACATAAAGACTAACAACAAAAATTCTTAGACAATGGCAGTATCTTCAAGGCTAAAAGACGAGACAAAACGACTGCAAAATTGTCGATGCTGAATTCAGATTATTGCCCCAAAATATAAATGCAAATTTATTTGTATGCGACATTTGTTTACTTACTGCTTTTGCCTCCATTTATACTTTTCTCTTTCTCAACTATCTGTATCTCTCTCTCATTTGTCTCTGATTAGCATGACAAAACAGCAATGCAGTCAAACATACAAATTAATCTACAATTTTTCCAGACAATTGAAGTTGCGCAGCTGCAGCAGCATTTTATCCTAAAAGAAATAGTTGTGAAAATACTATTACTGCTGTTTTTTAATGCAGAGCAGAAGGATTGAGTTGAAAAGGCCTAAAGAAAATATATGCAAGCGAAATAAAGAGTAGATCAGAACTAAACAATTTTTTAGTATGTTAAGGCGTCTGTAAAGAAAGGAAATTTAAAAGGTGTAGAAATATTAATATACTCTGTATAAAATATATACACATTTATAAACCAAAACTGTACAAAATAAATTAACCAAATTATAGATTAAATACATAAGAGAAAAAGCAAAAAATAGCATCTAAAATGAAGACATAACCCAATTGACTGTAGTTCTTTTTCTTCATTACACTTCAGTTGCTTTCTGGGCAGCTCGTTTGGCGCATTTGGCCTTTGCTAATGAAGCTGAATTTATTGCCAAAACATTATGAACATAAACACAGTTTGCACATACTCATTTTATGGGCAACAATAACAACAAAACGAGCAAGAACAACAAACGAAAAGAATAACGATGCTAGCTAAAATGAGACTAATGTATGCAAATGTAGCATAGAGAATAGACAAAATCAGAGACAGAGACAGAGCGAAACGGAGAGAGAGAATAAGAGAGATATAGAAGATGCCAAAAAAGGTTTGTTATAATGTATTTTTTTTGTCAAGTGGGTGTAAAAATGAATAAGTATGGGTGTTTACATGGCCATGTGCTCTTGCCACTTGAATTTGTTTCATACTCTCTTTGTATTTCTCTTTCTCTTACCTCTCTTTGGCTGCTTCTCTAGTGCCAAAGGATTTTTTCCGTCACTCTGTACATTTCAGCAAGGCTGCATTAAAATGACTTTTAGATAAAGTATGAAAATTGCTTTTGAATATATTTTTGATGGATTTTGTTGCTGTTGTGGTTGTGGTTGTTTTAGCGTTTGCTCCGCATAAAATGGAGACATATTTCGGCATTTTCAAGTCGTTAGCATCGCAAGGCGTATACGCAATATGCCGCCGTTGTCTCACGAAGACCCTAAGCAAATACCTTTTAAACGGATTTATGTTTGCCAAGTGGCCTTGTCTACGCGTGTCTACTTAAGCTGAGATTAGAAAATGTGAGCAGAAAATTGCTGGAATTATGAAGTAATCTTTGACAAAATAATGCGCTGATCGAGTGGGGTGAGACAAAGGCATTTGAAATAGAAGGTTAAGATGGGCTTAAGTTAAATATTTTGAAGAAACAAACTTGTCTAAAAGAAGTTATTTATTATTTTATTAGTGTATAATAACGTAACGTATAACTTTACGCAAGATTTTTTCAAGTCCCATTAAATTTCTCCTTTCTAATTATTTCATTTGCTAAAACAAATAAAAAAAAAAGATTTCTTTTTAATAGCCTTTCAATTTTATAGTATTTTTTCATTGGAAAACACCGCAGTTTCCAAAAAAAAAAACACATTTTATTTAAATATTTAAAATGTTTTCTTAAAATATAGGATCAGCGAGAAGTCTATGCCAATTATTTTGACAATTTCCTAGTATTTTGAAAATTAATTCTAATAGCTCGAAAAAATCATGTTATATATTATAGTAAAATAAACCATTTAAAAAACTTTTTATTTAGGAATTATTTTATTTGTTAAATCTTTTCACTTATCGCAAGCGAAAAAATCAACACACTCTTCACAGACCTATTTACTTGACCTTACTTTGCGTATCCGTTGTTAAAATAATCAATTATGATTATCAAGCTAATGGTAAGCCACTCCCATACTCTTTAAGTTCTAGTTTGTTTCCAAATGGAATTCATTCGTCTTGCTTAACATATAAAAAATTAACCTCAATACAAATTCAACCTAATTTTTTTCGATTCCCCTACTTTTTTCTCTGGTAGACAGGTAGATGGTGGTGAAGGGCGGGCGGGGGTAAGGCTTTCCTTAATAGATTGCGCTCTAAATGGATGGCAGGCACGTGTAAAGTCGACATCATTAATGAGGAAAATTCTGCAAAACTGAATCGCAGCAAGGAAAAGCGTAATGTGACTTGCGGGCATAATATGCGTAACAAAAGGAAAACCCAAAACAAATGCCAAAAACAAAGTTTTCGAATTGTTATTGTTGTTCTTATTGTTGCTGTTGGTGAGTTAAGGAACTGTACTGGGCTTATATAACATAATTGACGACATTATTGCCCAATGGGGGCCACAGCGACAAAACTAAGCGCTGCTAAAGAAAATGCTAATGAAAAACTGCCCACAACTCTCTAACAAAGCGAAGAAACAACAACAACAACAACAATAGCAATAACAACAACAACAATAAGAGCAACAATAATAACAATGGCGGCCATGGCTGACTCATGACGCCATATTAGCTAGCGGAAATGCCAGGACATCCGGTACGCTGGCCAAATCCGTTAAACTGACCAAAAATACAGCAACACACAACACACAAGCACGCACACTCACACACACACACACATACAAACACACTCGCATGCAACAGCAGAAGAAGCAGATCAGCCAGCAAGTTGAAGTTCTTGGCCTGGTCAGGTCTTGGTCTTCGATTTAGGCCGAGTGCACTTGAATAATGGCCGTCGTCACTGCAGTCAAGTGAGGCGTATTTCACGACTAACTCGGCTCACAGGCAATCAGTGTCAGTGCCAGGGGCAGGACATAAAAATCCAAACTTTATTTGCAGGTAGCAAAAAACATAAACAGCTACAGACAGCGCACTGTGGGACAAATTGACAATCAAACTGATTCAAATTTATATTTACAAATCAGCAAATAGATTTATTTAAAAAGATATAAATATAATATGTCGTAGGTATTTAAATTTAAAATTAAAATTATTTCTCTTAGCTCTAATTTTAGTATTTATTGATGTTTATAGTAAGAAAATTTATACTCTTTTCTTTTAGCTTCTACCCACAGTGCCAAGTTAGAGGAGGAAAGGTGGAGTGACAGAAGGTGTTGTTGGTATTGAGGATTCCATAGATTGCTGCCGCTTGCATTTAGTTCACGGTGCGGTTCACTGAAGCGTTAGGTCAAACAGAAATTGATTTCTTCTGTTTGGATTTTGCTGCATATATTTATACAATTTTTGCCAAAGGCCAACGAGAGAAAGAGAGCGAGAATAGTTGCCATTACGTTAACAGATACGTACGGGCAAGGCTAGGAGAGTTGCTTCTCTAAAGATTGACAGTGATTTCAAATAATATTCGTCTATGTGTCATGTATTTGATATGTTGATATATCAGAGTACTTTTGACGGCTTGTCAGCTGTATACATTGGAAAAATATTGTCAAAGGGAAAGAAATGAGCACAATATATTAGAAATTAGAAGGATCATAATATAATACGTAAAAATCTATTAAAATTTACTTAAACTCTATAAAATAACAACGGCTTCACTAACCTATAGTTCAATGATCTTAAAATCAGTTTTAGCTCTATTTTTATAGTTTCTTTCAGCCTTTAGGTCTTAAAAAAATTATATTAAATTAACTTTAGCTACATTTTGAAAACTTATTTAAATTCTTCCTTAAGTTCACCGAAATATCTCTTAAATGACAACAGATTAACTAATCATCTTTAAATCAATTCCTACTCTATTTTTTAAGGGGTGTCTGGTCGCTTTAAACTTTAAATTTTTAAAAATTCAATATAAAAAAATCTATTGGTTTGGTTTTTAAAAATCTTAAATTTTAAAATCTTCATAAAATTCATCAAAATATTCCTTGAATACTTCACGTCTGCTTCAGTTTTGCAGTTCTAATTATAAATTACAGTAACTTACGTGGCAACAATAACAAGCACACAAATCATTCGGGGGAAGACAGCGAGTACTTCAAGTGTTACCCGTAATAACTTTAATTAATGTAGCAGCAAAAGCAACAGCACCCAACACCCCTCAAATACTTCTAAGAAGCCCCCATTTCTTTAGTTATAGAGCTCGCGCTGCCGCGACCCCAAACGAGGGCAACTGAAAAAAAAAATAATAATAAGAAAAAACTACAGAATTTTCTCACATTTCGCGCGCTCGCTCATCGTAAATTATGCAAAACTTTCACCCTAGCCATTCCAGCCAGTAACAAGGCAGACATATTTGATGCAGCGCTGCCAGCGTCAACGTCAACGTCGACGTCGACGTCAACGTCAGTGGCAGCAACGACAGCGACATCACATGTCAGAAGTTAAATGAGTTGATGTTACCGACTACCATACTAGGCAAACTTATGAGGTGTCTTCGATGGATCAAAGGAATCAACAAAGGATGAAAAACTGATGGAAAAATGAAAAAAAATAACAAGAGAAAATTGCTCGGAGTGCATAAAAAAATGCTTTTAAGTGGGGATTGAAAACAGGGTTTGTCATTTTATGGCCAATTTGACAGGCGACATATTGACAAAGTGAAGGGAGCGACATTTATTGAAATATTGCATCACATACGGATATGATACCATAAGATATAGGAGGAATCATTCAAGCAACAGTCGAAGAACTCATTGCACATGCAAATCACAAACAGATGTTGTTGTCGTGCGGGGTCAGGGACAGGGTCAGGTGTCCTGTCGTGTGCAGAATTTTTGCTTAAGGATGAAAAGAGTCAACAGGGAAAATATGGAAATTCACGCGTTGCTTTCAATACAACAAATTTGGTTTTTGCCGACACTCTTTACACATAAGAATACAGATTCATCTACATGCATAATACAAACGTAAGTGTGCGTATGTGAATGTGTGTGTGCGAGTATGTGTGTGAGTACATATGTATTAGATTATTCAGGAGTTTACAACAGCAAGAAACTTAAATATGCCCTCTGTAGGGAGCTCCCTCGTAAGATTTGTGGAGTACAGAGCACCTGCTGTGCAACAGCATCGTTTTTTAGCTGCAAACATCCTTTGATAAATTATATGATAATAAGTAAGTGCATACACGAGGATATTACGAGTAGCATAGGGCAAAGATAAAAGTTCTAGATAACGGTTCCGCCGGAACACATCGCATCTTTACAAGTTACATGCGCAGCTGCAAATAATAAAGTTCATTAAATTATCTGAAGATGCCTTAAAGTATAACAGACAAAATATTTATGTAGTTTGGAACAAATGTCTTGTAACGTTTTTATAAGTTAATTTTAAAATTCTTTACACATAAAGAGTATCTTTATTTTATTTTCTTTATTTATATAGTTTCTTTTTCTTGGTGCTATAAGGTTTAATGAATTAAATAACAAGAAACAAACTAACATCTTTGAATTAAACAATTTATTCATCCAATTGATCTTTATAAAGATAAAGTTTGGAATTAAATTTAGTAAGCCGTTTTTTTTTTCAAATTTTAAATTAAACTAATCCGAAGAAATAAATAAAATAGCTACGTTATACATTAGATTTTTCAAAAATATTTTCAATACTCGTTCTTTTTGGAATTCAATCGATATTTTAAAACTTAACAAAGTTTAATAAAAGTTGAAGAAAACTAAGAATTAAAAAGATTTTTTAATATTGCTTATAATTAGGGAATATTTTACACCCCATAAAAAAAAAAATGTAAGGAAAGTCTTTTAAGAACTCATAAAGATTTTTATTGAAACTGTTTTCGGATCTGAAACTCTCTCTCTGACCATTCTTTAAGATAATAATTATTTTATAAACTTTTCAATCTTTTCTTTCTGTAACAAATCGATAAACTATTTGCTCTGACTGCTGACATATCAATACCCCTCTGTCATTTAATTTAACACAATTATTTTTAATTATTTTCCATAGTATGTAATGCGAAAACGTGTTTAATTGACGTACACATTGTATTTTAATTGTTTTAATGGCAAATACGACGTTTTTATGGTAATGAACCGTTTGACTTTATTACCAACTCGACCGCCTGACGTTCTGCTTTGTCTGTTGCGTGTGTTTTAATTTAAATTCAATCAGCCCCACGACAGTTACAGATTATTTCGCATCAAGTACCTGGGGGCGAACGGGAAAAGCGGGACGTGGCAACTGATAATGGTAAACAATAACTGATATATCATATTTTAAGAGAAAATGTTTTAAATGTAATTGGCTGTGGACAGTTTCTGCTGAATCGAGCTCGTTTGATATATTTTTCAATTAAGTCGACCTTTACAAATTTATTTTTATACTCACCACGCATTCTCTTAGTCGGAGCGAAATATTTAAGCTGTTTTGGAGCAAGAGAATGTATACAGCTCACAAATTTCGTAGAATACCGTGCGTGCAAATAGTAAACTTAATTATTTTTATGCACAATCTTTGTTTGCACACAAAAAAAAAAAGAAATATGTGCCACATGCGGAGCACGGCTATAACAAAATAAAAAAATAAAACCAAGAGCAGCCCACAAAAAAATAGAGTAGAAAACTTTATACATTTTCGTGCAAGGACATGCGTGACGTTGCCGTTGTTGTCGTTGCCTTTTTTGGTCTCCTTCACACTTGAAACTCCATTTGGAGTTGCAAGAAAAAAACAACTGAGATTGTTGAAATTTGACACGAGCATTGCGAAAGGCATTACAAAATGTACAAAGGACATGCTATGATTAGCATTTAAATGCGCTTCGACCCCTCGTTGTCCTTGCCAAAACATTTCAACAGAGTTTATTATTCATAAAAAATGATCAAAATGCTATAATTACGAGTAGTTGGCTAAAAATTGAAATTTACCCTGCAGCCAATATGCAATAAAAATAAACTGTAATATTACGTATACGTTAAGTGCAGAGCACTCTCTTTACCAAGGAATAAAGTAGCTTGATTGAAAAAATAAGTACATATAACTTTAAAAAATGTATTAATAACATGCAAATGTTTTTAAAAACATGATATTGAATATATTTTTTCTACAGTATATTGTAGTTAGTTGGCAATCTGGAAAAGTAATCAAATATTTTAGCTTACAACATTTCTTAAAATTGTTTGGCTTTTGCAATTAAACAACAGTTTAGTGTTGCCATAAAATAGCCAAAATGGCAGCACTGAGCACGTGTCATCCCTACTATTATCCTTGCGTGTGCTCGGATTAACTTTAATTGTTAAATGACGCACCACTTTGACCAGCACTGTGTGTGTTGTGCAAAGCCAGAAGAGAGAGAGAAAGAGTGAGAAAGTGAGAGAAAGTGGTGTAAATTAACTGAAATGCGGGTCACATGTTGCAATATAGACCTCGATCACGAAATACTTGTGCACGGCAAGCGATCCGTTGAAAAAGTATGACGGCATCTTTTATATTGCCAGATAGATTATAAAAAACTATATAAATATGCAGCACTTACTGGAGAAACAAATAATTTCAATTCAAGTTGGAAGCGTATATTTAAATGACTATTTAATTTAACATGTCAATAAGAATGAGATACCTTATTACTATGACCTCTTTGCCTCACTTGCTAATTCGTTATAGATATTGATCTAGTAAATATCTAAAAGGAGTAATTACATATAATTTGCCCACAAAACATGTTTACAAATACCTGTAGAGCCTTGGGCCAATTAAGAGTTGGTCAAAATAGACACGCTAAACAGTTTAAATAAAATGCTATGCGCTTGGATTTAAATTGAGAAAAAATGTCATTTCACATAAAATCAAATTCAAACACACGCAGTGGAATTTTCAGTTTAAAAATAGCCAGAGTTCATGCAAGCCAAATCAATGACAGCTAAAACCAATATAGAGTGCTAACTGAAATGCCAACTGGTATATGAAGGTTTTCCTAGGCCACAGTTATTTGTTTAGCTTGATTAAACCATGTCCGTTAGCCATATCCTACTAAAACACACATGCATAAAAATACCAACACATGTTTGTCTGTTTTGTGTATTTTATCGCGCGCATTTCCGGTTCCCAGCGCTCTCATAAACACCCCAACAATCCCATCAATATTTCATTGTGCACAATATTTGCACTTAGCATACATTAAACTGGAATATTATTTAGCAATTTAATGACTGTAATTAGATTTTCAATTTTTGTTAATAGTTCAAATTTTAATAATCGAATTTCATGTACTTTTAAATTTATTAAGTTGGTTTAGTGAACTAATTCAGTCTTATTTTTAGTAATATAAACTGCATTGACATTAGCTTTGAAATTTATGTGTATTATTGCAGCAGAATTTTTAAAAGCTCAAATCGAAATTTGATTATCGAAAAGCTATAAAATAAAAATTTATTTATCAGAGTACATCTTTTGATGTCAATCTAAAATTGTCAACTTATTGTTTATTTTTTTTTTGTATGATGATAAGTTCAAATTCACAAATATGTAGTAAGACTGCCTCGTATAATTATTAGATTTAAGCGTAAAGAAAAATATGTTTACATACTGACAGATATGTAAAGCAAAATAAAAAAAGTTATTATTTTTTTAAGATTTCTTGCTTGATTCATTTTATTATTAGTTGAGAACATAAAAGATCCAACAAGCGTTCTTAATATCTCATTCCAATTCTGAACATTTTCCAAGCTTCAGATTTTTCATACTTTATTACGTTATTTTTAAATAGTCTACAATTAAACCTTCCATGCTAAGTAAATTCCGACAACCTGATTTAAGTCTGTAATAAAAAAAATTAAGGGAAAAACAGTGTTGCTGCTGGCATAAATAATTTAAATGAATTGTGCGACTCGACAAGCTTTTTGTCAGTGCAATTTGCTTTATTAAGTGCACTAAAGCTGCAAATTGTAACAAATGCAAGTAAATTGAATGGAAACGGCAAAATGAATGTTGGCCTGCATTTGATATTAATTGTAATTGTAGTATGTAAATCCTTTATAAATACATGGCGGTTGACTAATTATATAATCGATAAATGGTCATAAATATTACAAAGACCCAAATGCGATTCTAAATTGTTGAGCCAGAGAAAGTGAAAGTCAGAGTGTGTAACAAAAGTTATAGTTCCCACAATGCTAAACTATTGACAGGACAATAAGTAAATTGGGTATTATTATTCATTTATTTATTTCTCCCTCTTACCAACAATTTGTTAACAAATGACCTAAGCTATCAGTTAGACCCAGTTTCGTATCTGGGATTCCTTTCTTTAGAGAAATTCTCACGCAACAATAATGCTGCTTCTTACCCCTTCCATTGGCGACCTTTCCAGGCAACGTGTATTTCCGTCTCCAGAACTACTCCTTTGATTCAAACCGATCCGATCCGACTCGAAACTGGCACTAAAAATGTGTGCGTGCCATGGTTTTTATCGATTCGCATATCTAAATTTAGTTGGGCGACATATAACACCAGACTCAGGCCAAGCAAGAGGCAAAGTAAAGTCAGGCCGTCTATTTACATATGTGCAGGTCACATGGGGCACCAGGACACGCATTGTGCCTGCCAGCTCCGAAGCTCCTCCTGTTCCTCCTGCTCCGCCTTCTCACTAATAAATATTGCATTGTGATACACAAAATGCCCATCGGTGGCTCGCAAGTTGAACGTATAATTAAAGTTGGGCTACAATTAGATCCTGGAGAAGGTGAAACGAGCGCACAATGGCAGCCAACCGACTAGGCTGCCTTTGGTATCCTTGAACCACTACTTCTACTACTGCAACACGGAGAATGGAGCGAGAGTGGTTCACTCAGTTCGTTCTGGTCACCCGGATTGTCCTGTCGCCAGGAGGCAGCTTCATGATAAATGAGCTACGCCAACTCATGTGGCAAATGTGACATGTGCTCCAAGCATTTTTCGTGTGTGTGCTGATTGTTGTTTGTTGTTGTTGTCGCTACAACGTATATACCCGGGAGAGATAAGCGCTAAAATTACCATATTACCCAACCAATAAAGCTTCCCCTTCCTCTCCCCCTCTCCCCCTCTCTTTCTCTCTCTCTCTCTCTCTCTTTCGGCACAACTGTCTTACATCTCATGTCGCTTGGTCTTAGTCGGACTGTGACCCTTTGAAGCGCATAAACCAAATCGCCCAGGGAACACTGCGGAAAGGGGGCAAGGTAAGGTAATGGGTCAGCTTAGTCTGCGGTCTGCAGAAAATTATGGTTAATTTTGGGCCACATTGCGGAAGTTATTAACTCGTTTGATTGAACTTTGAGGAAGCGTTTGCTGAGGTCTCCGCAGTGCTAAAGTGATTTGTGGATTATATCTTAGCCCTAAGGATGTGAGTGTGTGTGATGATGTGTGTGTGTGTGCACCTGTGTGTGTGTGCTCAAGTCAAGCCAGAGGTAATAAGTAAAGGTTATCTGCACGCAAAGCAGTCTAAAGTGTTAGTTAACCGATAGCATTTATAACAGGCAATGATTATATTATCAAAATATTACACATACGTAGATGAGCAGGTAATTGAAAATATTTTATGGATATTTGATTGGGCTAGTAAATAATTTAATTGCAATTTATATTCAATTTTGTAAACTAAACAAAATATTTAGAAAATGTTTAGTATATTTTATAAACCATAAATATTTAGAAATTGGATGAAATGTTCATCAATTCTGTAATTTTTTTTTATTTATTTATATTAACACAAATACTTAGCTTGAATAAATCAGTTTTCCTTACACAATATGTCATAATTAAATGATTAAGATTTGTTTGGATTATGATGTAAATTATTTACAAATTTAAATTAGTTTAACACTTGCTCATTTAAACAGATGTCGCCTAACTTATCTGCAATTTGAATTATTTATTAACAATTTGGAGAGCAATTGCTATCTATTTATAGTTAATAATAAAAATCTGACCTAACAAAACTATTTTATAAATCTAATTAACTGAACACTTAGTTGGTCTTTTGTTTAGAGATCAATTTGTACAAATCCTACACAAAGTCTCACGGTAATTATTCAACAGCTCATTGAAAAGCCAGTCACATACGCATAACAAGGCTTACAAGACAGATTGACAGATAGACAGGCTGAACAGAGACAGAGATAGAGAGAGAGAGAAAGATAAACAGATTGTTGCTGTCTCCCTATGATCCGCTGTTGTCGTCATCCTTTTTGTTAAATGATTTCCATCGTTTGCGCCTTTGAGGCAGAAAAGCAAACGGCACATGCCGGGGAATACCAATCCCAGGGACATCATCAAGGCCCTACCAATTTTTGTCTAAGAGTTGACGCCTCACGTGATGCCCCAAGTGGCAACTACATGTATGTGTGTGTGTGTGTGTGTGTGTGTCTGTGTTTCTGTACACACTAAGGGATTAATAGGGCTGTGGACAATTTTCGAGCTTCCACAAAAAAAATAAATAGGGCTTAGAGCTTGGAGAGCATCCAATTTTATTTAATTTCTTAATTAGTTTTGTTTATTGAGCTTATCTTCTGCTTTTGTGGATTGTGGCTAAAAGAGTTTTTAAAAATCTGAACTGTTTTTTATATTTATAAGTAATTTTTGTAAAACCCTAATGTATTTAAATCTATTAACATTAATAAAGTAAACAAAATTGTAAGAATTGTTTAGCTGCTGAGTTTCAACTTCAACTCATATATTATGGCTTACATATTTAAATTACTTAACTGATCCTTTGAGTATTCTCTTACATTATCCAATTGACATGCAAAATTCATGGTACAAAAGCTCAAAAGACACACACACATTCACAGAAAACACGAAATTTGAAAGCGGGCACTTGAAATGCATGGAAAAGTGAACGAAGCTTTGATAAAGTTTCAGCGTCTTCTCCCCTCAAAAACCTCCCCAAATAAAGAGAAGCAACCACAAAAATGCAAAGCACTAACAAGCACTTGCATATGCAAGTGTGTGTGTGCGTGTGTGTGCGTGTGTGTGCGTGTGTGTGCGTGTATATGTCTGAGTGTTTGCAGAGTCTTAGAAAACTGTTGTATGCTTAATTTCCGGTTGCTTTAATACACATTCACTCAGGCATGCATTCCTGGTGAGCTTCTTGTTCGTTCCTTGTGCTGCTTGCTGCGTGTCGTATCCTGTCGCGTTGTCCTTGCGGCTTTATGACCCGCAGATTTGTGGCCAATAGCAAAATATTTATATTGAAATTAAATACTCTCAAATGCGAACTTACTTACGCAAAGCCAACTGAAGCGTGTCCACAGCATTGAGCTTTTGAATTGCCCACAGTAGGTAGATACTGCAAATATGATATGGAGAACAGATTAAACAGTTGATGCATTAACAAAAGTACTTACAACTTAGCTAAATAGACAAGCCATGGAAATACTCAATTAAATTGTAATATAATTGGAAAGTAAGCAGTTAAAGCAAGTTTTGAGCTATAATTGTACTTTTACCCTCATATGAAATTCGAAATATAGTTGAAAGAAGCTGGAGTACAATAATTTCACAGAAATTCAATAAAATATGTATATATTTCCTCACACTGTGTTTCAATTCTAATCTCACCACTCTTATCCATATATTTATTGGAAAACTATAGCAAAAAGAATTAAAGATTTGGCAATTGCCTTAGAAATTTCAAATAATAATTATAAAAACAGATACAGTGAATGTCCTAGTATTTCCAGCTCTCATACTCTGACCTCTGTATACATTTTATGGTAAAGATAATCCATCTAAATATTTATAACCCCTTTTGCCTTTAAGTCTCGACTTGGATTTGACTAATTTTCCCCCTTGGTAGATAGCCCAATTGTGCAGTTTACCTGTGCTTAGCTATATATTAATGTATATAAGGCTATAGGCACGACATCGTATATGTATATCCTGTTCAAGGATGCCATTGTTAGCTGGAGCGACCCTTGAGATACATAAATAAACCGCCTCAAGATTAGTTTAAATCGTTGGCGACGTGCGTCTGCCCTCGTTTTGTGTATGCGCTTCGAGCGAAAAAGCAGCTGCAACTTGTTTGAGGGTAACGCCAGTTGCATCGAGGGTCGCCCCAACACAAGCACTCACACACACACACACATACTGGACGTGTCTGTATGCATGTAAAGTGGCGCTTATTTTAACACACACTCGTACTCACATCCACAAACACATGCACTCACCCACAATGACTACGTACAACAAGTAACAAGTTGTCAGTGTAGTGTGCTCGACTGTGAGATACTCTGCATTCAACATATGTGAATAGGTAAAATATTTGGGAGTTTGGCAATGAATTGTAATATTTTTTGCACTGAAAATTAAGAGAAAATTTGATTTCTCTTTTGTTATATCTAGTTTCCAGACTAGTCAGACGAACAATTTTGATTTTTGAATAGGCCTGCCTCAGCCTATTTCCTAGCTAAGTTTTTTCTATTTTAGACCAAAAAAAATTTAAATTTAACAATTTTTATTATGATAAATTATGGTCGTTTAAAAGAACTTTAATGTATTCAAAAACATGAACTCTTTCCAGTCTAATATGATTTTTTTCTGCCTGTTACAAATTTTAGCACAAGTTTATACAACTCATTTTATTTATTTTTGGCTAGTGTCTTTGGGTGCATGGTACAGAAAGCTCTTTGGCACTCTCGTATGGAACATGATGCCCTATCTGAACACATATTCCCCTCTAACCCTTGCCCCACATCCTTTTGGCCCGTCGGCAACCCTAACACAGCTATTATGCTCATTATGTGCTTGGTACTCGGCTCGTTTTGTCGTCTTCTCATCGCTGTCGTCGTCGTAGTATTCTTCTGTTTGTTGTCGTCCCACGTTTTGGCTGTCGTCGTCATCATTCAAGCTGTTTGTTGTCGTTGTCGTTGTTGTTGTTGTTGTTGTTGCTTTCTGTAGCATTCTTTCATTTTTGTCTTGTCTTCTCTCTCTCACTCTCTTTCTCTTTCTCTCTGTGAGTGTTTGTTTGCTTATCTTGTTTATTTGCTTTTGTGCCAAATTATTTGTCGTTGCTTCTTGTCTGTTCTTTTGCTACTTGTTATTTCAATGTTTATTGCCGCACTCTCTTGTTGTTGTTGTTGTTCCGTCCACTTCTTCAGTCATTGTTGCTGTTGTTGTTGTTAGGCAACCAAGCGATTTTATGGCTTATGCTAAATGCTAGCACTAGATATAGTTCAAGGTATAACCAATAAATACTCTATATCTTATAGAAATGCCAAAGCAACTGCCGAAAATATGTTTCATATTTATTTGCTAAGATTGGCATGAAGTGTAAAGTACTCTTAAACTCTATTCTAAAACCCAAGGAAAGTAGAGTCAATGTTCAAAAATAAAGTTTCAATCTAAAAGGTTGATCTTATCATCAAATAGCAAGTTTGCTGGAACGTTTTGTCCTAATTAAAATAAATAACAAATAAAGTTTCAATCTAAAAGTGTAATCCTATCATAAAATAGCAGTTTTTTTGTTATCATGTTTGCTGAAACGTTTTGTCCTATTTAAAAGGCTTTAAAAAAATCACAATATCTTAATTTATATTCTTTAATTATTTGCTTTTAAATACTTTTTTACAAATGTTGAAACGATTTAATTTCAAGGCTGCAAACCTCCAAAATTTTGTTAAAGATTCGATTCGGCGGTATTGGTTTATATACTCCCGGAACCCAAGGTTTGGGTTCGAACCTTGGTTCACTTTTATACAAAAAAAAATTGTTTATTGTTATAGATTTTTCTCTACATTTTGAACTAATTAATTTTTTTTTTAAAGAAATCAAATTTTGATGATAAATTGAATTTATTTGAAGATTTAATTATGACTTATTTTAATCCGAAGTCTCAAATAATTGCGCAATATTAGAGAACCATAAAATTTATGAAATTATTCTTTTTCACGAACCAAACCTTTTATTTTAGAAAGCGATTCGGTTTAGGTTCGGGTTCGCAAAGCAAATAATTTCAAAAGTTCGGTTCATGATCCGGTTCAGGCTGCTTAAGACCATGAACCGAACCGGTTCTACGAGGCTCGGCTCAGAACCGGTTTGCAGCCTTGTTTCATTTAAAATATTATAAATAGTTGTTTTCAATTGAGAGATATTTTGCTGGAACATGTATAGAAATAAAGCTAAAATTCAAAAATATCTCAATGTAAAATAAATATGATTGGCTAAAAAGCAAAAAATAATATCATATAAAATCTTTCCGGTATCAAAATCTCTGTTAAATAATTATATATTTTCTTCATTTATTTAGTCTGCTAAAAAATCCACTTCAGGACTGACCGAACATATTATTCTCCGATTTCTCATAATATACATATGAATATAAAACTAACTTTAGTTTGTGGCTCAACTATTCATCAGGACTTGCCAATGCTATAAATCGCCGAATTTTTGTAGGATTTTTATTTCCTTCTGTGTCTTTTTCTTTATTTTCTGTCAAAATGCAGCTATAAGCAGCTTACTCTATAAACTTTCTGTTCAAAAAATCTGGACATGTCGCTGTGAAATGGACAAAATAAACTGCAGTAAAAATAAAGTGAATTGACAGAAAGATAGACAATTTCAGTTCCCGATGGCGTAGAACTTCGGGAAAACAATGTTCAGTCCAAAAATGTCAATTTATTATGGTGAAATCAGCGCTGTCCACTCACACACACCCACACATATACGGACACGCGCGTGACCAGCAGGATGTGCCACGCCTCATTTCGCCTCCATTTTGACAATCCCTCCTGCTCCACGTGCAGTCGCTGTCATGTGTATAAATACTTTTTAATCTGAATTATTACAGTGTGCCAGGTTTTTATTGTAATTTATTCACATAAATTTCCCATGATGCATGGAATTTAAGTGGCTGTGACAGAAGAGGAGTGAGGGGAGGACAGGGGACAGATGAGAAGAGTGAAGAGTAAAGAGAGAGGGGCGCAACCACCATGTCGCTCAATGTTTAATATTTTAGGCTCACAAAACTGTCAAAATGTGACACAAAAGGACATAAAAAAAAAGGGAACCGAAAATGCACCCTTAAGGGATTAATGTGATTACAACTTTATCAACATAAGAACCTGATCTGATTTGTTCTCTTCTGCCTTTTGGATTTAAGCTAAAAGTTTTTTAATTACTCAGCTAATCGATAAATGATACGAGAGCTTATTGGTCCTCAAGTTAAATGTGAATAATATAAATATTGTTGCGACATTAACAATTTATTTGCACTTTACTTTTGTCTGCGGTTTTAGCTGAAACCGCAATTTAATTATTTAAAACAATTATGTAACTATAATAAATGAACAAACCACAGTTAAATATATTGGTTATTGGCACTAAAATTGCATACAAATTTTAAACGATTGTTGCAATTCTTATCTGGAAATGTAATCAATATCCTGTTGAAAAACTTGTCTGACACTTGGGTCATTTGAAGCAGCTCTTGTTGCACATAAGCGACATTTCACTGTAGCTGCAAAAATGGGAAAAATCTCTTTACAAAAAGTGTTGCATACCACACAGGCGCCTGCTGTTGGCCATCTTGCAACCGAAACCAGCAACATGAACATCAAGTGACTTTGCTGATGTTGCACAGTTGAACAGTTGGCGTTGCAGTTGATGTTGCAGCTGTGCTTACATTTCTGAAATATCTTCAACAGCAAGGGGCAAGTTCGATTGCAAGTTGCCCCGAAGCTGTAGCATGTAATACTAACAGTAAACAGCTGCATTCACGTACAAAACGTGCCACATGCTGCAGAAGGAGGGGCTGAAGGGGCAAGTTTGTCTTTTTATTTGAACATTGGCCGAGAGGCAGAGACAAGCTGGACTGCAAGCTGCAGCTACGTCACCAGCTCAATGACTGTGCCAATTAAGTGTAAACAGTATAAACCCATCACGAACTATGTGATGCACTGGAAGAAATCAGGCAATAGTTCAAAACTATTAACAGTTGTTTATTTATTTATTTTATTTATTTTTTTTATTAATACACGACTAAAACCAGTCGGCAAAAAAATTTGGATATACAAAATAAGACAAAAAAGTGTATTTAGAATTAATATTAATATTAAAATTAAATTATGAACTGAGACAAAAAAAATTATATTTACGTCTGGGGTATAGACAAATTGTAATTTATTCAATATTTCTTGCAAGGATCTCCGAAAACTGACAATTTAGAGACATTTTTTCTCAAAAAAAAATTTATTTATTTACTTTTGTAATATAAATTATATATTTTTTTTTTAAATCAACTATTAAGTAATGATTTTCCCTTGTTTCTGTCAGTGTACTCTTAAGTTGGTGCAAATGTTTGCACCGCAAACTGTCAACTGTCAGCTGTCAAATGTGTTGTGGTGCTGTTTAATTTACGTGCAATTAGCCAAGGCAACTCACGCATTCCTAAAGAAGCGTTGCACTCATATCATTCATGCACTCATTCATTCATTCACTGCAATCGACTAACATTTTGTTCGAGCAGGGAAATGCATAGCTGTGAGTTTTCTCAGTTGTCGGTCAGGTGCTTTGGTATTTTCAATTAATGCAATGCGACTTCAATTATTGGCACTCTCCCCAACAGGTCGCCGTTGTCGTTGTGCCACTTTTTGTTGCCTAAGCTGCGACTTAAAGGGCTTAAGTTGCCTCTGCTGAGTGTGTCGGAGTATTGCTATGTCTTTTATCGAGAGTGCAGTGCACTAATTGAAATGCGAATGAACTCGCATAGCCAACTGTTGACATCGAGTCGAGTTATTTAATTAGGCATAGGAGTTGCAGCTGCTTCAAAGTGCATTGAAAGTGCGTCACAGCAAAGTGCAACGGAGCGTATGCGTAATGGCAATTGCCAATTGTTTAGTCCCTCGAATGTCTCTCTTATCGTTATCGAACACAATCTCATTGAATCTGGGTCAAGTGCTTACCTCAATTATCCGGGCATTACATAAAATTTCCGGTCGCTTAACTATGTTTTACAATAATTCCATCCACATCTCAATAAGCTCTATTACCACCGATGACAAGGACTCTCATTTATAATGCATTTTGTGGTGACATATTGAAGTCGAGTGCTGCAAAAAGCTTAGCACAATATTTTAAAATTGCTTTCACTCCTACAAAAACATGAAACTTTAGCGCTTAATTGAGTTTAATCAAAGTTTTTTTCATTTTTTGCTGCTGTTCGCCATTTTGCTCTACTGGAAAATCGATACAAATAGTTGTTATTGTGTGGAGAACAGTCTTTTTTGCTTTTATTGCTATTGTGAGTATTCCGACATTTTAATGGCAAATTAAAATATTTTCAAGTTTTTTTTAGAGCATAGACATGAAATCAATATGACTAGCAAAAGGTCAGCGTTTGTAATAGAGCAGGGCATAATTACAGGGTCACTAATACAGCTTCAGCTTAGTCTATTATAATAGATAATTATTTACTTTTAAGCAAAAAAAAAGAGACCTTGATTGTATCACTTTCACTTCTAATTATTCATAGAATTCATTTTGACCTACGACCAAACCAAACAACCAAACAAAATTTCAATTACTCGGTTACTAAATTGTTTAAGACCTTAGCAACTTGATGGAATTTTCAATTAAAAACATTCCTCTGTCTCTCTCTTTCTCTTTTATATATATTCAAATCTCTCTACTAATTAGTTTGGATTTTGCCAAATTTCATATCAGGTAATTTTGTCATTAAACTTGCCACAAACTGTAAAATGACAGCTGAATTTCACTAAGCCACATTCGGAAAACAAAACTGCAACTCAATTATGAGAAATGAAAAAAAAAGACGCAACAACTAATTCGAGTTGTGCAATAAACTTGTAACAAATTATTAAATTGACTGGAACTGCTAAGATGAAATATAAAAGTGTGGATAAAATAAAAGAGGAGAAAAGAGAAAGGCTGATAAAGTTGCCACAATAAAATATGAAAAGTTGCCCCAAGCGGGAAATGAAATGCACAACAAACTAGAGACAAGTCCGACAACAAAAGCAAAAAGGACACCATAGCAAGGACATTGCGAGTTGGCTTTTTGGTTAGTTTTGTTTGGTTGGCTGTCAGTGGCGCCGCTTCCTGCCAACTGGCGACGGATTAGCTTTGACCAACTTGCAGTCGTAGTTGCCCCGTCGAGTTGCCCGTGGTTTGTGCAAATTTATGCGCCTCAACTAGAACGAGGCCCGGAAGGCATAAAGGATATCAGCAGCAACAGTTCTGAATGGCGAGGGGTAGGCCAATCGCAGGGGCAGCAGGAGCTGTGGAAGGATGCTTGCCTCAACCGATCTCTGGTCAACTTTTCTGGCTATCTTTTTTTTCTTTTGAGTTTTGGTTTTGTCTGTTGCCTCTTCAATAAGCAGAGGCCCAAAAGTTTTTCAACAGTTCAAAGGGGCGATGGGCATGACAGTCAAGTGAATTGACATTTACGGTGCGAACAACAACAACTGTGGATGTTTTTCATTTTTTTCTTCTCTATTTTTCCTGCTTGTTACAAACGCTTAAAATAGATTGAGGTCAATAATTGTTGAGGGAGACATGTGGGTAACGATGGGAAACTACCAATTTACATATGTAGTCATAGACCGAATGAAGCCATGATGTTGTTGTGGCTAATACGGGGTATATATTAAGATTGGTGTGCTCCTTTTACTCAAGAGTCGTTTGGTTTATTTCTGTGCTTTATAGCCAAAGTCACGTAAGAATCAAATAAATGTATAATGAATGGCGAATGGCGTATAGCGTATAGCAAGTACCAAAGCCACTGAACAGCCATCGAGTATTGCCGGAATGGATTTTTACAGGATGTGTGGATGTGGATTCAAGCTATCTTACCCTTATGTGAGTTCGCATATCTGTCAGTCTGTCTGTCTGTCTTTCTATCTGCTCGTGTTTTCCCAGGGACATGCCAAAGTTGTGAGTGAAAAAACCACAACAAGTTACATGCTTTGTGGTTAGTATTGGAATGAGCATCTAAAAGAAATGAACGGATATTAAGTTTAAGCTTAAGCTTTGAATTAATATATATTTAGTTTCACTAAGAATTCTTAGAAAATTAACCAGTCAGTTGTTTGGAAGCAAACAAAAAAGTTATTCTAAAAACTATTTCAAATAAATCTTAATTAAATAAAAAAACTTGTTCATTTATTGTTATCTTTTAATTAATTAATAAATATTATAATTTTAGTATAATATTTTCTGAGTACATTTTATTATATCTGAAAATTTTATTTAAGACTTCAAAGTTTTATAAACACGCAAAACCAATAAAAACTCAAACTCAATTGTATCTTATACTATCACAAATTAAAATAGACTAAATTCCATTAAAATCGTACTTATTTTGTACACTCGAAATCTAAGTTTCAATGACTATCAGAAACTCAATTGCCATTTGCCACATGAGCTTTTGGCTAAAAAGAAATGTGCTGAGAATTCTTGAGCCATTTTTAAAAAGCAATTGCAATACGATACACCCACTCCCAGGCCACGCCCAGCTGCGTGCCAAATTGTCGAAGGGAGTTCTACAATCCCAAGCTAACATAAATATATGTGTATCTGTTTATATGTTTTTTTGTAGAACAGAGCCAATAGTCCAACAAAAATGTCGTCAGTCAGTCAAAACATTTTTATAATGATTTTAGTAGTTGTATTCTGATCGCATGTTGTGGCATGTTTTCTGCCACTTGTTGTAGTTGTTCTTGTTATTGTTACTGGTTGTCATTTGCGGCCATGGCAAATACAAAATGTTCACAGACAATGCAATTTTCATGCCCTGCTGTGAATAGAAAATAGAATATTTCGCCTTTTTTGATATCAGAGCTTTCCGATTTGCTTTTTGTTCGATTTTTGACACGCAAAAAAAAAAAAGAAGTCTTTAGAGCTACCACAAGATTTTAACCACAAAATTCAATTTCCTTATTGGCTGAACACACAGATTCACACAAACATATAGCTGTGGAAAGAGAAATGTATTATTTGTATAGGATAGGAGATATAACTTATGTAGCTTAAAAATTAATCGGCTTACATTGAACTCGTTGAGCTTACAACTTTTTAACAGGTTTCTACATAGCTTAAATTGTCTTTTGAACTAAGCACTTGAAAGCATTTTGGAAAAAAAAACATGGACTTTTTGGAACATATTTAGCTATTTAAATATTTAGTTGACACCATTTGAACCAAAGATGGATTATTACTATCAAATTTTTTGTCTCAAATGATACTAAATAAAAGCTAGTATTGAATATGAGTTGAGGATGCTGAAATATGCTATGCCCTAGAATATATACATGCATTTCAACAAAATATTGCAATAATTTCTTTGAAAAATATTTAATTATAATAAAGAAAAAGTTCTCTATAAATATAAATTAAATAAGAAAATTTCAACAGTATGTTGCAATAATTAACTAAGAAATAACAGTCATTAATCAATTAATTTATACAGAGAAAAAGTTTTCTTTAAAAATTAAAGTGGAATTATTTGTGTAAATAATCAAAGAAATATTATTTACATTTTCTATACAAATCTTATTTCTGTATACAAATGTTATAGAAAAATGTTCTATGCAGTTTTAAAATATTTATGCATGTAGTGTTTGAATGTTAATGGGCTAAAAAAGTATTGCTACATTTCTTTGTATTTGCTTTTTCTTGCAGTTCTCGTAACATGGGCTGCGCCTTTGAAGCAGCCAAAGAGCAGCCCAAGCAGAGAACAAAACAACCAAATAGAAATCAATGTGCTGCCCCAACAACAACAATAACAACAGCAGCCACACTAGGAAGTACAACAACTACAACAACAACGTCAACGACAACGACAACAATACTCGTAGTAGCAGCTGAGAGCAGAGAAACAGAGGACATACAAATCAAGGATAACTATCAACAAAATCATAAAACGCAAACGGCAATAGAAAAAGCGAACGACAAACATCAAAAAGCGACAGCTCAAGTGCTTTTAGCGACACAGCAACAACAACAACAGCCACAACAACAGCAACAACCACAACAACAGCAACAACCACAACAGCTTTGTCAAGTGGCGCTGGATAACAAGGACGCGTTGGCGACGACACACGAAACAATCGAAGCAACAACAACAACGATCGATATTGAGGCAAGAAACGATTTGCAACTAACTTGCAACAATTGCTACAGTCGCAGCCCAGAGATTAACCGAGATGAGCAGCAGCAGCAGCGACGACGTCGACGCAGGCATTCGAGGCGTCAAGATCATGTGGCAAGTGGGCGTCGAAGCAAGGGCATGGCAACAGCAGCAACAGCAGCAGCAGCAACAACAGCGGTGGCAACAACAACAGCATTGCCTATACCCTGTCTACGATTGCACGAGATGTTGCTGCATGCGCGAGCTGCCTTAGCGACGCCACGAGCAGTGGGCGTGGCAAGTGAAATTCAAAGTGAAAATGAAAGTGAAAAAGAGTATGAGAACGAGAACGAGAATGAGAAACAGAAACAGAATGTCGTGGTGCAACAGCAACAACCACTTGCCTATCGGACCTGGCAGTGTCTGTCGGACAATGTCGCCAGCGCCTTCGTTCCCGCCACCATGTCAGCCGCGATTTTAGCCAATTTGAGCGCCACCTCGGCTGCCGCTTATCAGTATCTGGGCCAGCATTATAAGCATTATAGCCAATCGTTCAGCTTCTATGCGGCATCCAGTGTCATACTGATGCTTTGCTATCTGACCACCACGTCCACGGCCGCTGCCACACAATCGGAGACGGGTGCCATTGACAAGCATCCCATGTAAGTGCCCCAACAATACATATCTACCTACACATATGCTCCTTGCTGAGCTCAGCCTAAAAGCAGACAATACATTTTATTTTTTTATTTTCATTTACACTCTTACACACGGTATCTATGATCTCTCTTTATCTGTCTCTCTTTAACTATCAAAATCCCTATCTACAACTGTATATTATCTGTATCTAAATATGTAAATGTATCTGTATCTGTATTTGTATCTCTGTATTGCCTGTAACCCTTATACACGAAATTTTCTATTTATTTTCTTTTAAAATTCTTTCAGTCATGGCATCGATTGGTCGAAGTAAGTTATTGCACCAACACCAAAACATACAAAAAAGACTAAAGGCACACAAATTTAATTATTTTTAAAATAATTTTATACTAATTTTGATGTGAATTGCATGCATTTTTTATTTTCAATGCTTTCAGTTAGTTTTCAAGGTATTTTTTAGGCGAAATACTTATTTCTAACAAGATCAGTTATTTTTCTGCATCGCCAGCAGTTTTCATAAAATTCAATAGACAAATGCTAACTGATATTCTCTAATAAAAAAAGGATTATCTTTAAAAAAATATTCTCTTACTTTATGGTGTATAAATATATTTATGAAAATATAAAAACGAATGTATTTTAAAACTATTTGTTATTACGACCTATAATAGCATTAAGTCTAATTGCACTGTTTGGTTGCTATTTATTTAATTCTTGTTTTTAAAAAAATTAAGTTTGAAATTTTGCAGCTATTTTTTAAATTAAAACTTACCCACTTAAAACTATTTATCACTTCCTCAATACTTAATCAATAACTCTAATATTGTTTCTAAAATTTAAACTATTCCATTTATACCATGTTTAAATTTCTCTTGACTTTCAATTGTTACAATGATTAGTAAAATTCTAACATGAAATCTTTCTCTTAAATGATGCAAATGTATATTTACTGAAACACACACACACAACTGTTGTCATGAGAAATACATTTATTATTGTGTTGAGATATACTAACATTATTTGAAATCTGCGATAAGCCATTAATTACAATTGAATCTTTACTATTCCCACTTATATAGATTCGATGAATCCAGTTCTGATAAGGAGATATTAGATTTATTACTCGAGAAGAAACGCTATGATAAACGATTACTGCCGCCTGTAAATGGTAAGAAAAACTTTACAAAGTTTTCCATCTTTAACCTTTTTTCTCAACTTTAAATTTTCAATTTAACTAAGTGTCTTCGATGCGACTACAACTGCCATAAGAAGCATTGTTCTTTCTTCTACTTATTAAGTTGTCTCGTTTATCTTTTGTTTTTGTTTTTTGTCTCTGACGTCATTAAGAATGACGTTGCACGGACAACTACCGGGTTAAGCGAAGGAATTTCAATGTTCCCAATGTTCCGAATGATCCCAAAGTGCCACGATGACAAAGACAACGCATTGCCACTGTAAAATCAATTAAACTTAATAGCCAACTTGGCCCAGAGTGCACAAAGAACGCTTGCAATTTTCTTAGAACGTTTTCGCAAGTGGGAAGCTAAGAAAATGACTCGAGTGTTTTTATGTCAGTGGTTGCATTGGCCTGGCCATAAGTGTACGTAATTACAATTCGGGCTGTGTGCTTATGTGCATCACAATAATTATATATTGCGAGTAACCATTATGACGGTCTGTACAACTGAAGAGCTTAATACCAATTGACAGGAGAATTTGTAGAAAAAGAAGAAGTTACTTAAAGTTAATGTTTCATATTCAATTCAAAAACTAGTAAACTTTCCGTATTTTTCTATAAAGATAAAAGCACGTGTTTTAAATAGTTACTTTGAACTTTAAAAACTTTATTTTATCAACGGCTAATATACTCCAACATTTTAAAAAAAGCAAAATACTAAAAGAAAAACTGTTTTACAAGTCTTGTAGTTTTAATGAGTTTTTAAAATAGATTCAACAAAGTTTCAAAACAACTTGTTGATATGCAAATTGAAATTCTAAAGGGCATTACAGACCGATAAACAAACAATTTAAGGGTAAAACACGATGCAATAAAATATTCAAAGTTTCATGCCAATGAAATAAAATTAAAAAAAAAAAAAATTACGTAAACTTTATACACATCTATCTTAAAAGACAGAGAACTAATTTAAAGCCGTAAATTAATATAAAAGTATATAGTTTGATATTTTTAATTCTCCATTTATAGTTGAATTTATAATTGCATTTTTATGAACAAAGCATAATCATCATTTAATTAATTAAAGTGGATTTATGTAAATTCATAAATGTAAAACTTCAACAACTTGTGAGCCTTTTTAAATCCATTTAAAGTATAAATGGAAATTGAACTACTTTTGTTAATAATTTATAAAATTAACGGCCTGATTGTATAGCCCCATCTCCATTAAATTTTACAGATGAAGACTTTTGCTGTGGTTTACAATCGCCCGATATGGCTACAAATCAAAATGCACGGAGACCACATAATCGCGGTTGGTGAAATGTCCTAAACAAATCACAAAAACTATCAAACTATTTAAACTGATCAACTGACCTTACAGTTGATGCTTTTGTTATTTTTTTAATATATCTATGTTTTAGCTAGCACAGTTTACGAATTAGTTTATTTTTGTAGTATTTATAGTATAATATTATATTTACATTTCTATTTAAAGTTGCATATATTTTATTTCTTTGGTTTAAGCACTACAGATTAATCATTTATTAAAAGCCCTTTTTTAAATTTTCAATAAAATTTTACAGGCACGCTGACAGTTAATGTTAATGTGTTGCTTTTGAGCTTAGCATCGCCCGATGAGAGCAGCTTGGTAAGATCAGTTCAGGAATAACAATTTAATGGTTGCCCATTCAAGTTTAAATTGTCTTTTACAGAAATATGAAGTGGAATTTCTATTGAATCAGCAATGGAACGATCCACGCCTGCAATATGGCAATAAGTCGCACTATGATTTCTTAAATGCTTTGCACCATCATGACAGCATCTGGACGCCCGACACGTACTTCATTATGCATGGCGATTTCAAGGATCCCATCATACCAATGCATTTCGCTTTAAGAATATTTCGGAACGGGACCATTACGTACGCAATGAGGTGTGTATGTCTCTTTTGCTATGTCTTAAATATGAATAAATTTATTCCCTATGTCTACGCTATATGCGATTTGTCGCATAACTTAAAAAAGAACAGGGCGGGAAAGGACCAAAGGGGGGCCGCTAAATATGCAAATGTTACAAAGTTCATATTCATTAGATGAGTTCCAGGGCAACGTTGTACAATTTAAATTTTTTGTTCTCTTCGGTATGGACAGTGTGAAATATTAAATAGTCGAGAAGAAATGTGAGCCAGCTGGCAAACATGGGGCCGTAATGAAAAATAGCACAAGATGAATACAAGAGAATAGGAGAAAAAAAATAAAATGAAGGTGTATGAAAAGTCAAATAAAGAATACTCTCTTTTATGGCAGCTGAAAAATGTATGTGTTAATCATTTTTATACCAGCCAAAAGTAGTTTCCAGTTTCAGACATAAATTCTAAACCAAAAGTTGGGAAATTTCTTGTATTTTCAAAAGTTACAACTTGGGTTGAAAGCTCTTATACTACTTATTAAATTATATAATTGTATCTTAGAAATAAATCTTAAATTACAATATGAACAGTTATAGCCAGAGCAGCAAAGTCCTTCATGCTGACTTGTATACTATACTGCTATGTTGTTCTGTGTAATGATTAATATATATATTTTTTTAAATATTTTGTATTGCGAAATGCGTTTCTTTTCAAAGATACTGAAAACACATTTAGAATAACAAAACCAGTTTTTTTCAAACTGAGCTTTAGCGGCTATAACTAGAAGGATACGGATCTCAATAAATTAATATCAAGTTTAAATCCGAAAACTTTATTTCAGTTTTAGCCATCGAAAATTCAATTAATTCGAATTCTACAATTAACATCAGTCTATAGCCTATTTACCCGACAGCACATTTGGCACATTCGACTCCATTTTCATCATTCGCGCCGAATGTGTACTTCATTTCAGTACAAAATTCGAATGATAATTTTTGCTCATTCATATTGAATGTTAAGATTTTTTGCCATTCACCCCAGCGAACTTTAGTATTTTTTTATCGAACACGCGATGTTTATCGATAAAATCGTGAAAAAAGCAATTAACCAGCTGTTTTGTTCAACAAATAAAACAAATAAATAAGTAAGTAAATAAGCATAAAATTTTTGCACAGAAATCGAACTGCTGATTTATTTCGGGTGAATGGAAAATGCTTTAACAGTTTCACATTTGGTCGTGGAAAGCCAAAAATCTGACACATTCAAATGTGAGCAAATGTGGCAAATGTGAGTGGACGTGGAAAAAGCCTATTACATTTATTTCGATGACTATAAAAGTTGAAAAAAAATCTTTATAGTTTTTGTAGATTCTCTGACAAAGGCACAATACTCTTTCAGTAAGAGTATAAGAAAAGAAAAAAAAATGAAAAAATGCAAAAATGGCAACAAATATTTGGGTAAGCTGGCGGGCTATCAACGATCCATGTGTGCACTCAACTCCTGGCCAGGTAAAACTAAAACACTCGTGTACTGTTTGCTCACACACACACACACCTGTACACACACACACACACACACAGCTAGACACTCAGATGCACAAAAACTCAGAAACAAAGTTTGCACATGTAACAATATGGCAACGAGTTGCAACATGGCTGATTCTCGTCTCGTTTAGAGCATTCCTGTTGCCGCATCTTGCCATGATGCCATGTTACTACCAAGACCAGGCTAGAAAAGGGAAATAAAAGGGAGGCGGGAAGCCATTGCTTGTCTGCTTTTTAATTCAACAGAACTTTTCCAATTGACTGCATAGCGTAAAAGTGTCGTCCAGCAATTAAAATAAGTTGCAGTTGCCATTTACTTACTCTCGCTTTTATTTCTCTCTCTGTCTTTTGACGTCTTGTTGTTTGCATAGCCAAACGGAACGAAGCGAGGACAACTCAGACTCAAACTGTCAGAGCACCTAAGCTTGGGCTTAACTTTTAACGGGACAGAGAGATATGGGGAGAGGTAGGGGAAGAATACTGTCACAGGCTTGTAGAAAATAAATTATGAAATGGCACAGAACAACATGGTGTATTATTAAGTAGTATACGTTATTATAGATACATCCACATTTTTAATTGATACTGTGTATAGATTAAAGAGCTAAATTCAAAGCGAGATAATAATAATTAGAGCATTTAGCATAAATTAATAAAAGTTTTCAAATTTATATTGATTATCACAAAAAAAAGGCTAATTTTACAATTTTAATCAGAAACATTCTTAGAAAAATATCTCTTATATTTATAAATATGGTATGATAACATTTTTAATATTCTACATGGATAAAGTATAGCTCAACTGGAAAATTCCGTTTTCTTTGTAAAGAAAAAAATGAAATATTAATTTGAAATTGCTTAATGCATATATTCTACTTCTTTTGTACGTTTGCAGACGACACTTGATATTGTCCTGTCAGGGCAGCCTGCACATATTTCCATTCGATGATCCAAAGTGCTCGTTCTCAATGGAAAGTAGTAAGTACAAGTCTTGTCAATAATCAAATCAAATAAAACTTAATAACAACAATAAATAAATGTCAGCTCATAAAGCAATTAGTTAAAAATACAAAAGGGATATTCAGAAAAAAGAAACTGTTAGCAATATGCGAATTATGCTAAAGTGTTGAAAACGTTGAAGAATGTATGAAAAATGTTGCTGATGATGAAAGCAGATGATGACAAGAACGAGGCACAACCGTGTTGACTGCCACTCGAGGGAAATTGTTGTGTAACTGTAACTGTAAATGTGTTGACGTAGCGTCGTATAAGTAAATGTGTGTGTGTGTGTGTCCGTGTGTATGTGTGAAGCTGAACCGACAAAGCTGACAAAGTGACTAACAAGGCTGCCTGACTGCCTGGCAGGCTTTCTGACTGAATGCCTTGCTTTGTTGTCGTTGCTGCACATTGATTCTAAGCTGATGGTTTGAAAGCGAAAATCTAGAAATTTAACACTTAAGAAGATATTTTTGTAATAATAATAAAATGTGCGATAAATAAAATTAACAGTTAATTGTCTACCACTATATTTATATTTATTTTATAAAGTGGTTTTAAACATTTTATTAAATTAAAAACAGTAGGATCAAATATCTAGTATTTTTATTGAAATACA
The DNA here is from genome assembly GCF_004354385.1 of Drosophila innubila. Taxonomy (NCBI): domain Eukaryota; kingdom Metazoa; phylum Arthropoda; class Insecta; order Diptera; family Drosophilidae; genus Drosophila; species Drosophila innubila. The sequence continues at coordinate 20,988,891 of NW_022995376.1, forward strand.
TACTGAATTAATATTTGTAATTCTTTTAGTTTTGACTGTCTTCATTACTGTCATTGCACCACTGTGCATGGTGCTAGCCTTTTGTCTTTGGCATTATATTCGAAAAGTTGTTGTTGCCACAGACCCGTACATAGGCGCGTTATGTCTATTAACCCAGTCAACCAAGGCAAAAACAACAACAACAAGAATAATAGCGCTAACACAACATCATAAATTACTTTGTGGAAATGAAAGAAAAGTCACCGTTATATGACGTGCGCTGTCGTTGAGATTTTCATCTTTGATGGGGGCCTCAAAGTGTTTTTTCCCGTCTATTGTTGCCTGTCTCTCTTGTTTTTTTATCAAAAAATATGACTTGATTCAATTTATGACAAATACCGCTTTGTAATTTCAAAACAAATAAGGTCGTGCAACTCACAGCACATAGAGAATATTACGTATACGTATTTACACATTTTATCGCCAACCAACATAAAACCAAATTAATTAATTGCCACAATTGACTTATCAAATGTTGTGTGAATCTCCGAGTATTTGATACCCGATTAAGTGATTTATTAAAGCTTGCACTCCTTTAATTAGACAAGGGCAAACGATTTAGCTAGCCCTGTTGACCAAAAAAAGTCATTTAACAAATAGACATATTATTTAAAATGTGATGTAGCTGTAAGTATAAAATGTAAACTTAAATTTTGGTATAGTTTTACATTAAGAAGTGAAAACATCTTACAGCAAATCAACAAACTAAGTTGGCTATAAAATATAAAGAACTACTTATTTAATATCAAAATATTGTTAAAATATTGAATTAATTCACAAAATTGTGATTGATAATCTTCAAAAATCTTCGAAATCCTGATTCAATACTTCTCAGCAATAAAAAAATATGTGACATTTAGATTTTATACATATGTTAAAACCGATGCTTTCTTTAAGTTGGTATGGAATTTTCAAAGTGACTCTATTAAATATTGAACTACTTTTCACACATAAAGTTTAATATAACCTAAGGAAGATAAATCGATATCTAGCTTATTTTTAGATTCAAAAACCTTTTGTAATGCTTTCCACATAGTAACTTTCAACGTGTATTAGTGCATCGACATTTCTTCTGCTTTCTTACAGTTTCGTTAAGAATAATCCTTACAAAAAGTCGCGTTCGTGTGCTGTGTACGTGAGCTTGTTTACGACAAAACTGACTTAAGTCAAGCATTGAATAGCTTTAACTTATACTGATTCTATTTTTCTCTCTCTTTCTCGTTCTCTTTCTCTTTCAGTTTCCTACGAGGAAGCACAAATCAAGTACGTTTGGAAGAATGATGAGGATACACTGCGCAAAAGTCCCTCGTTGACCACATTGAATGCGTATTTGATTAAGAATCAAACGACGCCCTGTGATCAAAACAGTTGGCGAGGTAAGTTATGCCTCAGTTAATAGTCTTAATTTTGATGTGGATGTGTCTATTTGATTTTTATGTAATGCTTTCAAGGCTGTCTCTATGATTTTGATTAGTATTTAAAATACTTTATACCGATATTTAATTTCGTCTTATACTCCGTACTTAGTTACAGCAGCTTTAAAGAAATTGAGCAGCCCCAACAAAAAAAAAAAATTAATAACAACATTTGCAGCTACAATTTCAGTTTCTTAGTTCCTTAGTTTAGAGTGCAGTTTTTAGTTGGCTTGATTTACGGTATTTTCTGTAAGTTTTACTTGTAATCTGGATTGAAGCTTGGTTTATTGGCTTCAATTAAAATAAATAAATTTTAATATTTTCGTCTATCTAATGGTCTAATCTTTGTCTACCCTTTATCAAAACGTTAATACGATTGAAATGCTACGACAACAAACAACAACTTGGCCATCTCCCAAAATATCAATCCAAACAAAAAACAAAAAAAAATATATTGAACACAATACAATGCCGAAAAATCGATTCCATAGGGAACTACAGCTGTCTTAGGGTCGATTTAATCTTTACCAGAGATCGTGCATTCTATTTCACCACCGTTTTTATACCTGGCATTATATTGGTGACGTCATCCTTTATTACATTCTGGCTAGAATGGAATGCCGTGCCAGCTAGATCAATGATAGGTAACAAACAAAAACCAACCCAATAAATACATATCAAACAAACAAAAAAAAAATATAAAATACCAAATGATACCATTAACTAAATATCTGTTTTTATATCAAAATTATCCTCTCTCGCTCTTTCACACAAAAAAAAAAAAACGAAAACAAAAAACCCAGATAAAATATAAATAAATCAATTTTGCATACGCCATTGAGAATTGATTTCTATCGCCTTTGTAGAAATATAATTTTTGATTGCCCTTTCATGCGTAATTTGTAATACTTATTTCACATTTCGATTGCGTAATAATTTATGTTTTTCCAATTTCCGGCTTATCAAGTAGTTTGACACATACCCAAAACTAAATACACAATGCGAAAACCAATTAGGAAACTTTGATTTAAATGCGTTAACACTTCCCAGCAAAAGTATGAGACACTAGTTCTTGAACAGTTTAATATATATCGTTTTTTCGTAAGGATTGCTGCATGAATTCCGTTTACTTGTAGATTTTTGTATGCCAATTTTAATTCCCCTCAAAACCGAGGATTTCAGAAACCCAAAACACAAATATTTTTAACACTTTTTGATGTTTTTTATTGATCCTTATAAGTATAGCTCATATAATACTAGAACTGATTAGATTAGAGAATATTTACCATAGGTGAATAGGTTAGGCTAGGTTAGGTCTTAAGTCTATGTGTGTTTCTGTCTCTCTCTCTCTGTCCTTCTCTGTTTCTGTCACTGTCTCTGTCTAAATATTGTGCTGCGTCCTTCGCCGTTAACAGTTCTTTGTGTGCTAAGAGATTTTTAATTTGTGTGCCAAATTCAACGATTTTGGCCTTGTACTTTAAGGTAATTACAGTTGCCTACAGGTCGAGTTGACATTTACCCGTGATCGTGCGTATTATTTTACAACCGTTTTCATACCTGGCATAATATTGGTCACCTCGTCGTTTATCACATTTTGGCTGGAATGGAATGCAGTGCCAGCCCGGGTAATGATCGGTACGTAAATCAAAATCCAATATAAAAACAAAACAAAATTTTAACTGCAAAAAAAAAACGAAAAATTTACTTGTACAACAGAGTTTGATCATATGAAAAACCAAACCAAAAATCGTAGTCTTACAATTACTAATGTAGCGGCATCCTAGGCGCAGCTTAGCTAGTCGAATCCTAGCGAGTCCTTGTCCAAATTTCAATCTTAATTCTCCTCTTCCAACAGGCTATAAACACAATTGGCAAATAATTAAATCAACAGTTTATTATAGGCTACTTTAGTTTCCAGCTGAGGTCCACCTATTGCATCAAATTCATGATAACCATCCAATAATATATTTATAAATATTTAGGTGCTAGACTTTCTTATATTTTAATACACTCATTATCTCCTTATGTTTCCGTTTTCACCATCACTTGGATAGCTCGAACTACTTTATATTTAGTTTAACAAATACTTTAAATTTTGCACAATTTTATTCAAATCATCAATTCTTGAAATTTTCCATTGCATGTCACTCTTTATTACTTACTTAAACTTCTCTTTGCGACTTATTAAAAAGTCATTTATATGAATTGAAAAGAGCATCAACCCAAATTAGTTCATCCTGAATAGTTGAAAATATAATTAATTTTTTTTATATGAATAAAATTAAGAAACTTATGACTAATATATAATAAAAATATAAAAAAATAATATTTAACAATAAATAATAAATGTATAAATATGTTAAATAATATAATTGAATATGAAAATAAAAAAACAAAGTATCAGTTAATAATTATTTTAAAAACACAACACAAATTAATTTCATTTTTAAGTATTCTTCAAATACATTTAAAAAAATATATATGAGTTTATGGATTATATATTGTGATGTACTTAACCACATTAAACATGCTAAATCATTAATGTTTTATGTAATGTAGAATGTTTCAAAAGTCAACAAAGTGTCTATAGTCCGAATTTTGGGGAAAATAATTTTTCATTATACTGCAGAGAATATTATTGAACTCACTTTAAGAATTTTAACAAGTTTTCGCCTTTAAAAATGTCTTTGGCAGCTGTTGTGTTGGACGACTGGCATGACAATTGTCTAAAAAGAAATGAAAACATCAAAACAGAGCATTGCAAAAGCAAGGAAAATACAAGCAATGCAATTATGGAATATGCGATACTTTTCAAAATGGAATGCAAGGGAAACGGATACCAAAAAAGACCCAGAACGACAACCGAATGTCAACACCGAATCATCAAAAGTGACACTGGCAGACATTGCAACTGCCACAGACATGCACACACACATTTACACACATACACATACAATCAAAAACAAAGTCGACAACAACAAATGGAACTAAGGAGCTGGGCTTAAGGGATAATGAAAGGGAAAGGGAGAATAACACTTGGACATGGACACGATTGTGCTGTGGCAATGCTAGTAATGATAATAATGATAATAATAATGATGATGATGATGATCATGTCGACTTGGGCATGTTATAGATGATGATTTATGCATAAGCAGCCATATGTGCAAATAGGCAAGCTCTCGCGTTCTGTGCGTGGACTGTCAACGACAGTTGAGCAGCTGATGCTGTAAGTTAGCCACGTTAAGAGCTGTAGCAGCATTGGCTTATGAATATTGGAGTTAAGAGCCACAGCAACTGGCCAGCAAAGAGCTGGAGTATGCTTTAAATAGTTAAACGACTCAGTTTAGTTCAGCAAATTTAATGTCGAAATGTCAACGTTATCCTTTTGTTAGCCAAATCGCTGTCTGCTGATGGATTTTTGTCGAGCAACAATTTTGCGTCACATCGAAATGTGCTGCTTGTAAATGCAACCCCTAGCAATTTGCGTCTTGCCTCTTCTGCCACATCTTTGCCAACTTTGTGCCTCATTTGGGAGCTGCTTAGCTCTTGAGCTGCTTTTGCTGCCTGTGTTGCTGCCACATTTCGCTTGAGTGCAACTTTGAGATTTTGACTTCGTTTCCAGCGTTGGCAAATTGAAAATCGATGAAAGTGCTGAGTCCTGCATCCTGTGTCCTGTGTGCTGAATGCTGAGCTCTGAATACTTCTCGCATGCTGCCAAAATAGTTAAATTTGTTACTGGCAAATGCAGCTAGCACATTGTTGACACAACTAATTAGACAGCCCAGATTGATTATGCTCTACTGCAAATTGCATTTTCAGGTCGAGGGAATATCAAATTAGATAAATGACTTCAATGCAATTCGCTTTGTGTGTCAATAAAAGCCATTTAAATAAATTAAATTATAGAAGAAAAGGGCAAAGCTTAAATAGTTCATTATTTAATAGCACAAGTTACGTGCTTACATATTTATTTAATATGAAATTAGTCTAGCACTGAACTAAATATTTCTCTTAATGGAAAATGTGGAAAAAGAGAATAGTAGAATTTTATAATGGTTTTAAATACATATTATTATCTATTAGTTAAATTTTTTTATAAATAACATTGAAAATTTTAAGTTATATTGGCCAAATTATATAAAGTAAAGATTATTATAAAATGATAATTAAAGACAAAAATGCTTAAATGAAAAATAACTTAAAAAAACGTAACTATATAATAACATTTAAAAAAAATATAAAAATCAACCAAATTAAAATATCATTAAAATGAATGCAAGTCCGACCAATAAAAAAAGAAGCTTTTGCACTTTTACAAATATTTAAAATTTATCCTTAACTTTTTCAAACTCTTTTTGCTCAAACAACCAAAACATTTTAATTTTAATGTGCAACATAGAAAAACCATAAAATGCATTGTGTTGCAAGTGCATCTTTTTGTACTGATTTTCCCTTAATAAAAGTGGTTACGCCTATAATTTTTGTAGCTGTTTAAGTATGTAAGCTTTACACAAAATTAAATACAAACCAAACATAACCAAAGCAGCTAAAAAAGCTGCCCATTAAACTTAATTTACAAACTTTTCTGTACATATATACGTAAATAAAAACAATGGCAAAACTGATTAAAAACAAAACTGAACAATCAAATAAATTATACACACTTGCTTTGAACTGAGAAGTGTCTCATGAAACATGTTTCCCCATCATATCACTAGCCCCTAAAGGAATGCAACATATTTTATTGGTTGTAATTACGTGCCAAATGGCTAATTCAAGGTTTTTCTGTTTCTCTTGAATGCAAATTGCAACAATTAGGTGTCACAACAATGCTGAATTTCTTCACTACCTCGAACGGTTTCCGCAGCACCCTGCCCGTCGTCTCCAATCTAACGGCGATGAATGTGTGGGACGGCGTTTGTATGTGCTTCATTTATGCCTCTTTGCTGGAGTTCGTTTGCGTCAATTATGTGGGCCGTAAGCGTCCGCTGCACAACGTCGTCTATAGGCCCGGCGAAAATCCCGTAACACAGGTAAATTAAATTGCAAGCAAAGACAGTCAAGAAAATATGAAGAATAACAAATGAAATTGTTGGGCCATTCGAGAGGCCTGTGGCTGATTTATTATGCATTTTAAGCAATTAAATATAAATTTTACATAAGCGTATAGCCAAACAAACAAAACACATACATCAAAAACCAACAACAGTAAAGAGCCAACAACAAATTTTAATGCCCTCCTGTACATTTTTTTAACACCAACAAAATGAAACGATATCAAACACCTGAGCAAAAGTCATACAGAAATATAAAAAAAAAATCCCAAAAACTTCAGTCATTGTGTTGCGTCTGTTTCTCTCTCTCTCTCTCTCTCTCTCAATATATATCTCTCTCTCTGTATCTCTCTGTTTCTCCACCAAATTACTATAAATATTTCTTCTTCTCTTTCAAACTTCAATGCTGTATCTCTTAGTGTCACTCTCTATCTCTCTGTGCTGTCCAAACAAATTGTCATTTATTATTTTTTAGTTTTAAACATACACATTAAGTACATAAACGATGCCCAAAAACAACAAACAAATGCTCGCTAAAAAATTCACCTTGTGTTTATGCTCCCCCCAAAAAGTAAACCCCGCCCACCCTGAAAATGAACCCTTCCTTTTTAGCATTTTGTATTATAAATTTCTAATATATTAGACGTAAATTTGTGTGTCCTCTGTAAGAATCAATTAAATACAAAAATACATGTCCTCAAAGTAAACATAAGCTATCAATTTGATTTTTGTTCAACTAATTTTTATGTTTACTCAACATACTTACATATAGTATGACATGAGGGGTAGTCTATCTATGTATGTGTATTTATTGTGCTAATGCTCAGTTCCTTTATTTATTTGCATTTTTTTTAATGATGAAAACATGAAATTCTTTTTTTTCGTTATTGAAAATTCACATATTTGACATGTTGCTTTTTTGTTAATCGTTTTATTTGTTTTTCGAAAATAAATGTTGTATAATACAATAATAGATTATTTCAAACAAATGCGTTTTATTTAGTTCCCGTATTTAAACTTAAAAAATATATATATCTAAATATATAAATTAAATAATAATTAGATGTTAATTGATGTACATGCCATTAGGTAGGTATATTTATTTATTTAATTTATTTATAATAAAAATTCAAAACAAATAAAACTCAGTCTAGCATGTTGAGCATTTTCCTGGATGTTGTGTACTGACATTAAGAAAATATTTAACATATGAATTGACCGACAATAAAAGTGGCATATTGCTAACATAAATAAAACAAGCTTGTGCGAAATTCAATTTAAAGAAAAATTACAGAAATAATAGCATGCTTAAGATAATTAAGAACTGTATTTCGTATATATTTTTCGACTTGTTCTTTGCATTTTTATGACCGCTTTCTCATGCTCATGGTAGAATAAATCTTGAATCTAACATGTTGTCAAATTTTCATAATTTTCAAGCGAATAAAAATCAAAATAATGAAAGAATACATAGTCATATGCCACTTAATACATTTAACATCTAAATAAAAGTTATTTTAAATTTTATTTAATTTAAACACAGCAATGAACCAAGAAAGGGTTCTACCAGAAATTGCGTAAGCCAAATAAAAATCGAACATTGTTCCCAATTTTTGTGATATGTGATATAAGTATATTCGAGAATTTCTTACTTAATAGCAACTAAGTCGCAAATAACGCAGAATCAAACAAAAAACCCCCCAAAAATTAATTCAAAAACAAAAGCCAACAAACAATCGAAACTTAAAGTGTGTTTTCGAGTATGAACATTATTTTGTGTACATTTTTGCAGCGTCTTCCAGCGGTACTAAGCAGGATCGGAGTAATTCTTGCAAGTCCTTTGGTAAGCTATCAACCACAACTCATGCACCTCCCCCCGCCCGACCCCTCTCAATCAACTAAATTAATAACGAAGAGCCAACAAATACAACAACACGAAAAGAACTTAACTGAAATACACATTTATTTAACCGAACACAACCACCCCACCTACCCCTCCCCCCTCTCGCCCTTTCAAGGTGTTCCTCCTTCGCCACTAAAAGATCACCCAAAAACTAGTAAATCAGAAATTGAAAAACAAATCTAACAAATGGCATGTGAATTTCGCTTTTAAAATGCATTTGAGAAAGTTATAATTTTAGTTTATCGAATTTGTGTTTCGATTTGATTTTGAAGCCTATAAATTTAAATTTAAAAAAATAATAATCAAATTAATAATATAATAACTTTAATTAAAATAAATTACATAATGTAGAAGCACGCTTTAATTGTTTTGATTTTTGTTCGGTTTTTGTTATTTTTGTTTAAATTTTACTTGTTTTTTTAATCATAATAAAAACTTACAAACTACACAGCAGTCTGAACAAACTACAATATTACAAATTGAAATATGATAATAGCTACTACAAAATAAACAACTAACAAACCTACATCATCAGCAACAATATTAACAACAACCACAACATTTAATAAAAAAAATTCCATAGAAAAAGTATAAAACAAATAAAACACACTTTAAGATCACTTACAATTGGGAAAAATGTTACGAGCGAAACTCGACAAATGCGAAAATATGGAAAATTATTCTTTATTATATAGTAATTACAAAACAAAAACAAAAATTAACAAATCCGAAAAGAGCAATAAATTAAACTTTATATTCAGCATATTATTAGTTTAATTATTTATTAAAGATATTTGCTTACTTAATTAATCTCGTTTTAAGTTTCGTTCTATTGTTAATGATTTAACAACACGCCTTATAAACATCAACTAGCAAATACGCTTTCGTTTGTATTTTGAAGAAGAAGCTAATCACGGATTTGGCCGAAGATTCAAAACGCTTGCAGAACTACACAATACTGTTCCGAATTCCAATTTTTTTTAAATATTACATGTTTCAACGTTTTGGAGTAGTCCATATGCTTTGAAATCTATTGAAGATTTTGAAATTAAAATTGGAAACAGGCCAGATTCTGCTGCAATTTTAATCAAAAGTTAATAAAATTGCAAACAATAAAAAAAAACTGCTGAAAGGGTATCAAAAATGCTTGCGTTTGTTTTTGAACGATTTGAAAATTGTACTTCGAATTTATAGTTTACATTTTAAGGTATGTTGTAGAACTAACATGGAATAAAATACTTTTTATTTTATTGGTTTTCAGTTGCCCAATGCCTGAAAGCTTTTTCACTTGCCCAATTTAAGTGGTCATATATTAGAGTTTAGTGCATTTTGTGCATTCTAACGATCTCTATATATTCTATAAAAAAGAAATAATAATCTCACTCTATAAAAATACCTGTACTTATAAGCATAGCTGTATATATATTGTGTGCGTGTTTCATCTTTGTTTTTAGCAAATTTTTTATTGTGTTTTATTGGGCAACGACTTTTTAGCCTAGGGTGTTTGTATCTACAGATATGAATGCATTTTGTTATTTAGAGAACTGTCTCAAAAGAGTAATCAAAAGTTTAATACATAGCTTGCGGGAATATAAGTTATATGTAGCCATAAATTAATAGAATGACCAATTTCAGTGTATTTATTACTTAAATAAGTTGCGATTTCAAATGAAGATAATGTCTATAAATAAGAAAATGTGATATGAACTAATATATATTATTTGAATAAAGTGACTTACATTCATATTTATGTACATTTTTTCATAAAATGGCTGTGAGGTTTAGATAATACTGAACTTTCTTAAATGTGTTAATTAACAGACAACTGCTTGCTAACAGCGTTCAAATACTTATAACATTATAATGGTGTATGCTAACATAACAAATTCCATACTGAGCGTCATATAACAGTTTAATGTTAAACACCTCGATATGGAACAAAACTTATTAACTTATTGTTATATGTACCATTAAGTTCAGTAAAAAATTAACATTTATGAAATTAAATGTTAACAATCTATGTTAACAATATTATGTTGTTCAGAGTCTAACATATCAACAACAGCTACAAACTTAAAAGCAATCTTCATAATTGTCCTTCCCCTCACAATCCATCCCCACTAAAGAGATTTGCAATTAACATCTCGGCATTTATGGAGTAAAAAAATGAAGAGAAGAAGATACAACAACTGAATGTAATCGAATGCTATTGAAACTAACCAAAAAAGCTATATCGAGCATGCGGCAATCAAAATCCTAACTAAAAGACAAAACTCTCTCCAATCTCAACATCAACATATGTCTCTCTTTCTCTCTCTGTCTCTCAAATGTGCAAAAACAAAACAAACAAAACTCAAAAACAAAAATCAAAAATCAAAAATCAAAAAACCGATAAAGTACAAAACTATACCACCCAACTGTCCCATCCACACATCCAATATAGGAAGTAATCGAAAGAGAATTTCACGCTGCTTTGTCGTCCTACTCCAAAAAAGGCAAGCGCCGTCGCCACTCCGGCCATGGCCAATACGCCGCTTTCCATGGGCACGGCCGCATCGACGGCAACGCCGGGCACACCTCGTCACGCGGCGGAGGAGGAGGATCCCTTTGGCGGCGGCATGCGGTGGCAGGAGGCGCACGGTGGCATCATTGGTGCGGCAGTGCAAAATTTGCGGGCACGTTCGATTAAACGTAAAAGCGGCCGCGAAGCCACAAGAAGCCCGTCATCGACATCCACATCGCCAGGTGTGAAATCTGCCCCAATCCCTGCCGAGCATATCTATGAGGAGCCAATGGCAACGGCAACGGGAACTGTAGCTGCCACGCGTGTTAGGTTTAAGGATGAACAAGAGGATGTAATCTCCACCAGCTCCTCCACGCTGCGTCGCTCCGTTGCCACCAGCACGCCAGCTCTGGCCGTGCGCATCGAGCGCGACCAAGAGGCAGGCCAAGAGGAAGAAGAGGAGAAGCATCAGCAGCAGCCACTGCAGTCTATCGAAATGGCCGAGCATCAATGTCAATTGGCATTGCCATTAAAACCGCCACGCAGGAAATCTTCGCGCTCCAATTCGCCGAGCAATGTATACACGGCGGATGAGGAGTCGATGATGACGACAACCAGAACAAGGGAAACTGTGAGTAGTTGCGACACAACGACAGACCCAAGTACAAGAAAATAAAAGAAACAAACTAACCGAACTAACCCTCCATTATCTTGTTGTTCTTGGTGTTGTTGTTATAATTGCCCCATGCACAACTAATAACTAACTATAACAATGTTAACAAGTTTGGATAAAGCGAAATCAAAGCCCAGCAGCAATAAGGGAAACTCTTCTTCATTCTCAGTTCTCAGTTCTCCGTTCTCAATTCTCAGTTCGCAGTTCTTTGGTAGTTTGGCTTTGTCGCAAAGCAGCCAAACCACTTTGCCCACTAAACTTTATTGCTTGCGGTTATTTTGATTGCAATTTTCTCTAACACACACACACACACTCATACACAGCCAAGTTTTTTCCAACTTGCAATTGAACTTTAAATGAAAAACCAGCAAAAAGAAAAAACATTTGGGGTCTGAGTAATCGCCTTAGGTTGCGCTGATTTCAAAAGTGTTTACAGTACAGTATTTAACAGTAATAAATGCTGATAATAAATTGGAAATTATTTTAAGATTAATCAAATTTTATTTTTAATTTCCATTTAAAATTAAATGATTGTTGTAGCAGATTACAAAGTTTGTTAAAACGTTCTTACAACATTTTCACAATTACATAAGTTTAATTTTGGAAAAATAGGCAAAGTAATGACATGTTGGGATAATTAAATTAACTTAATTTAATTTCAATTATTCAAATTATAAATATTTTAAACAAAAATCATTACAAAGTATATAAATAATTATACATTTGAAATACACAATATTGTTTTCAAATATTTTTCAAGCAATTTTACAATATTTCTATCTTGTCTCTTTAGACCAATTGCATTATTTAAATATTAATTCAATTAGAAATCAAGCCATACAAATTTAGATAATATAAATGTTTTACCAAATTTTTTTTCCAAAACGATCTTCTTCTTTCCCTACGAAATTTAAAACCGAACCAAGCACTTACAAATGCTTCATAGATCTATATAAGATTTTATTAAGTTTTTGCCAAAAACTTCTTTACTGCGAGAAACGATTTTTAATAGTGAATAAAATCTCTTGAAAGCTTTAAGAACGAAAACTACAAGAAAACAAACAAAAAACAAACGGAAGGAAATCGCTAGAGAACACTATCAAGAAAGGAAATCATCAACGGAAATGCAAAAATAAATAAAAGTAAAAAGGAAAAGAAAACGCAGAACAATTACTGAACGTGATGAAAAGCATATCGCAAAATGCAGCCATTTGAAGAGCATGCCATGACGAGTTCCGACACTCGACAACAACAAAAACAACCATGGGAAGAGGCGGATTGTTGGTAACAACAATTACATGAGTAAAAGGACAACAACAAGAAGGTGGCTCGAGAAATGCTCTTCGGCCATTAACATGTAAATTAAAAATGGTATACGCGTTTAAATTGACGCACGGCAGCCAAGGCAGGTGGCAGGTGGCAAGTTGGCGCTTGAATGTTGTCTGAGTCGCTTCGAACCAGGGCAACATAATTATTCATGAGTACCCAAAGTGGAAAATACCGTAATGAGCCTGGGAGCAACACGAAAAACAACATGAAGCAAAAACAGCGAAAACGACAAAATGGAAGACAAACGAGTGAAGAAAGTGGAAAGAGCTAAATAAAAGCAAAAGATACATTCCTATTAAATGCATCATAATTGTCAAAAAAAAAAAAAAAATATGAGAACTACCCCGAAAAAGACGTACCCGGTTTAAGAGAAAACTTTAAGCAACTCGCGAGTCATTTTAAAGTCAACGACACAAAGTTTTGCACAACTTTCCATAGGCAACAAAATCTTTGGGGAATTGAGCTGACAGCAAACATTCTTGAATGTAGGTTCTGCCACAACCACCAATTTCTCCTCTCCTCTTCTCTCCACTTCTCGTTGTACTTCACTCTACACAGTTATGTTGTCAGTGCTAATTGCACTGTGCAAAAATATCCCACTTGGCATACATTTTTCAAGTGTTACCAGGCATTGTGTTAATAAAATTAAATTGTTGTTTAAGTTTATGTCGGGATGAGAAGTGTTACAAATTCCCCAGTGATTCGATAGGCTGTTTTTTGAAAGTTCTCTGGAGTTGGAGTTCATTTTAATATATAGATCATACCCGAAACTCGGAAATCTATCTAGAGCAACATTCTGAATTTTACTTTCGAGTGTATTTTAGGAAAAAGTGTAAAGCGTACTGCTTAGATTAAAAAAAAGAGGGAACATTTTTCAAGCAGCTGAAAAGTATGCAATACCTATAATTTAATGCGTTTCACAGGGAGTAGTTTAAAATTATAAAAGTGACCTAAAAATAAAAAAAGCTTTTCAGAAAAATATGTCACAACAATTTTAATGGAATTGCTTAGTTATATATTTTTTATTGTTATTGTTTTTGTTACTTATTTATTCTGTATAAAAAAAAAATTGTATAGCTTATTTGATTAAGTTAAGTTAGTTAATTGGGTCGCAATTGGTTTTAAGAAAAATAAGAGCAAACCCCTCTTTGGCGCACATTTATTGTTAAATAAATCATTTGAACAATTTAAGTAGCTTTCTGCAAGTGCTGAGTTGAAGTTTTCGGCAGCACGTCGCAGCTAATGAGGTCAGTCGAGTGCAGTTACATTCTTTAGCCCCACAACAAAGACAAATCAGCCAGGCACACCCACTGCAATCCAATTCTATTTCTAAGTTCCCGCTCACTCCTTCACTTTGACTCTGGACATTATTTAAGCCAGGAAACTGCAACGTTTTTTTCATTTAAAATCATGTCCAAACAGAGTACGTGCCACAGTAGTTGCAATATATTTGCAACTACCTCACAGCTATGTGATTTATTTATGTAACTGCTGCCACCTCTGACTTCACCAGATCATTAATAAAACTCAAACTCTAAAGCTAATTAAACACATAACTATATGGAATTTCAAACAAAAAACGAATTTAGGAAATAAAATAGTCATGTTCTAAATTTTAATTACACTCTAATTTTAAGTTAAACTATTGCACATTCTCGCCTATTTGAAATTATATGACATTGATCACAGAACAGATAGTCAGTATTATAATTAAGTTATTTAAGTTATACTGTCCCACATTGCTTTGTTTCAATTACATTCTATGTGTGTCTGTGTATGTTTATTTTTAATTCAACTTAAAGAAACACCTGTGTAATCGTGTTGAAGAGAACTTTTAACTCTTTCCTCTAGCTATGTGTACCGTTCTCGTAATATCTATGTAAATTTGTTGAGCACGCTTAATATAAAAAACATCCATTGCTTAGTGTAAACAGCACATCCTATGAACCGAAAACAAATCCCACAAACAATCAATCAGTAACATTTCATTATAATACAAATACATTACACGAATTTTACGAAATTTAATAATCGAAATAAATCATTTGTTTTAAATTAAATATGAATTATTTATGATTAAATTTATAATTAATATATCTCATTGACCCACAGCAAAATTCTCATGCCATTATTATCCATGTCAGCCATAACATAAATAAATTATACCAATTGCCAAAGCTTATACTATAAAAATAAAATAAAAACTTACAGTTGTATCAGCAAAAAAAAAAAAAAAGATCTTAGCAAATTACTATTACAAATTAATGAATTGATCCATCAATTTGAGCAGCCGTATTAAATATGCATCTACTTCTTCCACTTCTTTAAATGCTGCCTCAAAAATACAAATTATTTATCAAAATTTATGAACAATTACAGCCCGTAAGTATGGAGTAATACATTTTAAAAAATACTTTAATATATTTTGTAGTTTACAAAAAAAAAATGATGCTAAAAGTCTTAAAATCAATTTGACAGCGCTTTTTACCAAATATAAATTTTGTAGTTAAACTTTGATTTATTTTAATTAACTCTTCACATGTTCAATAAACCGTTAATGAAAATATGTTCTTTTTCTATTTTTTATATATATACAACTCGTACTTAAATAAACAATGCTTTTTGCTGTGTTTTTATAACGAAATGCAAACAACCAAATGCAACCAAACTGCAACTGCAACAATTTTCGTTTTCCAACTTTTTGTTGTGCAACCGAATGCGTATGTGTGTGTCCGTGTGTAAATAATAACGTTGTATTCTACTTTTTTTTCTACCTACTCGAACTTAACTTTATGCATTTTGTAATAAACTTTGGTGTGACCCAACAATTAACGCATTAGTTTTTTAAATTTACCGCCATCTATCAGGGCGAGAAGCGACGCGACGCCGGCGCACCGAACGAGATTGTGGCATGCACCACATGCGGCGGAAGCAACAGCCCGTGCACCCATTCGGCCAACAACGGTTGCGCCACGGAGGTGAGCCCAGGAACTACCACTCATAACAATACTATCTTTATGTGTACTACATAATAAGGAATCTTTACTAATATAGTTCTTCTTTATTTCAGACCTGCTTCGTTCAAGTGCGCAAGAAAGAGCCACCGCATCCGATTCGTGTGGCAAAGACGATCGATGTCATTGCTAGAATAACATTTCCAACTGCTTATTCCATATTTCTGATATTCTTTTTTGTACACTATAAAGGATTTTCGTAAGATTAAGCTAAAAGCAACCAACAAATGCAAACCAAACACAACCAAAAGGCGAGCGGTATAAAAACAAAGCAAAAACAGCATAAGCAAATTTAAAGAAAATTAATTTGTAGAGAAAATCACGCAAAGAAAATAGGATAATTGCTGTTTTTTAAGTTCTTAAAGCCTTGCTAAAGTCATTTAACTTTAATGTAACAAAGGGAAACACAAAGTAATTTAATTAACAATTAATACATTATTAAAATAAAAAAGGCAAAACAAGTGATAATAAAAAAATTAGATAAAAATAATTAAAGGAATGAGTTGCTAAAATATTTAATTCACAAACACACACATATACACACGAATTGTTTAACATAAGTTGTTAATATTTAAATACTTACGAGAATTAAATTAATGCAAAATTAATAATATACGAAAACATTTTCGACTGCCTTTTTTTAAAAACAAAACCTACATTAAAATTACGAAACTTGCAAATTGCTCGACAAATGCATTAAATATTTAAATTTAAACGCGAATGTTTAGCATTAATTAACGATACATAAACGATTTATTAAAAAGTAATGCTGAAAGTATGTACCAAAATGAAACACCATCTAAAACAAAAGACCTAGCCTATAAATAAATCGAAAACTCAACACAAAACGCAACCCACAAATCAGCTTTACCGCTTTATCTATGCGTAGTTAAAAACAAGAGCAAAATGAATGCCGAAACTCATATTTATAAATACATATATTGAAGTTATATACATACATACATCTATTTACAACAATTGTAGTCTAATATTATAAATAATTTAGTTCAAAATGCCTCCAAATATGTCAAAATATTATCATAATAATTTTATGTTGCTCAAAAATATTAAAAAACAGATCTGACCCGTGTACATTTGACGATTCTAAATGTATGAATTTCTCAGTAATTGGATATTTTTCTTAACTTTATTTTATTTGTAAAATTTATTGAAAATTAAAATAAAATTATAGTTGAAACCTATATAATTATATCGCATACATCTTTAGTTAATAATTAATAATTGCTATACAATTCCTTGATTTGATTTGCTAGCACTAGTAAATTTGTAACACCTATGTAGCAGCAGGAATTGGATTAAACAATTTAATTGAGAAACATATCAAAGCTAATAGAAAAAATCTTATAAAAAAAAATCTAAATGTAAAGAAACAAATTTAAAAAACTAAAACTCGAGAAGCTATGCCAACCCAACTATGAAAAAACGCCCAAGTATTTTAGATACAATTTATTTCGAAAGCAACTAACGCCCTGCAAACTTTGCATGTAGAAGACCAAAACTAAACAAAAAATACACCTAAAACTATATTTAAAAAAAAAATAACTAAACCAAATCAAACCTTAAAGTCTTGTGATAAACACAACCAAAAACAATTAATTAAAACAAAATATATTAAAACGATAAAATAACATATATATAAAATAAAAAAAAAAAACATTTGCATACAAATTTATTACAGTTAATTAATTGAGCAGGTTAATGAGGGCCACCGTTACCAATTATTTAAATAATATTTATTATATAACACAAATACAGAATGCGTATATAAAGCTTTTTGCAATTTTTATATTTCTAGAACCGTAGATTTGTTCAATTATTAGGGTTCATTTTGAGTTTTGCTTTCGAATCAATTCTACAGTAAATATTCATTGTCATCTATTTGTTGATGAATGTGGAATTGAGTTGAAAGGGAAATTCGGAACGAGGACATATATCATTTTGCAAGCAAAAATATTTTAAGCTATGCAAATTTTCTCTTGTTTTATAAAAACAATAATAAAATACAAGAACAAAATTTTAAAATGAAAACAAAGACATGGACAATCTTTTTGCAATTTAAATAAAAAACAGATATTAAAATGAATAAAAAATATTATAAATTAATAAAATTGTTTCGTCGCTGAAAATTTATTTAATAAAAAATTCAAATATAAAAGATATTGAAACTTTTTCACGTCCCATAAGAGAGTATAAATATAGAAAAAAGCAGCTTTCAAAGTATGAATTCTTTGTTGCTTAAAATTATTTTTTTTTGAAGAAAAATGAAAACGGCATTTGAATTAAATCAGTAAAATGTAGTGCCAATGAATGCAAGGAATGTACAAAACATTAGATCGATTGGGAATGATATTACAGAAAATGTAACTGTTAAATTTAAAATTATTTAATTTAATGTTAAGCCGCTAACAATTTGAAGGTGCCTTCTTTAAAACATATTGTCATATACAAGTTTATTGCAGCATGTAAAAGTTTTGCATTAGATTAACTGGTTTCTCGTGGTGAAAAGTCTTAGATCAATTCTGTTATTTAAATATATTTTGATTTAAGCTTCACAAAACTAACCAAAAATCTTAATCAAATATCAAAGACCACTAAAGATATATTTATAATAAAAAGACAGTAAATCAAATAAAAGTTACAATGAGGTGTGTTCTACAAAACTAAAGCAATCCAAAAGCAATTGTTGGTGTTCCTGAAAAAAAGAAACCATTGCATTCAAATGTCTAAAAAATTCTTGAGAGATTTGACAATATTCAATATTTTTTAATTTGAACTAAAATATCTTTAAATTTAATAAAAATGCAAAAAAAAATATGTTTGAAAACATAAAATCTCTTAAATTTCAGGAACACCAACATTTAGAACGGTTGTTTTTAAAAATATTTTTCTTCAAAATCTCTAGTGATTTCTGGAACACACCTGAATAATAATAAAATACAATATATTTAACAAAAAGAATTAACCAGCCATGTTTAGTATTCAGGTGTGTTCCAGAAATCTCTAGAGATTTTGAAGAGAAAAATTTTTAAAAACAACCGCTCAAAGTGTTGTTGTTCCTAAAATTTTAGAGATTTCATATTTTCGAACGTATTATTTATGCATTTTTATTCAGTTGAAAGATATTTTCATTCAATTTAATAAATACCTAATTTTGTCAAATCTCTTAAGAATTTTTTTAGACAATTGAAAGCAATGGTTTCTTATTTTCAGGAACATCAACAATTGATTTGGGTTGCTTTAGCGCAGTTATAGGTTGTGGAACACACCTGATTACTTTTTCGAATTACTTCCATTTAAAACTGTAAGGCATACTTAAGGAAAAGCATTAAATGAAAGTCGATTTATTATATGGCAACCCTAAAAGTATACTTCACTTTATTTTATGGAACTTGTCGAAAAGGAAGTGCTGAATACGACTGAAAAGTTGGCTGAAAATAAAAATAAATACGAACTTTAAATGAAAGCAATATAAAATTTAGTTTTCACACACCCTGTGCCCATTTTGCATGAAGTAAAATACATTTTTACAAATTCTTTTCAAAGACATTTTTGCTATAGTAGTTTAATTGTAATCGTTTATTCTACAAATTTCACATAAATCCGATTAAAAAAGTAGTAAATGGTATAAAAATATTTAGCAATATGAATATGCACAAAGATTGCTCAAATCTTTTCTGACTGACATTCATGGCGATCATCTCATTAATCCAGTCGAGATGATGATACACATTCGTATAGACCGAGGGAAGGTCGTAGTTACCACATCCAATAGTATAGGTAGCAATGCCATAGAGCGTTGTGCCCTCAAGGAATGGATCACCAGAATCGCCTGGACATGGATCTTCGTCACTCTTATTAAAATTACCCGCGCATAACATCTCTGTCGAGAAATATTTAATAAAGGATTGACAAACCGATGGTTCCAGCAGTTTCACATCGATATACAAAATTCTGGATGCCAGAGCACCCCCCTGGAAACGGAAAGTAACAGAAATGATAAAGATACGAGGATGCATTTAGCATAGCAATTAGTTAACCTCATACACTCGTCCCCAGCCCAGAACTCGGTAAAGGTTACCATAGTGTGGTGGTCTACTGGGCAACTTGACAATGCCAACATATTTGTTGCTCATGGGGAGATCTTGAGCTAACTTGATGATCGCAATATTGTTTGTATTATACAATGTGAAGTTTGTGTGCACAAGTATCTTTTTAATCGGCACATTTAAAGTCCGACCGAGAACATGCTTAAGTCGGTTCGGAGTTCCAGCGACGACCAACAAGACTCGACTTCGATGCATGATTTTGCGATTACTTTAAAATGCCGAATGTATATTTACCTGAATTCTAAGAACCAAGTATATTTACCCACTCCATGACACAATGTCCGGCTGTTATCACAAATATGGGAGATATTATGCTTCCGCCACAGAAATGATTATCGCCAAAGTATTTTTGCGGAGTACGCGACCTTATGGAGACCACATATTTAGGCAGAGTTCGATACATATCTTCATCAAAATTTGGTGTAGCGATTCGCTTTACACGTTCTGACCTCACCACAATCTTGTGAGCTAAGGTCAACGCTATTATCAAGAAATTTATTAACTTTTTATAAATCATCTCTAGTTTTAATATGTTTTAACATTTTATTAACACTGACAGAGAATCAATGGGTGATAGATTGAAAATATGTAGCAAGGCAATACTATACTCAAAAATATACTGTAGTTTAAACGATTAATTCCAAATATTATTTTAATTCATTAAATGGGTGCAGGGTAAAAAGAAGTTAAGACAACTGCGCGGGTATTAACCTTTAAAATTGTCTTAAGTTTTTGAAAACCACTTAACATAATTAAATAAAAATAATAGCTATGTTTAAATACTATGAAGTGTTTAAATACCCTTGCACTAAAAATTGGAAACTTATAAAACCTAAATAAATCTTCAGATGAATTAATAATAGTTCTGAAATAAATAATAACAAAAAGCAACAATTTTTAAAGAATTGTAAATAAAATATGAATACAAAATAATTAAAAGGAAACTAATTAAAATATCTAAATAACTCTGAGCAAAGGCTACGAGCAGGTGGCTTAATAACATAGAAAAGGCATAACAAATATGATCTATACAAAAAAAAACCATACTATAAGCAAAAGCTTTATAAGCTGTAATAACAGCATAATGCATATACTGAAGAACAAAATGTAAATAAACATAATTAATAGTACTATTCGTTAATTCCTTTTGTTATTGTAGTTAACACTAAAATAATTTTTAAAGTACATATTTATAATAAACAAAAATGACGAAAGCAAATCTTAGCTAATTCTAAGTAAACTAAATATACAAAAAAAAAATAAAATTGTTTGCTAACTTAAATAAATAAGAATGTCACAATAGCATTAGATATATGTTTTTTAGGTTCCACACTTCATCACGCAATAGAGTAGATTTCTTATAGATCAATTACAAATCTGACACTATTTAAAAATCGGCGCAAAGCAAGCAAATCAATTTTTTAAAATCTTAAAAAAAATCAAGATTAAGAAAATTAATTACACAACTTGAGCAAATTTATTAACATTAACAAAAAAAAAAAGAAATGGAACACGCTGTAAATACACGAAATGACAACAAGAACAACAACAACAATTAGCTATAAATAAATAAGAATAATGAAAAGACAAGAAACAAAACAAACAAAAAAAAACCAGCAGAACAGCTTCGCATTAATAAAGATCGTCCCAAAACAGAAAATGAACAAAAAGATATTTAAGTAATGTCTTTGACTTTCAGCAGGTTTGGCAATCATTAAAGGGCGCGCTCAGTTTTCAGGTCAATGCACACGCGACACAGCCGGCGGCATCTTAACGGGGCACAACCCCTAAATTGATGGAACAACCTGCTAACCGATCGAACAGCTTGCAAGATCTGCGCGCCTGAAAACACACACAACCACACAACCACACACACACACACACACACACAAAAGAGAATAAATAAACAGGTTCCTCGACCTTCCCTTTTGGATGCGTTGGGAACAAGTGTTTTGGCCCGCGCAACAGCTTCCTTCCGCTATGACCAACTGGACTCTGCGAGTCGGTGTCTGAGTTGGAGACAGAGACGAGGACGAAGACGAGAACGGAGACGAAGTCTAAAGTCTCGCTTCGTTGCGCTCGTTGATTTCTACACCTGCAGCTGCAACGTGCAACGTGCAACGTGCAACGTTCAACGTGGCACGCGGTAAAATGCAGGCAGCGGCAACAATTCAAACCCAGCTCTGTAGTCTGTGACCCCTGCTATTGTAATTATTTACTACCTTTATAATAGTCAAAGACTACACTGCAAAAAAAAATTTTCTAGAAAAATTTATCCTTTTTAAAAAAATTGATTTTTTTTAATATAACAACTTAATGTGAAAAATAAAATTAAAAATAATTAAACTAGTTTCCCAACGCATTATTTATCTAAATGTGCTTAAGATTAATATTTATACCCGTTACTTAAAAAAAAGGTAAAAGGGTATATTGTGCTCGTTGGAAAATATGCAACAGGGAGAAGAAGGCATCTAAGATATATCAAGCATATATATTCTTGATCAGCATAAGCAGCCGAGTCGATATAGCCATGTCCGTTTGTCTGTCCATCCGTGTGAGCGCCTAGATCTCGAAGACTAAAAGAGATAGAGTTACCAAATTTGGCACACAGATTTCTATAGACCTCACGCAGGTAAAGTTTGTATTAAATTTTTCGACATGCCCCCTTCCGCCCTCACAAACCAACACACCCACAGTTTTTAAGATAATACAGTTTTTATAGTAATTAACTTTATCTTGTAATATTATCTAGTATCCCATTGAAACGCATCAAGATCAGACTGGTAATACAATTAATTTCTTTAAAGTACTTTTATATTATATTTATATATATTGAAATAAGTAACGGGTATCGTACGGTCGGGATCTCGACTTTTGCATTTCCAACTTGTTTTTTTATAAAAACGTAAAAATGTTCGTCCATGTAATGCGTCGGGAACCAAGAATTATTTTTTTTATCAGTGTAGTGCTTCCATGTCTCACCCCTAATTGACGCCTGAATGAATGTTGTTAATGCGGGAAGGGGAAACCGTCAAAAATACGTTACATTTGGCCAAAAGATCCGCAGCACATGTGGAATGATCAGCTAAAATTCTGTGTCAGGGTCAACAATAGAGCTTGTTTTCTAGACAAGAGTTGATCAAGTATTTCTTAAGTATCTATATATTTAATATATGTAATAGTTACCACCGTCGTAGACATTTGGAGTTTCTGGCTAACCACAATCACTGCTGGACAATCAACGTGCATAATAAAAGCTTAATCATCAGTTAAGCACAGAGCACAAATTCTGTTTAACTGCAACGCAATTAACCTGTGCAGGCAACTCCCCTATCATTACAAAATTTCCATATGCGACACATGCAAACCAATTCAAGTGGCGCCACTCAAGTTCATGCATCATAAGGCGGGGGCACGTAAGGTGAGTAAATAATAGGGCTAAACTTGGCTAAGAAGGTTGTCAACACCACCCACTGATTGAAGTAAACTGCACACCTACATGAGTATATGTTTGAAAATATAATAATCGGAACAACTGGGAATAAAACGCTGATGGAGTAAAGTTATTGAAAATAGGGAATCATGGAAGCATTTCAAAATTAAGTTTAACAAAACAAAAATGTATTGGATTCAGTTGAAAATGGGCTCTAAAGGAGTTCAGATTGATGTAGACAAGGTTTGTATAAATCTGTGGAACATGGAACACTGATTAAAAAAATCATGTTATTTAATATATCAGCATTACTGATTCACTAATTACTTGTATCATATATAATATATTAGAAAAACAGGTGGAAAAGGACACGAAAAATCATACGAATAAAAGTACAGCATTTATCGATTTAATAAAAATTATTGAAACAATTCGAAATGGAACACTAAGTCATTGAGACATGTATTAGTTATTTTATAAAAACATATTTTTATGAATATATTTTTTTCGGAAAAAAACTTGTATAAAATAAAGTAAATCGAATTATTCTTAAAATTGTTGGAAACAATTGAAAATGGAACAGTTCAGATATTTTAATGCGCTACAATACTCTTTATAAAGTTATCTGAAGTTCGAATCGATACAAATCGATTTGTGGCTAAATCATAATTCAGAACATTCAAACTAATCGTATCCACTCCAAAATTATATCGAATTATTAGAGCTATAATATCCTATGGGAGCGTAGAGTCGAAACATATAAAATTACTTAGTGCCAGGTCTGATGGGCGTGGCAATTAGTTGTTCATGTGTGCGCATTAATTGCTTCTCTGTCCAAAATCCAAATAAAAATTAATAACCAAGCATTTGCCAGCCGTGAAACTCGACGTACAACACCGTCCCAAGGCAATTGTTAGTCCTGCACTTTCCCACACTAACTCAAAGACTGTATAAATATACCTATGTACGTTATATGGTATGTATGTATAAGGAGCACAATACCAAACGACAGTCCTGTTTCCATTATTACTGAACATTATGTTTGTTTATTACAAGTCGGCGGTGCCATATCGTGAAATCGCTGAACCACAACGACACAACGGCAGGTACGGTTTTATAGAGTAGTAGTACCCACCCCCAGATAACCCTAGCTAACCATACTTTCTGCAAATTAGTACAGGCTGCCCTCTAACCTGCTGCCGAATCAATCATTTACATAATCGCAGCTCGGCAAAGCGTCAAAATTTCACGCGTTCTCCCAAAATTATTCTCCCCAAAATTGACAACTTGCGTGTTTTTAATTATTTCTTAACATTATTCCATTGATAAAGGAAAACTTTGGACTAGACTAGCACAAACCTGAAACAGCTAAAGTCTAACTAAGAATTTATCACAATATTATTGCATTTTTAGTACTTTAATTAACAAAATTTCGAAAGGACTTCGCATAGATAGAGAGATCTAAGCCTGATTCTTAACCCCTTTAAAAGGAAAACTGGAAATACAATCTATAAATACGCGGACAATGCCGGTTAAAGCCAAACAACATTTTTATGCCCAGTAATAAATAAAGTTGTATGCGTATTGAATAATAAACTTACTGAAAACATACCTAGTTGAGTTCTACGAAAAATAAAGAATAATAACTGAAATCTATATCTATAGTCATATATTTTATATGATTATTTCTATTAAATAAGATGCAATTAAATATTGCTGTGTCCCATTGTCCAGACAAAAGATGGCATACCATTAAGTTAATAAATACAGTACATAGTTATTACTAATTCTCCATATATTTTTATGAATTTGAGTGCAATTATATTCGGACAAGGAAACTTAAGAATTTAATTTGCAAGGGAACGTAATTAAAATAAAATATACATTTTAAAAATCGATGTTTCTTCAAATTAACATATAGAATTGCAAGCGCATTGCATTTGGCTGAAAAGATTATTGTTTAGAAGTGGAAAATATAGTTCAGAAATAATTTTTAAATTTATTTAATACTTATATTATTTTTGATATTCATTTTCGTTGCAAAATTTCTATATAAATATTAAGCAAATCTTTTATGCATTTCTAGAAAATATTAATTATTTATTCTAAAAATATATTTCGTATATTTTCTTCAAAATGTATCTTTACAGCAACTCAATCTCAAATTTTGTCAAGTATTTTGTAACTCTGATATGGAATATCGTGATCAATACTGCATAATTTTTATAAACTCTCAAAATTTAGACTATATTGAGACAGAAAGATATCAAGCTAGAGATTTAAGTAAATTTTGTTTTGAAATATCAAATTGAATTCCTATATATTGTAACTGCCCCAGTGCTGCAAAATGTTCTTCTTTTAAGAAATAGATGTACAAATTAATTGATATAGAATTGAGTTTTACTTTCTTAGCTGCAACTCTTCTTCTTTTTTTAGCCATCTATAAAAGTGTTTTTAAGCCAGCCAAAAATGCCGTTAGCAACAAAAGTACAACAATTTCGTGTCAAGAATAAGCTAAAAACAACAACAAAAATCGAATCGAAAGGTGAATGCTGCCCATTAACAATAAAATACACAATACACAGCAGAAACTAGAGTAGGAGCAGGAGCGAGAGCGGGAGCGGGAGCAGGAGCAGGAGCAGGAGCAGGAGAAGGACCTGGCGGCAGAAAGAATTTTATGTACCGCGAGTTCTTTTTTTAATAGTTGTTGTTGCTGTGGCACGTTATCAACAATCTCGTTTTACCAAATAACACAAAGTGCGCTCTGGCATTGGTATAGGTAAAATAGCAACAACAACTACCACAGTCAGTAGAGTGGAATAGGGCTAGGGGTTAGCCGAGACACGCTATGAAAGGAACAGGAAAAAAAAACTGAGGAAAACTGCAATGTGTATGAGGGAGTGGTCGCATATGGATCTGGCTGTGTGTAGGGCTATTGGTAAATTGGTAGCACCGTTGGTGGTTGCTGCTGGTTGGCCAGAAGACGACAACGGGGCAGCACAGTTGTTGTTAGCAGCTACTACCAACAACAACAACAACAGGAACAGTTGCTGATGACGGCAGCAACAGCACCTAACAACCCCTAGACTCTTTCTTTCTCTCTCTCTCTCTCTCACACTTTCTCGCTGTCTCATGTGTGTGTGTGTGTGTGTGTGTGAGTGTTGGTAGCTGCCTGGTTTTGCTTTAAAGTTTTGTGTGGTAGCAAATAAAATTTTAGTTAGTCACATGCCGTCGTCAAGGATACGCCGTCGTCAGTCCTGTTTGTTGTGCATTGAACGCGCCGTTGCCAAAGTTGTCACTAGCAACCAGCTAAGCTAAAGGACTAAAGGACTCTCTTACCCATACACTCACACATACACATTCTGTCGCTCCGTGTGTGAATTGTTTGCTAGCCTAGGCTCTATTTGAATATAACCCAACTGAACTGAACATTGCACTGGCTGAACAAGGACAACAGCTTAGCACCTTAGCCACCTGTCTAGATCTAGAAACAAAAATATTAGCAGTTTCCGGCTGCGCTGCCTGACGTCGACAATTCTGCCTCTGCCCCTGCCTCTGCCTCTGACGCTGACGTCGAACGGCACGTTACATAGCTGCAAATTCAAATTTGAACTTCAGTCAAGTGTCAAAGCTCAAAGGATTAACATGTCCTGCGGCTCTAGCATGGCAGCTAACCAACAATCTTGTGAACAAGTGAAAAACATTTAACCTCCATACAAATCCATGAAAATACACTGCCAACAAATCATCAACTATTTACCAAAAAAAACAACTCCAAACAAGAAACACAATCGAAATTCACTCAGCGATCAAACAAAACTTCACATTGGAGAACCGACTGAAAAGGTAAGTCTAGATCAGTTAACCGGTTAAGGTATTGTTAGTATCTGTGTCATTGGAAAATAAAGCGACTGCCATTGCATCTTGGCACTGGGAGAATTCACAGTTGATTTCATAATATTCTGTGGTTCTGCGGGTGCCAAAATTTAATGTGTGGTAAGAAACAACTTGAAATTGATTCTCAGATCGAATATGATTTTTAAAGAGAAACGGACAAAATAAAACATGTAAATTATAACCAAGTTGATAGATTTTGATGTTAAAATAAGAAGAAAATGAAAAATATTAAATATTATGAGAAAAAATTTTTTTTTAAAACAACCTCAAACTGATCCTTAATAGAATTGAACACACGTTAGAAGATTGATGAGAAAAATGGTTAAATTCAAAATATATAAGAAGTAGTTGAACATTTTATTAACTATTTAAAGAAAACTGAATTAAATATTAAAATTATGATTTTAGAGTCAAGAAATAACACCAAAAGCTTAATTAAAATTAATAAAAATAAATTAGTAACACCAGCGAACATCTATATGAATTCTAGAACTGATTTATTTAACGAATTTTTACCATAAAACTGGTAAAAATTCGTTTCTAAAATTAAATGAATATTGCAAAAAAAAAACTTACCTCTCAATCAATCAAAAACACCCAATTCAATTAATTTTTATTTATGCAAATTGTTCAAAGTATTAATAGACATGCAATAAATGCGTAATTTAAATGGATTTGCTGTTATAAATATATAAACCAAAGTTGAAAAAATGTCACATATTTAGAATCGAGAGTTAGCTCAAAGTGACTTTGAAAATAAACTTTAAAAGTCATTGATAACACGACTGTAATTGATCAATTTATTAATACTTAGCGAAAAGACATTGAACTTTGATAGTCAAACTGACTTAACTTAACCACAAGGTCTAGGCGATTTCTGGGAATGCCTGAATTCATTAATTAATCATATGATTGCTTCCACATAAACCGCCCAACTTGCTACGTACAACAATTAGTTGCACTTAAAACGTCAGCGCTGGGTGTTTATATAATTGCCCTGTGTGTCAGTGTCTGTGTGTGGGTGTGTGTGGCTGCCCAAAGGTCCTGCCACAACATTGAATGAAATTTACATTTGAACTTATCTTGATTGGAAATTACATTTTTCAATGAATGTTTGCATGTCCAGCTTTTGCTCAGTCCGGGGTAATCAAAGGCTGCATTGACATGTGCGAACAAAATGCGGAAGGGGGTGGTGAAAGGGGGTGAGCGGAGAGTAGAAGACGTTAGTCAGTGGCATTAGTTTAATTCGGTCAGCCCCATGGGCGTGTTCAATGCATACGAAATTTCTTGCACTATAACTCATTTGTCTAATAGCTTTGATGAGATATCGAGGAGTGTGGATTATTCTGCCGTCGTCTGTCAATATGCAAGTGGAAAGGGCGTTCACTGCTAAATATTTAATAGATTTACATATCTATTAACAATTAAGCGCAATAACTGAACATGAGCAAAGCTTTCATAAGAATCTACAATAGGAAAAACTATAGAATTTAATTTATGAAAAAATGTTCAAAATATTGATAAGTATTTATAGTATCAAAATATATTGCGTGATCTACATTTTCTAAACTGGCACAATTTGGTATTTCGTTCTTTATTTTATTTTTAAAAAAAGGAATATTTAAATGAGACATTCATATATTTATTTTTATAAATTTCAAATTTAATTTTTTTTGTTGGAAAGAAACTTTTAAACGTCTTACATATAAAATTTCAAAGGTATGATCAGTCAGTGAATGCGGACAAAGAGAATAATAAATATAGACATATGTATCTCGCAGCTGAATGAATATTTCATTCTGGTAATAAAACTTAAATTAAGTAAAAATAAAACAAAGTAATTTGGCAAGGATTTTCTTGGGCTCCTTTCTACACCTGCCTCCTGTCAGGATACTGTGAAGTTCTTGCAGCAATTTAACTGCCTCAGTATATAATTTGAGCTATTTGACACGCTGCATTTTGCACCGGCATAAATTTGCATTCATAAGTCAAAACAGGCTGTGTTTTTCGCTTCTTTCATTTTCTTTTTGGCCAACAAAATTTGCATACAAAATGCAAGGAAACAACAACAATTTATGCGGCCAAAAACGTAACAAATGTTAGCAAGAAAATGCAGAGCCAGAAGACGGGGTTAAATAATGATAGAAACAAAGTTTGGTGGGTAATTTTCTAGGAATCAGCGTATAGCAATTGACCATGGGCTGGACAGGTGGGTTGAGTTGGTGGTTGGGGTGGTTGGGGAAGGTGGTGTCCATTGCACTACCAAACCATGACTGTGCACTGTAAAACTTCATGCATAATTTATTTAATCGCCGGCAACAAATCTAAATTGATCGTTAGGCGTAGGCGACCAAACAACCACCGACATCAACAACATTCATATGAACAACAACAACAACATGTCTAACAGCGTTTTTGCGTGTTTTGAAATAGAAATCGAATCAAACATAGCTCTATGTATGTATAAGAGCTACTTATATACAACTGCCCATAGTAACAATTGTGCCCACCTTTTATTGCAGTGCCAATTAGTGCCACGATTCGGGCAATATGGCTCCACAACAACAGCAACAACAACAACAGCAACACCAACAGCAGAACTCAACATTCATCGATGATAATCTTGACACCTGTCCATCGCTATTGAATTTACCTGAAAGCCCCATACTACCAACCAAACATCAGCATTATCAACAACGCCAAAATCAAGACAACAACAACAACAACCACAACGACAACGTCAATAAGCCAAGTGCTGAACGTTTGGTAGATGCAAAAGTGACAACAACAACAATAGCAACAACAAGGACTACAACTGCAGCCCACAACGCTGCTCCACAACCAGGCCAAAATCAACAACACGACAGCAAGGCTAACGGAAATGGCCAACACACGGCCGCCAGTCGACGGCATCGCCATCGTTCCATTTCCCTCTACGGCGTAAATAGCACTGTGGTAAGTGTCTCACACGTAACCTGCCACAACCCCTGCCCCAGCCACATCCCC
The DNA here is from genome assembly GCF_004354385.1 of Drosophila innubila. NCBI lineage: Eukaryota > Metazoa > Arthropoda > Insecta > Diptera > Drosophilidae > Drosophila > Drosophila innubila. The sequence continues at coordinate 21,019,287 of NW_022995376.1, forward strand.
ATCCCCATCCCCTGTGCCACCCCTTAAGATTGTGGTTGGGAAACTCGTGGGTTTCCAGTGAAATCAAACAAATCATCTAATTGGGTAGCTAGCTAAAGCAAAATATTGTATGTTGTGCTTAAGAACGTGGCATGTTCTGCTTTGGTTAGTTGGGTTAGTCATGGAGTAAGGACTTGGATCGGTTCAGGGGGCCTATGTACAGTTGAGTTAGGGTCGAAGTGTAGCTAATGCTCAAGTATAGTACTTGGTAAATGTTCTTATAAGCTGTAGTTTACAATAAACTAATAGTAGCTGCAAATTGGCAACAGTGCAAAGAGTAGAAATTTTTGTATGATGTTTGGCAACATAGCAAAAATTTTTGATTACTGTAAGGAGTTCCTCTATCGATACAAAACTAAAAAAAAAATTTAAATAAATTGCAAATTGGCATAGTGCCAAGCAATCTGTGAAGTTTGGCAACTATGCAGAGCCATATGCAAAAAGGGGAAAATCTATGTGAAGAGTATAAGTACTGCTGTCGGCAGTTCGCGCTAGTGACGAAAGGAGCACGAAGGGTGCGAAAGGCGACTAGCAATTTACACAGCTATTAAAGGAATTTCTCTAACGATAGATAAATAGTAACTAAAAGAGAAAATTAGCAACTGTGAAGTTTGGCAACAGTGGCGAACAAAGTCAAACTGTAAAGCTTGGCAACAAAGTTGCAAAAAAATTGGAGACTGATTATTTAACGTTTGCTAACACTAGGACAAATGCAATTTGGCAATCAGGCATGCTTATTAATACTGTTTGAAATCTTTCTTACCCTTAAATTAGAAGTAAAAATACTTTGTATGCACAAATGAGTAGCAAACGATTGCGTACAATGCCATTAAACTGAAAGACTAATGCATTTAACTTCTTCTACTTCCGGCACACACAGGAACAGGGTCATAAGGAAATACCCATTTGGCTGGACGATGATGAGCCGCGTTATGTATCGGGCGTAACAAATAAAACGACATGCAATGACATAATCAAAGCCCTGATTGATGACGAGCTGAGAAATGAAAATGCCAACTATTGCAATCCAAACAACAATTTGCCACGTGAGTCATTAAATCTAAGTGTATATAAAGAAAAGATATAGCCAATAGTTAGCACTTTTAGTTTTTAAACTTTTATTTATTCACGTTTTTACAATTATTTTTTCTTTTTGTTTTCGTTACATTTGACGCTGATCCAAAAAAATAAATTTTAAAAAAACAAGATGGCGGCCATGGGGCAGCAGCATCGCGTGACTACAGCGATTACGTTATAACGGAACGTTGGCGAGGTATCGAGCGCAGCTACGACGGCAACATGGCCATTTTACCTGTTTGGCGCGCTTGGAGCCGTGTGCACAATGAGGTAATATGCGAGAAACACCACCACAGTACACCCCCTCGCTCACCCTGCCTAAAATTCTGCCCACCTGCCGTGCAAAAACTGGGCCCAAGGCAACAACAAAAGTCGACACTGATTGCATAATAAGCGTTCGTTTTTTTTTTTTTGTGTCCTGTTCGTCCGTCTGGCGCCGCACGCAAGTCAAGAAATGTGAAATTCATGTTCAGCACCAGCTCCCGATCCCCTTCCACATTAAGTCGCGCCTCCACATACACATATAGCCTACAAATACTTAACATATATATGGCATATATATAACATACCAACGTATGCTCCATTGTAGTCGCATTTGACTTGATTATGCGTCGACTTTTCTATTATTTTAGTTGATTCTTTATGACGCACGAAATGAAATCTATTTGCCTATTGATTTTTATATTATAGTTAATGTTTTGTTTTTGTTTTTCTCTTATATTTTTGTTTGTTCAATTTGATGTTGCGTGCATTACTTATTATCTGTTTTCCCGTGGTCATTAATTTCTTTGAGCTTTTTCGAGTTAATAGCATTTTAATTGTACTATTTGCCATACTATTAAGGGTTTGGGAATAGTAAAACAAGAGTTTCGGTTCCGAATATGGTAAAATTCGTAAATTAACATGTATGAACATTTTGAAAAAAAATGTAGAAAATTAGATTGTTTATTTGTAATAAGTTGGACCAAGGTGCGATTTGAAATCTTGGGCTTAGATTCTATTCGAACCTTTTTCCAAATTTTGGAACTTTGGAGCCTTTCTAAAAATAGCTTAATTAACTAATTTTCTAAATACCATATTTCTATTTGCTCTTTTTAGCTACGCCTTTCGCTCAAGAAACGGGGAGAGCTCATAGAACCAATGCCACTACAACTGATGCAACTCGCTCATTCCGATCCAGCCAAAAGTTTTTCCGTGCTCAAGTGGCTTAAAAAGTTATTGCATCTTACCAATAAGAAGCAAAAATCCAAGACCAAATCTGCCAAAACACCAGCCAAACTAACTAAGAAAACGAAAGAGAAATGTTTGCTGGCCAAGAAGCAGCAGGAAATGCCTGATGAATTGCTGTTGATATTACTTCCCGATCAGCATTACGAAGCGCCGACAGATGCCAATCACAATGTTAAGACCAAGTTATACAATTTGGCCGAGTCGCGTGCAACGCAACGAAGACGCAGACGCAGTCGATGTCGAAGTCGACACGAACCGATTGTCATAACCGAAACAATTGCCAACAACAACTGCATTCGGAGGCGCCGGAAGGATGCACCCCTGCGTAATAGTGTGCGCAACAAGTTGGCATCCCTGCATGCGGATATGAATGTAAGGTACGAACGGGAATACAATCTGACGCGGCAACTAACGGAAAAATGTAAGCTGTACAAGCAGCACAACGAGCTGTACACCTCCCCAGAAATGGAGATTTCGGTGGGTCAACTGCAGCGGAATATAGAAGCCTATGCCGATGATATTATTAAAACGGAACACGAGTTGCTTGAGTTAAAAAATGAAATAAAACATGACATTTCCCTTATCAATAATCTTAAGCGCTTGACTCTCGAGCAAGAGACGCCAGCGCAGTCCAAAACTAAATTTAAATCCCTGCCAAATGACGGTAAAAATAAAGATTGTATGAAGATGAAAGAAGAAACACCTCAAGTTGCTAAAAATGTACACGAAATGCAATTCGTTGATAATATTTATGAATTTTGCGACAATAATGCAAGCATGTTAGTTTAGTTTTAATCTATTTTGTTAAGTTTTAAGCAATAAACCATAGTTTTTATTACAAGTAAAGTACCAAGGTCTTTTGTCTTTTCATTCTATTGAAAAATTACGGCCAAAACTGTGTTTTAATATGTATAAAATGCAGTCTTCTATTTACCTATTACTTCTATTTGTAGAAATTATTGCAAACGTATTTTATTTTACTTGCAAAAGATCTTTATATTAAATATTAAGAACTTCAATCATCGTGATTGATATAAAGTTAGTTCTTTTGCGAAATTTAAATCCACGATCACGCTCAATGCATTTTAAACTAATTTGGGCGGCACATTTGGATATATCGATAGTTGCCTTTATTAAAAAAATATAATGAGTCTATCGCCCGACCGCCACATTAAACGATTCGACTGGTCTCAATTTCGATAATTATCACAACACTGGCCAGCCCATCACTGATAAAAACTGCAAATTTGGAAGTTCAAATATTTCATAAGAAATGCATAAATTTGATAGAAATTTACAACTGTAAATTAGATATAAAAAAAGTTCAACAATTCAGAATACCTTTTTTTTGAAATTTACCAATTTCTTTGGGTAAAAAATCGAGCCAGATCGGAAATATTTACTGGGTGGGCAACCCTCGGTTGCCTCACCGTTGTGTCCCTCTAAAAAATTGGCAACACCAGCCAGCCTACACAACAAAGGCAACACACACAATTCGTAATAATTAAAAAAACAGAAACTACGCCACGGAATTTAAACTCTAAACAAACTTTAACAATTTCGGGTATCAAAAAGTATACAGCAAACGACAAATCGAATAGTTTTGCAATAATTGTTATTTGGCATACCAAACGAGAAATTAGGTAAGGCCGAAAGAGAACGTGGTCGCTAAATTGCAAGCAAAAACGTGCTAAAAAGTATGATTGGGGGTGTGGGGGTATCAATTAAGTTGCGTGCGCGGCAATATCTCTGTGTCTCAGTGACGGTACCGCCTGAAAGTCAATTGCTTATAAAACTAGATATTTTCTAATGCGATGCGTCGTCTTCCTGTAACTTTTTTGCAAGAGTGAAAGAGAAAGTGCAGACGTCGCAAATGGCTGCTGCAGCTGTCAAACGACTTTGTTGTGTTTGTTGTTGTAGTGTAAATACCGTTTGAGCAACAACAAAAACAAACACCAACCCACACATAGGCAAATTTATAAAAATCAAAGATTAATTTATTGTTTTTGCTGGGGGTTCAATTGATAAGTAAAGTTTTAAGTGCCTGCAAATTTATTATATTCCAGTCTTTAACAAACAGCCAACACATACAGCGGAAAAATGGCACGCGGTCACCAAAAAATTCAATCCCAAGCTAAGGCCGCCGAGAAGCAGGCAAAGATGAAGAAGCAGCAGGGTCACAGTGCCAACGACCAGAAGAAGGCGGCCCAAAAGGCGCTTGTGCATGTGTGTGTGCTGTGCAAGGTAACTAGCTGAACTGAACGATAAATCAATTTTAATACAGGTAGTCAAGTAATTCTTTTGACAACATTCTAAATTTTCATACAGCTAGTCACGAAACAAAATCGAATATTTTGAACCATTTTCCTTTGTAAAAGGACATTTATATTTTTGATCGATTATTCTTTCATTTAATTATTATGTTTAGTTAATATCTAATATAAAATTACAACAAATAACTTAATTGTAGAGTAGAGTCTTCTGAGGCCTTCAACTCTTAAGATATTTTATAATACTTGTTTGCTTGAGGATTTATGGACTTTTATTGTGTTTTTTTTTTATATTATTACAGTATTTGTTTCTTAAAATAATTTTCATCGGATTAAACTATTTAAGAGAATTTATACAAGTTTTCTTCTCTAGCTATTTTTTTAATCCCAGTCAAGAATAGAATTTTTCTTTACACAATATGTATGTGAATTTTAAAGTATGTCAACACATTTACTTGACCAACTGTACTCTAAACCTATACCTAATAACCTTTTTTACTTTTCCGTTTAGTCACAAATGCCCGATCCTAAGACTTATAAACAGCATTTCGAAAACAAGCATCCTAAGAATGATATGCCCGAGGAGCTGAAAGACTTGTAATGTGCCGGGGGCAATAATAATAATAGAGGAAACGAATTAAATGAAAGATGGAATTATCAACAAAATGACGAGTTGCCTACCAGAACGATAGAAATAATAAACAAAAACACAATTGCAACAATATAAATTTAAACATTCAACATTTTTGGAATTAAATGGAATGATCGAACGCAAGCTGAATTTTTTATTAACTGCTAACAGTCCAATTTGCTATTTTCAATGAAATTAATACACATTCTTGCATTGTTTTGAATTGCCAACTGAAATTGTTTACAAGTGACAAAATGATAACGCTGTAACAATAGCATTAATATTAATATAAAATCTGGTATTTTACTTTCTCTGCCGCCACAATTCTTATTATGATTATTACGCTACTTTTGCGTTTATAAACAATTTTTTATACATTTCAAGCAAGAAAAAAGTAAACAAAATACAAAAAAAAAATGGGAAAATGCGTTTTTTGTACTATAAGAATCAATGTAAATGAGAATTTATAAATACAATAAAAGAAAATGAAAAATTGTTAAATAACTCGTAATTTCTTGTCAAGTGGTTAAAAGTTGAATAATTAAACTAATTAAGCTGCATAAAAACTAAATCGTCACGAGCAGGGAAATCTGTAAGCACGGTAATGCCAATATTATTATCAGGTAGCTGTGGCGTCTCCTCGTGATAACCAAACCAATAGATAACGATGCCAGGTCCAAAACTAAAATGGAATCATCAATTTGTAATATTGGGATATAATGAGAAGCTCTTACCGATTGCAATAGCTTTGCAACTGCTGTTGTATGTTCCATTTGTGTCCCTTGGGATCTCCAAAGTTGGCCTTGCTCTCTATCCAGTTAACCACCGAGCCCCTGTACAGAAATGGTAATATCATCTTGATATCTGGGGTCTTGTCGTAGCCCATGCGCCGTAAATCCTGCTCATCATAGAAATGTATGCCTGCCTCCCTGGCCAGATGCTTTAGCTTCACCTCGTACTCTTCGCCAACAATGCGTCGTCGCAGATCTGTGACAGGTCCTTCTTGATTATCACTGTACAGGCACTGCTGCACATTGGCTGCCAGGCGGGGATCATTGATCAAGTGCGGATACTTTAGCAGGCGGGAAACATGAGGTCTCTGCTTAAGCTCATATTTCTCCTGCAGTATTATGCGACACAGGGCAATGGGACTCATGCCTTCCACACAGGCCATGCGTATCAGCAGAGCATTATCATTATACAGTTGACACTGATCCTCGTAACTGGATTTGGAAAATGGGAACATGGAGTTCTCTTCAACAGTTCTCTTCACTCTTAAGATCTTCTACTTACGTTTGCAGCAGCTTCTTGGAACGCTGTTCGTGGCGCCAATGCTGCCCGCGAGCCTTGTTAAACAGCTCGGATTGGAGTATACAGATCAGGGCCAGTGGTTCGACGTCAATAAAGAAGCGATTCACCATTTCCAGTTCACAGTCAATTGCCAGGTTGCCGTGATAGCCATTGACAAATTGACAAATACGCGCATATTCCACGCTGCTTAATATCTTCTTCTTTGCTGCTTTGTCGCCGGCTGTGGCTGTGTTTTTAGCCATTATACAAAATATTTAAATTTAAAATTAGCTCATGAGTGTGATCAGCTGGCAGTGTTGTTGTTCATCATGAATCAGTGTCCGAAGCAGAACTAGCTCTTTTCATTTCATGCTGTGCAACACTGCAAAAGAAAATCCCGCCAATAGCAATCGCGATAACGATAAATATTAGTTTAGCGATTAACGCAAAAATGAGCGCACATCCCTGATAAAAACTGCAAATTTAAAATTCAAAAAAATTCATTAAAAATTAATATTTGAATCAAATTTAGAATACCTTTTTTTGAAATTTACCTTATTTTTTTTTGGTAAGAAATCGAACCAAATTAGAAATTTTTATTGGAGGGGCAGCCCTCGGCTCAATTATGCAAGTCTGGCAACGCTCAGTGACTAAACAAAACCAAGGCAGACCAGACACGTCAGAATACATTTAATTTTTACAGAATTTATTTACACAACTGGCTTATTGTCATTATAAATCAATTTAAAGTGAGCATTCGTTACACGTACAGCAATGAAGTTTAGGTTGGCGAATGTCGTGCTGGCGTTTGCCTTGGTTGTGGAACTGGTTGTAGCTTTGCCTGTGACGCACAACAAAAAGGAGGAAAAGGACAAGGAGCAAAGCAGCACTCCTGCTCCGGCGGATGTGGAGACAGCTTTGGAGTATGAGCGCTACTTGCGAGAGGTTGTTGAGGCGCTTGAAACCGATCCCGAGTTTCGCAAGAAGCTCGACAAAGCCCCCGAGGCAGACATACGTGTAAGTTTTATAGTGTTATTCCCCCCTATATTTAAAGCGTTCAAGAGATAATTTTATACAATCTAGAGTGGAAAAATCGCCCAAGAGCTGGACTATGTGAATCATCATGTGCGCACGAAACTGGACGAGATAAAGCGACGCGAATTGGAGCGATTGCGCGAATTGGCCAATAAGGCCTTCGACCTGAGCAATAACATTGATCGCGACCATTTGAAAGTACCACAACATTTGGACCATGGCAATGAGCACACTTTCGAAATTGAAGATTTGCGCAAGCTTATTCAAAAAACGTCCGATGATCTGGCTGAAGCAGATCGCAAGAGACGTGGCGAATTCAAAGAGTACGAAATGCAAAAGGAATTTGAGCGCGAGGCTCAAAAGAAGGAAATGGATGAAGAGTCGCGCAAGAGATTCGAGGCCGAGCTGAAGGAGAAGGAGGAAAAGCATAAGAAGCATGAGAAAGTCCATCATCCGGGTAATAAGGCGCAGCTAGAGGAGGTCTGGGAGAAACAGGATCACATGGAAAAGGACGATTTCAATCCGAAAACTTTCTTCTCCATTCATGACGTGGACAGCAACGGTTACTGGGATGAGGCTGAAGTCAAGGCACTGTTTGTCAAGGAACTGGACAAGGTCTACCAAAGCAATCTGCCCGAGGATGATATGCGCGAACGTGCCGAAGAAATGGAACGTATGCGTGAGCATTATTTCCAGGTAAAGCCATTAGTTTCCCTTATTTGAATGGATAACATCGCAATAATTCTTTTAGGAAACCGACACCAATCACGATGGCCTCATCAGTATAGAAGAGTTCTTGCAGCAAACAGCCAAGGAGGAGTTCCAAAAGGATCCCGAATGGGAAACTATCGATCAACAACAGCAATACACGCATGAGGAATATCTCGAGTTTGAGCGACGTCGGCAAGAGGAAGTGCAGCGCATGATTGCTCAGGGACAACTGCCTCCACATCCCAATATGCCTCAAGGCTACTACGCAGCACCACCACCAGGTGGCGTGGCATACCAGCAACCACCACCCCCAGGTGCACAGCTGCACTACCAGCAGCCGGATCAATTGCACATGCAGCAACAGCAACAGTATGCTCATCAGCAGCAGCAATACGCACAACATCAGCAACAATATGCTCAACAACAATATCAACAGCAGCAATATGGACAGCCCCAACACGTGCAATTGAATCCTAATCAGGTTTATCAGCATGCCGGACAGATACCCGCACAACAACAACAACAGCCTGTCTATCAGCAACCCATTCAACAACAGCAACCTGTGCAGCAACAACAACAACCTGTGCAGCAACAACAACAACCTGTGCAGCAACAACAACAACCTGTGCAGCAGCAACAACAACAGCCTGTGCAGCAACAACAACAACAACCTGTGCAGCAGCAACAACCTGTGCAGCAGCAACAACCTGTGCAGCAGCAACAACCTGTGCAACAACAACCACAGGTCAACAACCAATCTCCACCACCTGCACAAAACCAACAGCTGCCCGTACAACAACAACAACAGCAACAACAACAACCTGTGGCGCCACAGCAAGCTCAACAACAACAACAGCAGAAACACTAAACGGAACATTCCTTCACTGTCGCATTTTGTGCTAACATAACTAACTATCTAAATTCTCGTCGACTGAAATAGCAAACAAATTAATCTTATCTCAATATATATTTACATATATACATATATATATGCACATAAATTGATCAAACAACAAACAATTGGCTGTCGATGATTGTCGCATTGTCTTTCCATTGCAGCATTTCTTTTTGATACTTTTCTTTTTTATACCTTCCGTTATTTTTACGCATATTTTTTGTACATAAAACAAATTAATATAAATTATCATAAATTTATCGCAAAAAATAAAAATGTGTAGAAAATTATTGCTTTTGGATTGAAATTGGAAATGCAACTCCTTGGGGTGAAATTTTCTGATCATTGTCTATTTATTAACAGATCTCATAATTTTAGTTAATTCCATTGGTTCCTGGAATACGTTTCAATATCAGCATATGCTTTGCTTATCAGTATACGATATAAGTTCCAGAAGTTTCCAAAAACTAAATCCTCCACTGAGACCTGGAATTGTTTTGTAGTTTTCTATCCTCAAAGTTAAAGAAACACTTGCGTTGTTTATATTATTTATTCATTCAAAATTTATTCAAAAAGAATATTCATTTTCGAAAATAAATGTTATAGCTCAATTTATAAATACTCAAGTCTGAGATTTCTGGAACGGTTAGAGTTAGTATTATGCGTTTTGGATACTGCATATGGTTCTTATAAAAAACATATACATATATATATATAAGTAAGTTACCGCAGTAAAAATCAGATTGGGAGAGAGAGTAGTATAGTCCAAGAAGGAAGCCCTTAAACCTAGACAAAATTGTTAATTATGCTTAATTAATCAAATCGGGTTAAATTCGTTTACAAAAGTTGCAAAATTAATTTCTACGTGGATTAAAGCTGGTTTTGGGAGAATATTATGCGATATACTTATATTAGTTAAAGGCAAAGCAGTTGGTTAATATATGATTATTGAGTTTAAATTATTAAACAATATAAAACTTAGTTAAATTCTTAATTGTAACATGGATTAATGCAATCAAACTAACTTAATGTAGGATATGCATGATTATTAAATGATGGAACAGGCCCTAAAAAAGGGAAAAACTTAATTATTTTACTGATTTTTGTATAATACGCAATATTTTATTTAGAAAAATTCGTTCTTCGTTTGTTGTAGTTATCTTTTCTTTTTTGGCAACTAAAAACTAAATTACAAATGTGGGATAGACACTATTTATTATAGCACAGGAATACAATGCACCAGACGAAAGATGCGTTTAATAACTATATAGCAAAATTAATACAACAATTTTGATATAGTTAATTATAGACAATAGAACAGTACAAATAATATTGTTGTCGTATACTGTTCTGTTCTATATAATATTGTATTTCGATTTGTAACATTTTGTTTATTATAGTTAATAGGTTTATCAGTTACATAATAGTGTATTATCATTTCTAGTTTGGTTTCTTGTGGTCTGGCCACTGAGCAGAGCTTATGTTTATAATAATTTGTTATATACTATTATTATTTATTCGATTCGCTTTTAAACCACAACAAATAACGTTGATAGATTATTGTTTTTCCTATGATTTCCCCTTTGCATGTTTTACAAAAATATACACCAATTATTCTTATTAAATTGTTAATATTATTATTATTATGCGATTAACATGGAGTTGTGGTTTTTTTTTCTTTTTTTGTTTAAGGCAAAGTGTGTTTTGTTTGTAAGGTTGTGTGTTTAAACTAAATGCAAAAGTCGTTAATGTTTAACATAAATGCTATTGTCTAAATCAACAGACAGAGCGGCAATAAATCTAAGAGTCTACACAAACGAGAGAGCACAGAACACAAAAGAAAATGAGAATTTTATGTTTTAAATGTACAATAATATGTTTTAAATTAACTTTGAATGGTCTATTGTGGTTTCTGTGGGCGGGCGGGCGTATATTAACTTCTTTCTTAATTTAAATGTCATTTGGTTGTGGTCAACGCCTCACAATGCTGGATGGTCGCGGCAATCCGCTGCGCTTCATTTGCGTCGGCTGCCGCAGTCCCGATGGCTTCGGTATTCCTGTTGCTCCGGTGGTCACCTGTGTCAGCTTCGAGCTGAGCACCTGCGTGTCGAATGTGTGATTCAGCTTCGTGTCCTTGCCATACAGACTGCCACGTGAGGATGCCGAAGAGAGGCTCTGCAAGGAAGATTATGGAGAAATAAGCACAAGACCGTAAATAACATTTGAGTAAAAAAAAACAGGAAAACAAAAATTTCGATATTTCAGAAAATTAAAGTAAAGAATATAATTTCAAGTTGTTTTGAATAAATGAAATATACCTGTTATTGTTTAACTTAAAAATACAATTATATATTAATATGTAAACAAATTTATTTAGCATCTTATTTATGAACAAAATAATTGAATAAATAAAATTTGGTTAGATATCAAAATTTAAATGAATTTTTTTTGTTAAGATTTAAGGTTCTTTGTTAATTAAATGCAAATATTTTGAGCCAGGAGGTGTTGTATTGTAATAAGTGACATATGCCCCGGTACATAAGAAATTTCCATAGTCTTTTTATTATTTATTTTGTAAATAAGAATCAATTAATTTGTATTGTGTTGCGGAAACGTAGTCTTTCTTCAGATTTCAATATACCCTGTTCTAGAGGGCTTCCGTAGGGAAGTGAACTTACCTCGGGTGTTTCAGCCTCTCCCGCTTGTTTCATGCTCAGGCTATAATAACCGGAGGAGGGACGTGCAAGTCCATTGCCCGCAGCTCGCTTCACACCCGCCGTCGTCGGAGCACGCAGTCCGCTGACCAATTTGGGCACCTTAAATACTGTTGTGTCATCCTTCAGAAAAATGAATTGAAAATAGATTAATTATAGATTACAATCGCATATATAGACTGTAGTCACCTCCTGCTGTTGCATTGCCCGTAGGCCAGTCATCAGTTTGCTGCTCTGGGCGCTGGGTCGTCTCAAGCCGCCGCCCAAACTGGGTCGTGGTGCCAGAGCCGCAGCTCCATGACCGCCAATACCGCTAATGTTGGAGGACAAATTATGGAACGACTTGGATTTGATGCCCATGGGACTCTTGAGTTCCCCAACGCCAGATGATGTTGTTCCAGTAGCTGTTGCCATTGGCATTGCTCCTGCTGTTGCCGTCGTGGTGGCATTAAGGCCAGCTCCTGCGGATGTTGCCTTGCTGACAGTGGTAAACTTTTGCAGACCGCTTATATAACGTGGCCGGGAGAGTGAACGTGCTGTCCCACTGGATGAATCGTTTGCCGGCAGCTCTGGCACCTCCTGCTGTGGCTGTTGTCGCTGACGCATGAGCAGCGACTTCTCCTTGGGCTTCTTGTAGGTCAAATAGTTGTTGCTGGCACTGGAATTGTCCTCTGCATCGTGGTTGTAGTTGTAAGTCGATTGATCGCGACGCGAAAGACGTCCGGGCGGCGATTGCTGACGTTCCACGAACTCCGACGGTTCCACAGTCTCTTCATCATCTATACAAGGCACTACAATGTTGTCCAGCTGCTCGTCGCGTGCTCGCATTTCCTTGGTGATCTTAATGGTCTTGAATCGCTCACGATCTCGCTCCCGACGCTCGGCCAGCTTATAGCTAGACGCTTCAGTCTCAACCGCTCCTCCCATCGGCTGCTCATCCTGTTCCACTGGCTCCTCCGACTCCTGGAGCGGTGAACAGGCCTCCGATGTATTGGCTGGCTCCTCCTCCTTTCGATGCACAATAAACGATGCCGAATTGCAGCTACCTCCACTGACATTGCAGTCATGCATGGCGCTCAGATTGACATCATCATAGAGGCGACTACGACGATTGAGCAAACGTTCTCCGCTGCCGCTGGACTGGCTTGGACTGTGACTACTCAGTAGATGCGTCTGATTCATTGACGGTGGCGTCACATGATGCACTTCCTCCAGTTGTTGTTGCTGTTCGCTGTGCTGTTCCCTGTCCTCATCCTTGTTGAATCGTCGCTTGATGCTATCCAAGGATTTCTGCATTTTAATCTGCTCCGCATTCAGTGAATTCATTTTGCCCAGCTTGGCGAGCATGTGCTCAAACTGTTCCTCATCGCCCTGCTGGGCCAGCATCTCCACCTCCGCCTCGGCCAAATCGAGAATGCATTGCATTTGCTTTTGATCCTCGGACATGTCATAGGTGGCATCCAGCACAGGCTGTTCTATGTGTTCCAGCATATCCATGGAATCAATTACAATCTTTGGACCATCCACTTGCAGATCCTTGGGTGGTTCATACGTGTGGTTCAACTGCTGTTGCCGGATTCTCAGTGGTGTTGTGTTGCTCACGATGGGCGATATGTTATTGATTTCGCCACGCCCCTTTAATGTGGGCGTATAGCTTAATTGTTTATTATTATTATTGTTGTGGTTGTTATTATTATTATTGTTGTTGTTGTTATTGTTTTTGTAGTGCTGAAATCGGGAAGTTGTTGTCGTTAGAGGCGTCGATTCCATCTGCAATGTGGACAATGTCTTGTCAATATTCTCGGGTGTCTCGCAACGTGATGCCTCCGGCGTAACACAGCCCTCGGTATAGGTGGTGTTCACCTGCCGTCCCGCCAGGAGCAACGTTTCATTTAGAAGCGGAGCCTGTGGCCTTTTAAATGTTGCATTTGCCTCCATTTCGCCCAAAGATTCGGTTGCTGTGGGCGTTGTCAAGCTGTCCACCAGACTGAATGTCGTATCTCCAATCATTTCCTCACTCAACAGCATTGTCGTGCGCAACTGCCTCTGGATCTGAGTGAGATTCTGGGATTGCACCTGTGGTTGGGATTGTGATTGCGACTGCAACTCAATTGGCGTGGAGACGCTGTCAGTGCTGTTGTCCATGGTACTGCAACCGGAGGCGGTTTTGCTCAGCGTTGTCAGCGATATGTCATCGATCTGGCCAATGTGCGAGTCCTTGATCAAAGTGCCGTCCCCGGACATGGTAAGCGACTCCAACGCCTTGCGATCTCTGATCATATCACTTAGCGTATACGCATCATTCTCCGACGATGTTGTTGTCGCTGTTGGCCTTGTCAGATTGAGGTCCATGTGACCTGACGCCTCCGTGGGATCCAAACTGTTGGTCGACTGCAGAAAGTTGAGATTTGTAAAGTCAGCGGATGTGATGAGCGAATTGTTCATGTGCTCGTTGTTCATGGACGAGCAGATGGATGACGGCGGCGACGTGTCCTGTAGAAAGGACTTGTGCATCGTGGTAACAAGTCCTCCAATTTCCAAGCTAAGCATCCCTGCTCCTCCATGTCCTGTCGCCGTGCTGCCATTTTGTGTTTGCAACTGAAAAACATTTCCCATTAGTAAGTTGTTCAAGTTTTCGAAGACAATTGTTTGAATAACAGCGAACATATATGGACATTTTCTTAAAATTGATTATCACCTACACTTTTGGTGAAATATTCTTGCAGACAAAATCCTAACATTTTTGAATAAATCGCAAAAGCAAATAAACAAAAAATTAAATTTCAGGAAACCATAAGGATGTTAAAAATATGATAAATATGATATATATATAATAAATATTATTAGAAATTAATGCCTATTCGAACAATTTATGCTTATTGGGAAATTGAAATAAACAAAAATTTAGACTACAAACATTTTGTAAGATCTTTCTCATTGATATTTATATTTATGGTTTTGGCTAAATTTCATTTTGAGTAGTAATTTAATTTTGACGCGTGCAATATGTTTCAATTATATTATGAAATAACAAGATATTTAATTTCTCAATAATATTATTCCAATTATTTATCTCCAAATTACATGCTTTAATTTTTTTGAATTTGCTAATCTCTGTTTTCAAAATTTAACAACTATTATTTTACAAAATCTCTCATGCAACAGAATGATCTCAACAAAATTGCCCATATTTTAGTTATTTAAAATGTTCATAACTTACAAATTGTGTCTCCAGATTTGTGGCCGCTTGTGATCTACGCTTGGGTCTCGTAAACGTCTTCGAATTGTGTTTGTAGGCTTTATATATTTATATATAAATGATTAGTACTAATTCATATATTTTTAAAGATTATATCAACGAAAAATAAAAAGGTCAGCTTCAGTAATAAATAGCATGTGTGTGTGTGTGTGTGTGTGGGTGTGGGAAGCAAAGTGCCTTTAAAGGTCATTGAGTTGGAGGAGCTCATCCTCGTTAACAGTGAGCATCATTTCATCATCGGAACAGAGCAGAGTATCATCCACTTCGCTCTCGAGGATACATTTGGTAGCTGGAATCACAACCCGCTTCACAAGCGGCGGCATCTCATCAAAAACTGACTGAACTGGCTGAACAATTGGTATAGATCTTTCGGATTTCTTATTGAACATCATTTGATCGCTGAAATTATTATTCAACTCCTCCAGTTGATTATTGAAGCTGCTCGATGGCTTCGGCTTCGCATCCACATGGACAGCTGGGAATTGTGGCTTGTTGTCAGTTTGCTCTTCGTTGACCAATGTTATTTGTATTGTCTCGCTGTGAATTAACCAATTGTTGGATTTGTCCGGACGCATCATGAACTGACGCGCATAGTTGCGATACTCGTAGCCGGAGCTGCTGCCGGTGAATTCCTTGAAGCCGCCGGTGATTGTGAAGACCCGGGAATTATTGTTGTACATTTGGATGTAGAGTTGGGCCTTCTCGAAATTGATCTGCACCTGTGGCAGCTGGCAAATGGCATGCATCACAGCATCTCGTCCAAAGAACAACTTGCTGCAACGTGCACTGGCAACTCGATGTTGCAACTGCTGCAGATCATACAACTTGCCGTATCCGTCGATAAGTAACAACTGCTTCGGCACACAGAGCGATAGTATGGCCTTCGATTCATAATAACTCTCCAAATCCTTGCGGAGATTCAAATCATTGAAAATTGAGAAATAGACTTTGGCAAATTGTAAACAAAATGCATGTCCATTGCTGTTGGCGCCACAGTAACGTGTGGCCAGAGGATTGGCAGTGTTGCCCACACGAATGTGATTCACCTGTGGCAACATGGCGCGCAGTTGCCACTCCTTGGTCTTGGCCAACGGATTGCTGGTTAGATCCAGAGTCTGCAATTTCATCTCACGCAGATTCTTGAGCTCCATCATGCCCGTTATGTTGTTGGCGCTCACATCGAGCACCTGAAGTTCGGGCAGACTCGTCCTCGGGAACCGATCGAAGGCACGAAGTGTGCACAGATAATTGTCGCGCAGTTGAAGCACCCGCAACTGTGGAAATTCCTGTGCAATTAGCTGCAACAATTTCTGCAGCATCGGCAGCACGTGCAACGCACAGAAATGACCCAGCAATTCGGGAGCCGCATGGAAACGGGTCAAGTGAAGCGATTGACCTTTGGCATCGTAACGGGCCAACAATGCGGCCCTAATGGCTGCCAGCAATGCTGGCTTAAACGACAAGTCGGCCACCAAACTTGGCCGTATTCCAGTCTCCACGCATATATCAATAACTTTGTTGCTGTAGAGAACAGCTACCTTGCCATTGAGACGAATCATGCGATTGGCTATCAACTTGTTATCGACCAGAAATTGACCGCATTCATTGCCATCGATGCGTTCAAAATTAAACAATTGCACTTTCAACGGCATCAAGGCATATTTGAGGGCCAACAATATCGAGCTATTGGCCACACCCAAACAGTTGGCTATGGTAACTGTGTACCAGCCGGTCACACTGATCATCCTGCCATCCGAGTCCTGCTCCTTCACATATTTGTCGAGCATTCGGCCCAAATGCAGTGGCGTCAAGTCGCCGAGCATGACGCCAATGTGCTCTTTGAATCTCTCGCTGCCCAAGAGTCTTTGATGTGTTTTCAATACATTTCCTGGTGCTCGAGATTTAAAGTTAACACGCAGCACGTGAATATTCGTGTTTTCTTTAGGTTTGCGGTAATTCTGCATTTTTTCAGACGAATTTAATTTCACGACTTTTTTTTACGCAGTAAAACGGATTTACAGTTATTCAATTTGACAATTGAAAAGTGTTGGACAATTGCGCGCTGTCAAGTTATGAAAGCGTTCAGCAACGGCCTCTTGAGTATCGTTCATTTGAACTAGCTCTACTTCCTAGCTGGTATTTGTTAAAATTGAGTCAGAAAAGCTTTCAATCAAAATATATGTTTGCCAATTTGCATAATTAAATGCACATACATAATTAAATTTGTCATTTGATCAGTGCTGCCTTATTGCGCGTTTTCTTTTACAGTAAAGGTGTTCCCGTGTCTGAATAAGATTTTAAGATCAGCATCTTACTCCAAAGATTTAAAGAAAATTTCTGAAACTGAATTATGATGTCGTGCTCGCTTGTTTGAAAGTTCTCTTTAAAGAAAACTTCATAACATTACAGTACAATCTGTTGTAATTTTAATATAGAGTTTATTACATTACAAATAATGTTTATTCAATGCATATATATAATGGTCATTTGAAGATTATACAAATCAGCAGATAGAAAATCCAAGATAGAAAATTAAATGAAAATTTTAAAATTGGAGCAAAAGAATAAAAAAAAAATGCAAAATTTTTATTTTACAAGACAAACATTTTTTTTAGAAAGATAGAAAAGCTGTTATTCCAGTTTCATTCGGCATTTTCTACTTTCGCGCTTTATTTGCTTAATTTTAAATTGTCAGCTGTCAGATGTTCGCGAAATTTAAATTAAATCAGTGTGCAAGTGTCGTTCCGACAACTAATTCAACATGCTTCGACGAAATTTAATTCAGTTTAAGTAATTCGTTTATTGTTATTATGATAAATCTTTCAGTTGAAATGGAATGTAAAAAGTTATTTTGACCATTTCATTCTGTTTTTATGTATCATTGAAATATATCAACATAATTATAACAGCAATTCATAATAAATGTGATAATTGTGCGGCAAATCGGCGACTTAATTTCCATTACTTCAGGCTTATTTGCATAGCGAGTTTTTATCAGTTCCGCTTTGTGTTGCCAGTGCATAAACCATAACTGATCAGACCACGCACAACTGTTTCTTGACTTACTGTCTGTGTGTGTTTGTCGATTAATTATTATCGACAGAAGCATTGGCCAAATATAGCAAAAACAACGATTGTTGACCACAGTTAATGGGTACGTAAAGAAATTTATACAACATAGGTACATATGTAAGTAAGCGGCTCGCCAACCCACACACATCACATCACAAGAGCATTGTCAACGTTGTTGCCATTTGCCGTCAGTTTAACCCACTTACGAATTTGCTTTTAGAAAGCGCCAAATGCACAACATGGCCTGCACTTGTGTATACAGTTAGTCAAGTAATTGTGTTCACAAATGCAAAATTTGAAATATCAGAAAACGGTTTATTTATGTTTAAAAAAATTTAAAATTCGATAAAAATTATTTTAAATTTTTTTTGTTTGTTTTACGAACCATAGGCAACTCTATAAAACATAAAAGTTCATTAAAATTATATAATTGTTGCAAGAGAAAATTTGTAGTTTTTTTTAATTTAGTTAAAACACTTTCTTCGCTAACTGTATTTATTTTTTAATTTTTTCAAAAATAGTTTTAAAAAATGTGTTACATTTTTTATTTTGTCAAAACACTTTCTTGGCTAACTG
The DNA here is from genome assembly GCF_004354385.1 of Drosophila innubila. Classification (NCBI taxonomy): domain Eukaryota; kingdom Metazoa; phylum Arthropoda; class Insecta; order Diptera; family Drosophilidae; genus Drosophila; species Drosophila innubila. The sequence goes on from NW_022995376.1 coordinate 21,038,086, forward strand.
TATTTATTTTGAATTTTTCAAAATTGTTTAACCCAGTCTCATCAATTTGTTTTAACTTGCTCTATTTTGTCAAATTAATTACTTGACCAACTGTATATGTCAATGTGAGTGTCTGTGTGTAATTGATGTAGGAAACACATACATGTCTTCACAAAAAAACGATAAAATTCACATAATTTTTATTTTATTTTTAAAAATAGTTAAAACCAATTATATTAATTCTTTTATTTTTATTTGACTTGTTCAACGAACAAGCTGTAATAATGGCAACAAATGATTGGTTTTTCTAAATAAAATATGTGCATTTTGATCATTGTCAAAACAATTACTTGAGCAACTGTATGTATCTGTGTGTGATCGATGTATGACACACATGTTTGATGTATGTACGCATACGTACCTTGCTCATGGTTGTTGTAGTGCAAATGCGGCTGCAATTGTTGCAACTGCGACTGCGGCTGCAGTTGATTATTTGTTTTCCACTGCTGTAGTATGTTTGAGATATCATCGTGGGTTTTATCAGCCAGAAATCTGCACAGTTTGAAAGAAATAAGGAAACACGCATAACAGATGGCGTTGGTATTTTTAGCAATTGAGCCAAGCAAGCAACCTCGAAGGCAAAATCAAAAGCAAAACAGGGAATGCAAAATGCGACCGTCACTTACATGTATGAATCATCCTTTAGTGCTTCATCAATGTCCAGTATATCCATGTCCTGTTGCTGTTGCAATATTCACTTTATGCTTAAACTAATTAATTGGCTTCACTGTGGGCTCTGCAAGCAATAAAAGACAAAACAAAACATTCACTCTCTTCATCTATCGCACACATAGAGAAAATTCCTTTGCTTTGCTTCAGTTTCGATTTCGCTGCATTTGAAACACCAACAAACAAACAAACGAAACTGATGCGGTTCTTGTTTACATTCGCTTTTAACAATCACAATTATGCAATGTGGCAATAATGTATTATTGCTACACATACTGAACACACTAATGCATTATATTATTCACCGTTTTTATAAATAAATAAGACAGCACCACAGCGCAGCGCACGGACATTCTTTAACGAAACAGCGACAAAGACGAAATCAGCGATAAAAGCCAGGGCTGCAAATTAATGTGAAGTAGTTTAATTGAACAGAACCAGTGCCATGTTGCCAACTAACTTAGCTATTTTATAGCTAGCTCTGGCTATTTTCAGAGCTCAATTGCTAGAAGAATTTTAAAATTGGTATTATTCGGAAATCTGACTATTTTAAATATATATTAAGCTATTCTTAGCTTTTCATTGTTTTCTATAACTAAAAAAAGGAAACAATTATGAACTCTGCTCGTGATAATATTAAAAACTAAGTGCGTTCTAAGCTATGCATTTGATTTGTCGATATCTGTTTTATCAGATTTTCAAAATTGGATGTTTTAAATCTATTTTTTTAAATCTATTTTGCATCGCAATTTCAGCTATTTTCCAACCAAATGCAGCTCTTGCTTCCTCGAAAAAGTTGGTATCTTGGTATTTTTCTGTTTTCGTTTATTTAGTAGATTCAAAACATTAATTGAAAAAACAAAATACAATTATAATTATAAATAATCCAATTAAAGCATTACCGTGCGATCACTTACATTTATTCTATCACAATACAAGTGCTTGTTTACTCTGCATAAATTCGTACATAATCGATAATCATAGCGCTGTGTTTGCCCCAAGTTGACGACCAAGAATCACGCTGTTGCCAAAACGAAAGAGCGGCTCTCGGTTCCCGATTCCTGTAAGGCTTAACGTCCTTGGCCAGAATACTATCATCAAAATTGAGAAATCCTCCCACAGTAACGCCGAAAATCAGAAAACACTTTTCATTAAAAAACGGCAAACCATCGTAAAGCTCTCCGTAAACCTCGTCGTCGACCATTAACGTTATTTTATCCCGTTGCCAGACCATTGTGTAATTGTGAAATTCATCGCCATAATGGGTCTTACTCAGTTGATCCTTTATAAATTGCTGCGCTCTTCCATGTTCCCAAACAATCATGCCGCCATATAATCGGTTACCCGAAATGTCCACCTGCTTATTACTACGCAAGTTAGCATTACCACGAGCATAAGCAATGCCTAAAGCGGATTAAATAGATAATTGTATTTAATAACATTTATTGTATGGTTATGGTTATGAATACCGCTACTAAATCAATTACCAAGTTTATACGTCATCATAAAATAAAAAGAAATAGAAATGCATTTGTAAACACTTTTAAATTGTAGTGTTGTAAATCAAGCGGGTTTTATCTGTCGTATAAACTTGGTAATTGACTGTATCGATTTATATCTAATCGATAGTTTTTTAAATAACTGATTTTTACTTCCGCTACTTACGGATCTGATTGGCATAATGCGTTTCCGCATGCGTTGAAACTGGCTGCAGCATGACATCTATAGGAAGTTGATGGTTGTTAATGAGCTTTAAGCTTATGTTAAGTTAAACTACTTACATGGAAACAACCAATCGCCTTTTGGTAACTTGGCGCGTACTACAACTTTGCCATATTTGAAGCTAAAGGAATTGCGAGTGTGCAATTGAGCAGAATAGACTGGAGGCTTGATCTTGTAGAAGCTACCCTGGCCAATGTTGCACTCGACGTCGGGACTGTCCACGGCCGTGCAGCGATCGCCAAGTCGAAAGGCACCTTTCGTCACATCGCTGGCCACCACGGGCACAATATATAGACGTCCATCCCTAACGTAGGAGTTTCGTGGAGCATCATCAAAGGCCACAAGCTCTTCATCTGCATGATACAAGCGTTGCCGTACATCGTGAGTCCAAACACTGTCATTCAACTGTGTCCCATCGAAGTTATCCTCGAAGATCAGTTCACCCTAGTATTAATATATATCGATAGATAGATCAAATGGTTATCGATATTTAAATTTTTAAAATGTACCTGACAGATGACTCGGTTGCTGTTGACAGTACTCTGTGCCGACCTGCAGGACATTGTCTGTTGATCATTCGAGAGAACTGCCTGACACTGGTCCTGACTGGTGAGGTAGTCTATGCTGCGTGAAACGGTTTGTCGGGTGGACAATACACGCTTATTGAGTATCACCCGTGTCTCGCTTTTCTCATAGATGACATCGTTGTATTGCACCAGCACTGAAATTTGCAGCTTGTCATTGTTTTGCAGGCTGGTACGCTGTTTACTGATCCAACTGCCATTTGTGGCTCGCGTTATGTAGTCCATCAATGCCGGACAGTTTTCATCCACTTGCAGCAAGTAGAAGACACGTTGCATGCCCGGTTCATCTACTCATATGTTTTACAGATGCAATCAAAATATGTATAGACTTTGTCGCCACGCCTTATCGCGCTCGCCTACCTGGTAGTGACACCTCAAAGCCGCCTTCGTCCAGCATCTCTAAATTCACGCTTGGTACATTGTATGACCCAATTTGTGGACACCTCAACAGCAAGAACAACCACATGACATTGTAGCATAGCCACATTTTCCAGCTCATGACGCAGTTGAATTTATTTCAATTTTAATGTATTACACGATTTTCCAAGTAACATGCACGTATGTATATGTAGTTCTGATGAACTTGGCGCCTCAACTGTTGCAAACCTGTCGAGTTGCATTCAGCGTAAGCTTAAAAGCTTTCCAATAGCTAATTGCTAAGCTTGGCTTAAACTTTGTCGCTGAGCTTTTTAGAATTCATAATAAATACAAGTAAGTTTACAATCAAACTAAGTTTTTATTTCAGATATTTTTGTATAACGGCTTTTCAAATATTCATCTGTCTCTTTATTTACTGCTAATATTTCTTTTCATCCCTAGGACCGCAAAAAAGTGTTGAGAATGCAATTTTTAATAAATACATTAATAAAAAGGAAAAATTAAACGGAAACATGAAACACACCATAATTGCCATTTAAGTCAAATTTAGCATTATAGGCAAAATACATCTATGTTCTATAATTTAAGTATGAAATTAGATATTGGAAATCCTTATTTTTTCTATAATATATAATATATAATATATAATAATTATAATTACTTTTCGTTTTTTAAATAAAATTTAAAAATAAAGGTTATTTCTTAACTTTAAAATAAAAATTCTGAAATAATTGTTAGATTACAATTTTAATTGTATAACTTGCAATGATAAGAACCTTAGATGTTTTCTCTTTGCCGTAAAAAATTTGTTAGTTTAATTAGAAATTCAATAGACTGAAAATACTGAAATGAATTGGTTAATACTTAATTAAATTGGATGATTTTATTTGGTAACCGTGCTTATGTCCGAATATCGTTGTGTTGATGATATTTGAAATATCAAATGCAACTTTAAATTATGTTTTTAATTATTAACTAAATATATGCTTGAAAATATTGAATGTCTCTTAATTTAAACACGTTTTCAAAAGAGAATTGAACGACAATCGCTCAATAAGTTGATAATAAGTATACACAGATAAGACTTGAGCAGTGTTGTCAGCTTATCGTATTGTAGTCTAGATCTGGAACCAAAAAATTTTGCCTATTTCAGCCTAAAACGCGTATAGCGTTTATTGCAATGAAATATTTGCTTTGAATTATTGCACACATTATAACTATCTCAGCCCCCGAATAAATCTTAAGATGCTTTTGAAAATAAATATGAATAGCTTTAAGCTATTTTATTCAAAGTGAAGCATAATAAGCAAAGAAGGAGAATCTGATGAAGATGAAATTTTTATATAAATATAATATCTAATTTAAAATAAATATAATTTTTATAATTTATTTTAAAAAAAAATATAATTTATTTTAAAATAAATATAATAAAAAATTGAAATAGAATTTCTTGGGACTTTTTAATTCAAGCCTATTTTTTAGCAGGTTTATTTTTATATCTAGCTTATTGTAGCATTTTGATTTTTAATCAAGCCTACTTTAATTGTCAACAACACTGGCAACACTGATCTTGGAGCGCGAATCAAATACGAATCACAAAATATTCTGAGAAACCGGTCTAAGAGCGATTCACAAGCCATTAAGCTCAGTTGTCATTGAAATACTAAACGTCAAAGAGAACGCGCTACACGCAATGACTGCATCTCAAAGATTACGATCGCAGCTTCCGCTGCTTGTTTTGTTTTTGTATGGTATGATTTTGGGCACCCATGGCTACAAGGTGCCTGCTGTCACAGTGGAGCCATTGGCCAATGGATTTCGTGTGTCTATTCCAGGTGAGCAGTCAGTGATCTGAAGCTTATATCTTTCGGTTTAATTTACATATATGTATTTTTCGCCTTTGCAGACGAAAGCGGTGTCCAGCGCGTCGCATTCAATGTGAACCGCAATCGAAATTTCACGGGATTTGTGGGCGAATATAGTGCCCAAGTGCGTGAGCCACAGGATGGACGCTGGCAATATGATTTTGTGAAACCAGCACTGAGAGCACAGGATACACTCTATGTTTGGACAAATGTGCAGCATGACAGCGTCATGTATCGGGATCAAGGACAGCCGCAGCACGTTTGTGATTTGGCTGGAAATCATTTGCCTGAGGATTGCCCAAACATGGCAAATTCAATAACAGAGAATCCCAATCCAGTGTATTACAGGGGAACCACGGCCGTGCCTTTGTCTTGTGAGGAGCGCAGCGAGACGATGCTGTCACCCCAGCCAGCCACGCCCCTTTGCAAGGGTCAATTGATATTTGAAGAGAACTTTGATCAGCTGAATGAGAGTCGTTGGCAGCACGAAGTCCGAGCACCACTTGACACCACAGACGTCGAGTTTGTGCTATACGATGGCAAGGCACGAGTACGTGATGGAAACCTAATCATTGAGCCACAGCTATGGTCTAGCTATCGACCAGATCTGGATATGACCCGATCTCGACTCGACTTGACCGAACGATGCACAGCCACCCACAACAGACAACAGGAGTGTGTGCTGCGCACGAGTGGACAAGCTATAATGCCACCGGTGGTGTTGCCACGACTAAACACTAAAAATTCTTTTCAATTTCAATATGGACGCATCGAGATACGTGCTAAACTGCCCAAGGGGGATTGGCTTGTACCACTCTTACTGCTGGAACCCTACTTGGAACATTATGGTCAAACTGGCTATGAATCAGGTGAGTTCCTATAAAAATGTCGACACATAATACTTAGAATACCAAATCTTAAAAACGTAAACTACAAAAACAAAACTATGGTGTTAATTGGAAATCGTAATTAGAAATAATCAGGCCTGTTCCGGTTTTCACTTTCGGCAAGATTTGTCGGAGGTGAAAATCATTAGCCTCTTCTTATTTCAATCTGAAAATATTTTGCGTAATGAATTAACTTTGAGTTGCTGAATTTAAGTTTAATAATGATAAAAAATATAATTTTAATGTGCTTAGGAAATAATATTTCGGTAAATGAAATTTAGAAGTCAATTAGTTAGAAAATGTCGAAATTAAAATTTTTTTTTACTGGTTACCTCGGCTTAAAAGATATTTGAACACAATTTTGAATAAGAATGGAAATCATTTTAAATTATTAAAAAAGTTATAATCGTTCTTCTTTCTTTTGTCTTAATGCTTGTACTTTGTAATTTTTTCTTATTGGTACCGAATTAGGTGCAATACTCTAGAATCTTGTTGTATTCTATATGATATGTAGTATATATTGATAACAAAGATTATCATAGGTCAACTGCGAGTGGCCATGGCCCGAGGCAACGATGAACTGCGGACGAAGGAGGGGAAATTTGTTGATGGCCGTACTTTGTTAGCTGGAGCTGTACTGTCCATCGAGGCGTCTAAGCGTGAGAATTTCTTGGTAACACTGCGACGAGGCGACCATTTTGGCAATGACTTTCATGTTTATGGTCTGGAATGGAGCAGTCAGAGTCTGCGATTTACCGTTGATGGCAAGGATTATGGTGATCTAATGAGTTTTGTGGATTCCAACTTGAATCCATTCTGGCGTACTGGCGGAAAAATAGCACCTTTCGATCGCATGGTAAGCTAATCAAAAACAAGTTTAAAGTTCCCTTCGGATGAATCAATATTGTTGCGCGAAGCTTTGGTTTTATTTTGATACCCGTTACTCGGGTGCATATATTCTTGATCAGCAGCAACAGTTGAGTCAATATATATGTCTGTTATATGAATATGGAGCATATAAATATGCTACTCCTCTTTTCGTCCCCACATTTCCATAAAACCTTAAAAATATGATTTGTATTTTAATGGACTTAAAATTATTAGGTCAAATTAAAAAAAATGCATATAAAATTGTGTAACGGGTATTTAATAGTCGGGGTGAATAAGAACTGAAATAGTCATCTCACTCCGAGTGATTTGTTTTATATACAGTTTGTATATATAAATATGTACACTTATGTTTCATCGATATTCTTTATATTGCAGTTTTACATTACGCTGGGCCTGTCGGTTGGCGGCTTTGGAGATTTTGAGGATAATCTGCGAACTGCCACCTATAATAAGCCATGGTCTAATAAGGATCCCCAGGCAAAGTTGCGTTTCTGGCAAAGCCAGAATGATTGGCTACCGTCTTGGAAGCAACCCAAGTTGCTAGTCGACTATGTGCGAGTTTATGCTATTTAGCGAAACAAAACAATAATAATATGACTGCATCCACAATATTAATAGTTTATTTAAGTAGCATGATATAACTGTGGTTAATAAAGATCACACTTCGATTGAAATTAATAAATGTTTTAAGAATTTGTAATGTAAAACAAAGTAAATTTGTTAGACTTCGTCTGGATGTGTGGCATAGACACGTACATTATCAATAACCAGCTTTGGATGTGTCCATGTTCCATTAAAGTTTTCAAATTCCTCTTCAAAAGTAAAGGATGCATTGGGATCGGTGAATCTAAACTCGTCTTTTATATTATAACTCGGATGAATATATGGGAAGTTATGAGTACCACCAGCAGTCAAGCCCAAGGCAAGATAATATGACTAGAATAAAATTATTTTAAATGCTATACACAAAACTATATTAAGCTAGTTAATTGAGATTAACTTACATGTGGTATGTTTAACTGATCGAGAACCTCCTTATTCGTTATCGTGCCATAGGTAGTGCCATCTACTTTGAATATGATACGATTGCTGTGAAAAATCATTGTATAATTGTGAAAATCCTCTCCAAAGTGTCTCCCTGGTGTTTTGTGTGACACAGTCTTTTTATCCTCATGTAGAAAGGCGGTCGAACGTTTTTTAACAAATGCGCTACCAGTGAGAATATTTCCTCCCATATGGCTAAGGGATGTGTCCTTCAGATTACGGTTACCTCTCACAGATGCAATGCGAATGTGTCTTGAGGGATCTGAATGAAACTCATCGTCTGTTGCCTGCAGCATTATATCTAAAGTGTTTCAATTCAATTAATTGCAATATTAAAGAGATTTGGTTATGTAAACTCACAGGGAAATAGCCAATCGCCAATTGGCATCTTGGCACGTATCTCGTACCGACCATATTTTAACGAAATCCCTTGCTTAGTTCGAATTATTGCAGACTTAACAGGAGGGATTGCCCGATTGAACGCAATCGTATACGGTCCGCAAGGGTATTTGTTTTTCATACTAGTACTTGTACAATCTTTTAAGTGAAAAAAATGTTTTGAATCCTGCTTAGTGGCAGTTATATGCAATTGACCATCTTTGATAACACTGTTAATATCGTTTTTTAAAAATACTGCGAATTCGAAATGCTTGCTGTTGGCGCGTGAGAAAACTTCATGCTCCCAATTTGTGAAATATTTATCATTATCTTTAAAATTTTCCTCAAATATCAAGTCCCCGGTGCAGAGTCCATTTTCCTTGGGACTCCCTTCAGCCATTACGCACTTTCCATCTCTGTTCTTTCCAAGTGTACTGCGAATTGGTGTAATCGGATTGCATGTATTTGGTTCCGTTGGTTTCGGCATATTCTGCTCGACTCCATTTCCATTTGCATTAATCTTGAAATCGTAAGATTTCGTGATCACTTGATCTTTGGTTTCAAACACACCCAAAACTCTTAGCATATCATTTTCATTCAGCTTCTTATTCAGCTCCTGCTTATAACCCATCGATTTGCTGCTGTTAACGCTGTGCAGGAACGTGTATCCTGCGCTACACTCATCTTCCGTTTCCGTTGAAAAGAAAACGGTCTTAACATCGGGATTTTCTGCAACAGAGAATCGTTTAATCACAGTTACTCAAGCTATTATTTTGACAGAAAATTAATCACATAATTATAACTAAATATAATTTAACCACTTAGATAATTTATTTATTTAAGATCCTCCAGCAATAATAATAAGACAGGAAAAACCAAGTAAAAAAAATAAAAAATGTATGAGTTTTATAACATACCGGGCAGTAATATCGTTACTTCAGTTCCTACTACATTAACCGTTAACTCTGCCTTTTCGATATCAAAGGCGGCCAGGCAGCCAACAAAGAATCCAACTAAAAATAGCAAAAGCCTTAAATTCATTCTTATTTCTTTATAAATTCGCAGTGGCAAAGGTTATCTCTTGATCAGAAATCATGTACAGAAGAGCTCTGACTTCTACTCCGCGTCCGATCATCACAATCAAAAAATTTGAACTGTTCCAGTCCGATTAATGGTAACCTCGTTTTAGTCTTGCCAACTTCTTAGAGAATTTTCAAGTGTCTTAGAAGAGCTGCCAACTTGTTTTAGTGTCGCAACAAAAAAAAAAGATGGGCTGGCAGGCTTGGTAAGACCGATTAAAAAAAATTTTAATTGCGCCCTGTTTGCTGTTTTTGAACATATTTTTCAACAAGGGTGGCAGACTTGAGTTACCGATAGTTATAACATCTGACAGCGTGAAGTGAGTGCTGCCAACTTAAATGTAATAAATAGCTGTTTCTGGCTGGAAAGCAGTAAATTGGAATTTTTGTGCACTTTTCCAAAGTTTAAGCCAAAATATTAATAGCATATATATGAGGCCTGTTCCGAATTCCGAACGTTTTCAAAAAGTAAAAACGAAACGAAAACGAACGTTTTACTACTTGCTGTTCCCAATTCCGACCGAAATGGGCTTGTTTTTACTTTTCGAGCTCAGTTTCGAAAACGTTTCGATAGCAGTAAGTCATCGACCGTATTAGCTGTTTTAGCCAATGAAGAAGTAGAAATTTCTAAAATTATATAAATTGCTAATTTAATTCTGCAAAATGCCGGCAATTATGGATATTGGTTGCTTGCATTTTTGTATTAAATTTTTTTGTCACCAGCTGTTTGCCTGAACCAAAGTTGTAATGAATTCAAAAATAAAAACATTCAATCTTCAATTTTTCTCTTAAATCCCATTAGAATTACTTAAAACTATTTTTGTAAATTAATTTTAAATAATGTTAAATATAGCACATAGAAGCTAAATTAGTCTAAAATTTCGAATTTTATTTATCAATTGAAGTAACTCTAGCAGCTTTCGATTGCGAGATAACAAAAACAGAACAGATCGGTTACTTTAAAAAATTCTTTTCTTTTAAAATATACTTCAACTTTAAGCAGTTGATTTTCAAACTTTTCTAGCAGTCGAGCTCTGAAAATAGGCAGAACTAGCTATAAAATAGTTTAGTTGGCAACAGTGAATCGGCTCTAAAGATTTTTGACTCATTATATACATTCAACAAAAATATAATTTTCAATTTAAAATATTAATAAGAAAATATATACAAAACAAATATGAAATCCAGCTGAGATTCGGGCTCAAACTTAAATATGAAAAAAATAAATGTATGCAGTTTTCTATTTAAAATCTGATAAGACAAGCACCAAATCGATATCTTAAAGCAAAATCGATGTAAAACTGTTAATGCCAGTTACGCATTTCTACTATCGATATGTTTATGAGTAACGTTTATTTCACCAAAAGAATACAATTTATCTTTCCTTAAATTTTTTTGTACTACCAGCTTAATAAACATATGAAATAAATTCCGATATATTGATATATTATCGATATCAATCAAGTCATGCCTGCATTTTTTCGGGATTGGCCGATCAAAATAACGCAGTATCATTCGAGCTTGTCGAACTCGATCTGTTAGATCGTCGGGAGCTAAGAAGATTTCCATAGAATATCAAGCTCAGCACAGAGAAAGAACTGAGATAACCTTTTATAACCTCATCTTCTCAAGTGTACACATCAATAATGCATAGCGTAGCTTTGCTTTTTATTAATGTTTGCTTCGTCGGCTGGATTGCGGCTTTTGATATCGATAAAACACAATTGACCGTTAACATAAAGGGAAGTGAGATAACGGTATCAGTGCCTGGTGCGTACATTTTTTTTAAAGTCAATTTTATTATTATTATTCATAGACATAATTTTCATCTAAGGCGATACAGTTACTTTAACGCTTTCCTAAATTCAAAAAAATAAAAAATTATGAGAACTTGTCTTCAGAACGGTTTTACACGTAAGTTGCGGCACCAGTTTTAATTTCTTCGCCATATGTGATTGAAAGTTTGTCAGTGCCCTTTAAATACTGGGACATCATACATATATTATATCAGTCGAATACAGTTGATTAGCTGATGTGTCAATGCTTTTTAATGACTTTTTTCGCCATCAAAATAAATACTTTATTCTTTCCATATAATGGTCCGATTATCACGAAATAATAACGTACGCCTTATGAAAGATGGTAATACCGAATGCCGAAAAGATTTTGTTTTTAATGACACTGCTATTTGTTAGTCGGAAGAGTTTATAAGTGAAGTATCTAAAAAATTGATATAAACGTTTGTTTTTCTCATATTAACTTTACTTTTACAGATGATCGTGAACTAATATCGGTTTTCTTTTCAACGGAATTTAACGATGAGTGTACTTTCGGGTACACCTTTTTTCAAAATTTCAATAATAGCAGTTCCTTGGCCTATAAGCAAGATATCAAAAAGGAACTGAAGAACGATGATGAGATACGTATACTCGGCGTTTTTCAAACTACAGATCAAGTGATAAGAAAAAATTACGATTTCAAAATTGATGATCAAGGTAATTTAGTCAAGCAGGAAATATTGGAAAATTTGACTGAGGAATGTAAATGCATTCAATCTCAAACGGAAGTGCATTTTAAAAATGTTCAAAAATGTAGCGATACTCTTTTATTTGAGGAAAACTTTAATGAAAATCTCTCCAATTGGAAACATGAGTTACGATCGAGGGTCGGAGGAAGTTTTTTAACCAGGGAATTTGTTGCTTATGTAAAAGACAAGGATAATTGTTTCTTAGATAATGGGTCTTTGCATATAAAAGCTAGTTGGGTTTACGGAAATTATAAAAAATTCCCGAAATTAGAAGAGTGCACGAGTCAAACAAATGCTGATAAATTTAAATATGAATGTGGACCATACTCTGAAAATGCACAGGTTGCACTGCCTGCTGTATACTCGGCAAAGTTGCACACTAAGGACAGCTTTCGCTTCAAGTATGGCCGCGTGGAAATCCGTGCTAAATTACCAATCGGTGACTGGCTATTCCCATGTGAGTAAGTGACCAAATATTCTATTTCCTATGACTGATAAGCCAACACGTTTTTTAGATCTTATCCTGCAGCCCGTTAACAGTAAATGTGATGATGATAATGTAAATCATATACGCATTGGATATACGCGGGGAAATAAATTTTTGCATGATAAGAACATTAACCAAATTGGTGGTAACACTTTGTTTGGAAGCGTCGTTCTGTGGCGTGATGGAAGAAATTTCACAGAGTATACGCAACAAATGCCTGGTTTGCCAGAACAGCATTACGGCGATGCTTTTCATAATTATACTATGATTTGGAGAAAGGATCGGATTATATTTAAGGTTGATGGGTTTAACTATGGCGAAATAACAAATCGGGACGTTCTTAATGAAATAAACAAGAATGAGGTGCGTAATAAAAAAAAGTTACACAAAGTTTTCAATTCTAATCCTTATCTTTATAACAGTGCTTCTTTGTATTGGGTCTGACTGCAGGCGGCGCAGTTAATTTCCCGGATAGTGTGCTCGATAGCCAAAAGTTTTACAAAAATCATGACGCCAAAAATTCATTTATCTTTAGTGAGAACACAAATCTAAAGAAAACCTGGTCAAATCCAGAACTGGTTATCGACTATATACGCGTTTACACTACTCATGGAAATGAAGAATAATGTTTAAATCAATTTATCTGCAAATATGCATGTTCAAGACTAAATAAAAGCGAAGACCGTAAAAGTTGTAGCTAAAAAAAAATTGTAAAATATGCGTTACTTTTACACTTGTATTATTATCAAGGTTGCAAACCACCAACATTTTGGCTAGAGTTCGGTTTGGCGGTTCAAGCCATAGAGCAAAACTTAGGTTCTATTCGCGAACCGGTTTATGTACCCCTAAGCCCAAGGTTTGGGATCGAGCCTTTGTTCAATTTAATAGAATAAATATTTTAATTGTTTGAACTATCTCTTTAACTTTCTCAATTTAGAATACAGTTCGGTACGCCTGGTTCGTCTGATTGTTCCAATGACAGCTATTTGATATACTGAACCGATTTGAAACACATTCGATAAAATAAAATAAAAAGAAAATTGATAATTTCGCAAATTCATTAAGGTATCTTCAGAAACAACATAAATTTTCATCTCATCCTTAATTATCGATCAATTGATCCTATTACAGCTATATGATTGGAACCCAATTTTATCAGGATGAGTAATATGTAAATTGTGCCAAAAGACAGACAAGTTTTTCATACTAAAGCTTCATATTTGAATATAATTGTCTGATTCACAAATGAAAACAGACTTGATCTGTTGCTGTTGATACTGCTGTTGATACTGATCAAAAATATATATACTTTAACGGGTCTGCCACGCCTCCTTCTGCCTGCTATACACATTGGCAAATTTTTAGTTGGCACTGGGTATTAAAATGTTGTTTGATAGAATTTTTAAGTAAAATTTTATTCGGTTTTCAGGATACTTTTGCCAGAAATGGTATTTGCAATATTTTCCCTTTTTATCCATGTCATTTGCTCTTGTTTGATTTTTAAAACTCATAACACTTATTTGCGATCCTTGAATAAACGACAGACAGTTTTAAGTCAGTTTAAAAAGTTTTTCCATTGTTCTTTTTGGATCCGTTGTTGCGTGAGTTCTGTGTTGATTTCTTTTTGCGCTTGTCGGACGACCAGTCAACATCGTCCTCATCGTCGGTGCCGCCTGTGTTGCCGGACTGTTGATACGTTGATGAGGAGCTGGAGCTGGCGCTGGTTCCCTCCTTGGTTGCCAGTCTTCGGCTGGCAATGCGAGACGAGATGCGGCCCATGCCCATGCATTTCTCCAGATGTGGAGCGAATCGGGCCGCTGCCACTAACCTATCACAATTGGGGCAAGTGCAATCCATGGGCTTCTTTGCCGTTGATATGCCAAATATATCCAAATTTGGCATCTCACAGATTCGATAAGCTGTCTCAGCATTGTCTTCCCCGACGCCATCAAGTGCTGTCAAATTGTTGGTTTTACGTAAATGGTGTGTCTCTATAAATATACCGGCCACTGCATCGTCTAAAAGGGTCTGATACAAATAGCTGGCCGCCTCGTCCAATCCCTTAGGTTCCTTTATTAACTCTCGGAAATTAGTCGCAATTGCCGCGGCTGTTGGATGACTCTGTGCCGCTGTGGGTGTCTGGGCAGCAGTCGCTGATGATGTTCCCGTTGGATGCGGTTGATTTGTATTGGAATTCGCCATACTAAATCTAAAGTTTGTTTACTTTGTGTGTTTATGCTTATTTCAGTCCATTTATTTGCAAGAACTACAGCCGGTGTTTACTAGTGCTGCCAACTTTAGCGAAAAATATAGCTGTATCTAGCTGGAAAGTATTTATGTATACTAAATTTAGCTATAAAATCGCTTAGTTGGCAACAGTGATGTTTACTAAATTATTAGAGCTGCCGCCGAGTCCAAAATAATACAAAATTAATATCGGTTTGATAAATAAACAGCTATTTTAATGCACGAAATTTAATTTTATTTATTTATTTTTTTTTTAGTAATAATTTGGCAAAAATAAATATTGTAAATACCCCACGCCTGTCAGCAATCCTTTTGACTATTTAAACAAGTTGGCAGCACTCACTGGCAACAGTGAGTTTATAAGTCTCTAAAAATTGTTAATTTTTATTTTTATAAAAATGACGCTTATAAAAAAGTCACAGCTATACAAATTGCTGGTGGAGAAAATGTACAATAGATGCCAGCAAATTCAGGCAGAAAATGAGCGCAGTGTAATGAGGTAAGAGCTAAAATCAACAGTTGAGAGAACTCTGTCACTGAACGCTACTGATTGCAGAGTAAATGGCATAAAAAAATTATTACGACGGCGCACATACGATGTGGAGCTGTTGAAAAGACGACTTGACAAGCACGGTGATAACTGGCGGTCAGTACCTATGGTGGCGCCACAACCAAAAGGCAAACCCGAACAAAAACGCCGCGGTCCCAAACCAAAGAACAAGCAGGCAAACACAGATGGAACAAATGAAGCCCAACAAACGGTGACTCGCAAACCTAGAAAACAACGTGCGAAAAAGCAACAAACTGAAGTCAATGCAGCTCTTGCGATACCACAACAACAACAACAACATTTGCAAATTGCTTAACTATTGATTCATCAGATTCAATTATTTTAGGTATTAATTTAGTTTATAAGCTGAGAAGTTGTACTTTAAGGTGTATTTATATAAGGTTGCGTCCTTGACACAGTTGATCTCGTTGAGGTACCTCTCTCTCTGTAGGCGAGAGAGCACTTTTGAAAATTTAACTACCACAGCTGTCAACAAAGATGTCACCTTATATAAATACACCTTGTTGTAGTTTAATTACATGTATTTTATAGAATTTTTACTTATATAAAGCTAAAACAAAGAAATTCAACGGCATCGGGTAATCTTAGATCGAGATGTTGTTGGAGTTGGAATACATCGGCACCTATTCGGCCTGACGCAGGCGTGCTAGACGCTGTGTCAGCTCATCCTGCTCCTGTGAGACTTGTGTGGAGGCGCCAATTGTTGTGCTCTGCACTCCGCTGGGCAGCTCCATGTTGAGCTCGAGTCCCGCCTCGTCCGCCACCTGCTGCAATAGGTTATCAACATCACCCTGAGGTACAGATGTGGTCACTGTATCAGACATGGTGCCTTCCATTACAGAGCTTTGTACATCCAAGTCCTCGAACTGTGATTCGAATTTCTCCATTAAAGATGAGATTTTCTCCAGATTCATGCCCTTCATGGCAGCATCCATTGCCTTAACGACCCCAGCCATTGAACCAGTTACTTTGCGCGTTGTTAGCGCCGATTGTACACGACTGGCGACTGCATCCACACGTGCACTCATTCGTAGGTAATTTACGGCCTGGTTCTTTTGCCGTATGGCATTCTCAGCGTGAATCCGTGCCACATCCATGTTGCCCTTCTGAATGGCCTTCTTGGCTTTTGCTTTCTCCAGTTTCTCCTCTTTTTCGCATTTTTTCGAATTGCGTTCCAACTCTTTCACAGCAAACTTTAAATTGAAAAGATGTTCTATTGGGGGGTGGGGTTGTGTATACATTTGTATTAGTGGGCGTCTGAGAAATGGCGTCATTATTCCTACTTACTTTCCATTGAAGATGTAGACATGTCGTTACCCAGTTTGAAGCTTTTTACTACTGATTGAAATGACAAATAATGTTTGGCAGTTGTTTTTGCAAAAAAATAGATAGCTCGGCCTTTATCAATTTACGATTTACAATTTTCTGTGTGTATGAATCACTCTTGTATTTGCCCACCAGCTGTTTTTCGTTCGTTAGTGAGGAGTAGGGATGTCAAAATATAATCGATATATCGATAAATATATATTTTTTTTAGTTTTTGAGGAATTATCTTGCAAAAAATTAACAATCTACTGAAATTTTTTAGTTCAAATTTAGATAAAATTAAGGTGTCTTTTTATGTATGCTGGGAGTTCGTTGTGTATTAGGGCGATAATTTGTGAAACTAATTCTAATTTATTTAGATCTACAAATTTGTTTAAATTTGGACAGAAACTCTGCAAAACTAGAAAGTTTTAAAATTTTAGAAGATTTAGCCCATTTTGAAAACTGATCAAAAAATGGGCTTAAATTCGTGATCCAAGCCTGCCAGCCAGTTTTTTGTTGCGCTATGACTATTAAAACAAGTTGGCAGCACTGATTGTCGCTATTAAAATGCTTACGATAAATTGTTTTTATTAGTCTGTTTGCTTGCAATTTGTAAATGAAATCTAATATTTAATGTCGGTAAATTTGAATTTCAGTGGTATGACAGGTTGGTTAATGAAGGTACTCTTAAACGCATTCTCTGTGGGATACTTGTATTCAACTTGGAAGTTCCGCACCAAATTGGCCACCGTAATTTCCATTTCCATGTCCACAATTCGTTTGCCCACACACATCCGTGGTCCAAAACCAAATGGCAGATATACAAATGGACTCATGTTGTCTGCAACCAGGTTCTCGCTCTCGTTTGGCTGTTGGCGCAGCCATCTCTCTGGTAAAAACTCTTTGGCTCTTGGATAGAAACGCTCATCGTCAAGCAGTAAATTGGAGTTCATCAGGAGACGGGTATGCTTTGGTATACGATAGCCATCTAGTACCATATCCGCACCAGTGGCGCGCAGATTGCCAAAAGCTACTGGATACACACGCAAGGATTCTTTGATGAAGGCTCGTAGATATGGCAGCGCCTTCATATCGCTAAAAGTGAACTCATCTGTGGGATGCGGCAACTTTGCCACAATCTCTTCACGCAGCTTGGCCTGCTTTTCAGGATTTTTGGCCAGATTTAGCATAATGCCAGACAAAGCTGAGCTTGTGGTATCCACGCCGCCCATTAACATATCAATACTCATCACAATGGCAAACTTGCGATCTGTACGCGCCAATTGTTCTAGTACACTCATCATCCCAGCCGAATCCGCCGGGTTCTTCTCAATGCGCTCCAGGGCTTGGTTGATGTAGAACGAACACACTTCAAAGATGTCGTCCATGGCGCGACTGAAACGACGATATGTCGGCGTGGACACATATTTGTAGATCGATGGCATCATGGTCAGCTCGTAAAAGGTCTGCATAAAGTTCTGCAGGCTGTTAAAGAGTTTTTGAGCTTTTGGTGACTTCTCGGGATTCCTAATGAGACCAAGCTCGCGATCCAAGGCCACAACGGCAACCGATTCAAATGTCAGATGATTGATCTCTTTAAGAAAGGTGCCGGGCACCTCCTGTGTGTCCTTATCTCGTATCTCGCGGATCCGTTGGACAAACTGTTGATTAACTCGCTGCATGGGTTGCAAATACGATGCCGCATTGCGATGCTGCATCAGCACGGGATTCGCAATAGATCTTAAGCGTCCCCACTGTTCGCCACTGGAAAACTCAAACAACATGTAGCTCCTTGGATCATGTCTGTGTTTGTAATGTGCACTCACCTAGAGAGGAGGCCCATGCAATCCTTAAAGAACCCATCGGCACGTTTCTCTCGGTAATGGACGAAAACTTCTGAGCCTGGACGAACTGGCCATTGACCTTCGGTGCGATAGGCCTTCTCAAAGTTATCAACATTGAAGGTCACCAGATTGTTGGGCATGCCAAATAGACCTGGCATTAGAAAGGTGTCGCCATATAGCTCCCGAAAGTAGATCATCAAATTTCGCATATCCATTTTAGCGTACTCCCCTCCGTTCATAAAACCTCGAAACATTTGCCAACGTGTCGGACCCGGCAGTTCCTTGAAAGACTTGGCAGTCTTCCATTCCGCCTGCAACTGCTGCACATAGGAACTGTCTACTGCATTGGTTTTCAGAGCTGCTGCGCTAGAACTCCACCTATAGGCAGTACTCTGTCCTAACTTTATTGATTGACGCAACATTTTTAATGTTTGGATAGTACTTGAAGTTAAATTCGTATTCCTCGTCTGGGCTATCTACCCATACTGATTAACTTTGATTGGACTCAATGACATTTGTATAAAATTTCCAAAACAAGTGGCAAAATCAGCTGGCGACAGCTCTTACTATTGGAGCTTTTAATTGAGCAACGCTATTTATTATTTATTTTGATCTTTTTCGGAGAAAGCTTTCATATTAAAGCTTTTTAACTAGTTGTGGAGGGGAATTCTATATGTATGCAAAATTGATAAGTTAGCTTTCTATTTATAATCTCAGAATTATGTTGTTTGTTGATATTGTCAAGTAAAGTTCATATACATACGCAGTTCTAATCTGTTATTGCAGCTTTTGCACATTATCATCGACAGTAGTAGTGTTAATAATATGATAAGTAACTAAACAATTTTTTCAGCAATTGAACTATTTTATTTTAAGTATTCTAAGTAATAAACTTAATAAAAAAGATAAAAACATTAAAAATGTAATTAGACTAAAATGGTAAACAAATGCAATATATTTTAAATGGAACCAAAAACGGGTAAAAATCTAAACACGCAAAAATGTTAGAACGACATTCATATATGTGCTGTAAAAACGGTGTATTCAAGTATTATTTATTTATTTTCTGTTTTGTTAAGCAATTAATATTTATTTTATTGAGTAAAAGTTTAATAACACGCTAAGAAACTATAACAATTTAAGGGAAGATGCAAGATTCTTGGCCTATAAATCATAACAAAAGAAAGAAAAACTTTAATTGAGAATATTTAATGTTTTGGAGACTTTTCTTTGGCACATGATGACTGTAATATGAATTTGCATTTTTATAATGTTTCTTAGCCCAGGCACACACATATATATATTTGAAACTTTTTGGCCTAAAACTTGGTCATAGCAATATTTATAATAATTTGCGAAATTTATGTTCAAACTTCGGCGTACATCGCAGTCAGAGTTAATTGGCCAAAGTTTTGTGGCTTGTTTGGCGGTCAATTGTGGTGTCATTTGTACGATTTAGAAGTACCGAGTAAATACGACCCAGTGAACAGTGAACCAAAATGCACTCACTTGACTGCCAATAAGTCGGCAAATTGACTGTGAAAGCAACCGCTAGTTGCAGCTGCCACTTGTACCCTGTACTAACAAAAGCGCAAAGGGTATATGGAATATTAGGCAGTGCATTAACCAACATATTCTTTCAAAAATGTACGTAGTATTTGGTCAACAAGATATGGTTTGCCAATAAGCAACTAGGCTAGTTGGGAGCCAATGGCAAAAATGTGTTGCATACTTTTGTGCGGGGCAGAAAATCCTTTTATAGGCTACAGCCGACGATGTTTTCATTGCTGACTGCAATTTAAATGGATTATTATCAGTGGGCGTGGCAGTATTCAACCATGGGCAAAGCCATTATTTAAGCCACCAAACATGTTATCAGCCATAATATGTAATACATTCCTCTGGTCAGTCCAGATTGGAGACTGAGGAACATTCTAGCCAAAGCATCCAATGTTGGGGCAAACAATAGAACATTGCCCCGTTGGCCCACTACAGTAACTGCTTTTTGAGCCTGCATTTGTGCACCCCGTGGCCATTGTGTATTTGCGATTGCGTGTGAGTGTGTGTGTGTGTTGGCCGATTTGGCCTTTTGTTTTGGTTTATTGTTTTTGAAATGCACATAAAATTTGTGCTTTGAGAGTTTAAAGCTCATATATAATTGATAGTACCCAGATAAGGCCACTGAACCACAGAATGGAATTACTTGGACCCTGCATATAGGGTTATACACAAAGCCATATGACTATGAATACACTGATAAAAAAATTGCTTTTAAAATTATGAGGAAGTTTCTTTCGGCTGGGGTACTAGTCAGGGTCAGTTACAGAAAATGTATAGAAAGTCACTGGAACTACTGATAGTGAGCCAAAGTGATCCTGGTGGGTGGCGATACGACATATGACCACGTTGCATGGATCGTAGGCAAATCAAAGAAACCGAATCCTGTCCACGCAGGGTGGAATTCTGACGAGGATCGGGTATAATCCCCGGCTGGAACCGTGACGATAATTGGTTTAATTGGTCATTTTAACTTCTGTTAAATGTTAAATGTTAATGGAATTTCTCCTTAAAAAGTGAAAGCTCGATATTGATTTTAGACCAATGGTTTCTTAAGCAATTCTTCTTAGAATTAATCGTAGATTACGATTTTAGTTCTGCTTTATGGGAGAGGAATGTGTGGATGTATGATTATTTTCTGCCAATTGACAGTCCATTATGGTATACAGATAATTTCAAATAAAAAACTAATTTTACTTCAAGATAGAATATTTCAATTTCTGCTATCTGGAACACACCTTAGTATTAAATTAATGATATGAATATTGACATTTAAAATTCGTCCATGTTCTCTCTCAACGTGTCAAAAATGGGATTGCTTAACAAACTGACAACTTGAAATCGTAGTTTGCGAATAACGCAGGCATTTGTTAGTCTTAATAGAAATTGAATGCAGTCGGTATCAGCAGGCGGTATAAATCCCCTGACATTATCATAAATGCATCAAATTTGATATTATTTTCCACCTCTTCTTTTTAACTCCTCCGACACTTTAAACTGAGACTCGACGCCTCGAAAACAAACTGCAAGAGGTAATCTCTTTCTATTTTTTTTGTTTTTACTTGTCTGCTCTTTATCACGCGCCAAACTTGACACCACGTAACATTGCTAGCCAAGCCTTAGCACCAGCACCCAGCACAAAACCCCGACCGAAAACCCAAAGACCCAGAGCCAACGACAGACATTCGGCCTGGGGCAACGAAAAGATTAAATCAGCGTAAAGTGCAAACACTGTGTCAAGTGTAGCCAGGACAGACAGGCAGACAGACAGACGGACAGACAGACAGACGCAGAGACACAGACACCGCTAAGGACTCGCAGCAGGAATCGGGGTAGTCCATTGATATACCCAGTCAAGCCCCTTCAGGGCAGTGGGCCAAACACAGGTGGGTGTGTCTGTTTGGACGACACAAAAAACGGATAAATGTCAATCAATTTAACTGGCAATGCGATATGCAGCGATTGGTGGAAAAATGGGTGTGCTGTGGTGTGCTGTGCTGTGGAGTGTACACTGTACAGCGTACACGTATGTGATGTGGCAAATGCAGTTGCTGCTCGGAAAAAAAATGCAGTGAAAAGATCTGCTGAAAGTGTTACAAGATAATATGTGAACTGGTCTATATAAAATGAATAAATGGAGATTGAATGATAAGTAAACCGAACTTGCAATCAAATTACTTCTACCTTTTCCAAAAAAAAGAACTTCGCTTTAACTGCAGATATATTAATTCGGTGAGGAATAAAGACTGTGTACTTTTAGAAACTTTAAGATGAACTATAGTTTTATTAAAGTCCTGGTTATATTTAATATAAAAAAAAATAAAAGATTTTAATTTTTTCAAATGTTTTTCATTGTTTCCTAATTCTTAAAATTTGTAACATTTTTAACCTCAAACGTAAATGAAATTATATATTTTTTAAGCACCGAACAAAGAGTTATTAAGAAGTCATACATAATTCCTTCACATAAAAAAATAATGGGATGACAATGTACGTATTAAATATCCATAAATGGACTTAATTTATGATAACGCTTTGTTAGTTGGCCAAAATGCAATAAGCATCTGCGGTTCATCAAATGGTAATTGCAGCTGATTTGGTCAGAAGCATGAGGGCTACATTGATGTGCCGCTATTTGATATTTTGGCTTTGGCATGTCAGTCTTTATGACACCCTGCGGGTATAGCGGTACTCGAGGGACTGATAACGCAAACGACTTATGTCATCGAATGTCATGTCATTCCCGTCCGTTTGATGGCTGACATTGCACGTTGATAATGAGGATGATGTCATAAGGGAGGATACCAATACCGTTGCAGAAGTAACTACAATTTAACTTAGCCACAATGTTGTCCAGCTCTCAGCTGTTGGCAATTATCTGAGGTATTTCGAATCTGGCTTTTGTCTTGGCTTTCAACTCTCCTCATCACGAAGTGCTTTATATGTGTTAAATTGTTGCTTAGTAAAACACAAACTCAACTACACACACTCAAAATCATATTAAAAATTTTGCTGCAATTTTTTTAAAATATACCCTGTAACAAATAAAAGAACATTGGGTATAAAACTGCGAGCAGGATATCTTAAAATTTTGGCAAAATTACTTGAAAAATACAGTACTTACAAACTATTTTCTTACATGATTGGTGAAATAATATTCTCTTTAATAAAAGAACATTGGGTATAAAACTGCGAGCAGGATATCTTAAAATTTTGGCAAAATTACTTGAAAAATACAGTACTTACAAACTATTTTCTTACATGATTGGTGAAATAATATTCTCTTTATAGGGTGCCTCCTAGCCGTTAGCTTAAAAAATTTAGATAAATATATCTTAGTTGTATAATTTTAAAAATTCATAAATACATAAATGTCTAAAGCTTAAAATTTTGAAATTAATATTAAAATGCTACTCGAAGTTCCTATTCTAGGCAATTTGTTTGTCGAGAATTTTTAGAATCAACATTTATTCGCTCAAAATTGCCGAAATATCTGTTTTAAATATGTATATTTCGAATCCATAGTAGAACATAACTCGATACGCGTTTTACAGGGTATAAGCTAGTCGTACGATTGTAGCTACTACTTCATATTTGCTTTCACAGCTGTTTTGCATAGCTGAAGTCTTTTTTTTTACGCTCTGCGTGTTGCTTACAGACATTTAGCAACTTTTTTGCCGCTGCTTTGATATGCAACTTAATTACTGTGTTTGCCATGCGCTGCATTCTGTAAATAAGTAGAGTAATAATTAATGTTTGCCTAGCCAGCGTTTAGTTTTTCTTTCATATTTCCCTCGTCTCTTCGTCTTTTGTTTTTTGCTGTCTACTTACTGGCGTATAAGCCAAACAGCCTGGCCAGACTGTGGCAATTTATGCCTGCTTAATGGCAGTTTATGCAACTTTTCGAGATAATGACTGTTTATTTGGCTTATGTTTATATATACACGTATAACTGACTCTAAAATCTGCCGCATTATAAAGCTGTATACTTGTTATTGGAAACCTTGGGGCGATAACAGGCCAGTAAATAGAGGGTAGCTAAGTTTTTCTTGAAAAGAAATAAGGTTCTGCTGGAAATTTTACGGTAGCATAGTAAATACGAGCAATAAAATTAATAATTTATAATTTAAATTAAAATAAATGTATGTGCATTTGAGTTTTATTAAATAATTTCTATTTTGACATAGTCGGGCTAAGTCTGATGGACCTGGTAATTTTATAAACTAAAATTTCTAAAATTTGGTCGTTATTTCTTACAAATAAATTAAAGTAATCAATAATAAAGTATTTGTCCATTAATTTATAGATCGAACCATGAATAAAATAATATTCCGCATGAAAATCGGTTTCTAATAGCATGATAACGTCTTAAACTTGTAGACAAGTTTTTAATTTTAATTTAGAATAACTTAACTACTGACTCTTGCACCTTGAGTTAGCGGAGCTAATTTAAATTTCGATTATAATTGTTAAAATATTGAAGCAGCTTAAGCTACTTGCCATTCAAGAGCCAATCAAGACGCCAAAAATGGAGCTGAACCACATGGAAGTTTCCGTCCAATTGCTGTGGGTACCAAGCTCCTACACTGCACGACATAGTTCCATTAAAGTTTGGACGATAACGCGCCAAAGTTTGCGCCCAGTGGTGCTTGCAGCAATTTGCAGGAAAACCACCCAACCAACAACCTCTTGGTCATAACTTAGGCGCTGCACTAATCAAGAGCTTGAGCTGCATACCGCTAGACAGAGCAGACCAGACCAGAAAAGGCCAGACCAAGGAAAGGCATTTATTAATAACGCGATGGCGTTGTGAGCTTTAAATAACCCAACAGAACTTAAGCCAAGTCCAAGTCCAAGTAGATGTTGAGTTGAGTTGAGTCGTTGTCAACTCCTTATAGCCATAACTACTTTGCGGCTGCTTGATAATTGCGCTACCGATGCAGTCTTCTATGCCCTACAATCAGGGCATATTTAACATTGCAAGAATGTGAAAAGTGAATTTGATCAAAAGAGAAATTATAAAACAAAGTAGGCTGTTATTATCCAAGTACAGTACTGCAAAAAGTAGGGTACTTCAGGTACGGTATGCTGCTGTTTTCCCCTGCCTTCACAATTTTCAGTTGGGCAAACAATAACTGCAGCAGCGTTGTTAGCAGTTGTTGTTTATGTGGGCATTTGTTTTGCTATTACTTTTATTATTATTACTATTGTTATGGTTTTTGTTATTACTATTATTATTATTATTACTGCACATGTTGCCTAAAAAAGTTACATATTTTGGCTGTTATTTGTTGTGGACAGTATCAATCTTGTTCTTGTTTTTGGTGTTTTTCTTCTCTCGGATAGTTTTTCGCTTTGTTGGCCGCCTGCCAGCTTCCATTATAATCAAATGCAATTTTCAA
Source organism: Drosophila innubila (assembly GCF_004354385.1). Classification (NCBI taxonomy): domain Eukaryota; kingdom Metazoa; phylum Arthropoda; class Insecta; order Diptera; family Drosophilidae; genus Drosophila; species Drosophila innubila. The sequence continues at coordinate 21,063,565 of NW_022995376.1, forward strand.
GCAGTTTTCGACAGTTTTTCACGCCGCTTTTAAATGACTTTTTCGTGACAGTTTTGTACCGAGTTTCTCACCTGTGACTGGAGACTGCACACCTGGCGTATACTTGATCCCAGCTACGCCTGTCTACAGCTGCTCAATGTGCTCTCTTGATATTTTGACCAAGCATTTACCAAAAAGTTCAACACACAAACACACACATACAATCTTATACACACACACACACAAGAAATTGTCCAACACCCACACACACACATACACATACACAAAATATGCAGCTGGAAAAAGTGCGCAAGAAAAAGTTGTAAGAACTTTTGTGCCCCCCAAGTTGCCCCCTTTAGCTGGTTGTGTATTTGGCAAGTTTGTCGACTTGGCGCTGCATTACATGCGGTTACAACGGAGGCATCGACAGCCGTTGCAAGCAGCCGTTTATGGCTTGTTTTCTTGCCGCACGTGGCCAAGAAAGTTGGTCCAAAAGCGTAGTGCCAGCGCATATAGGCTGGCAGTCAATTTGGCTGGCTCTGGCAGACTGTTGCATGCGCTGTGGTAGGCACTGTGGAAATTTAAATAGCTTACAAACTTTCTTAATTATCGAAAAATTATGCCAATGATACAGCTGAGTTTACGATTTTTCCGATATGAAATAACACGCCAAAAAGACTGAAAAGTTTCAATTGGCATAATAGAGAAAATTGCAATATAACCAATAATAAATAATATAAATTTTAAAATATAAATTTATTTAGTGTTTAAGTAATCGTTAAATATGTTTAGTTTAATATTTTAAGTCTATAATCATTATAGCATTATAGTAGAATAGAACAAGTAAAAGAAACATATTTGTACCACATAAATTTTATTTAAGAAGAGGAAAAATAAATTTTAAATTTCTCATTTATAAATTAAATTTAATATAAAAATTTTAATTTAATTATTATATCATAATTTTTGATTTTAGCTCTTATAAATCTAATATAGTAACATTGATGAAAACTACAGTCAGAATTTTCACCAAACTGAAATTGGAAACAATACTACAGCTGATAATTGGTTGAAATCTATACATTTTTTTTTTTATATTTCGAACCATGTTTTATATCAAAGTGTTGAGAGTTATATTGTTCCTATAGAATTGCATTCCGATTTGTTTGTACAAAGCCAAAATGCCTTACAAAACCACCTCTTTGAAAACTACAAACTTTTCAAATAACCTAAGATGCTTGCAAACAAGCGCCGACACTCAACAACCCTTTGACTCTACCTTACTCTCTCTCTGTCTTTCTATCTCTTTCTTTGGAGGTCGCATACCAGTAATAACATTGTCAATGTGTACAAAAATAGTTGGTACTCGATACACATGCATATTAAATTGATGTGTTAGTTCTGGAAAAAGTTTCAAAGCAAACACAGGGCATTAAATTTTCAAAAGTAAATTTGCACAAGCGAGACGGCGGAAGCTTAAAAAGCAGACGGACGGAGATAGACAGAGAGAGCGATAGAGAGAGAGAGAGAGAAAGAGAAAGAGAGAGAGAGTGAGAGAGAAGTGAAGGGAAAGTAGGAGATGTATTGCTGGTTGGCATACGTGATGTATTATTTTACATTACGGGCAAATTGAAAAACTATGCGATTGCAGACAGTAGCAAAATGGAATTGAATAATAATATAAGAAAAACTCAAAGCAAAAACAATAACAAGAACAATGAAGTAGTAAATTCGCTTACCCAATAAAATGTGAATAAATCGAAACACGCGCAAATTTAACGGTACACGCATCGTCAATCTTAAATCTAAATATGAGTTCCCTGGCACAATCGCAAATTCCATTCTCATGCCCTATTCGAGACTGCAATTGAGATGTACTATATGAAAGTGCAATCCTTTATTTCTTGAAACTTATGAATCAATTTTCTACCAGAACCAATAGTTTAATACCCTAACTCAGTGTATTATAACTTTCAATAAAATAATTTAATTAATGATTAATAATTTAATTTATCTTTAAAAAACTTCTTAATGCATATTTGTTTTTATTTTTATTTTAAATTAAAAGAGTATTTAGGCTTTGTTTTTTATATTTTAAATTAAAAGAGTATTTAGGCTTTGTTTTTTTTTATTTTAAATTAAAAGAGTATTTAGGCTTTGGCCTTCTCTAGAAAAGTATCTTTCTCACTTCTTTTTACCATTTCAATTTGATGGTCGCATTGAAGTTGAAATGAGGCACCGTAACTTACTTGAAAACAAAACTTTTAGCTTGATTGATTGAGAGACTGATTGATTGTATGCTGGCAACTGTTTGAATTGTGTTGATGTTATAAGACAATGGCAAAAAATGCATTTAAATAATCTTAAAAAACATTGCCACACACGTTGGGCGCCAAACAAGCATTTGTTGTCAAAAAAAGGATTGAAATTGAATATAATTTGACTATTTCGATTTATTATAATGAATAAATTCTAGTGTATATTACAAGACTGTTTTTGGCTGGCATGCCGATTGATAGGCTTTCAGAAAACATTTAATTTTGCTTTGAATCGTGTTTTTTATTTGCCTTTTAAGAACTGAAGCTCGGTTAAAACTTCTGACGACCCCCGACCGACAAAACTATGTTACTGTGTTTGGGGCACCTGCAGCCAACTTTTGGTTGAAAACCTAGTGAAAACAAGCTGCCAAGTTACCTGGCAGAGATCCTCAATAAGTTTGAAATTCCAACTTGAAACTAACAGCAATTAGAGAGACACGCATTTAAGAGCATCTGCTAATGGCCGGAAGCTGAGTAAAAGTTCTACAACTGAGGCAGTAGCAGTTATTATGGTGGCAATACCAGTTCTTTAATTCCAATTTGCAAAATTATAAATTTCTAGAACCTTAGAAAAGTCAAAAAATATTAGAACAGCAAACTGGCGTATCCTTACATCAATTATCATGTTTCGAATACGGAGCGAAAGTAAGTTTAATTCATATATATAATTTAAGTTAATACATCTTTAATTACAGAATTCATCCGAGGTGGTGGAGTGGCGGGGTAGCTGGAGCGATTTCACAAAGTATAGTTATGCCGTTCGATCTGCTGGAGTCCCAAATGATGATCCTCAAGAAGGATCGAACAACGTTACAAACCGCTTTTCGACTTATTAAAAGGCATGGTAAGAAATCAAGAAAATAAAAATAAATCATGTAAATAGATAAGTATTACAAATAATTTTCGAACAGGATACTTATCCCTGTACGATGGCTATAGTGCTCAGATGTTGCGGCAATTAACGTATACGACAGTGCGATTTCATTTATACGATATAGGCAAGCAATATGTAGATGAGTTTAACTTTCTTCACAAGATATTTGTGGCAACGGTATCGGGAATGTTGGCCGGAATTATTGGCATACCCAGCGAAATGATAAACACACGCATGCAAGTAGATCGCGAAATGGGTCCACAGCACAGGCGAAATTATAAGCATGTATTTGATGGATTTCGCAGAGTAGTTCGTGAGGAGGGTTTTAGGGCCCTTTATACGGGCGGTCTATTTGCATGCTCACGTGCCGCTCTTATAACTATAGGTCAAAATGCTATGTACGATCAGGTAAGCATCTAATAGGTATAACTATATTTTCCTACATTTAAGAACTTGTGTATGCAGAGCAAGATATTGTTTTTGCGTTATCTTAAGGTGGAGGAGAATAGCAAATGGCTGCACACGATTAGCTCCCTCGCAGCAGGACTTATCTGTGTTCCTTTGGTTCAGCCTCTAGAGATCCTTAAGACAATGCAAATGGTGTCAACATCAACGTTTTTAAGTACACGCTCTGAGAAGACAACCTATATGATGCGTTTTGGCCTAAGAGGACTTTTTCGTGGATTTACCGCAACTGTGTGTCGCATGGTACCTAGTACAATTATCATGTTTGTTGCGTATGAACAGTTACGACTTCAATTTGGATATTATAAGGAAACTGATTTGCAAAATCCAATAAATAAAACCACAAAAATGTTGCTTTATGTTAACAAATTTTTAATGGGTCATTGAACTTTAAAATGTGGCAGTTGAAGCAGCATTCAGCTATCACTTAACCTAAAAGTCTCAATCTTGTGGTTTTTTTGAGCTCTGCATTTAGAGTCACATCAATTTAATAGACACTTTGTAACGAACAGTGGTAGTCTTCAAAGTACTCTGAAAAAATACCAACTTCTAAAATCAAAAACATTAATCTTAAATATTTTGTTTATAAAATAATACCATTTTCAAATCCATTTATTAGGATTGAAATTGAATATAATTTGACTATTTCGATTTATTATAATGAATAAATTCTAGTGTATATTACAAGACTGTTTTTGGCTGGCATGCCGATTGATAGGCTTTCAGAAAACATTTAATTTTGCTTTGAATCGTGTTTTTTATTTGCCTTTAAGAACTGAAGCTCGGTTAAAACTTCTGACGACCCCCGACCGACAAAACTATGTTACTGTGTTTGGGGCACCTGCAGCCAACTTTTGGTTGAAAACCTAGTGAAAACAAGCTGCCAAGTTACCTGGCAGAGATCCTCAATAAGTTTGAAATACCAACTTGAAACTAACAGCAATTAGAGAGACACGCATTTAAGAGCATCTGCTAATGGCCGGAAGCTGAGTAAAGTTCTACAACTGAGGCAGTAGCAGTTATTATGGTGGCAATACCAGTTCTTTATTTCCAATTTGCAAAATTATAAATTTCTAGAACCTTAGAAAATTCAAAAAATATTAGAACAGCAAACTGGCGTATCCTTACATCAATTATCATGTTTCGAATACGGAGCGAAAGTAAGTTTAATTCATATATATAATTTAAGTTAATACATCTTTAATTACAGAATTCATCCGAGGTGGTGGAGTGGCGGGGTAGCTGGAGCGATTTCACAAAGTATAGTTATGCCGTTCGATCTGCTGGAGTCCCAAATGATGATCCTCAAGAAGGATCGAACAACGTTACAAACCGCTTTTCGACTTATTAAAAGGCATGGTAAGAAATCAAGAAAATAAAAATAAATCATGTAAATAGATAAGTATTACAAATAATTTTCGAACAGGATACTTATCCCTGTACGATGGCTATAGTGCTCAGATGTTGCGGCAATTAACGTATACGACAGTGCGATTTCATTTATACGATATAGGCAAGCAATATGTAGATGAGTTTAACTTTCTTCACAAGATATTTGTGGCAACGGTATCGGGAATGTTGGCCGGAATTATTGGCATACCCAGCGAAATGATAAACACACGCATGCAAGTAGATCGCGAAATGGGTCCACAGCACAGGCGAAATTATAAGCATGTATTTGATGGATTTCGCAGAGTAGTTCGTGAGGAGGGTTTTAGGGCCCTTTATACGGGCGGTCTATTTGCATGCTCACGTGCCGCTCTTATAACTATAGGTCAAAATGCTATGTACGATCAGGTAAGCATCTAATAGGTATAACTATATTTTCCTACATTTAAGAACTTGTGTATGCAGAGCAAGATATTGTTTTTGCGTTATCTTAAGGTGGAGGAGAATAGCAAATGGCTGCACACGATTAGCTCCCTCGCAGCAGGACTTATCTGTGTTCCTTTGGTTCAGCCTCTAGAGATCCTTAAGACAATGCAAATGGTGTCAACATCAACGTTTTTAAGTACACGCTCTGAGAAGACAACCTATATGATGCGTTTTGGCCTAAGAGGACTTTTTCGTGGATTTACCGCAACTGTGTGTCGCATGGTACCTAGTACAATTATCATGTTTGTTGCGTATGAACAGTTACGACTTCAATTTGGATATTATAAGGAAACTGATTTGCAAAAATCCAATAAATAAAACCACAAAAATGTTGCTTTATGTTAACAAATTTTTAATGGGTCATTGAACTTTAAAATGTGGCAGTTGAAGCAGCATTCAGCTATCACTTAACCTAAAAGTCTCAATCTTGTGGTTTTTTTGAGCTCTGCATTTAGAGTCACATCAATTTAATAGACACTTTGTAACGAACAGTGGTAGTCTTCAAAGTACTCTGAAAAAATACCAACTTCTAAAATCAAAAACATTAATCTTAAATATTTTGTTTATAAAATAATACCATTTTCAAATCCATTTATTAGACACTTTGTAACAAACAGCAGTAGTCTACAAAGTACACTGAAAAAAAGACCAACTTCTAAAATCAAAAACATTCATCTTAAATATTTTGTTTTTAAAATAAGACCATTTTAAGACCATATTAATAATACTAAGAATATTCAAAAAAATCGAAGCTCTTAATACTAGTATAAAAATCTTAAATTGTTAGAAAAGCATAAATATATAATATTTCATATAAAAAAAATCGTGGACTCGTGGCGTTCTGGTTAGAGACACTGTTTCAGCTAAAAGCAGCAGCAGGCGCCGGTTCGAATCCCGCTCTTATCAAGGTAAAAAAAAAACATTTATAAAAAATAAGAAGTAGGTCTTATTCGAAATGCTCTTAAAACCTAGATGTGTTCTTACTTTGAGCATTTATGTTATAGACGCATTATTCAGACCAAAATTATTAGTTTTCAGAGCAAAAATGCTTTTCTCCTTTGTACGAGTACTGAGAGTAAATTTCCAACGTCAATGCGGACTGCATGATGAGTTTTTAATGCTGCTTTGTTTTGGCCAACTGTCGCCAACTTCACTGAGTTCTGTTTAGGAGACTGGAGAAATAGCAGAACTGTCGTCCTGTCATATTGTCGTGCCTGTTGGACTGCTGAACTGGCACGCAGCTTTCACAGCTGTCAGCTTGTCAGATATGGCGGCCCAATTTCGAAACTTGTTTTTCCCCGGATTTCCAGTGGAGCCTTAAGTACCGTTAAAACTAGTGCGTGCCAAACTGTTGCCAATGTGTTTGTGTTAGTGGACCGGAATGTTTCCGGGCCTGACAGCTTCCGGGTGTAGCAGTTGCCTCGCAGCAGGAGCGTAAAATCAATTCTTTTACTTAGGCCTCCGTTAGGCGGTTCGTTAATTCATTTGCCGCTTAATTCGATTGCTTAAATATTCAATCCCCGACTTCAACAACTTCTGCAGCAAGTTAATTTACATTGTAATTTCCAAACGGGAAGAGTTTTACCAATAGTCACCAAATGTTGATACCCTTGCTAACAATATTTAGGTATTGCTAGATGGGATTAATATTCTCGTATTAATTATATAAATGTTATAATATAAATGACAGCAGTCATTAATATAAATCTCAATTAATTAAAATCTTAAGTGTTACTCGCTGCAAAATAAAATACTCTTCCCGGGGAATAAAAAGAAAATTACAACAAAATTTGAGATTGAGAAATTGAGCAATATGCAATACATAAAAATTGCAATTTGCATTAATTATGCAAAATTATGCGGAAATTTTTATTTGCTCTTTTAGCACTGCCTTCGTGCACCGCTTTTCCTCATTCCTCGTTATAAATTTTATGCGTCGTTAAATGTTTGCCACAGTTTCTCTGATTGGAGTTGGAGTTGAAGGAGCTTAGCTCTTGAGCTTGTTTTGTGCTGAGTTTTGAGACTATTCAACTGCAAATTATGCAAAAAAAAAATCATACTTGTAGCTACAATAAAAAACAAGAAAAGTAAGTACTTTGTCCATAGCTTTTGTTCAAAAAATTTGAAATCCTTTTGTGTTGTTCTTTTGTTTTATGTCTAATCGATATCCGGAACCTATTCAAATAGCTCTTTAGTTTTAAGTACTGCAATCAATTTACTAACTGCAATACCAACAATTCACAAATCCTGTTGACTAATTGCCATTAAGATATATTCTGTTCAGTTTGAATAGCAAAATTGATTTAAACTAAATGCTCATAGACTTAAACGAGGTGTTGAGCTGCAAGAAAGTGTGCTAAAGTTATGAATTCGTAAATAAAATATTTTAACAGACTTAAAAATATGGTGAAGAATACTACATATTCATATATATAATATAATAATAATATAAATACATTTCGTTACTTTCTATGATTCTTTTTGTTCTCAAAGAATTCAAATGCTATTTAGGGAGGATAAAAATTGTCTCTAATTTATATGGATATTCTTTTTATGGATATTCGCATTTCGATAATATTCCTTAAGCTTAGGTTATGTGCAATTCAGTTAAGAGACATTGCATTATATCATTAACAAATCAAATATTTAGGCACGCCAAAACCTCATCAAGTTAGCTCTCATGCTACACTCTGATTACATGGACATAGTTAGAGGACTGGGCAGGAGTCGTTAATGGGGTAGAGGGTGAAGGGAGGGTGGAATTGAGGCGCTGTTAGTTGAAGTACCTTGCATGCTCTTCAATTTCCGCTCCGAGTGCATTCACAAAATTAATTGCTTTACACTTGAGCATACGTAATCGTATTCGTATTCGTATACGTATTCACATTCACATTCACACTCACAATTTGTATTCGTATTTGTATATGTACTCGTATTTGTTGTTCAACTTTCTGTGCTCTCTGTTTGACATTAATCAATGACAATTTACCATGGTCAGACGCGTCTTCAAGTGTTTTTGGGGGGAAAGGGCGAAAGGCGACCGACACTCGGAAGTGTCAATATCAAATGAATTGCAATTAAGCTGATTTCATCAAGTATGTGTGATAATCAACCCTATTAGACTCCTGGAACCCCCTCCTTTTCACTCTTGTTGCCAATTAAAGTTAACAGTCACATTGTCTCGGCCACTTAAACTAACTGTCAGCCGTTGACAATTAAAATGTTGCGCGACTCTCTCTCTCTCTCTCTCTCTCTCTCTCTCTCTCTCTCTCTCTTACTCTCACTCATTCTACTTGTAGGGACAATACTGTTACTGTCCAGTGATGACAGCGTCCTGCGGTTGTGTGTGTAAACGGCTGCCGGAAACGGAAATGATAAGCGACTGTCAAGTTGCCAACTGTTTTTTATGACTGTTGCCAACTCGTGTATTGCTTCGTGTGTGAGTGTGTGTGTAAAATTTAATTAGAAAACTTGTTAACTGCACTGCTGTCAAGTGGGCGTGGTCAGGTGTCCAAAGATGCGCATTTACTTTGACAACGGAGCAGCCAAAGTCGAAGCACTTTTGATAAGTGCGTGCTACTAGCACAAGTTGCAAATTTCAACGCCCAAAACGTGACAAAAACTTACCAACCACTCTCCATTTCCCCTCCATACCGCCTACCCTCCTCTTCCTTTCGTCTCTATTTTGCTCGTTGTGTGCGTGTGTGTTTGTGTGAACGCGCAAAACAGAGTTGAAAGTTGAGAGACCAACGAAGCGTGTCGAGTATGCAAAATAGGTGTAGGTTCTAAGGCACTGTGGAATATATCAACAAAACAAGTGTCAAATTTAATTAATGCGAAAAAATTAATAATATAAGAGTAAGAGAGTGGTATGCATTTGTATTTTAATTGAATTAAGTATCGAAAATTGTATTTTTTTTTTCATAGATAAAATTATATTTACTCGACTATCGGAGAAATCGCACTTAGTATAAAAAGCAAATAGTGGTAAGTAAAAAATTTTTTTTTGCATACCTCTGAGTCTGGAATCTTTAATGATGCTCGGCAGTCCGAGGATTTGATTCTACTAATAGTTCCAATGAATTTGATAAAAATGAAAAAGTCCAATGTAGATGCATATGCTGAATTAGCTAAGATATCAAAAAAAAATCACTATGTTTTTCATACAAAAACTTTGTTTTCGATCAATCGTTTTAATGACAGCTACTATATATAATATAGTGATGCGATGCGAAAAAAAATTCAAACTTGCACTGCTTGCAACATAGAGGAACCTACATTCCAAGTTTGGTGTCTCTAGCTCTTAAAGTCTCTGAGATCTAGATGTTCATTAAGACGAAGGGAGAGAAGGACAGGAGGACAGACGGACAGACGGAGATGGCTATATCGACTCGACTGCTGATGTTGATTATGAATATATATACTTTATAGGGTCTGCCAAGCCTCCTTCTACTTGTAAGCACATTTTTTTCAAATCAACTTAATTGAGGTCGAATTTATTTTAAATAAGATTAAATTTTAATAAACTTATATATTTCCTATTAATTTTATACCAATAAATATATTGGTATAAATAAATTGATTTCTTTAAAGTAATAAAATGAAATGAATAAAGTACAGGTTTATTTCTTGAATATTTCTTTCATTTGGCCCACCGTGTTTATAGTAGCGAGTCAGTGCTCGGCACTCCAGTGCAACACACGGACAGCGACAAATGTCCGACATTAGCTGGCGCGAAAAAAAAAATAGAAAGCAACAGAAAACAGAGGCATGCTCAGGTACAAAGTAGTGAACAGCCCCCATCTATGCTACCGAAGGGGTAACCTCGTTTATTATGTCATCGTTGTCCGTTGTCGGGTACAGCGAATGGCATTTCGTGCATGTCCGCAGCACGCAGCAGCTGCGGAGGATCTGGATATGGGGGTGATGAGCTGGAGGAGTCTGGACTGGCTGTGGACTGCAAGTTGACTACGTGCCTAGGACACACGACATCAGGTAAAACTATGCGCACGACCAAACGCAACGTGGGAGCAACTTTTTCCACTGTCAAACTACAGTTGTTGTTATTGTTGTTGCAGCTTCTTCTGAACAACTGAACTGAATTCGCTGTTCGCTGCAAGGTTCTCAAATGATGCTCAAATTATGCAACTGGGCAATGATGCAGCTGAGCATGTAGACCTGTGGGCACTCGTAGCTTACAGTTCTAATGGATTTAAGTGCAGTTAAATTACCTATACTCTATTTATGGAGGATGCAAGCTCAGTATCTGCGCGTGTATCAAATTTCAACGGACACTGCAACATTAGTAGACAGAGAAGTAGGCTTTAAAAGCAAAATCTTTAGAAACCATCTTGAATTTCATGTAGATTAATTTATTAAATGACATTGTTATTATGAAAAAAAAAAGTCGGAAAGGTTATAGTCGAGATCCCGACCATAGAATACCCGTTAATTATTTCAATACATATTAAAGCACTTTATAGAAATTACTACCTAATAAAATCTACTGCATACTTTTGGGTGATTGTATTGCCGTAATTTTTAATAACTTTGGTTAGCTATTCCTGCCGTTCTACTTGTACTATCTTGCTGCGGATAACGGAGATAATAGATAATATTAATAGATAGCGTTAATTATTATATAAAACGGATTATCTTAAAAACTGTGGACGTGCTAAAAATTTTAAACAATCTAATTTTTAAGTAACGGAATAATAAAATAAACAAAAATAATATAGCTAAGTTTTTATATAAATATATATAATAAATTATAAACCTATCATAAACTTATAATTAATGATTAATTAAATTTTAGCTTTTACTTTTAAGGGAATGCTTGCAATGGTTATGAGTTATAAAATTAAAAGTGAAAATAAAATTACAGCTTAGTCGAAGCAGGCATGCCGACAGATTTATATTTGTAAAACCATTTGTTTTAAGGATTTGTACAAATTTGTTGTGCTAATATACAGAGTAAAATTCTTGCCTCATTGGAGGAATGTGTTACAGGAACCAAAGGGATACCCATATCAGAAGGTACTGGCTCAGCCAGAAGATCGGGACTCACGGCGGCCACGCTGCTGGTTCGGTGGTGTGGCATCCACCTCAGTGGCTTGCGTAGTGGCGCCTTTCGATTTGGTCAAGACCCATATGCAAACCCAAAATCGAAAGAAGGGTATGATAGCTACAGCACGAAAGGTGGTCCAATTAAGAGGTGAGTTCAGGTCCAATGGATGCCCATTCTAACTTTATGTGCCTTGCAGGATTAATTGGATTCTATGATGGCTTTTCCGCGGCAGCGATGCGACAAATGTGCGTAACAAGTCTGCGATTTTCATTGTATGAGGTGGGCAAGGATTTGGAGCTAATGCAAAATGGACTAATGGTTAAAGTCTTTCTGGCCAGTGTTGCTGGAATACTTGGATCAGTTGTTGCTATACCATTGGATGTAATTAATATTCGCATGCAGACCGACATGAAGAATGCTGATCACGAGGGACGCAAGTAATCAAAGCTGTCCTATTTTTTTTAGTTTAGTTTCTCCTTATGATATTCATGCCTTTGCAGATATAGATGTTTGTCGGATGCTTTAATACGTATTCCCAGGGAAGAAGGCTGGAGGGCATTATACAATGGCGGATATGCCGCCGTGCTTAAAGCAGCCATTGGAACAATTGGTCAAATTGCTGTTTATGATCAGGTAAATACCAGAAATTCGTACTCCTCTAATCTCCTTCTAAATCTTCCCTTCAACCAGGTCAAATCTGAACTTCTCAGTCGCTCCAGTTTGAATGATGATGTTAAATTGCATTTTACGAGCTCTGTTATCTCCGCAATTATTGATTCAATCATCACTCAGCCCTTTGATGTACTCAAAACATTAATGATGAATGCACGGCCTGGACAATTTCCGAGCATGTTGAGTGCCGTTAAGTTTATGATGCGCTTTGGATTTTTGGGTCCCTATCGGGGTTTGGCTCCTACCCTTGTACGAAAGGTCCCAGCAACGATTATGATGTACATAATCTACGAGCAGTTGCGATTGAAACTCGGAATTTTGGACATTAACGAGTGAATAAATTTTTAGTTTGTTTATATAGTCAATGATATAATATTTATACGAATTGAATAATATATTTAATATGATTTTTTAATCCTTTTGTTTTTGATAACGATATTAAATTATGGAATAAACAGTAAATTATAAACCGTTTATTAGTAACGTAAAAGTATTTAAATTTTTAATAATTTAATTATGTTTAAATATATCTTAACTAAGCAAAGTTAAATCTTGTTAAGGGTTTATAATTTTTTCAATTGACTTTATCTCGAGCATATAGTTTTGATCCTTTATTTAAATAAACATCCTTTGTAATATGAATTGAAATATTTTTTATTTTGATTCCTCCAAGCTTTGAGGTTAACTTTTTTAAGATCTATTCGGTATTCTGATTTTTTGAATGCCATTCTTAATTGATCCAAAAATAGTCTTACTCTCGCTTTCACGCTTTTGTATCACAGGATCCGAGTCAAGTATTTAAATTCACAAAGATCTCACAAATGCTAAATGCGAGTCCAAATAGTTAAATATTGTATAGATGTAAAGTTTAAAGAAATCTAGCTTGTTTTGTTAATAGTCGTACATAAATTATTATATTGAAAGGCAGTTAATCAGACACTGTAATCTCAGTGGTATTTCAAAATGCATAAAATTTTAGCTCACAACCCGTTTCCCATATACAAAGTTATTAACTGTTCTCTTGTCAGTTTGGCAGCATAACTAACATCAACCGCAGCCGGTCTCTGTCACATTATAAATTGATTACACCCGCGACGTGACTAATGAACATTAATTTGGCCCAACTTGACAGAAGGGAGGGCGATGTCGAGGGGGCAGGAGGTAAGACTATATTGCTGCGTGTTGAAGGCGCCAAAAGAAACGAAACTTGAGCTAAATGCCGGCACGTTTTGTACAGCCAGAAAGAGCATAACATATAGAATAGTTTCATCCAGATGCCAGCTAGAAGAAGGAATACTTGAACCAGCGTATGAAAGGATGACAGGATGAGACATCCTTGCATCATTTGCCTGGCAGCATCACGTAAGCGAACGGTGAATGTTGCACGTATGTTGCTCTTATCTACAACTTGTTGAGGCACACTCTACTCCTCCTCCTCCTGTACTTCCCTACGTCATAGTTCGGCTGACATATGTGCTCCCCTTTTTCGCTATAGTGATTGCAATCATTGTGGAAATTGAATTTGTAAGTAGGCAATTTCAGGCAGTGTGCTAAAATAAAAATAATGCTCTCAATGAAACTAAATTAGGACACTGTTGAGGCTCCTGTTCCATTGTTGTGGTTAGTTGGCATGGTTCTTGCTTTTGTTATACCCTAGCTAAAGGTATTACTAATTTGTCACGAAACATTGTCACATATTAGCAAGGATATGTTTGTATTTAAGAAGTAAACAGATCCGTCATTATTCAGAGAAAAATGTATTTATTCTGCACTAAATTCACAAATTGTATAGAGAACGTACAATCCTCAAAATAAATAATTTTGTATAAGCACCAAAGCAAAAAATGTAATTTTTGACTTACGTAAGTCATTGCAATTAAACTATACTGTTTTTTTTTTTAAATTGGTAAAAGTTAAATAAATTTACAACTAAAATAAATATTATTTTAAATTTAAAACTTAAAATATAAGATATAAATATTTAAATGTAAAAAAGTTTATCTGCATATTTTTTTAATATTTGTGACATGGAATAGAGTATTCAATTTTCGACTTAGCCGACGTTAGCTATACCTTTCTGTTATATTGTAGTTCTTGATATTGTTGTTGTTCTAGCTGTCTGGTCTGACACATTTCTAAATGCATTAGTGCGTTACAAATACACAGAACTCACATATACTCCCAGTGAGTGGTATAAAGAGAGAGTAGGAGAGAGAAAGACATTCACGCACACTTAAGCGTTCGCTGTGTGTGTGAGCTATTTGCATAAATGCTCAGAGTTAACTTTATGACAGACTTGTGGCTGAAAACAGCTCGAAAATAGAATGGAACTGAGGTAAGTCGGGGAAACGATGGGCACTTCAGTCGGTAAGGCATTATAGGCTGTTTGTTTGGATATTTGACTGTGGCTGTGACTTCTCTCTCTTCCTCTCACTCTCTCTCTAATTCATTCTAACTGTGGTTGTGGTTCTACCAGGTTATTAGTCGGTTGCTCTCGAGGCCTTGTGGTTGCATTTTGTTTGCCATTAAAATAATTTGCATAGTTTGCATTTATGCAAGATAAGCACAGCAACAACAACAACACCAACAACAACCACAAGTGGCGCCCGCATTGATTTGCATTATTAAATGTTACGTATACGCAGTGTTGACCTCATTTGACTGCCGGTTATGCAAACTGCGAATGCGTTAATGGTTAGCATATACATCTTGTTATCTTGTTAACTGGTTAGCATTATAATTTATGTGTAGATAACAAAGCACATGTGCATACCTGAAGTAAACCGAGTGTGAAATGTGAAAGCTGCACAATTAAAATGCATCGAATGCAGATGAAAAAGTAAATGAGATGCTTAAAGAGTAGTAGAAAAAGACTCGAGGCATTTAAATTAGATTGTTACATTGTTATAAAATAGTTTCACATCTTAACTTAAGCTAATATTATGTGCATTTCTCTTTTCTGATCTCTTTCGAGATGAGACAGATTAAAAAAAATTTACAAACTTTGTATACAGGAATAAGGGTAAAATAAGCATAACTGAATTCAATATTTTGTTTAACTTCTGAATTTCATCTTCAACATCTTCAATTCAGAAAATACCTTTACAATTATCGTATAGTTTAGTGGAATGTTTAATACTTATAGCTTAATTGTACTTATATCTCGTACTGAGCTTTGATTAAGTTGTAGTTATGCTCTTAAAGCCTCTTAACGTCAAGCTGTCAAATCTGTGCCGCTGCTTAATGTAATTTCCTGTGTGTCATGTTTATAAATTGTAGCTGTAGCTGTAGCAGTAACTGTAGCTGCAACTGTATTCGTATTCGTATTACCATTACCGTTACAGAACGGTCTCAGTTGGGTAAAAAACAAACACAGCTGCGTCACCACGGACAAAACGAGTTAGAAATGTGCCACTGGCACAGGACAACGAAGAGTTGTACGAGTTGTGCCTTCTCCCCTGCACCCACCAACAAGATGAAGTATGAAATATGATGTAAAATGATGTGATTACAGTTGAAAATGTACAAAGAAAATATGAAATAAAAAAAAAGAAACACACGCACACAAGACACATGGCGTTATATGGCTAGAGGTAGAGGTATGGAGGTATAGAGGTAGAACTGAAGAATAACGATGACGATGACAACGAACTTGCCCAACAGCGCAAAAACATGCCAAGCCATAAAAATGAGCGCAATGCTGCAGAAAAAACCTTGGCTGACAGAGTGTGTGTGTTTGTGTTTGTGTCCGTGTCCATGTGTGTGGATGTGTGTAACAGAGATTGACAGTTTGTGAAATGGTTTGAGTAATTCATATGATGAATTATCTGCTGCTCGCCTGAGTAAAATAACAGCACAACAGCACAGGCAACAAAGGATAAAGGCAACTAAAGCAACTGCGACGAGTTAATTATTACACAATTTTAACATACTTTTATTTTACACATTTTAGTTTAAATTGTGCTTAAATTATAGTCAGTTCCATGTAATTTAAAGGCATTTAAATATTTTTTTAGCCTTGCTACTTAATGGTTTAATGTAATTTTAACATGCTGCTGCCTCCATTCTCTTAATAAATGTCGAAAATTATTTTTAATTTATTCAATTTGTTCTCTTTTAGCTATAATGGCTTTCAATTATTATTTTAAAATTTGTCAAAAATATTTTTAAAATTTCTTTAATGTTAATAACAAGTATTAATATGACTAAAAATGTATTAAGCTTAACTCAAAGCTTTAATAAACATTCAGCAAATGTCACAAGTATTTTAGTGATCATTTATAATATTGAAAGTGAGTTTTAATATTGTTAAGCCAATAAATTTAAATTTAATTTAAAATCATCAAAGATACAGTTCATTAATTGATTTGAACTCAAAAGTGCATTGAGCTTTCAGAAAATGTCACAATTATTTCATTAACCTACACGAAATTGGGTGCAACTTTTTTGTATTGTGCTTGACCGACCGATGAAGCATATTTAAACTGTGTGCAGATTTTAAAATTAATTTCTTGGTTAAATCCGGCGGCATACAACGTGTTGGCTAATTAATTACACAACATTTTGGTCGATTGGTCAGGCTGATTGCCCTACCACTTCCATTTTCATTGCTCCTCCCGCTCTCTTGACCAGATACTGTTGTCAAATGAAAAATGGTCGATTTAAATGGTTGACTCTCAGTCGAATGGGTTTCGTTTGCGATTCTCGTTGCCAGCTCATTCTCTAACTGCCGGTCGTTTGTCTGCTTAATGCCAACCAACTTGGCCTGGACGCAGCTGTGTTGTATCAGTCTCCCTCTACCTGAGTGGCTAACCGTTGCACTGACAGACCATGCCGACTGTCTGACGAACAGAAGGACCGACCGACTGACTGAGCCACATGCTGATGAACACGTCTTGTCAGCGGGCTAACGAGCGCCACTTACACGCTCAACAATCACTTAACCTCAATTGTTGCTTCCAAAAGGAAGAAGTGTAAAAGGCAATGCCAATGGCTGACGTTTGCTTTACACCCCTACACGGCTTCTACTGTCTCCCTCACACCCACTACCTTATAACGCTCGCTGTTTTATGTTTGTTGTGTGTGGGGGTGTGTGTGGGTGTGGGTGTGTGTTTCTGTGTGTATTTGCTGTGTGTAAATACTTAATTAATTAACTGTTTTTTTGCTTATTCTCTTTGTATGTGTGTGTGCAACTCGGCGTATACGTTATATTTTTATGTGCCTTTACAATGGACAGCACGATTTTTAAATGCAAGCTTCAAGTCGTTGAAAAATTGAAGCAAATTAAAGTTAATATTGCTAGAGTGCTGTTAATTTAATATTTTACGAGATTTATCGAATTTTTTCTTTGTGTTTTTAAAGAAAATATTTTTATAGTTGACAAAAAAATTAAGCAAAGTAATGTTACAATTTCTGCGGTGCTGCCATTTAATATTTCTAAAATATTTGGAATATGTTAATTTAATGCATTACAAAATTTCTCGAATTTTGTATTTGTGTTTTTAAATAATTTATTTTAATGATTTACCAAAAATATCTTTGAAAGATTTAGAAATAAGAGTATTAAATTTGATAGTTGTATTTATTTGTATAAAGAATTTTAAGTAAAGAATTTTTAATCGTTCGAATATTTCCCAAAATGTCAGCAATAAGAAGTATTTTATTTTTCATGAAAATAATTACGTTAAAGAATGATTTATTGAGTTCCAATATCCTAAGCTTTTTATGTACGATTATTTGATATTTTCATAAATTAGTAAAAGATGTAACATATTTATTGTATCAAATATTTTAGTGACAAAATTAGCTTAATATATTTTTACGTAAATGTAATTTGGCTTATCCACTTCTTGCTGGCCATTTATTTAATGCAATAAAAACAACAGTCAGTTTTGTCAGCTGTTGTTGTTAGTTGAGCTGTTGCTGTTAATTGTAGTTGCAACCGTCAGATTTGTATATAAATAGAGTTTCAGAACTGTTTAGTAGCGAGTCCAGCTGCCAATGAGTTTTCAGGCCATGGCATGAAACTAGCCAGCAAATTGACAATGACGTTAAGCAGAGCAGAAGAGTGGGTGCAGTCGCATGGACAGAGGGAGGAAAGGAAAAAGGGGAAAGGTTAGGATTGGCAAGTACGCTTCATGGTTACGTGGGATTGTGAGCTAGTTTGCCGTGTAATAAGCAATTATAGCGTCAAGCAAAACTTGGCAATTAGTTAGTTAGATTTGTGCCAGCTGAGCTCGTTGAGTGCTGCGCTTAATCGAGTGTTGGTTGCTGGCGCCTGAACTGAAACTGAAACTGAAACTGCAACAGGCTGCTTACTTTATGCTGCATGTGGCATGCTGCATGTGGCAAATGGCGTCACTCGAAAGTGCTACGAAGGCCGCCGCCTAAGTTGCCTACAGCCTCAAGTGTCCTTAAAGGCGCCTTCAGCCAAGTTTAGTTCAGTTCAACTTAGACTCGACCTGGCCCTAATGCAAATTGAATTACGTATACGCCGCGCGAGTTTTGCCTAATGGAATTTAAAAATATTCACCCCACCTGCATACACACACACACACACACACACTTACAATACACAAACAGCAATCAACGAGCTGAAGGCCCAAGGTAAGAAAGAGAAACAGGTTGACGCAGCTGAAAGAAAAATTAAAAAAATTAGCAATTAAATTGTGAGGGTAGCTGACATCGCGTCGCGTTGCGTCTCTCTCATCACCTCCTACGTTATGATTTCATTAATTTAAAGCAGCAGAAGGTACTGCAAAGTTGCTCCGTCCTTGTCAAAGTTGTTGTTTCCCCTGGTTGGCAATTAGCCAAATGCGATGTCGCGAATTACCAGTAGTTTAAGAGGCCAAGAAACTTTTCAGTAAAAACATATTTCTATTTCAAGCGCTGCTCAAATAAGCAGGCTATGGTTTTGGAAGAGTAAACAGTGCTGAAAAGAACCAAAAAATGGATGCAAACATGACATTATACAATTAAATTCTGTTACAGTTTTGAACAAGTTTACAGTGTATTACTAATTTATGAGATATTAGAATTAATACGATTAAAATCTATTTAGATATTATGAATTATTAAATTAACTGATAACGTATCGATTTGTTAAACGGCTTACATTTGAGTTTTAAATAAATGCCAGTTAATTATAAGATTAAATATTTAAGGACAAACGAGTTGTTTGCTTACAATTGAATTTAAAAAAATCAACTGCTGTTTGCTTCAATATTTTCGTAAACTTTTCGCAAAGATTTAAAAGCGAGTGCAAGTATTTGATTTGATTTTCGCCAACTTGATGCCTGTTGCACAGTCAAAAAAATGGGTCAAAGAGCCTCAATTAACTTCTGTCAAATGATGTTGCAACAAACTGAGTCGACTCTTTGCTTGAATACGTAGCTAATGAATAGAACAAATTTACTCTTATAAACATTTTTCCAGTTGAAAATTCGCTCAGCACTTAACAATTATTCGCATTTGAATGTTATGAGTGCTCGAGGAACTGTAAAAAAATAAAACTTGAATAATCTAGTCAAATTGTTTGATGCTATTTGTGTGCTTAATTTTGATTTTGGTAGCTGTTGTCAGTTGCCTTTGCTCTCAATTGGAATCTGATTCGGAATCGGAATCTGAATCTGAATCGGAATCTGAAACTGTCTCTGGCCTGTTGCCATTTTAGCCTGTTTGCTGGCGACTTTCTGTTGCTTTATTTGCTTTCATGCCAAACGCAATTTACGTTTATTGAGTGCAAATATTTGTTGAATACTTTGCAATTTAATTTACAGCCATTCAGCCAGTCAGTCAGTCAATTGGTTCGTTCGTTTGGTTTTTGTTTGGTTGTGTTCTCTTCTCATCTGTTCTGGATCGTTGCGGGCGCTTTTTAAATGGCAAAACATATATTTTATAAAATGAAATTATTTGGTTTTTATTATTCACTTGTTTAACGGGTTCAATGACTTTCATATAACTTTTAATCAGTTTAAAACCTTGATGTCCCGCATCGATGCACACAGCATATCAAAGCATATTTTTATGCTCTTTTTAATGCACTGAAAATAGACCCAACAAAAAAATTCACATATATTCTGGCAGTGTTTCCAAATATCGTTATCGCTTCAATTTCACATAAAATTATGTTAAGCTCTTCAGTCACTTTCAATATTAAATGCAGTGACTAATAATTCAATTATTTTTGCTTTGAGAAATTCATTGGAAAAATGTAAATTGGAACTTTTTTTTGTCTGTTTTTTAATTCAATTTGATTTCGTTTAAATTAAATAAAATGATGTTTTTATAGTTAATAGACTGATTTTTTATCGGCATAAATCTGTTGGTATCTATAAATGTTGTTAGTTGTATGCATTTATAATTGTAGATAATTTAATTTATGTAGCACATTTTAAGAGAAAAACTTTGAAAGCACATTTCTTAAGTATTAAGTATTTTCTTTATATATTGAAATTCCAATAATATTCAACCATATCTTAGAAACTTCTGTCTTTAATATTGCCTGCTGGCTGACACGTGATTCCAGTCGCCTGAAGCTCTTGTTAGCCTGTTCAAAGTGTGTAACTAATGCGTTTAAGTTTAGAGCAGCAGCAATTGCTGAGCAAGCCAAGTCGATATCGCCCACAAACACAATTCAATTTGGTCAATCAACTGCAACAGCTGAGAGCTAAGTTAACTGCCTCATGTCCTGATTGTCAGTATGTCTGTCTGTCCGTCTGTCTGTCCGTCTGTCTTGCAGTCCATTGTGGTATGTGTAGCATTTGCCTGTTTTGCCTATTGAGCACGATGAATTTATCGCATAACATTTTAGTTTATGATTGATGTGTTCCCAAGTAATCTGCATGTGATAAGCGCTCTCTCACTCACACACACTCACTCTCATTTAGTCTAGCTGTGTATGTGGACATTGCAAATGCCAAATGCTAATGAATTCATATACATATACAACTTCAAAAGTCATAAATACTCCGGTTGCCTGCTTCATGCAACGTTAACCGTAATGTAATGAGTTGAATTGTGCCACTCTTGTATGTATGGGATATGTACGGTGAGGGGGTAGAGAGTGAAGGGTGCTAGAGGGTTAGGGGTTTATCATTCAAAATGGCAAACTCATTTCCGTCACTGACACAGTCACTGACTTCATTTAATTTTCAAATTTCCAACTCAAGAGTCCAAAACGAGGTTTTTGCCGTCGCCTTTTGTTTTAGTGTAACAAAGTGAGACGAACAAGGGACCAAGCAGCAGGCAGACAAACAGATAGACAGACAGACGTACAGACAGTGGGACCAGCTAAAATTTATAGCAGCACGCACACATACAGCACACATTCATAGGTGGCCAGGGCAATCGCGGAGGCGTGGCTGTTTTACATTTTTGCATTTTTCATGTCTGCCGTGCCATGAAGTTGCTCCTCATTCCCCCCTTCCCTGCCCCTATTCACTCCGCACACCTTCAGAAAAATGAGAAACGGCAGCAACATAAAAAGTATGATATATTAGCATATTACGCATACGCCGTGTATTCTCGTATATTTCTATCTCTGTGTGTGAGTGTGTATGTGTGTATGTGCTGACTGCATAATTATGAGCTTTAAACAATTAGCGCGGCAAGCCACGAGTCCAGCATCCAAATGTTGCGTATACGCAATGTGACACAGCATATGATGTATACGACACGTGAGCACACGAACTGCTAAAGCATTTAAACAACAAAATTAGATAATTTGTGGACGCCATACAACATTATTAAGCTTATGACTAGTACTATTTATTATTTTTTAATAGAGAATGCCAAAATGCAAAAAATTTAAAAAATATTAGAATGAACTTTAAGTAATTTAAATTGTATTTTGAATAATACCCATTTTATTGGCTTTTAAAAATAATTATTACAAGATATTCTTATATTATAAGATATTCTTATATATCTTTAAATGAAAAATTAAGTTAAAATTGTCGTTTTTGTTTCCACAAACAAAGTAGAAAATCAATGCAGAAATCTCTCCAATGGTGTGACAGCATGAAGACAGAATTTAAAACGACATTATTGAGTTAATTGAAAATGAAAAGTCCCAAATGAAAGTTTCAACCGCAGGCAGTGGAAGGGAAGCCATTTGCCATTTTCCAATTTTCATTGAATGAAATTCACTCCCTGCACAAACAATTTAATTCAACTTCAAATGGTTTACGCATCATTTTCCTCAACGCAAATGACTTTTGGCCAAACTGACAACTGTCTGAGGAGCAACTTTTGCATAATACTAATACGAG
Organism: Drosophila innubila; assembly: GCF_004354385.1. Lineage (NCBI taxonomy): Eukaryota > Metazoa > Arthropoda > Insecta > Diptera > Drosophilidae > Drosophila > Drosophila innubila. The sequence continues at coordinate 21,086,086 of NW_022995376.1, forward strand.
TGCGAATTTGAGTGTGAGTGTTAGTGCGAGTACTCGCATATTTGAGCAACGATTCGCTTAATTTATCATGAATTGCAGTTGCCAGATAAATATCTTTCGATTCATTGTATCATTAATTAATCAATTTGACAGGCTTTTGGAATTAAATCGATTGCCATATAGAAATGATTTGCATTTGCCATTATGTCAACGGCTTTACTCGATGTTCACGTAGATCCACTTTAATCATAGACTCGCACTCGATATAATCGTATGTCAATGGAACCACGCATCAGGCATTTGTCTAAGCTGCCAGCTTACGAATATTGTCAATCAATCAGTCAGATGAAATCTTTTCAGGTGAATGCTAGAAACAACAGCAAGTTATCCATTCAATAGGATCTTACACTGCCTTTAAATGTGCAACCCACATTGAATAGAGTTCTGTGTACCTCATTGTGCTTGCCACGCAGCATCCATGCAAAATTTGCCTCGTTATTTGCGTCGCCAAAAATGGTAGAGCTGAAAAATGGCGCGTGCCACAAGTGGCACTCATGTGGCACCAAACCAAATTCGGCAAATAAACAACTACTCCTAAATATATGCACACATTCACTGGTGCTCTTCTCTGAGAGGGTCTCTACCCTCAGCCTCTTCCCCATTTCTTTCTTCCTTCTGCCAAATCGTTTCGTGTTCAAATTGAACACACTAATGGTTTGCACAATGGGCTCGAATGGCATAAATGGAGTAACAATAAAAGAGCTCTATACCCAGTTTCAGTTTCGCATTAAATCAACTGAATTGTGTCAGTTGTGTATTATAGGATAGTAAAATTTTAGAATATCAAAGAACATTTGCTAAGTAAATTTTTTAATAAATTCAAAAGTTTAGCATTTTGCAGTTATTTATGTTTAATCATACTAAGCTTTTAAGTATTAAAATTTGTAATTAAACAGAAAAAGTAAACAAAAAGCTGTAAATTGATACGCTGTTCAAAAAAGTACCTACTTTATAAATTTGTTTAAGTTAAATTAAGAAAGCCAAAAAAATTCTATACTCGTTCTTATCTCATTCGTCCAAACGAGAATTTAAATTGATGAAAGACGCGATCGTTTAATATTCAACTTAACATAAAAAATAACTTATAAATTTAAATTCTGCCATCATTTTAAATAAAATAAAATAATTCTATTATGGGTCTATCTTTTTGCTTTTTAAATAAATATATAATGCAATTTTTTATAAATGATAGGTGTCCTGCTACCTTAAAAGGCAACTTAAGCTAATAAGAAATTAAAAAAAAATTGTTTATTACAGAACACGACGACGAATTAAAGATAGCTTATAAGGGGGAGGTTTAGGGTGTGAAACTGGGGAGATAGTCTTAATTTTGGTCGGAGATCTTCATGTCAAGACCCTAATCTTTATGTTATGTTAATCTTAATTTACCGCCTCAAAAAGTATGCTGTGATATATAATGGAAAGTGAATGGATTAAGATAAGTGAATGTTATTTAAATAAACTATTCAGAACTCAAGTTATGACAGCTTTCGATTGCACTTAAATAGTTTAAGATGTGACCATTGTAGTTGACGCTGGCTCTTACATTTAATGAACTAAAAATTCAAAGGCCTTTTGAGAAATTCATATCCCAAAACATATTTCCACCGCCAAGTTCGCTGGTAAGCAGCGCTAACGAGGAGGACAGCTTTCCGGTAAGGACTGTGCCGGCTTTTTGGTTGCGTCCAGGAGCGCAAAAGGACTATTTGCCAAGCTGTTGAGACTGGGTGTCTTTTCGTGTGTCCCTCGGATGGCGCACAAGTGCACTTTAGTTTTCAATTTTTGTCGACTCATAATGCGACTCTCTGGATTTATTTTTTCCCCATTTTTATACATTATTTTTTTTTTTAGTCTTGCTTGCTGCAGCAGCAGCTATTGAGCAAATATCCTTAAAATGGATTTTAAAATCTAGTCGAAAAGGAGGCAAGGATACAGGAAACCAAATAGAAATACGACCAAAGGTTACCTAGGGGATGCATTCAGCAAAATATTTGCACTAATGGAAAAGTAAAAGCTGTTGCTGCAAATGTTTTGTAACTCTCTCATACAAAATGAGTTACGACTACAAATATTTTTCTATATACGCATCGTATATAACGCTTTGGTTCTTTAGGGGAAAGATGAAGGAGAGAGAGGGGAGTTGGGGACACCTTAAATCACTTAACCATATATCGGCTTGTCTTGAACATCAACTCCCACAAAAATAAAAAAGGAAATGCCAAATATGCTGCTCTGTGTTGACTTAGGACCCGAAAATCTTGCTTGCCAGCTGCCACTGATTATTAGCTTTGTCAAATTGTCTGTGTAAAAGCCACAAAACAACTGAACTACAACTTTGACAGACTGACTAACTGACTCACTGACTGACTGGCTTAGCAACTCTCGAAGCAGTTCCAAGCTGAATTTAGACAAGTTCCAGTTTGTGGCTTTCAAGTACTCGCAACTATTTTAAAATTTTCCACTCGTTTTTACAAGGCACGTGCTCGCCGGGACTTCCCCCTTTTCTACATTGCGATTGTGCCATTGTCATTGGGTTGCCATCTCTTTTTGTCCTGGTCTTAACCTAAGTAGACGATTTGTTGGCGGTCTGGTTGATTTTTTAATGAGCAAGCTAACAAGCACTTGGGCAGCAAATTAGAAAAGATACGAATCTATCTAACTTCATTATGCTTGGGGGTCTTTAATGCGTTGGTCAGGCAGATAATGAGCAAAGCAAAGAAAGAATTAAATATGTCACTTTGTAATTCAATTCTTAAGTCAATGCCTTGATGTTTACACAGACCAAATAATAGACGTTTATACGAAAGGCATAAAGCTGATTTATTAATAAAAACCAGGCAACAAAATGTTCTAAGCTGAAATTAAGAAAGAACTTGATTTTTTTCCTTTTCCTTTATTGTGGCTGAAATAGGTCAAAATAATTATATTAATTCATCAACAGTGTTTAAATAAATTTCGAGCTAAGCTAACAGTTAACCATTCACAGAATCACAACATTCTTTGTAAATTTAATTTGAGATAATATATGATGTCTAAATTTTCTATTTATATATGTTAAAGTTCATAAGCAGATTTTATTTATAAACTTATATTTTCTGCATTTTATAGTAATTTGACGCTAACAATCAATCTTTAATATCATTATGTGTATTTTTCTATAAGAATTTTGTTATCTAAAGTTTTTGTTAAAATGTGAAGATAAAGAAACAACTCGTACTTAAAAGAAATATTGCAATATTTAATGGTATGAAAAGCGCAGTTTTAGGGCAGCCATGGAAATGGTTTAGATTTCATAGCAATTCGTTTTTGAGAGCTTCTCTGACCCGCATGTTAGTCAATAATAAAAGTGAATTTGGGCAAGCGAGCATTAAATGGAAAACTTTATGTTTTTGCTCTGGATTTCAAATGTGTTCTTTTCATTTTCGTTTTTTTCTTGTTAGGCCGAAAGTTTGCTTAGCCAAACTTTCAAACTACCCAAGTAAAAAGTGGGAAAGTTGGGGGAAAATAATGGTGGAAAGTAAAAGAGTCGCGAATTGAGTTTTTCACAATTGTTAAGCTGCAATAAATTTTACATGGCGGTCATGAAAACACTTGAAGAATATTAAAACAAATGAAGCAGCGTTAGCTTAGCAGTTACTTGAGGTTTTCTTCTTCCTCTTCTTAGCCAAACAAGCGCCTTTTTCGTCCCTTTTTGCGACATGAGCAGCTTAAGCAATTTTCCCCAGCTGGACGAGGGCTAATGAAGCTGCCCCCGAAATGCAGCAGGAGCAGAAAGAAGTGAGAATGGAGTAGGGTACATGAGTGGAGGGTATAGAGGGTACCAGCATAAAATGTATATACATATATTATATGAGTACGAGTATTACTCGACATTGCTGTGAGCTGCCTTTATGCAAACACGTACGACCCATTTAATTTGGCGAGGGGCGACCGAGTGTATGGCCTGCCAGAAAAATACGTGATAAGCAAATTCATAAACCATTAAGAAGGTTGCGCCTTGCCACAAACGTCAGCGAATTTCTGAAACTCTACAACATAAATACAGCTACAGTTACTCAAAATGTAAATGCCCTTACCATTTAACTGAAGGTTACGCCTGTTTCTCATCTACATATTAGTCTTAGTCGGCACTTTAACTTGTGTTTCATATTTGCTTAAATATTCTAAAATAAAATTCCCTTCGCAACTCTTGAGTACTCTTTAGATCCGCACTGCCAACTTGTCGTTAAGGGACTGCCAATTTAACAACATGGCGTTGCCACTATTCAATATAAAAATCCAACTAAATTAGATGATTGAACACTTTTAGTAGATCAATTTATCCTGTGTTTATTTTTAAAATAATTATTTTTTATTGCCACCTCTACTTTTACAATATAAAAATTTTACAACTTAATTTAATTTCGTAATTAAATTAATTTTTGACCATTAAAATGTTTGAATACGTTACAAAAGACTTAATAAAGTAATGCTACCCTTTAGTGTGCTTTTAAATCACCAAGAAAAAGCTACCAAAAGAAATGTGCGATGTTCGCGTCGTGTGAGGTTTCATTAAATTTTATAACAAGCATTTTATGTATATTTTTTTTTATTCAACCTAGACGCTGGAGCTGCTGCTAGTATGGTTCTGGCATGGGTTAGGTGATACGCTTATGGTTAGGAAAATACTATGTATGTAGATGTTTGAGAGAGGGGGAGAAACGCCTAATTGACGCGGTGGAAAATTGAAAAAACGGCACACGACAGCGCGCACTTTGTGGGAGCCCGCAAAGTGGTTACTAGATTCTAGGGTCTATGGTCTCGGGTTCCGGGCTTTGAGCGTGTGCCGAGTCATTCAAGAAGGCCTGAATAGAGTCAGGTGGTGGTATGAGTAATTCATGGAGCTTGTTACTGTTGGCTCGCACACACAAAAGTCAATGCATTTAAGGCGACATCAATGTTACAAAATGTTGATGGGTTTTTATCTCTTTGCTGCGCATTCCAATTATCATATTAAATCAGTTGTAAAGCATTGCATGCGAGTAAACTCGTATATTTGCACAAATTTATGCGAGTGCCCCCAAGGCGAGCTGAAACAGGTAAACTCGAGTACGCAATCCTTCTACCAAACAAAACTGACTCTGATACGAATAAGTAAACCAAAGGGACAACATCAACACTGACAAGGACAAGAGCAAGTAGTAAACTGAGTCCGATGTTAAAAGAAAGATAGAGAGAGAGATAGAGAGAGAGAGAGAAAGAGAAACTGTTGACATTTAACTGAAATGCAGTTAATGGACAGCTTACGAATTGAGGGTAATATTGTGGATGAACCTAATGAACAGTGTGGCTAAGAGCAAGGCGACAAAATGTTCTCCTAACTAATTGAATACCGAATACTTATGAGAATTCGTGACAAATGCCAACGACAAGTTGATTAAGTAAACGAATCGGAGATGATGGAAATGAAAAAAGCAACTACAGATGGATTACAGCTTAAGGTGAACAATGATACTCTCAGTTAATTAACTTAAAATTTTAAGTAAATAGAAAGCAGTTTTTACATTAAAAATGTATGAAATTCCGGGATTAAGTCAATTCAAAACGGTGTACAAGTTTGCTGATCTGTCTTAAATGGAAATAAAATTCTTGATTCAAGTATGGTAATTCATTTCGCTGTTAGCAAATATTTTTAATATCGGGATTCTATAAGAGATTTTTGCTTAAATTTAATATTTAAGGCCTATTAAATTATTTTATTGCTAAGTAAGGTTCGATTATCATAGATTATTAATATGTAAATTATATTTAAAAAACATCAAGAATTTCAAAATTGAGTTTATGACAAAAATAATCTTCTGTATTATTATTTACAGATTCTTTAGAAGGTGTTCAGGGTTATCTTATGCAATTAAACTAGCTGAAATTGTAAACTTGTTTAAATTTGCAATTACCGTTACTTTTGATCAACTCTGGCAACCTTATTGAAAGCAGCTTTAGGCCCTTCACAAAATATTTAAAGCTTCCACAATTCTCATATTTGAAAACAATATGTAATATTACACTTTGTTAATTAAAAGTATTATTTGATTGCCTATTTAGCATATGGCTAATATTAGCATATGTATGTAGGCACAAATATGTATTCTATTGGCAACAGTTAACAACATAAAAGCATGTTCTATAAGCGTTTAATCTGCTTAAAATATCAGCAACAATAATATCAATCAAAATAAAATCAAATGCCGCACAGTGTAACAAACCATGAGAGAATTACATGCCAAATGTGTATGTGTGTGGAAATATAAAATACAATTTGATTGCAGACTCAAGGAGTTGGAGAAAACAGGAAGGGAAGGAAAGAGGAAGAGGGAGAGGAAAAGGAGCAAGAGCTGTGGCAGCGAAGCGCGAAATAAGCTGCCTGATGGACTCAGGTAAATGAACTGATGGCGTCTGGTTGTTGGCTGTTCTGGATTGTCAGCTGAGTGCCATGTCATGGACCAAACAATGGAGCTCTGGCTCATAACAAGAACAACAATAACAATGGCAAAAGGAGTCTGCCTACCTGCAAATCCATGGCGTCTGTTAATGTGACATTTTGTCATTAAAATTTCAAGAGTCTCGACACGAACACAGCCAGCTGAGTCATAATATTGTTATTATTATTTCTTGTTGCTGTGGTTGTCGTTGTTGTTGCTTTTAAAGCACAGCTGCGTTCACGCGGCAACAGTTGCCAACAGCTGCCATTTCAATGAAACCAGCAGCTGACAAACGGGAAACTCATTGCCCAAGAATACATGGAATACATGGCGTATGCGTAATGTGCGTTACTCGCAGTCAAATTAAATATGCTTTGGGTCATATGTGTGGGGTAAATAAAACAACAGCGGCAAATTGGCAAATAACATTTTTAGACTTCCGCGCAAAGAGAAAAATACAATAAAAGTTGACGGATCATAAAAAATAAAGTAAGTAAAAGTGAGAAAAAAGTAAATAAAAATAAATAAAATATATAAATTAAAGCCAAAAGCAAGATAAAGAAGAAACAATACACTTGTTGTTCGTATGTGTGTGTGTGTGTGTGTGTGTGTGTGTGTGTGTCTGTGAGTAATTAATTTTACTTGTTGCACTGAAGTAGTCTGCCTGAAGCTGCCTGAAGAGAAGTGACACTAATTAAAGCTCTATGCAACGGATGTGTAAACGAAATGGAGAGAGAGCCATTGACAGAGAGGAGTGTGTGCACTTATATGCAGATGAGGCCCAAACTTTGTATCCAGGAAGTGTCACAAAGTCCTGACGTACTGACACACACGCACACACACACACACACAGAAACAATTAACTTGATTTGTTGCTTGCGGTCAAAGCTAACGAATGACATAAATGGACGACAGCTGCACTTAAGCTCACAACTTTCTCTACTACTCAAAAAGAGCAATGGACAAGGATGTGTACGGAGGAAAGAGAAAGGAAGAGTTTGGTGGATGGAACACAAAGGATATGCACAATGTAAAAGGATGCGTTTATTATGTTCAATAGGAAATGACCAAACATAAGGAAGAGAGCAAAAAAACTACTGGAATTGAATGTGTAAGAGCAAAGAAATTTATATGGGAAGTGCGATGACTACAAAAAGAGATAAAGCAGATCGAATTTAACAGAAAACAAATTGAGAAGAAAAAAAGTGTGAAATCAATGAATCGAGAGAGAAAAACAACGACCAATTGGGAAATTTAATTATCTTCTAGTCAATGTATTTAGCATAACTCATTTTAGCACATTATTTATCCAATCACAAAAGATATCTGCTTTGTTCTAACAGAGAATTAAAACGTATGTGCAAGAATTCATCAAGCAAAACAAATATAAAATACATGAAATTTCATAGGAAAAAAGTTTTGCTTAACATTTATAGTCTAATTAGATAACTTCCGATTTGACAATAAAATATCGTACTCGCTCAGATCCTGTTTTTTTATTTTCTTAAGAGGAATCGACTTTCTCTTAAAGCTCAGCAAATTCTAATAAGGCTGTGGTTTCATCCAATTTCACAAAACTTTGACTATGCGAATATAAAAGCAGCTAAAGAAATTGCTTAAAACATAATAGGAAAAACTGCTGGAAAAGTTTTTAGTACCCCTTTTTCTTGTAGTTGAATAGCATTGTGCTATCAAATTATTTTTCTAACCAGTTTTTGCATGCATTCGCTGTTGATTTTATTTTTCTGAGCTAATATTTGTTGCTTCAGAACAGAAAGCAAACAAATTGGCTCGACTGAAGGCCGAAATATATTTATAATATAAATGTGTATGTAACTATGCATGTATATATTCAGACCAAAATAGAAATGAAGTATACGAAGTGAAAGTAACGCAAAGTCTCTTTGAATATTTCATGAGTTAAGTTCTCCATTCCATTGTTGGCCACTTCACGGGGTTTGGGCCACCAAAAAGATCTTTTCATGCGGCAGCCTTGTAAAAATATTACAGCAATTTTCAATGCAATTTGCTGCAGTTTTAAGATGTTTGCCTTTGGCAACCTTCACCACGATATTGCCATCTCTATCGCACTCAAAATCAGCCCTCTTGCTTGCGCATTTCATTGCTTGTTTTGCCACTGCAGACACGTACAAAAAGAACTTCAATGCGCAACTTCAACAAACTTGAATTTGAAGTTGAAACTGAAGCTGATTCTGAAGCTGAAACATGCGACGCCAATATTTATTTATATGATTTTCTCCACTTTATTTTATATTTTTATTGTGAAACTTAAAAGATATTTTTGTTTGTCGTGTACAAATGACAGCTATTTTAGCCGCCAGCTATAAATATTGTAATATTTTTATTTTAGAAAAGTTTCAAAAATGTCTGTCAATATTTAGGAGAATTTAGATTGTTTTAATTTAAGCCAATTATTTATCCTAATAAGCATTATAACGTAATGTTAATATTAAATATTTATTAGGTATATGTCAAGAATCTCAATAATCTTGTTAGAAGTCTAATAAAATTAACTTCAAATTGATGAAATCACTAAATATCTCAAGTAGTATTTTCTTTCCCTTTTCCTACATCTCTCATCGTCTTATCAGGCGTCTTTATGACCGCTTTCATTCAATGCACCGACCTTAAAGTAGTAATTACAAAAGCAATTAAAAGAACATTAAATGCTATAGGACATAACCCAAAAAACTCGACAATAATCTCAGCTATTTGAGCTCTGATTGAATACTAACTACAACATTTTCTACTATAATTTTAACGCTGACGCTGATGGCGATTTGGTTTTTGATTCTGATTCAGATGCTGATGCTGATGCTCATGTTGATGGTGATGGCATAACAATAAACATGAAAAGCGTGTAAAAACAAGCGCTCAGTGCCTGCAGTTTCGAGTTTTCCTCACAGCATCGACAACAGACTAAGTATTTTATGGCTGCCACTAAAGCCCAAGACTCGAGCATCAAATGAAACTTTGTCACACAGCGCAATTACAAAGAGAACAAGAAAAACAGTAACAAGTGGATACCAATGATTGCTTCAACTATAATACACCCTTTTTTTATTGAAGAGCAACTACGAAGTGTAACTTTTCATTGGTTAATATATATGCCCTGAAAAGTATGCTATTTTTTTTTTGCTAAAATTTTTCAGTAGAAACAAACTGAAAATCAATTATATCTTTTTACACATGATTTCATTTTCTTTTGATGTTATTTATAAAAAACTTTATGAAAAATATACTTTTAAAAAGAAATACATATATGTTAAGTTAATATTTATATTGATAATAAAGTATTTATCTTGGTCTACAATACAGTTCTGCTAATAGTATTTTTGAAAACCATATCACTATTTTCTTATATATATTATTTATTTACTCTCTTGATTTATTTAATTTCGTGGTCAACTTCCGTCTCGAAATAAAGTCCGGTAATTTGGCGTTAATATAATTTTTTTTTTGCTTGAAATTGAATAACAGTTTCAATTTTTTTTTAATATTTATGGCACTGCACTGCCAAAAAAAATCAACTTAGAGCATTCCAAGGAATACCCGCTGTTGTTCAACCCATGTAGGGTATAAAATACACACTCAGTAGAAAGGGAATAGAGGAAGAAAGCAAAAAACTATACACGACAGAGACATCAACGGCTCGTGTGCCATATAAATGAACGAAATGCCCATTCAAGATTGGCGCCATATAAAGGGGGGCAGAGAAGGGAACTGGGTATGGGAGTTGGAAGACGATATAGACCGGAGACTGGAGACTGGCAACTGGCAACTGATGACTGCCTGCAGTTCTTGGCAAAGCTATTAAAACTTATGCGTACCTCATATAACACTTTTAATGCCAATCAAAGACGCAACACAAACAAAAAGAGAAAACGAAATGAAACACAAGGAAACTTTTACCTTTTGTTTCAAAAATACTCTAACATACCTGAACCGCATCAAACTGAGAATTCCAGGCAAGTCACAAGTCACAAAGTCAAACAAAAGCTCATTGTAAATGTCAGCAGAAGATGGAGAAAAAAAGGCAATAAAGCCAAGGAAACGGCGCAAAGCGAAAAGAAATTGTCAAAATACAAATAGGAAATTGAGGCGCGAGAAGAAAAATATGAACGGAAAAGTTGCCAAAAAGTGAAATTGAAAGCGAAAGTCAGCCCCCATAAAGGCGTGGCAAAACAACAGCCAAAAACCAGACGATGGGAAAATGGTTTTCTATACTCGTATGTTTAGCGATTTAAGCTAAAACGAATTTAATCTTTTACGTTAACGCGTGCCGCCACAAAAAGAGAGAGAGAGACAGAAAAAGAAAGAGAAAAAGAGAGGTATAGGTAGAGCTAGAAGAAGGGGAGTCAAGTTTGAGTTTGTGTTTTGAGTGCGGCTATTGTGTGTGCGAGTGTGCTTGTGTGTTTATGTGTAATGCATAAAGATGACATGTAGCACAAAGCGGCTGCTGGGCCCAAAAGACTAAGTAAACAAAAGAGTTGTTGCCTGCCACACAGAATGAGTTAGACCACAATGAGTAAGGGTCCGATAAAAGTGGGTTAGAAAAGCTTTTTAAACAACCAAATAACGAGGCGTGGTAGAGCCTAAAAGTGGGAAAAGTGGTTAAAGAAGAGGAAAAGAGTTAAATATGTGGATATTAGGAGGGGTTTAAGCAACAATGGATTACGTGATGCTCTCCATGTGCCGACCTATAATTAGACAGATTTCAAATTATTTTTGGCTTTTAGGTAATTAAGGCCGAGTTCTTATTAACTTTGAGTGAACTCTGCCCATGTTTCTACCTTAATAACAATGAGGGTTTAATTAGCAAATGTACATTAAATCCAAGGTAAGAAATGTTTATAAATTTTTTTAAATAAATAATTTGTATTTATTTCTAGCAATGAATTACAATTTATAAAAAATATTTTATATTTAAATCGGTAAATATTAAATAATAGTATTCTTTTAATCCTTACTGTAAATAAAATAAAATTTTTTATCAATATACTAGTATTAAATTATTATATTAGGTAAGCATTGAATATTCAAAAACAATAAAAGCGTATCTTTTTTAGAATATTCGAACTAAAAGTATAGTATACCAAGGACGTTCTCAATTATCCAAATTAATTTATTAGGCTTTGATTCCCTTAATTGTTGAACTATCAGGGCCGCTTTTTCAATATCTCCTTAAATTTTTATCAAAAAGATATTATTGAAGTTTAACTAGACTTTATTTGCACATACAAAAAAAGAGTTGAGTTGTCGATCCTTCATGACAATAAAAAGTTAACATCACTATAATACATTTAATAAATTAAGCAATTGCTTAAAGCAATCTTAAGTTTGTTGTATCCCTGATTTTATCTCTTAATCCAAGTAATATAATTAACTGCTCAGAAATTTTTCTTTAATCCAACGAATCTTTAAATAAATCTCTTAAATACAAAAATAACCAATATTTAATATAGACGGAAAGCTGCAAGGAACTATTATTAACATTTAGTTGGAATGAGTTTTCCTACTCAAACTTCACAAATATTTCTTTGAATGCCAATATTTCGCCTTGACCCTGACTGGAATTTCGAGTGTTATTTTTCCAAGCAATTTCTTACAGCCACATTTCCCAGAAGACAGTCTCAACAGAAGTACAACGTCAATGCGGCAGAGTGACAAATGTAAGCAAGTAATGCGAAACACAATGTCGAGTGGCAAGCTGCCAGGACAACATCAGTAGACGAACAGCAACAGTGCTCGGCTCCTTAAGAGTCAAAAAAAAAATAAAAAAAAAATAGAAAACCACACCACGAAATATTTCAAGTGAGCCGCAAACTCTTGTTCTCCTACTTCAACTCGAACTCAACTTTGTAGCTTTAAGGCGACATTTAAGGCAGTTGTTTGGTCGGTCAATGTGTTACGCCCACAAACAAATGTGGCACACGTGCATTACGCATACGCCTCGCGATCCTCACGAGTGCTAAGGGGCAAGGGGCGTTTGTTGAGGCACAGAAAACATGAACAATGCTCACGCCCTGCAACACAAAAGAGGATGTAGTCCTTGTACAAGTGCCAACGTGGAGTGGGTTTTAAGGGTCCAACAAAAAAACAAGAAAAAATACTGGAAATTAATAACAGAACTTGTAAAGGGAAGGCACAGAAATAGCAGGCCACATGCCATAAGTACGCATGCAAAATTGCAAGGCATACGCACAGCGTATTGATAAATTTTATGCCAAAGACTCGAGAGTCGAACAATGTCCTGAAATGCGCATGCCAATGCAATGCAGTAACCAAGGGGCAAGAGGAAAGTAAAGAAAGATAAAGGGGAGCCAAAGCGATAGGAGAACTAGCGCAGTAGGAGAACAAAAGTATGCACCAGACACAAAATGCATAGAAACGGTATAAATGATGAATGCAATGAAGGAATGATGGCAGATACATATACGAGTATACGCCCGGTAGACCTCGGCAGTTGCCATATGATTGCGACTGCATATCGCTTTGTGCATATTGATTGAATGCAATGCAACTGTCATACATACCAATGCCATAAACAAGATGCACAAATATCTGCCTCGGCCTTATCCACTGCGATTCCAAGCAGAAGCTGCCACGCTCAGCCTTCGTTTCGAAATTTGATGCAGAAATACCGAATCGAGACGAGTTGAGTTCAGTTGAGTCGAGTCAAGTCAAGTCAAGTTGAGTTTGGATGAGATGCATTCATTTCTGCTCTCAATACGCTAACGCACTTTGGGAATTCGAAATTCGATCAGGTAGTTTGTGAATCTAAGTACTTTATTAAGAACTCTCTGACACACATTGGGCGCCAAATTAAGCGTGATTTATTTGTATTAAAAAAATATATATATTCAGAAAACTATTAATGATTATACATTATATATTATATTATTTTAAAATTCAATTGATTTTTTTAAATAAGTACCCACATATATTAGACTCTGCATATTGAAGAAAACTGTGATTATGTCACTGCAAATATTAATTGGGACACTTTATTAAGCTGACTAAACGGATCTTCCTCAAATTTGGTTAATTCACCAAAAGCCAAATTTAAAAACAGAATATTTTAAATTATATGACTAAACGTTAGAGATTTGGAATTGTAATATTTTTTTAGCCTTTTTGATCGACAAAATATTTGCTTATTTTTAATTAACGAAATTACACTTATTTTAAGGTCAAGCCATTTAATTTTCGGATTAAAAAAGGATAGTAAAATATTTTAATGAAATTTCGCACATATGAAACAAGCTAAAGTTCTTTAAGCAAAAATAATAACAAATAATTAATTAAATAAAAACAACAGATTTGAACGTTAAAGCATAACTTTGTACTTTTTTGAGAGTGGCTGAAAAGCGTTTTCAACAAATGTGTATAAAATATTTATTTCTTATTAATATATGTTAATAAGTTATGCATTAAAAATATTATATGAAATTCAGGTAAGGAAATTATTCATTTATTTATGGAGCATAACTTTGTACTTTTTTAAAAAGTGGCTGAAAAGCGTTTTCGACAAATGTGTATAAAATTTAGATTTCTTATTAATACATGTTAATAAGTTATGCATTAAAAATATTACATGAAATTCAGGTAAGGAATTTGTTTATTTATTTATGGATCCAAAACAGGATAATAAAATATTTTAATAAAATTGAACACAATTAAAATACAAATATTTACAATTCATTTGTTAAAGTTCTATAAACAAAAACAATATTCAATAAACAATTAAATTGAATTTGAAATCATAACTTTGTATTTTTCAAAAGGGTATCCAGATGTCGTCTTAATGTAGCATTTGAGTATCTTTAAAGTTTTTCTAAGCCAGTTGCCTTCTGGCAGCGACATTGCCTTTTGCGTTTATGTATTTGGTACGATTTTGAAATATGCCATAGCCAAAATGCTCATCGTACCGTTACGCGGATAGACAAGAAGGCACAAAAACGCGAACAGCATACTCGCCTCGATAAGAATGTCGCTCTGACTCTGAATATGTACATATAGTATGTATGTGTGTGTGCATATTTTGTATGCCGAACAATGCAGCTGCAGATGAACTATACACACACACATATATGAAATACATATAGACATCTATTCAGCATAGATATGTATGTAAAAGAGGAAGAGAGAGGGAGAGAAAGAGAGAGAAGGACAGATACGATTTGCATATTCCGTGTTTTGCAGTTCAAGCGATTTTTGCCAAATTATTTGCAAACAGTTGAACTTTGACGTTGATTTCAGCATGTCACTTGTGCAGTTTTTGTTGTTGTTGTTGTCGCCATGGTGGTAATTGCTGATACTTGTAGAGCGAGGGGCGTGGCATTGGAGAATTGAGGTTGCGCCTGGCAAATATGTCAGCAGCTTATCGCTTCATTACGCTGACTTGACAGAAGGAAAGAAAGAGAGAGAGAGAGTTTTCCCAGTCGTTGACTTAATGAATTTCTCGAATTGTTTGAGGCATGTAACTTGTATAAATGAACGTCTAGCTCAACTGGCACCATCCAAACCCCTTTAACCCCTCCCAACCACACTCCCATGACAGATGAATGCACAGCAAAAGGCGTCAAAAATCCTCAGTCTTATTCGCTTTTGTGCTACTCGACAACGGTGGGAGAAGCGACAGCGGTAGGAGGATCAGGAGCAGGTTCCCAGCCTGCCCAGACGTTGTCTGAGTAGTTTGTCAGATTAATATGGGAAAAGGCTGAAAGGACTCAGTGTGACTGTCTGCAGCAATTTGACTTGAGTGCTGGGACAACTGGCGTCAAAGGACATCACGGAATATTGACAAACAGCAACAAAGGCCAACAACGTAAATTGAAAGCAACACAAGTGCAACATTTATGAGCAGAAATCTCGCATAAAACAAGTGTCAGAAGAAAAGGCAGGGAAATTTATATGAACATATGAATTTTCTTGAAAATATGCTTAGTATAATATGCTTGCTAATAAGTTCACCAACAACTATTATCCTATGCTTCACTTTTCGCTGTTAATACTCTTTGCGAATGGGTTTAGTCTTAATCGCAACTACTAATTTTACTCTATACCTGGAGTAAAGTTTTCTAGCTGGCAAAGGAATGGAAAGCAGCTGCTGCCTGTTTCTCTCTGTTTTCCCTTGATTCGCAAATCACGGCCAATTGAGAAGCACTGAATCGTAGCCAGAAACTGAAACCTACGTCACCTTTTTGGCTTTTTGGCCTTGCCACTTGGCTTGTCAGTTTCGGGATGACTTATGGGCAGCACTTTGGGCTTGGGTCTGCATCTTTTAAGTCACCTTAATCATGGTTAAAAACTTTTACCCTGACACAGATGTGAATGTGGTTGGCGGCTGTTTGTTTGTTTGTAGTTGCTCTTTAAGCTTTTGTTTGTAATGAAAATTGACATGTCCTTCGCCGAATTGCATCACTGACAGCCACTGCCTGTCGTTCTCCCTTTTCATCTGGCTCTTCTTCATTCGAATCTTCATGCTCTTGTTGTAATTCGCCTTTTGTTTGGATCGCTGCTTTGTCTCGCGCTGTTCATTTGCCTGCCCATAAAGGTAGCCGAATATGCTCCATCCACATAGGCGCCATTGTGACGAAGATGTATCGGCTTCTCCCCTTGTTGTATGCTCTTTTCTTCAGCAAGTCCTCCATGTCCTTTTTCCCTCTTCCCTCCCCCCCTTCATGAACTTGTTCACAAATGTTGATGAATTAAAAATCAGCAAGTGACGGAGGTGGAGCCTAGCAAACACCCTTCTGACAAAAGCGACACAAAAACAAGAAGAACAAACTTTTATCCCTCCAATAGAGCTCTAAAATATTCGCTTTGCTTATAGATTTGAAGCGGAAAGTCTTTAGTTATGTTTACAGAAATATAGTCCCCTCATATTTAATCTTTATTTGCTTTCTGCGAAATTAAAAGCGACTGTCATTTTCAATGTTAAATATATGACTGTGAATGGAAAGATTTAAAAGGAGATTCGAGAGAATGCAAATGTTCCAGAAAAATCATTTTAATTTGGTATTATAAATAAGTTTTTCAACACGTTTCAGCAGCTGTTCTAAATATTCTAATTAAGTTCTAACTTAATGAATATCAAGTTACCTAGAAGTTTATTGTGTTCTTCCCTTCGCGTTTTTCTTAGGAGTTTGCGTTCTTCATTATCGTGTTTCCCTGCTTTTTTTTAGTTTCTGCTTTTAGCACTATTAACTATTATCTTTGGATAAAGCAAAGTTGTCGCTGGGCTCTGTAGAGGACAGTTTTCCTAATTGCTTGGGCATGTAATTAATTTAATTTACAAAACTTAAAACTGGAACCGTCTGCAGACTCTGTTGCCTTCGCTGTATAATTAAAACAAAGAAGCGCCAAGAAAGTTTATTAAAGCGGAGACTGCAAGTTCCTCGTAAAAAAAATTAGAAAGAATAAAATTAATATGGCAATTTTTGTAAGCTTGTTTTTTCTCGGCAATCTCTGCTTTTGTTCTTGTTGTTGCTACTGGTGAAAAGTTTTATTACACGCCTCAGTTAACATAGCATAGCTATTGATATTCCCGTTAAGGTAGGCCAAAAGAAAAAAAAGGTTCTTCTTTAATAAAAATTAATTGAAATGGAAATATTGAAAAGTTTCAAATGGGTGAAGTCTGTAAAGTTTGAGCTCTAAACTTCTAACTTGATTTATTGCCAATATTTGTTAACCAATGAAATTTCAACGAACTTATAAAATTAGAAGTGATTTAAGTCAGAGGTCAGCGGTCGCTTAAATAGATCCGCTTGTAAGATGCCAAACTAGAATTTATTTGATAGTAAAACTGTTGCTTTAATTTCTAATGCAATCAACATGGCGTATTCGTAATATTCTTGTACGGCACGTTCTTTGCATTGCTTGAAGCTGCTGAAACAAGAATGAATGAATGACCCTATTACAAAGTACAAAATAATACAGACCGAGTTCAATTTAACTCTCTGGCGACATTTTCAAGTCAACCAGAAGCGAATCATCAAAGAAACAAGCTGTTGACAAGACTGGCAAGGGTTTGCTTCCCACAGCCAGCACAATTCCCAACCAGATGGACTCGCACTCACACACATTCACACTCACACTCACACACACATGCACACACTCTGTACTTATTGTAGAAACGCCCAACTGTTTAGCTAACTTTAGACTGAACTTTTGCCAGCTACTCAAAGTCAACAACTCCGGGGAGTCCCCGAGCCCACGAATCATCGAGAATAAAAAGTGAAAACAAGCCAAAAACTGTGCCAACAGCTGCACAGGAGTTGAATCCGGGTACGGGCTGATGGGGTTTGCATCCATGTCACTAAATTGTCAACAAAATGCAACAAATTGGCAAAAAACTTTTCGTATGACTAGCAAAATTAGAACCCCGCAAGCAAATAAATGGATACAATAACGAAAAACCCCCTTTAAAAATAAAGTCACAAAAAATAAAAGCAAAACTACAACAAGACAAAACAAAACAAAACAAAGCACAAAAGGGCGAACAGCAAACACGAAAAAGAAAATACCCAAAAACTGGCAGTTCAACAAAAATATGTAAACGTTTGGGATTTTATGCAATGTGCAATAGACACAAAAAAGCAAATAACAATGCTTGAATAGAGAGTGCTTGATTTGGAGATATGCTGTATTTTTAGACCCCGTACTTAAAAAAAGTACAGGGGTCTATTTGGTTTGTTTTAACGAATATGTGCGTAACAGGCAGAAAGAGGCGTGGCAGACCCCATAAAGTATATATATTCTTGATCAGCATCAATAGCCGAGTCGATATAGCAATGTCCGTCTGTCTGTCCGTCTGTATGAGCGCCTAGATCTCAGAGACTATAAGAGATGGAGACACCAAACTTGGTATGTAGGTTCCTCTATATTGCAAGCAGATCAAATTTGTTTCAAAATTCGGCTAGGCACCCTTTATTGTCCACAAATCGAAAAAAAAATTGTATATCCAAATTATAAGAACAATTTAAAAACTAGTGACACCTAATTTGGTATGTAGATTCCTCTATATTGCAGGCAGTTCAAGTTTGTTTCTTTTGTGAATCGGACCACTATATCATATAGCGTACATAGAAACAATCGGGTGAACATTAACTCTTAGTATGAAAAACTTTTTTGTTTAATAAGATATCGTAACCAAACTGATGCATAAAATTTGGTTTTATATATCCTGTCCAAGGTTTCTTCAAATCGGACCACTATATCATATAGCTGTCATAGGACCGATCGGGCGAAAATCAAGTCTTAGTATGAAAATCTTTTATGTTTTATGAGACATTGTAACCAATATGATAGAATATGCATTTAAGTTAACTAAATATTTTTTAAATTTTTTCCATTATTAGTTTTTGCCATAGTAAGTACGGGGTCTCCGACAGTCGAGTATGCTCGACTGTAGCACCGCCCCACTAGTTAAAGTTTGTACAGTCCAAGAATTAAGATTAATGGTATTTGCTGAGCTAGATGGAATAAAAGATCTTAAAGTGAGTATCTCACTTCCACCCCAACTTGTAAATGAAACTTGTTTATCATTTTTGATTACTATCCTAAAAAATTGTTAATAATCAAGAGAGAACTTTATATAGCATAGCACAAGGTCTAACATTAAAAATATGGAATATATATATAAATATTTTTAAAACAAATTCCTCACTGAACTGCTTTCTTAAAGTCTTTGAAAACTTGCGGAAATTATTAAAAGAATAACTGACTATGGCTTATGTTTAAGCTAAAGCTTCGAGATCATATTTCATTTCAGTTTTAATTTTTGTAGTCAACTGATTTTAGTTGACACTAAATAGATGAACAAATTTTTTAAAAATTAATAAAAGATCTCTAAAAAATTCCCTTTTATAAATTGTAGATTTGTACATCTCTATGTCCCGTTATGCCATTGTATTAGCTACAGGGTACAAAACTTCCGCTTTCAACCGATTCCTAGCCTGGCAAACAAATTTGTTACTGTTTTTTTTTTGTTATTGCTTATCTAATGCGATAACCGACAAGGTAAAAATGCAAACAAAATGCAAAACAAGCGTGGGACAGTCAGTTCTCATAGCTCAGAGCAGAGTACTCAATATAGACGTTCAAGTGTATGTATATATGGTGTATAAATAGTATATATAGATGGGCCGCCGATTTGTTTGTTTATTGATTGGAAAAAGCGGCACAGCTGAAAAAGGATATCTGACAGAGCATAGAAGGACATAAGGACAGCAGAGCAAGGCTCGACAGCGAATCACAGTCACAAAAAATATATACACATATATATTTTGAAAAAAAAAGAAATGCACTGGCTGAATTTAAAACAAGAAATTGGAAAATTGTTTATACTAACCGTATGATCGATATAACCATTTATATTGCACGCTTGTTGAGCAGAAGCAGAGAACAGTTGTTGTTGTTGCTGTTCTGGTTGTTGTGCACTTAAAAACAAAATGCCAAACACATGCCGCACAAATCAAATGCGTTTTGCCAGAAAATATCTATGCAAAAATATCTAGGTAGAAATATTGCACACACACGCCATCGATGCGAGGGTAAAAAGTAGAAAAAGTTGAATAAATGGAAAGCCATCAAGTAGATAAATAGATTAAACGCAAATGTTGATTGAAGTATTCTTTTAATTGATTAAATTCATTTGATTATAATTTTATTTATTCATCGAATTGCTGTAGCTGCTCTCAAAACAGTTGAGAGTTCAGAGTTCAGTCAACTCACGTTTGTGTGCTTTTGAAATTGGTTTTAGAAATAGATATGGAATATATGTATTACACTATGCATTTAATCTGGTTAAAGTTCCTGTAGATAATTCAGTCTGTTAGTCGAAATTTTAGTGAAATTCTTGATAAATTTATATTATTTAAATTACAAGTAATATTAAAATGGTTTAAATAAAATGTTAAACATTTAAATAATTAAATAATTTTAAAAAAAATATGTTTAAAATTAAATATTTTTAGCTATGTTAATATTATAATCCAAGCATCAACATTTTTAAATTACCTTACGATCCTTGGTTCAATTAAATAAAAGAAAATGTATTTCTTCTATTTATTCTTGATTTTTTTGAAGCAATTAAATTTATTAACACAAAAGAGCTCATATTTTGTAAATATTTTATTTTGGATCTAAATACGAATTATTATTTGATATTTATTTAAAGTCTAAAATAGTTTAATTATTATTATTAAATTTATTTTGCAACACATTATATAACAAAACCTTCACTTTAAACTATGCTAGGCATCTCTTCTAGCACACCTCGCTGCATCTAAAATATGCAAAAATCTGATAAATGCATCAAGCAACAAGCATAAAATGCGATGCATCTGCACTTAAAATATTACCACTGTAGGCGTGGGAATTTATTAAAATACTCCTAAGCTTGCAGGCACAAGAAATAAAAGAACAAGAAGCATTAAGAAAAAGAATAGAAAGATGTGAAAATAAAGAGGTAAAGGAAGCAACATTTTAGCAAGATTTTTGTTAGGCAAAAACTGTCACAGCTTGAAATCAAATAAATATAATATAAATGGCAAATGTCAGCAAAATTATTGTACACAATACAAACACACACACACACGGCACACTTCCACACACGTGCACACACAATAAAAGTTTTTGTCTATTATTGGGAATTGTAGAGCTTTTGGCCAAAACTAATGTAAATAATTGCTATTGAACTGGCCACAGTTAGAACCACGTCCCACCGCACTTTGTGGCCAAAAACAATTGATGATGCAAATGCAATAAAAGCTGCAGCTGCAAAACGATACGAAAATGCCCATTGTAATTAAAATGATGACCAGATCAATCCCATACAAAAAAAAAAGAAAATAACATAAAACGAGCGAAAAAGCGGAACCAAAGCCCATCGAAATATATTTCATTGCAAATGCCAGCAAACTGCTGACCAAATCATTTTCCCATTGCCAAACTCCAAATCCAAAATGCAAAATTTTCAAACAAAATGAGCGCATACTGCAATAGTTTGGCCAACATGGGATGATTTAGGATGAGGGAGGAAATTTGTTGGCGTTATTTACGTGGCCGTAAAATTGCATGCGGAAAGGCAGCCACAACAACAACAACCTGACAGACGAGTTGCAGGCTGCCATATTGCTGGATCCGCTGATATACGTCTGTATGTAGATACATATAGTAATGTTAGAAATGCTACCCTGTGTGTATGAAGTTGCATATAGACCAGGTGGTTAGCAGTCAGCGCATTGTACTGCAAATTGTGGCAAGCATTGATGGCATATTAGATGCCCCATTCAAGCGTTGAATGCTACCATATGGAGAAATTTCAGCTTTAATGGCAATTGAACATTGTTGAAGGTGCACAGTGCAACAGGTTGTTTTAAAACATGCCGATAAATTTAAATCAATTATTTACTACATTCATTTGTATTTAGAATAACATAAAATTAAATAAATTTGCATTGTACTATTAATAATATTACGACTAAATTTAACACATTAGACACATTCATACCTGGATCCAGGTAAAAATCCAATTCCTTAAATAAAACTCGGAAAAATGAATACGCTTAAATTTACAGTTGGTATAATATAATTAAATAAATAATTTTTAAAGTAAATTATTATATTCAATGAATTTCTGGGCAGTTTTTATTGATTACAAAGCTGTCTAGTTTCAACAAAAATTTAAACAAATTATATTCAATGTGTTTGCTAATTTTACACAGCACTTCATACCATAATCTTTCATAGGCAATTAATACACTCTATTAATTCCATTTTGATTATAATGGAACTTCATTTGTATTACTGAAAACATGTCGAAGTCATTGTAATTAATATTAAAGGCAATTTCAGCACAATGCGAAAACAATGACGATGCCTGTCAGGCATTAGGATATTAATTAAATGCATAATAAGCACATGCACAGAACTACAAAATAACAGTAATAATAATAGTAACAATAATAATAATAGTAAAGATAATAAGGATATCACATAATAAACTATTTAACAGTGCCAACATCAAATGCAAAATGCAAACAAATTGCAATTTGCAATTGTTCCATGGAGCGTGCTATTGTTGCTCGTCATGACAACACAAATATTGCACACATGGTAGTTTTGTGTCAACACGCCGAAGATTGTATACCCTAATTTTGTTTAGGAAGTAGCTTGATATAAAATAATTATATTTAAAAGATTTATACGCTTGTTTAGTGGGTTTCTGCAATTGCGAGGTAAGAATTTATAATAAAAAACATTAAAAAAGTTATTAGAATAGAAAGTAAAAGATAGAGTAAGATAAATTTTAAAATAAATATTAAAAATTAGTAAAAATATAGTCAATTTGATGGATTATATTTTAGATAAGTCGGAGCAAGATATATATATAAGTTTTCACAAAATTCAATAAAATAGTTAATAATGTATCTTGTTTATTCAAATAAAAAAAAAATTGCTTAAAAAATATAGTTATATTATTATTATTATTTCTAACATATCGCTCCCATGTGCTTGCTTCATATATTATAAATATTTTGTTATTTCTCAAAATTATAATACCTCAGAGAGTGTTATCACAATTGAGATTTAATAAAGGCAAACTACTGTCTGTTGACAAAAAGAAAATGTGCGAAATTGTAAAATTGCCAGAGCAAATGTTGGAGACGAGCAAAAGAATTGATTTAACCATTGATAGAAATAAGTCTGGTATCGTATATGTTTGAAGCACACTTGATACAACTGCTATAGCAGATATATTGCCCCGATTGGAAGTGGAGGAGCTACACATGTGTATAAGATGTGAGTAGAAGCTGCCGCTTGTTGCCAAGGCGCTAGTTGAAATGTTGACAATCGATGCGTGGCTTTTGTTTGAAAATCTAAGCAAATGTGTGTGTAGTACGACGACTATTGTGTATGTGCGTGTGTGTAGGTGAGTGTGTGGGCATGTGGGCGTGTGGGCGTGTCTGTGCATTTCAGCAGAAAAAAACACGCAAGTTGAATGGGCAATCCAAGCAGAGCACTCAGCTGCTTGGCAGCTTCAAATGATAAATATGCAATCGGGCCAAAGGTGCACAATTTTTATATGCATTTCTCAGTTTCCCTGCTGGCGTTTAGTCGCTAGCCACGCCCCCAGTCCCAGTTCGTACTTACTACCTTTTTTTATGCTAGAAATTTTTATGCAAAAACAATTTATTACACTTTTGCCCGAGATCCGGATGCGGATGTGGATGCAGATCCGTAAGCATAAAAGTATTGTTGCAACGCCATAACGGTATAACGGCTGCTAGCAGTTATCGCCTTATGCATATCACGATTGCCTCCTAGTTCCTAGTTTCTAGTTTCCCTGCCCCAATGGCAACCTGCAAAATTCTTAACGGCATCCTGGCTGGCCAACGACGGCGATGAAGATGTGTGCGATTGCGTGTGATATGCTTAAATTATTGCAATTCCTTTGACGCCTCCCACTCCTCCACCTTCCTACCCTCCTCCTCCTCATTATCCTTCTCCTCCTCTCGTGCATGCCTTTATCATCGAAGATTGATTGCATTGCCAAAGTGTTCCCCTATCTTATGCCATACAAGTCTGTGTTCCACTGTTTATGATTAGGGACACGCTCTGAAAGCATCTCAAAGTATTTCAGAGACAATGGCAGTAGCAAAAGTGAAGCTGCTGCTTCTTGTAATATTATCTTCTCTATAGCTAAGCTACTTAAGTATATATATTTTTTTAATTAAAATAGAATCGAACTAAGTCTTACAAATTAAAGGAAATATTTTCAATGAGTTATTCTTTAAAAAAAATGGATTAAACAATTAGGCAGTTATTTGTGATCAAAGACATACAGATAAATGAAAAAATATAAATGATTGAAGCTTTAAAAAAATTAAATTCAATCCTTAGAGAAGTCGGCTTAAATTTAGAGCTTAAATCAGAGATTAAAAGTGCCGATTGATCATAAAATATTTAGCTTTATACTTGGAACGCAATTAAACTATTAATTAAATATGAAATAACTTTCAGCTGATGTTAATTTAATAGAAAACCGCTTAACTATTACATTGTTAATAAAAAATAATTTAATATTAGATTTAAATAGATGCATAGCTATTTTAAGCTTTTTAAATTTCAATGTCTCATCTGCTATACACAAATTTTAAAAGATGAAAACCTTTTAAGCAGATGAGGTAGGTCTATCTAGTTCTATCTTGGATAAGTACTGGCTGAATCAGAATTTTGATCAGTATTTCAGTATTTTGATAAAGCAATTTTAATTCTCAAAAATTTATTCAACACTTAAATTCTGCTGTCAATTAAATTTCAACTGCAAATCTTCTCTCTCGATTACAATATCAATATGCAGTTTTAATAGTATTTAAGAAATAATTGTAAGACATAAGTTTATACTTGTAAAATCTGATGCTTGGCCAGGCTGATGTTTAGGATGGTCCTTGATTTAAATACGCAATCCAAGTGGTTTTTTTGTTGGCAAGCCGAAATCCTAGACTTCATCCGACTGTTGACTGTTTGGCTAAGGACTGCACGCCTCATCTGCCAATTGAGTTAACCAGGCGTATTCTAAGCTGCTTTCATTCTCTTGCTATCTTGCTTTCTATTGCTGCCTGCCTGCTTTGCTTTCAGCCAAGTTCAATATGAGTCTAACGGCCTTTTTAGCTCAAGTCTTAAACAAAAAGTTGCTGCAGACATTTTAAGATGCGCCTTAGGGGGTCAAAGTTGTCGGCTTTGCACGCAGTTTAAAGCGACGCCTGCATGTGGACAAGGACAGCAGGACATGCACACATGTATCCTAGTACAAATAAACACACACACACACACACTCGTGTGTACATATATGAATAGTATATACGTGTGTACACTTGGCATTAACATAATTCATATTTTGTTGTATTTGCATAATAATAAAGCTGCTGATGCTGGCACATCAGCAAGATCGAGGGGAAGGAGACAGAGACAGAGATAGAGAAAGGGAAAGAGACAGTGGTCTTTTAGCTGCTTCTGCCAGGACTTTTGGATGAGCTGCGGGACGAACAATGCTGCTGCTGTTGACAAATGGAACACATTTGGCTACACCCAAAACAGCGTAAACAAACCGAGCTGAGATTTATATAAGAAAGAACGGACATCCAAGCTGAACATGAGGATGAGAAGACGGGGGAAAGAAGCCCGCATAAATGCATGAATACTTATGGGGATGTCAGGCAGCGACAGTGCATGCTAAACTGTATGCCATGTGGGCGTATGTCCTGTTAGTTCTGGGGAAAGCGGCATTGTCATGTTTTTCCGCTGTCCGTTGTCAGTTGTCCGTGTCCGTGTCCGTTGTATTGCACTGACATCTGGGCAACATAATTCGTTGACACAGACAACAGTTATGTATACATTATGTATATAAGTATATCTTGTTTTGTGGATCCCAACAGATTTCGCTGCTCTCTCTCTCTCTTTCCCTGTCTCATTCGTTTTGTTTATGTCAAATGTGCATTAGGTTTTTTATAAATAACATCTGAAAATATAAAGACAAAATGAACTCACTCCACTTTTTGTGTGTACTTTATGGAAGTATTTACACACAACTAGTGACATTTTAAAAGCAATGTGCCTCGCATTCGTCCCCTTGGGTACTATCAATTTTCCATGGGATCAACCCCACCCACCTGAATTTACCACCTAACGAAAAAATTAATCACAGAGAAGTTCGAAGCGCTCACCTGACAATTTGCACGTGCCCGCGCGCTCTGCACGAAAAGATACCCAGGTGGACTGTGCTCGGTGAAGGTGTGCTCGGTGAGGCGTTAAAATGCCATCATTAAAAATCAATGCTTAAAGATTTATGAGCTTAACAAAGTGTTAATTACACGGGGCCAACAACAAAATGTAACCAAGCGAAGCGACAGACAACCCTAAAAATAAGACTGAAGTAAAAGAGAATTGAAAACCAAGCAAGTTGCACAAAAACGAATCATAAACAAAAAAAAACAAAGGTAGAAGAGCTATTTTGAAGACCCACAAAGTTAAGCACAAAAACAATTTGCAAAAGTATAAGTATGTACGTGCAGTGTTTGTATGTCTGTGTTCACAACTGTATATGCTTCAATTTAATTGACTTTTAGGCTCGAAAGCATAACCTAAATTAATATATAATTACTAGAACGAATTTTTAATAACAATGAGCTACTCATCACAATTTTTCGCTTGAAGCGCAAATACGAGTACATGCACATTAATAATTAAACATGTGAGCACAATAATTATGCTCTTCATTAAATTTTTTCAACTTTACTTATTGAATTTGGTTCCTTTGTTTTAGTTTCGTACTTAAATATGCTCAGCTAAATTGCGCTGTCGTCTAAAATGGCTGCCGATATCGATAGCTGCAAATAAAATTTGATATAAAAGTTAAAATGGCTGTCACGCGTTTGCTTTATCGGCAGGCGATAATCGAAATTCGACAGCAAGCGATCTTTGTACAACATTGCGCTATTAACCAACACTGAAAAATGTTGAAACTTAAATTTGAACTTACCTGTTAGAGTACTTCGTTTGCTAATTAGCTTAAAATACACAAGTTAACGTTGCACGCAGCTAATCCGTAGCTAAAGCCCTAATAGTCGAAGCTTTCGACTATTCTCTCGGGTTGTAAAAATATGTAAATAAATGGAGCCAAGGCCAAAAATTAAGGTTACTGAAGGTGGCTGATTACAAATTAAAGTAGAATAGCGTAGGCTGCCACAGACCGAACCCTCGAAATTTAATCAGACCAGAACAAAAGGCGAGAACAAAAAAAAAGACTAAATAATATAACGAAATGCAAAAACAGCGAGAAACAAGGCGTTACAAAAAGAAACAGAGAAATGCCTTTCATTTTGACCAAACAGCCAAGGCAAGAATGAGCCAAGAGCCAACGAACAGGAGAAGACATAGTAAGAAGGATAACCCAAACAACTTTCGTTGTGGACGTTTTCATAATTCTGGCAAAGGCAAAAGATACGAACGGAACGCAAAATAAAGTAAAGTGAAAGAGGAAAACCCAACACGTTAAAATAGCAAAAATCAACAACCGAAAAACGTAAAGATGCCAGGCAGCAGTTTTTCCTTTAACATAAGCTGTTGTTGAGGGTGTGGGGTCTATATGTGGGTGGGAGGGAATGAGGATTGCAGATGGATGAGGGGAGACGACACCGACAACGATGACGATGACACACGTGAGGTTTCGCAGCAACAAAAATACAATATACGTATTTATATACATTCCATATGCATATATTGTACAGCTGTTTTCGTGTATGTGTGTGCGTGTGTGTCGGTGTGTGCGTGTGAAGGACGAACCACACAAACGCACGCAAAAGCCTTAAATATGCTTAAACTACTAAAGAAGCCATAAAGCAACCCAATGGGCCAACGACTATAGCACAACAATCGTTTACCTACGGAAAGGCGTTGAAAATTTCTTTGCACACACTCGCATTCCCTTAAATGCTACTATTCAAACATACTTCTTGGCCAAGTCCATGTCCTGGCATGTCCTCTTAACAGCAACGTGTTCGATTACAACTGCAACTTGTCAACTTGTTGCCTACAACTTGTTCAAGTTGCAGGGGAAATTTCACAAGCAAACAGGCAAATAAAAATGTTACAACAGCTGTTAACTAAAAATAGGGATGAATTTATTGTTTGGGTTAAAGATTTTTTTTCGCATAAATTTAACAAATTTATTAAGCACTATTTTCAGATATTTGTTTAACAATAACAGAGCCACACAAAATAAACCTTATCGGCTTTATATGTAGTTTGATGCGATGAATACGAATCTGATAACATATCTTGATCGAGCACGGCAGGATTTTTGGATTTGATTTTGGATTTCATGGAACAAAAGTGATAAATAGTTTAAAAATCTTTTTTTAATACAAGTAGTTTTAGTTTTTATCATTTATCACTATATCGTTGATTCAAGTAAAAATTAATGATTACGCAAAAAATTAGAAATGAAGTAATTTACTTAAAGTATGTAAAGCTATTTAAAACAATTACAAACCGTTACAACTGGCTATGCATTTTTAAATTGAAGCCAATAAAAAGATCTGAGAGAATGTTTGAATGATAATAAAATAAGTTCTTATTTGAAACAGAGGGTAATTCTTGCAGGGGAAAGTTCAAAGGGTAATTTCCTTAAAGTGCCAGTTATAAGTTATAAGAGTAATTTATTTCGTCTGTTAAAAAAGGGAAAAATTTATGCAGAGGGACTTCGATAAGAATATCCAAAAGGAATAAGTTGGGACACTTTATAAGAGTCACTTATTTTGGGCATTTTAAAAATCCCAGCGAGTAATTATTTAAGACTTATAAAAAGGAAAAAATTAATACAAAGGGATTTTGGTGAGAATATGCACAGGACTTAGCTGTGGGAAAATAAAAGACAATGGTAAGAATGTCCAAAAGGATATGGTTGTGACACTTTATAATAGCGGCCGATATTTGACAGTATAAGTAAAATTACAAAGCCCGAGGCATTGGAAATTCCCCATAAACTATTTATGCCTGTTGGGATATCTGTAAAAGTAGGTATACAAAGTATTTGAGTCTTATACCTGCTTATACAGACAGAATATTCGAAAGGATTATTTAGCTACGACACATTTTATCTTGTTGGTAAATTCAAATTTTTCGGTTTATGGCTGTGCAGCTGTTGTATAGTCAGGCAGGTAAATAAAAGGTAGCGGTGCTAAACAGGTACTACGGATGTTGATACGGTTCTATATAAAACCTTCGACACAATGCAACTGGTTATCAGTAAATATTTGAACTTACAACTGGCAACATGTCACGTCACAGGCAATCACGGTTTATATTTGAAACGAGTGAAAATGTGAGAACCTTTCGTCATCAGCCCTTCATCAGCGAACTGAGCGTGGAATGCCAGAGTTGTCAAAGTCGTGTTAGGGCAAATGAGCCGTACAGTCATCATTGGATGTCTAGCGAAGATGGGCAACACATCAAGTTAAGTCTGGAGGAGAAGCTGCTACTCAAGAGGATCGAAAGAGAGAGAGTTGACACCTTTATAATGTGCGATGAGAGCGCCGTGGGACGCACTCGGGACTTTCTACTGGATGCCGGAATGGAGGCAGTTCCGCAACTGCTGCGTTTTCTAAACTATGAAGCCAGTCAGCTCGAGGTCACCTTTGGCTTTTATGTAAACGTGACCAAGAAGCGATTATACTACGAAACCTTTCCTATAATAATAAAACATTTTTTGGATATTGATGAAACTGTTGACATGGTCTTTACCCGTATGGTGGAAAAGATAAGCAGCTATGTGCTGTCAACACTAAGAGTTCCAATGGAGGCATGCACCATCAAGCGGTTGAAACTGATTGTCCACCGACAATTCAATAGCCATCTGCAGCTTCCCCTGCAGTATCGCGTGAAGAGTGATGTACGTGTCAAGGCAACAAAAATTGCGAAACCTGTTGACCTTCCGCTGCTCACGGAGAGCTACATCAACTACCATGGTAAACGCTTTGGACACTTCCCTGACTCGTTGCAGGTGAATCTCTATTGCTTTCGTGTCTGCCCCCGCACCAAGGAGCTCTATGCAGTGCCGTATTTAATCAGAAGCGAGGATGTCAACAACACGCCCACTTTCCTCATTCAAACCGATGTTGCAGGCGAATTTCGTGGCATGCACGAAATACGAAACGTACGTCGATTTTTGCGAAGTGATCCCAACGATCGCGTGCTCGTGTGTCGACAGTGTAAAGCTCATTTTTCAAGTCGTTTACACTTCGCATTGCATAAGTATGTTGATTGTGGGCGTGGCATTGTGGTCATGTCATTGGACATGGACACTGACGGGGAATCAACGGAGGTATACGAAAATTGTTTCTCACTTCCAAAACAGTTCTTTAAATTCGCTTGGTTTGCCATTGGGCCTAACTAAGGATATTAGGAATGACATAAGTATTTATAAATGTGATATAAATATATAACTACTAATAAATTTGATCAAAGCATAACATATAGTATACTTTAATTTAAAAATTTTAACTTTTCAACAACTCATTTTTAGCCGAAGGCCTATGCAGCCTTGGCATTAACATGTTGACTCGAGTTTTTAAACAGAAGTTATTTCTCCAAATAAATAAACACACAAAAAAACTTATATACTACGAGGTAAAAGGGTGAGCTTCTTTGTGCATAAAAATTACGTTTTGCGCAGTGCCGAATGCCAACTTTTGTGTTGTTTTTTATTAATTTTTATTTTTATTTAAAATTTTTATATTAAACTTAATTTTGTTTGTCACAAAATAGGATATCCGAAATGTTGGGTCTAGAAAATGCTTTACCTCTTATAGAGGTTTTTTTTTATGAGAAATCAGAAATTTTTGCAATTGCTTTTGTTATTCACATTGTATCTTTATCATTAATTTAGGCAGAATTTCTTTAGCTTAATTAATTTAAAATAGCTTAAGCCCGAAATGTCAAAAAAAAAAAACAAAAGTAAACATTGGTTTGCTGATATGACACTTTATTGCTGCTGTCATCTTTGAACACTAGGAAATATGTATATATACACTTAATTGGTAATTGGATACGCATAAGCATTCTTTATAAGCAACCTTTACAAAAGCAACATTTTATTGTAGCAACTTTTTTGATTTCAAATGTTCTATACAAGCAACTAATATTGTTTTTTTTTATTATTTTTTTTATTACAATTCCATACTTCGATAAAAATGGAGAAAAACTAGAAAACCGATTTCTTAAAAATAAATGTTTAATTTTTAATGAATTGCAAGATGGCATGAAATCACCAGAGGTCTGCAGAAGGTTCAATATCCATAACCTTACCACCAAAAAGTCAGAGAAAAACTGTTTTTAATAGACTTAATTGATATTATTTAAACAAACAAAGATTAGATGATCCACTAGGGAACTTCAGATATTTTGGAATTAAACGTTCTTAAATACCTGTGTCCAGTTTGTGCAAACTTTTTGTGTGCCTTTTCAAATTAGAAAATCTTGTAAATTTCATTGGACAGTGCTCACATTTGTACGGACGATCGTCAGAATCAGTTATTATTTTATCTTTTAAAGGAGTCTGTTTGTGTAACCATTCCGAATGCCTTTTGAAATTAAAAAATCTTGAAAAGCTCTTCGGACAGTGCTCACATTTGTAGGGAAGATCGTCAGAATGAGTTAAACTAGTCTCCTCTTTAAAAGCTATCAGGATGGGCTTACACTTAAAGGGAATATGGTCAAAATGATGAGTCTGTGTGTGTCTAAATAAAGTGTTTTTGCATTTATACGATCTCGAGCAGTGCTCACACTTGTGGGAGCGTTCTTCACAATGAATCAGCATGTGACTATTTAATTGGCATTTCCTTTTAAAAGCTCTTGAGCAGTAATCACATTTGTAAGACGATCATTAGAATGCATCTTTAAGTGGGATAATAAACTATAATCCCTTTTAAAAGCCTTTGGACAGTGCTTACATTTAAACGGGCGTACTGCATAATGAATAACGTTGTGCTGTTTTATATCTTTACGGCTTTAAAAGCTTTTGGACAGTGACGACATTTGAATGGGCGATCGTCAGAATGATTCACTATGTGTTCCTTATATCCTTAAAATACTTTTCGCTTTGCTGAATGTTGAAAGTTTTAAGAACGGATAATTTAATATCTGTACTGCAAGCATTCTATTAATAAATAGTCTAAGAATAACAGTTTTAACACTTTCATTTGTCAATTTGTGTTTTCTCGCCATTTTTTTAAATTCTCGAAATCAAAATCAAATCAGTGTTCCAAAGGTTCGTTCCTGAAACTGATTTAGATTTGCTTAAACAAAATCGAAACCAAATCCGAATCTGTTTAGAAATCCCATTATTATTAAATACATCAATAGCAACTGCAAGTCAGTGCTGCCAACTTTTAAGAATCAAAAAACGACTGTTCATTTTCTTCAGGTGCATAGTAAATTTCACTAGTGGACTCAATGTTTGGCGTTTTGGGATGAGTTCTCTATAAGGCTATTTGCTTTCCAAACCCCCAACAACTGCTACTTTTATTCATAGTCAGAGCGTGAAATTAGAGCATAGCACTTTTTGTACTGTGAGAAATGTGAGAAATTCTTCGAGTTTTCCTAGAATTTTAAATCCTGAAAATGACAAAAAAACAACGATCATAATTTTTTTAATTCAAAAATAGATAGCTGCAAATTTGTGGGTTTAAGTTAAAACTGGGTAGGAATGAATTATTTATTTATTGTGTTTTATTTTCCTTATAATTTTGCATTCATTAAAGCTATATATAAATAATATCAATTTATACAGAGTTTAAAATTTTCTTTACAACTGAAATATTTCATATATTTATTTTCTTTATATAATGTTGATTACGTTTATTTACAAAAGTTTTTTTTTCCAAGGAAAATGTGGGAGAAAAAACATTGATTTGAATGTAGGAATGAATTAAAGATATATTGATCACCCTTCAGAAAAAGTTAAGCTTTTTAAAATTTTTGACATTCTTGAGAAATTTTAAAATATAAAAGCTCATCACCTTTGAAAAAAAAAAGGTTAGAAAAAAATAAAAATTTTACAAAATGTTTTATAAAAAAAATTCTACCATAGAAAAGAGGTGTTTTTTGTCATATAGGAGGCCTCACATCCAAAATTACCCTATATTGCAAAGCGTCAATTTCATCGATAGCTACTAATTAATTGTATATTAAATCTGGCAATTGACAAAAAAAAAAACCTTAAATTCTAGCTTTAATTCTTTTTCGTTCCCTTGTAAGCTTGTAACTTTCTAAAAGAAAAAAAATGATGTTTTTGTATACTTAACACCAGGTGGATTGAAACAGCGACTGTAGCCCTTTCGAGTTGTTTAACAGAATAATTTCACTAACGTTCAAAAATTTTAAAATATCTTTTATTTTTTTAACTGTATACTTATTTATAACATTCCAGAAATTTACGATTCGATCTGATCTCCGTTATGCGCAACATATTATGATGAGATAAGACAAAAGGCTCATCAAACGGTCGTTTTAGTCATAAATATGTTCCACTATGGATCTTCAGATTTTTTTTTTGTCCTGCTCACATTTGTAGGGACGATCATCAGAATGAGCCTTCATGTGCTTTCTTAAGTACTCTTTGCATTTATACACATTCGGACATTGCTCACATTTAAAGGAGCGTTGGTCAGAATGGACCAGCATGTGATTTTTTAATTGGACTTTCAACTTAAAAGCTTTTGGACAGCACTCACATTTGTAGGGGCGATCAGCAGCGTGCAACCTTAAGTGCTGTTGTAAATATGTATTCCTTTTAAAAGACGTCTGGCAGTGCTCGCATGTGTAGGGGCGGTTGCTAGAATGTATAATTTCGTGTTTTCTCAGAATTTTTTGGGTTTTAAACGCCTTTGAACAGTGGTCACATTTGTAGGGACGTTCGTCGGAATGAATCACACTGTGCAGTTTTAAGTTTTCCTTTTTTGAAAACGTCTTTGTGCAGTGCTCACATTTGAAGGGACGATCGTCAGAATGAGTCTGTATGTGCGCTTTTAAATTAGAATCAGTTTTAAAAGCCTTTTTACAGTGCTCGCATTTGTAGGGGCGTGTGCTAGAATGAATAAGTTTATGACCCTTTAAAGTTTGTAGGAGTTGAAACGACTTTGAGCAAAGGTCACATTTATAAAGAAGTTCTCCAGAATGGGTTGCTTTGTGCTTTTTTAAACTGGCATTGGTTGAAAAAGCCTGTGGACAGTGCTTACATCTGAAGGGATGATCGTTAGAGTGAACCTTTAAGTGCCTCAATAAAAGTGCCTCCCTTTTAAAAGCCTTTGGACAGTTCTCACACTTGAATGGACGTTCTTCAGAATGAATCACTATGTGCGCCTTTAACCCTCCTTTGAATTTAAAAGCTTTCGGACAGTGCTCACATTTGAAAGAGCGATCGTCAGAATGAATCCTTATGTGCTCTTGTAAACTAGTATCCTCTTTAAAACTCATCTGGCAGTGCTCGCATGTGTACGGGCGATTGCCATAATGTGTGGTTTGGTGTGTTTTTAAACGTTGTGCAGTTTTAAACGCCAACGAGCATTGGTCACATTTATAGGGACGTTCGTCAGAATGAATTACACTGTGCAGTTTTAGATTTGCTTTTTTTGAAAACGTCTTTAAACAGTGCTCACACTTGAAGGGACGATCGTTTGAATGAACACTTAAATGCGATTTTAAAATAACCTCCTTTTTATATGCCTTTGGACAAAGCTCACATTTGAATGGACGTTCGTCAGAATGAACAACAATGTGTTGCTTCAACCCTCTTTTGTCTTTATAAGCTTTCGGACACTGCTCACATTTAAAAGGCCGATCGCCAGACAGTTGTTGCATGTGCTCGTCCGAAATTTCCATTTCATCTTCGTCCACAGTGTCATTCAATTCTTCTGTTGATAAGTCTTCTTCACTATCCCCCGAGTAATCTTCATTAGCGTTTGTTTCTTCTGTTGTTGAACATCCCACAAAGTTATCTGGCTCTAGTTTTATGCAGTCCCCGACTAAAGCACTTTCGGTAAGACATGAATCGCCTGTGATGAGCTCATCAATTTCAGGCTTCTGATCACATTCGCTTAATAGATCCTTAAAATACTTTTCGCTTTGCTCGCATCTTAACTTGAATTCAAATGCATTCTTAGCTGCCGATATGCAGGGACCACATATGTTTTGGGGCAACGAATCGGATTCCCTGATATCACAGTCCATACAATACTCCAGCATTACACTCAGGAGGGGCTCAGCATCCGTCCGCTCTCGCTCAGCAAATATGTTCTCCAGTGTGGTGCAGTTCAACGTGCAAAAGCGGCAAACTTCATCAAATTCGTACTTAACTTCCAGCTGTGTACATTCGTTGACAATATCTTTAAAATGCTTTTCGCTTTGTCCGCAACTAAACTTGAATTCAAATGCTATCTTAGCCGCTGATATGCAGGGACCACATATGTTTTGTGGCAACGCATCGGATTCCCTGATTTCACAATTGGTACAACATTCTAGCATTAAAATTAGGTGTGGCTCATTATCCGTCTGCTCTCGCCTTTTAAATATATTCTCCAGTGTGGTGCAATTCAACGTGCAAAAGCGGCAAACTTCATCCATTGTTTTGATTTTATATTGTTGATTTTAACATGTATTTCACATTACCGAGCTTTAATAATAAATACATCGCTATTATATGCCACCCTAAAAAATTTTCCGATATGGTAGCTTGTTCCAATTGGTGCTGCCATCCTACAAAATTTTCCGATCTGGCAAGTTGTTTTAGTTTAATAAAATAAAAAATTCAGTTGCAACTTTGAAAGTTTGACTAAATTGAAATTTTTCTTATTTTTGAACTTTGAATTTTTTTGCAGAGTTTTTGTTGGAATTTTCTCGATTTTATGTCATTTTTTTTTTTTAGAATTTTTTTTTTAACTTCTCTTACCTTAGGTTGACGTTGAAACTACCTTGAGGTTTGAACTACCTTCATTAAAATTTATATATATTTTTTTTCGAATTTCAAATTTTCATCAAAATGTTAATTAATTTCAAAGATATTGCATTTTAAAATTTGCATAAACTAAATTTAAATTTTCGTGTTGGCCCTTAATATCGGAATTTAATTAGAAATATACCGATAGCAACAAGTTCGCTCGTTCATATCAATGACCCGTTCATTTGAACTTTTTCAGTACAAAACGACTCAACTCTACTACTATGTCGATTAGAGATGGGCCCATGCCTCCTTTTTTGAGGCACGACTGAGGCCCAACACGGTCCAACACGGAATTTGTTTAAATAGGCACGGCACGGGCACGGCCCGGACCATGCCCATCTCTAATGTCGATAATATGAACAAATGTTGGATCGCGTTTATATTTGCTAAAGAAAACAAAGTGCGAAATGGAAGAAATTTGCCGTTTTTGCACATTGAACTGTAACACGCTGGAAAATATATTTGACGAGCGAGAGCTAACGGATAATGAGCCCCTAATTGGTATGCTGGAATGTTGTACAAATTGCGAAATTATTGAATCGGATACATTGCCTCAAAACATTTGTGGGCCGTGCACATCAGCTGCTGAAAATGCATTTGAATTTAAGCTCAGATGCGAGAAAAGCCAAAAATATTTTAGAGAACTCCTGAGCGAATACAAACAGCCCAAAATCAAGTACGAAATTGAGGAAGTTTGTCGCTTTTGCACGATAAACTGCACCACACTGGAGAATATATTTATTAAGCGAGAGCAGACAGATAATGAGCCCCTCATAATTGTTATGCTGGAGTATTGTACCGACTGTGAAATCAGAGAATCCGATTCGTTGCCCCAAAACATATGTGGACCCTGCATATCGGCAGCTAAGAATGCATTTGAATTCAAGATGAAATGCGAGCAAAGTCAAAATTATTTGAGGGAACTCCTGAGCGACCGGGATCAGAAGCCCGACATCGAGGAGCTCATCACAGGCGATTGGTGTCCAACAGAAAGTACCTTGGACGATGTACACTTAAAAACAGAACAGGATAAAACTGTTGGTGAAGATAACTTCTCCGGCAGTGAGGAAAACTCTAGAGCAGAAGCATCTGTGGATGACGATTACTCTAAGGAAACTGAAGGAAGCTCATCAGAGGAAGAAACTAAGGAAACAAAGAAGGAATCAACTGTTATGAAGACCAATGGGACGAAATCGCATATATGCCATCATTGCAACAGTAGATTCTCTTGGAAATCGCAACTAATCAGACACTCCCTTGCTCATACGGACGAACGTCCTTTTGAGTGTCCTCACTGTCCACTCCGCTTTAAAACGAATAAAGTTCTCAAGGCGCATATACGGATTCATACTGGAGAGTGTCCATATAAATGTCACCTTTGCTCGGCTAAATTCAAGAGGATTGATGAGCGAAACAAACACGTTTTGAGCCACACTGGCGAGCGTCCTTATAAATGTTCACATTGCAGCAAGGGCTTTAAGAGTCGCAGCATTCTGAACAAGCACATTCGAACTCATAGTGATCAAAAAGAACACAAGTGTCCACACTGTCCGAAGGAGTTCAATATCAAGTATTATCTTGATAAGCACATTCGGGTTCATACAGGAGAGCGGCCATACAAATGTCCCCAGTGCCCAAAGACGTTCACACGAAGCGAAGTCCTCAAAACGCAAAAAAACGCACACAATGCGAAATTTGAATAAAAATGTTCCAACTGCCCAAAACCTTTTCCAAAGAGATTTCTTTAATCAAACATATTCAAAAAGTTCATGAAAAACGTCTCTACAAATGCCAGCAGTGCCTAAAATCGTATAAAAGTTAGATCACTTTACAAACTCACATGCGTACACATTCCGACGAATTCCGAGGCTCCTACAAATGTCAGCAATGCGAGGAATTTCAATTTCCATACATGTTTAAAATCCGAAACCATTAAAGAAGCCACATAAGAAATTTTTCTGTCGAAAAAAAAATACTTGCTACAAAATGCACAAAAATGTATGTCAAAATCATAAATAACTCAGTATTTACATTGGAATCGTTGCAATCAATACAAAAATAATTTTTTATTCGCCGTGATATTTTCGACGCTCGACAGCAGCCCTTTTAACTAGTTTAGTATTAGTATCGACAATAAATAAGCTAGTGCTAACATTTAAAAAAATATTTATTAGTTGAAAAGAATACATATTAAGATAATAATTACATAACAGAAATTTACAAGACAAATTGATATTCATATGGAGCAATATTTTAAAATTAGATGAACTAGGGAACTTCAGATCTTTTGGAATTTAACGTTCTTAAATACCTGTGTCCAGTTTGTGTAAAGTTTTTGTGTGCCTTTTCAAATTAGAAGATCTTGTAAATTTCATTGGACAGTGCTCACATTTGAACGGACGATCGTCAACATCAGGTATTATTATTTTCTCTTTTAAAGGAGTCTGCTTGTGTAATCTTTCCGAATGCCTTTTCAAATTAAAAAATCTTGTAAATTTCATTGGACAGTGCTCACATTTGTACGGACGATCGTCAGAATCAGGTATTATTTTATCTTTTAAAGGAGTCTGCTTGTGTAAACTTTCCGAATGCCTTTTGAAATTAAAAAATCTTGAAAAACTCTTCGGACAATGCTCACATTTGTAGGGAAGATCGTCATTCGGACACTGCTCACTTCTAAAATGCCAATCGTCAGACAGTTGATGCATGTGCTCCTCCAAAATTTCCATTTCATCTTCGTCCACAGTGTCATTCAATTCTTCTGTTGATAAGTCTTCTTCACTGTCCCCCGAGTAATCTTCAGTTACGTTTGTTTCTTCTGTTGTTGAGCATCCCTCAAAGTTATCTTCATCCGCATAGTCAACTGGCTCTAGTTTTATGCAGTCCCCGACTAAAGCACTTTCGGTAAGACATGAATCGCCTGTGATGAGCTCATCAATGTCAGGCTTCTGATCACATTCGCTTAATAGATCCTTAAAATACTTTTCGCTTTGCTCGCATCTAAACTTAAACTCAAATGCATTCTTGGCTGCCGTTATGCAGGGACCACATATGTTTTGGGGCAACGAATCGGATTCCCTGATATCACAGTCCATACAATACTCCAGCATTACACTCAGGAGGGGCTCATCATCCGTCCGCTCTCGCTCAGCAAATATGTTCTCTAGTGTGGTGCAGTTCAACGTGCAAAAGCGGCAAACTTCATCAAATTCGTACTTAACTTCCAGCTGTGTACATTCGTTGACAATATCTTTAAAATGCTTTTCGCTTTGTCCGCAACTAAACTTGAATTCAAATGCTATCTTAGCCGCTGATATGCAGGGACCACATATGTTTTGTGGCAACGAATCGGATTCTCTGATTTCGCAATTGGTACAACATTCTAGCATTAAAATTAGGTGTGGCTCATTATCCGTCTGCTCTCGCCTTTTAAATATATTCTCCAGTGTGGTGCAATTCAACGTGCAAAAGCGGCAAACTTCATCCATTGTTTTGATTTTATATTGTTGATTTTAACATGTATTTCACATTACCGAGCTAAAATACATCGCTATTATATGCCACCCTACAAAATTTTCCGATCTGGCAGCTTGTTCCAATTGGGGCTGCCATCCTACAAAATTTCCCGATTTGGCAGCTTGTTCTAATTTAATAAAATAAAAAATTCAGTTGCAACTTTGAAAGTTTGACTAAATTGAAATTTTTCTTATTTTTCAACTTTGAAAATTTTTGCAGAGTTTTTGTTGGAATTTTCTCGATTTTATGTCATTTTTTTTTTTTTAGAATTTTTTTTTTAACTTCTCTTACCTTAGGTTGACGAGTTTCAAACCTTCATTAAAATTTACATATATTTTTTTCGAATTTCAAATTTTAAATTTTCATCAAAATGTTAATTAATTTCAAAGTTATTGCATTTTTAAATTTTCATAAACTAATATTTAAATTTTCGTGTTGGCACCTTAATATCGATATATATCGAATTTTTTTTTTCGATTGTACGCTGTGAATAGCAAATTAACCATCGTCTGCCCTCAGCATGTCAACGCTTTTTGTGAATGACATCAGAATTTAACAAAAGCCGACAACGAATTGAAAACCGCATTTAAATTCAATATGAATCCCTTGGATAAAATACACGCACTGGATGAAATTGAGAAGGATATTCTGCTTTGCATGCAAAGTGCAGGTAAGTGGAAATAATGTGGGAATTAGAATAATGAAATAATTAGCTGGTTATTCAAAAAATAGGTCTAGCTCTGCAGGAGCTTGGCAAGGAAAAATCGTCGCAGAAAAGCGCGGAAACACAGTCACAACAGTTCCTGAAGAGCTTGTCCAGCGTAGAGTCGAAGCTGTCTGAGCAAATCAACTACCTCACCCAAGTATCCACAGGACAGCCGCACGAGGGATCCGGTTATGCATCTGCCAAAGTGTTGCAAATGGCCTGGCACCGCATACAACACGCACGTTCTCGTGTCCGTGAGCTGGAAGAGACCAAGGCGAAGCATTCCCATGCAGCCAGGCAGCAACAGAAGCGACAACAGGAGCATGCAGCTGCTCAGCAGCAGCAACAACAACAACAGGCAGCTGCAGCGGCGGCACAGCAACAACAACAACAGGCTGCAGGTGTCGGATCCGTCGGTGTTGGTGCGGGTTCTAGTGATGGTGGGACAACGGGTGGCGGCAACACAGCTGGTTCTGCTGCAAGTGGTGGAGTAGGCGGCATGGGATCCGATTCCAGCGGTGGGATGCAAACAAATTGATAACACGTTTAGAGTTACATTTATATAGATATTTTAATTAAAATTAAGTTAAATTAAACTACATTGTCTATCCTTGTTGTAGACGAGGAGGCGGAGGAGGAAGTTGTGCCGTTGCCAATGCCAAAGAAATTCCGCTCACAAACATAACGCACACACTGTAAGAGCACATTACGCTCGTGTCTGATATCTGTCTCTAGTAACTTGGACAGCATAGTGTTTTGCTTGGTCATCAGACGCGCCCGTTTGTAATTCAAGCCTAGATTTCGTTTCTTTGGTGCAGCACGCTTGACAGTTGACCTATTGTCCAAATTTGGTTTATCTGCTGTCCGAGTTTTAGTTGTAATGGGTAATTCAAGTTGTGTTTCATCTAAAGTCGTTTCTGGTTTGCACTCAACAGCTATTTCCTCTGTTTTGCGTTCGATCGGGACTTCGTCAGGTACTTCATTATCAGAGCTATCTTCGGCCTCTGGTGACTGACAATTCTCTGCGTCCAGCTGAGTGCCTTTTTGGGCAGGATCATCCTCAGGCTGTAATTCATTTGGTTTGAATTCTAATGAAGTTGTAGGCGTTGAATCATCCACTTCATTATCACTTGATTCATCCCCTTCATTTTCGGAATCGGTTCCATACATGCCCAACATATTGCTCAGCGCATTTACCTCCGGCTTAACTCGTTCCTTAACATGCTTGTAGTCCTTCATTTGACTGGTGCCGCAAAACATTATCTGATCTGAGGGACTAATATTATTATGCTTCTCTGGAAGTGGATTCTCCTCCTTGAGCTTTGACTCCTTTAGCTGCTGAGGCTCTTTTTTCTTATCGTTTTTGTTTAAATTATTTTTCTGTCTTTTGTTTTGCTTTGGACGATCTTTATTATTATTTTGTGGACGCGTGCGTCGTCGATCTTCAGACTTGCCAAAAGCTGCCTTTGATTTTTCCAAGCGTTCTCCACGCTTCATCCGCTGCTCCTTGGCCCGTTTGGCCAGCTCCACATTAGCAGTCGTTGGAAATCTACAAGAGAACATAATGAATATACCTTCAATTATAAAAAAATCAATACAATACTAACCTTTTGCGTCGCTCCGCGCGCCAAGCAGCAATATCCTCTGCCGTCCACACTTTTTTTACGGATTTGTACAAGCCGGTGATGTGATGTGCCTCAATATGTCGCTCCAGTACGTTGGCTAAGGCCGCAAAATCACAGTTCTCAGCGGGGCACGTTTCATGCTGCTCCAGATGTCGCTTCATGTCCTGCTCAGTGGCCAATTCCATGCCACAGTTGGCACAATATTCAGGACGCGGCGGAGAATTGTAAATTGGCGGTGTATCTGATATTTTTGTGCTGGTGCTTGCGCTGCTGCTGTTACTCTGTCATAATAGCTCTATTATTAACTTGTTTTTATCGTGAAAGCTAAGTTGTTAACTCACTTGTTGCTGCTCCGACTTGAGATATTTCGCAGGCACTGTGCTGCCGCGAGCTCCATACATTGGCGGCGGCTGTTTGCTGCGAGGCAGCAACGTCATTCCACATGGCGTCAAATAATGCAAGTTGCTTTTCCTATCTTCCTTACTGTTTTTATTAAAGTTTGGCGAAGGCAATACAAATTTTGGCTCCATTTCGATTTAAACCGCTACAACATGTGCCCTAGAGCTGAGCAACTAGTCGAATAGCACTGTTGCGCACTTAGCTACTTTATAGCTAGATTTGGCTATTTTCAAAGTTCGTTTGCCAGAAAAACGTAAAAATTGCTATTAGCCAGCAATCTGCTTATTTTTATTATAATTTCAGCTGTGTTTTGCATTTAATAACTATGCAAAAGTGCCTTCAAAACAAATTTAGATGCTTTCCACCCAGAAACAGCTGTTTTTTTCTTAGAAGTTGGCAGCACTGCAGCATCACTATCGATGCCAATTCAACGAGAATATCGATATATTAAGGTGCCAACACGAAAATTTAAATTTTAGTTTTATGCAAATTTGAAAATGCAATAACTTTGTAATTAATTAACGTTTTGATGAAAATTTGAAATTCGAAAAAAATATATATAAATTTTAATGAAAGTTTGAAACTCGTCAACCTAAGGTAAGAGAAGTTAAGAAAAAAATTCTAAAAAAAAAAAAAAAAATGACATAAAATCGAGAAAATGCCAACAAAAACTCTGCAAAAATTTTCAAAATTCAAAAATAAGAAAAATTTCAATTTAGTCAAACTTTCAAAGTTGCAACTGAATTTTTTATTTTATTAAATTAGAACAAGCTGCCAGATTGGAAAATTTTGTAGGGTGGCAGCCCCAATTGGAACAAGCTGCCAGATAGGAAAATTTTGTAGGGTGGCACATAATAGCGATGTATTTAGCTCGGTAATGTGAATTACATGTTAAAATCAACAATATAAAATCAAAACAATGGATGAAGTTTGTCGCTTTTGCACGTTGAACTGCACCACACTGGAGAATATATTTGCCGAGCGAGAGCGGACGAATAGTGAGCCCCTCCTGAGTGTAATGCTGGAGTATTGTACGGACTGTGATATCAGGGAGTCCGATTCGTTGCCCCAAAACATATGTGGTCCCTGCATATCGGCAGCTAAGAATGCATTTGAATTCAAGTTTAGATGCAAGCAAAGCGAAAACTACTTTAAGGATCTATTAAGCGAATGTGATCAAAAGCCCGACATCGAGGAGCTCATCACAGGCGATTCGTGTCTAACCGAAAGTACCTTGGACAATGTTCACCAAAAATCAGAACAGGATACAACTGTTGTTGAAGATAACCTTTCCGGCCGGGAAGAAAGCTCTACAGCAGAAGAATCATGTGAATCCGTGGATGACGATTACTCCAAGGAAGGTGAAGGAAGTTCATCAGAGGAAGGAACTGAGGAAACAAAACCCAACCGACGGTCGAGTAAACGCAACAACTGTAAAGCAACTGTTAAGAAGACTAAAGAGAAGAAACCGCATATATGCCAGCATTGTAGCAAGGAATACTCTTGTAAATCGGAACTAATCAGACACTCAGTTGCCCATAGTGACGAACGTCCTTTTGAGTGTCCTCACTGCTCAAGGCGATTTAAAACGAAAAAAAATCGCATGCTGCATATACGCATTCATACTGGAGAGTGTCCATACAATTGCCTACTTTGTTCGGCTAAATTTAAGACGAGTAGTGACTTGAAGGTTCACGTCTTGCGACACACTGGCGAGCGCCCTTATAAATGTCCACACTGTTCCAAGACCTTTCTTCATAGCTACTCTTTCAAAGCTCATATTCGGAATCATGAAGATCTACGGGAATACAAGTGTCCACACTGCCCGAAGAGCTTTAATAATAAGTGTAATCTAGATAATCACATTCGTGTTCATAGTGCAGAGCGGCCACACAAATGTCCCCACTGTCCTAAGTCGTTTTTTCGAATCAGTTATTTAGAAAAGCACAATAAGATACACACTGGGGAGAATTTACATCAATGTACTGAATGTTTAAAAATCTTTGCTTCACTTCACGTGTTAGCTAAGCATCGAAATAACTGCGGAAAAACGGAATTTAAGTGTTCCAACTGCCCGAAAATCTTTGGCAAAAAGTTCCTTCTCTTGCGACATATGAAACGCATCCATGTAGAATCTAAACCTCATGTCTGTCCTGTTCTGATGTGCAACAAAAGCTTTGCGACAACGACAACTTTGAAGAAGCACATAATACGGCATTCTAACGAGCGTCCCTTCGAATGTGACAGCTGCTCGAAGACATTTAAATCCACAGAAGAATTAAAAAGGCACTCGGATATTCACTCTGACGAACGTCCCTATATATGTGAGCACTGCGCGATGAATTTTAAAAGGTCTGAAAACTTAAGACGGCACATAGCAGTAATACACAAGCAGGATAACGCCAATTAACAAAAACTGCATGAGTTGTCAAAACATCTTTAGTTCCCTATGACGCTGGATGTGCCGTTTGTATAGTCAAAATGAGAGTATAACTACTCAGAGTCGAGATCCCGAAAATAGAATAGCTGTTACCTTTTTCAATATATGCATATTAAAGTATTTTATAGAAATTACTATCTAATAAAAACTAAGAGTTTGTTCAAATCCAAAAGCATCTTCTTTGAAATTATATAAAATAAATGTGCAGTTTTTA
Organism: Drosophila innubila; assembly: GCF_004354385.1. Lineage (NCBI taxonomy): Eukaryota > Metazoa > Arthropoda > Insecta > Diptera > Drosophilidae > Drosophila > Drosophila innubila. Next base: position 21,131,070 of record NW_022995376.1, read on the forward strand.
ATGAATATGCCTGAGTGTAAAATTTAAAAGTTCGACAAAATTCTATTTAAAGTTCTGTAATTATTATTAAAGTCAAACTTTAAAATTATAGAAATTTCATATTTCACATATGATCACAATCTGAAAATGGTCTTAAATTCACGAACCAAGTCTGCCAACCGGTTTCTTGTTGCGACATGACTATTAAAAGAAGTTGGCAGCTCTGTATATGTAAATCAGCCGTCTGGCCGAGACTGTGCAATTCAGGCAAAAGATTCGTAGATACAACGCATTTGCGTTTAGTGTAGCTTAGGAACAAAGTAAATACTCAAATCGGCAACAATGCAAAGCGTGCTAAATACAGTAAAAGGCACTGCGCTTAATGTGGCCGAATATTTAACTCCAGTGCTAAAGGTAAGTACACAATTTCTATTTGGATTCGAACTGGAGATGAGCAACCAGCGAGTCACAGTGACTGAGTTTATATAAACAAAAGTACAATTTTACCTGCCTTTCTTTAATTACATTTAGCTAATTGCAAATACTTTTATGTGTGTACTTACTTACATAAATAACCATGTATACACACGTAATAAGTTAATAGACATCTGCTTATTACTAAGTGTTTGCCTTGAATTCAGTGACTCGGGACGTGACTTATAAAAATGCTCATCTCTAATTTGGGTGCTGTCGCCTGGGCGGCGCGTCTGACTGGCGACTACTTTACTGATTTAAGTGCCTAATCAAGACTAATAAATTTCTTCTTTTTTTTTTTGGGAAGGAGTCAAAGTTTCGTGAAACTGGCGTTTTGACACCAGAGGAGTTTGTGGCAGCTGGCGATCATTTGGTGCATCATTGTCCCACTTGGCAGTGGGCGGCGGGGGATGAGAGCAAAACAAAGCCATACTTGCCAAAGGGTAAACAAATGAGTATTTACAACTTGCACGAAGCGTACTTAAGCTAATTAAAATGCAGATAAACAATTTCTGATAACACGCAATGTGCCATGCTATCGACGTTGCAAGCAAATGGAGTATGTGGGCGAGGAGACGCTGGTGGAGGAGGAGTCCGGTGACGGCGGTTGGGTGGAGACACATCAATTAAATGATGACGGCAGCAATCAACTGGATGAGAAAATATGCGAATTAACGCTGGACGAGAGCAAGGTTTAACTCTATAATTTTTATTAATTATTCAACATAATAATTGTATTTTGTCTAGGACGAAATGCACACGCCTGACAGCGACAAGTCGTCGGCAGCAGCTGCGCTGGCTAATGCGCAGGATGAGGATGAGGACGATGACGAGGCCATTGATATGGATGCATTTGAGGAGAGCGGCATGCTGGAGCTGGTGGATCCCGCTGTTGCAACCACAACGCGCAAACTAGAAGCCGACACGCAGTCGCAGAGTCCAGGAGCAACAGCTGCAGCTGGAGCTGTTGGAATTGCTGGCGAGTCGGCTACTGGTGGCGACTCCGTGCTGCATACGCGCACCTACGATCTGCACATCACATACGATAAATACTATCAGACACCTCGGCTATGGGTTGTCGGCTTCGATGAGCAGCGCAAGCCGCTGACAGTGGAGCAAATGTACGAGGATGTTTCCCAGGATCATGCCAAAAAGACTGTCACCATGGAATCGCATCCGCATTTGCCGGGACCCAACATGGCATCGGTGCATCCCTGTCGTCATGCTGATATTATGAAGAAGATCATTCAAACGGTCGAGGAGGGCGGTGGCCAATTGGGCGTGCATTTATATCTGATCATCTTCTTGAAGTTCGTTCAGACCGTAATACCAACAATTGAATACGACTTTACGCAAAATTTCAACATGTCCTAAACGATGCAGCTGAACCACATTTGACAGCAATATAATAACATAAATTATGCATTAATTATAAACAATACAATTAGACATTATAATAATAAAAATGCTAAGCTGCGACTTAGCTCAAAAAAAAAAAATATAACTGCATTAGTAAGACTTGTTTTGTTCTTTTTATAATTACTTTTTATTACATTTTTGTTGTTTGTTGTTGGTTGGTTGGTTGCTTGGTTGCTTGTTTTGAAACATCTCTGAGATGACATTTATATGTTAACGTAATAATAATAAACATAATAACTATGCATTTAGTTTTTATTTTTAGGTAGTTTTGTTTTTGCTTTTCTCTTCTAGATAAATGATTTTCTTTACGCTGCTTTGCTTTAACAATTTCAAAACATAAAACAGGTGTATATATGAGTGTGTGTGTGTGTTGTGTCAGTGTGTGTGTGTGTGTTGCATTATACTTATTAAACTTTAATGTATATATTCTTGCATTTACTTGTTATTCGGTTTTTCTTTTTTTTTTTTTGTTTGTTAAATTTCTTTTTTCATTTATATATGTATATATAGATTTGCTTAATAATTAAAATCACTTTTCATTTGCAATAACAGGTTCACATCGTAATCAATTTTACAATAAACATACCTAACGCCTTTTGCCTATATAATAAGACCCATTACACAATTTTTACTTCCTGCAGAACCCCATACTTAATGCTCATTTTAAAGATATAGATAAAATAGCTATACATACACATACATACTCATATATGTTTTTATAGATTTAAATTTTTTGAACTTGTTTTTAACAATATGCCGCCACTTACGTTAGACGTCGCAGCATATACATAAATATCTTGAAATATACACATATATTATATATTTATATATATATATATATATATATATATATATATGTTTATGTATGTGTAGCATATCCATTAACGTACCTTAAATCTTGGCCTATACCTAACTCAGCTCTTTGCATTTTCTTTATAACTCATTTGAAATGATTTGTTATTTTAATTTTTTTTTATTAATATTAATATATATTTTACAATACGTACAGAAGATATAACCCATCTAGAAATCTAGATATATATATGTATATATCTAGTCTTTCCAAAAGTTATACTCTTTTTTCCTTTTTACTCGCTGCTTTCGCTGTCCACAATTCTTGCGTCTAACAATAATTTTCATAACATTCATAAATTTTGCATTCTTTTTGTATCTTCACTTCTATATTTTTTTTTTTACATTTTTAACAAATTTTTTTACACGCTGCCTTTATATATATGCAATATAACTGTGTCTGTGTTAATTATTTTAATTTTATAAGGTACATTTTGTTTAAGCGCAATGCAAAGCCAAAAAAAGGGGCAAAACATATTAAAAAAAATTTAGGTTGGCAGAAAAAAATTGATTTTGTTCTTAAATTATGCATTAAACTAATATGTATTATATAAAAAATATTCGAACCAAAAACCAATTTGCAATTTTATTAATGCCGAAAAATATAATATACAATTAAGTTTTTAGTAATTTGTTGCCATATTTCTGTGTCAACTAATTAACCCTCCCGCAGCCCACCAATTTTTGGCCGTGCATACAAAATTCTTTTAATTTCTTGCATTCTATTAAAAGTTTTTATTTTTGTTTATTAACATTTCTTAAAGACATTTGAAACAAACTTGCAGTAAATGTAAATTTAAAAAAGGAGAAAAATGTGATCTTAGAGATCGAAAAGCTGTATTAAACAGATCAAATTTATCTATTTTTTAGAATGAGCAAATATATTAAGAGATTGAAATAATTAAAATTTGACAGCAATTCTAACTGCAAGTAAATCTAATTCATCGGCAAGCCGAAGAGCGCTTCAATTGTTTCCTTTTTTTTGAACTTGAAATTAGTATTGTTGCACATAAAAAATAAAATATATTTAAGAATAATGTTTATGAATGGTTCTTTCTTTTGTTTGTTTACTTTTTTTTACAATTAAGCAGCTTTACACGTATTTAACATTTAAACAATAAAATTACAAACACTTTAAACTTTTGCAGCTAAACTTAATTAAATATACATACATATGTAGATAAAGTGTATATATATAACTATGCTATAATTAATATTTATTATATTTAAACACTTTTTTTAAGAGAATTTATTTTATGGATTTCTTTTTCTTATTTGTTGTTGTTTTGCTTTGTTGTAGTTGTAGGTAGTTGTTTGCATTGTTTTATAAACTTTAGACTTAAACAAGAAATTAATAATAATTGATTTACATACATATAATAATAATTACCCACATATCTCTGTGTGTAAGTGTGTGTGTGTATTTATTATTTATAATGAACACCTAAAATTTGCTTTGTTTTCCTGTTTTTTTTTTTTTTTTTTTTTAATTTATACTTTGTTTTAGTTATTTCATTTTAGAGTAGACGCAAATACTATGCAAGACACTTGGCGCGAATAAAATGACAGAGAAAACCATAATAAAAAATTTTATAGAATTGAATTGTTTATAAAAGGGGAGTGTGTGGGGGATGGGGTAGGGGGAGGGTGTCGAGGACGCTTAAAATTACGCCAATTTCTTCACGTAAAAATAGATATATATACCATTTATATATATATATAAGTGTGTATAGTAGATTTATATAAAAATAAAATTTGTTATGCTCTTTTTTGTTATTTTCTAAAGAAAGTTATTCATTGCACTTTCCACAATTTTGTTGGGTAGTTTAGTGGTAGTGGTTGTTGTGGTTTTTTTTTTCGGTTTTCTGTTTGTTGTTTTTTGAATTGCTTTATCAGAGGACACGACTAAAAATTAACACGAATTAATTTAAGACAAATTAATCAATTAGTTAAACATAGGCTAAAGCTAGTCATTAACATAATAATAATTAATTAACATTGAATCAACAAATGTGTGGTTGTGTGTGTAGGTGTGTGTGTGTGTGTGAGTGTAGTTGGTGGTAGTGATGATCTTTCTGCTTTATATGCATCATTATTTTACATGCATTATACATGTTCTTCGCATAGCAAATAAGTTTTTGTTTTTCCTTGTTGCTTTTCACTTTTGCTTTTCCTTCTTTGTTATTTACACATTTTCCATATATTTTGTTTAAGTATTTCCATCGGTTTTGCATTTCGATTTCGAATTCGAACTCGATTTCTAATTGCGGCCACATGTTTACACCTTCCTCTTGGCATGCAACATCTCCATGAGCAGCGTCTGCGTTGGCGCACTTCCCGCGCAGTGCTTCGAGTAGAGATGCTCCTCGCCCCGTGCGGCCATGGCGTGGATTTCCGGTAGTATGTTTAATAGCCTCCTGAATTTGTCCTGCAATATCAGCAGAAAAGTATGCAACGTTAAAACACTGTGACAGCATTTGGCAGAATAACTGAAGTTTAACTTAATCTGGGAATCTATAAGTTTGTAATTTGTTTGTACTTTTTCAATTTTAATTTTAAATTCTTTTATTATTTACTTTATTTATTCATTTATAATAAAATTTATTCTTCTATAAAAAAATATAAATGCAATAAGTTTGTATTTGTAGATTTGTACGATTTAATCTACTTTCGCTCAAGATTTCAATTCCATTTGCATACTTAAGTTTAATCTAATTTAATAATACTTCACTTAACAAAAAATATGTACTTTTTTATTTTTTCGATTCTACACAAAAAAACGCAAAAACATGTGCAGAAAAAAGCACATAATTATTTTCGTGGCTGTTACAAAGAAAGTACTTTATAGTTATATGTAGCTTGTAATTCTTTAATTTCAGACTATGAACTAAGCTTTCAATATTATGTATTGAATGCATGTTTAAAAATCATATGTTTAACAATATTTGGTAATTTTTAACTTAAAAGAAACAACAAAATAAAAAAATGTAAAGCTTAAAAATTACAAATTAAGACTTTTCAATGCATTTTGATGCAACAAATGTTGGATCATTTAATAGTATTATTGAATATTATTGAATTTGATTTTGATTTATCTTTTTAGTTTTTATAATAAATATTTATACTTTAATTTTAATTTTTAATTGAAAGACTGCCTGAAACTGCTAAAAGCTGACATTAATTAAATAAAAATCGCTTAAAATTGTGTAGTAATGATTTACCAAAAAATAAAATAAAACTAGTCGGAAAGGCTATAGTGTGATCCTGACCATAGGATACCCGTTACTTACTTCATTTAGTGGTATAATAGATATTACTAATAGATAACGTAAATTACCACAAAAAACGAATTATCTTATAAACCGTGAGTGTGGTGGTTTTTCGCGATTTGCGGGGGCGGCGGGGGGCGTGGCTTAAATTTGAAACAAACTTGATCTGCGTGGGGTATATAGAATTCTGTGAGTGAAAGTTTGGTGTCTCTTTCTCTTATAGTCTCCGAGATCCTTTTGTTCATACAGACAGACAGACAGACAGTCGGACAGAAGGCTAGGACTATATCGGCTCGGCTATTGGTGCTGATCAAGAGTATATAGACTTTATAGGGTCGGAGATGCTTCCTTCTCCCTGTTACATACGTTTCAACGAACACAATATACCCTTTTACTTATTTTTTAAGTAACGGGTATAAAAATGTAAATTTTGCAGGTGTAATTTGAATGCCTTTCTCAACATTGACTCACATTGACTGAGGGATAACACGTAAGCGTGTAATCCAGCAGCGCTGCCTGCACACTCTCGTGTCCCTCCAAGACGGTCTTCTTGTTGACAATGCCGCGCACATCTGCAAATTGGAATGTAAGAAATGCAACGATTTTAGTGGCGCCTCTATTTGCGGCTTGTTTACAGATTCGAGATACTCACCTGGATTTAATAGTATTAGGAATTTCATGCACACATAATCGCCCATATCGAACTTTAGATCCTGCAGTTTATTTTGCAACTCATTGAAGTAATCACCCAACTGGGGTACGCCCAAGAGGCCGAGGCTCATTAGATTGAAGACCTGACCGTTATTCAATTGCGTCGTATCCGGCAGACCGTTATGTATGCGATGATGCAGATGATCAAGTACAAGCATATCGGACCACGAATGCTGCAGCAGCTTCATCTGATCGTCCACCTGCAAAAATGATCGAAATGGGGAAAAATAAGTAAACGATTCCAGCTGGGTATGTTTTGCCATTTTACACTGAGATAAAAATGCTGTTATTTAACTAAAACTAATTGCTAATTAGTATATAATTATTTTAACATTTAAATTTTTTTTTCTTTAATTTCAACTGATTTTCCATTAATAAATAAGCGCTTTTTCTCACTGTCATTTGTCAGCTTACAAATATGCATTTGATGAATGATGGTGAACATTAGCTGTGTTGTTGAATTTATTTTTTCTCTGGGTGTAACAAGTGTGGTAAAGCCTAGCTTGATTTCAACACGCGCTCTTCTGGCTGTCGCTCTCATTCGGCCTGTGCTCTCTCTCTCGCTCTCTTTGGCGCTCTTTTAGTTCGTTTTGTGTGAGCGTAGCATAACGTCGTCTCGTCGCTCAGTTGCGTCATTGACGAGCAGCGTCAGCGTCGCAGTCATCGTTGGCGTTTGCGTCGCTGCGCTGCTTAGTCTGACTGGTTCAGCTTTGCTTGCTAAGTAGGTCAGACGCCAAATGAAATCGAAATTCAATGCAGATTTAAGTAGTCGTCATCGCAGTCGCAGTCGCAGCGCTGCCGCTGCTGCGCCATTACGTTTTGTTGCTTTGTGTGCGTTATTGGTTTGGTTTTTTTTTTTAGTTTTTTGTTTTTGTTATTTGAATTTGAGTTTTACATAACACGTCGCAGACTTGGCCCCTAGCTTGAAAACTGGTTGTGATACATTTTGTGGTTTGTGGCGTTTGGTGTTTGGTTGTTTTTTTTTTTTGCTGTTTTTTGTTGACATACCTTCAGATCCTTAAAGAAGACGGTGTTTCTTGCCCAATCGACTTGCGAGAACAGATTCTGATCGAGCACTTTGCACATTAACTCAAAGAGATCCACTTCCACCTGATTGTACGTCTGCTTCTGCAGCAGCGCAAACAGTTGCGTCTGCCATTCCCGATCGTCGATCGATTGCACAAATTCACGTATCATTGGCGATACCCTGTAAATAAGGCAACACATAAACACTTCAATATAACTGTAACAAAAGCTTTTCCTCATTCTCAACTCACCTCAGGGGCTCAATGAGCGCATCGGCTGTGCTCGATGGATGTGTGCCAGAATCAAAGCTTTAAAATTGACAGAGAGGGAGAGAGAGAGAAAGGGAGAGTAGTAAAAAAGTTGCATTTTAATCTTGTTGTTGTTCTTGTTGTTGTTATTGTGGTTATACGAAGCATTTTTCAATGCAGCAAAGTTAACTGCGGCAATTTTAAAACGATCATTATAGATTTTCGATAAATATTGATGCTGTTTAATACATTATTTAATTGAAAGCTGATAAGATCTGATTTAGTTATCAACAGTTAGAAAATATTTGAATTTAAGTATGTTATTGCTTATGATATCTATCATTTTTATAGGCACATTCTTATTTAAAATGATACATATTTGATCACCGATAGATCATAGTTGTTCTCATTTAAACAGATTTATATCACATCAGTCAATCAACTAGAATCTAATCAAATTAGCGCTCAATGTAAGAGTAACGCTTAAATTAATCCTATAGTCTTTTTGGAAAGCTCTTTCAGATCGATAGATCTTACAATAATCCGGATGTAGATTATTTTGAAAATTTGCACTTATTTGAACTATCTTTTTTATAAAATATAAACAAAAAATATTTCTTTTTCTAATAGGTTATAGAGTCTATTATATAAACATTGAACTCTATTTTCCAATCATCATCGATAAATATTCATCGAGACCTTACAACTTACATTATATTTGAATACATTTTAAGGTCATTTCTAGATAATCAATGCTACATACAGTTAGTCAAGTAATTGTTTCTACAAAATAAAAAAAGTTCGGTAATAGTCTATTTTGCCAACTCCAAATAAAAAAAAAAAAAACCCCAAATAGAGGGTAATTTATCATTTATCAACAACAAAAATAGGCAATTTTGCACGGAAACTTCAAAGATTTAAAAAAAAAAACTAGTTGAGGCCCCAATCTAATTTTTTTATGGCTAAATTCCTGATTCATTGACGTCTATTTGGGATATTTTTTTTTGATTTGGAGTTGGCCCTGCAGCATAGACCTTTACCAAAAATTCACATATAATTTTTTTGGTTAGAAGTACTTAATCAAATTGATCTTAATTTTTCATTATTTTTAAAAATATAATAATAAATTTATGTAAAATCAAGTAGTCATTTGACTTTTGCAGCAATATAAGTGAATTTATAACTTGTCAAAACTACTACTTGTCTAATTGTATTTGATATATATAGCATCCTGCTTTAAGTCAACTTTTAATTGAGTGTATATTAAAAGTTTAATATTTAATAATTTGTAATGAACACCTTAGAACCATTTCTAGATTATCGATGCCACTTTCATCTATGATGAATATCGTCCGCTTTTAGCCGACTGTCAGTATACACTTTGCTACACTTTTAAAGACACTTTGTAGGCGGCAAATAAAATGTTTGTTTTGTTCGTTGGTAACTGAGTTTTGTAGACGGTTGGATTTGGTTGAGTTTTATTGTTCGGGTTGTTTGTACTGAGTAAATACCACAATTTCGATTCGGCTGAGTTCTGCAGAGATCCAGTTCCGGTTTCATGGCAGCTGCTGTTGCTGTTGCCATTGCTGCCGTTTCCGTTGCGTAGCAGGCCATCGCCATTGTTGCTGTTGTTGTTGTTGCCACCGCCGCCGCCGCCAGCGTTGTTGCCACCGCCGCCGCCGCCAGCGTTGTTGCCACCACCTCCTCCTCCTCCTCCGCCGCCTGCACTGCCACCGCTGCCTGTGCTGCTGCTGCTGTTGTTGTTGGTATTGTTGTTGTTGTTGTTGCCACTGCCCAATGAGGAGCTGCCGTTGCCATTGCCGCCACTCACATTGCCGGCATTCATGGGCGTGGCTATCACACCGCCCCCGCTCGCATTAACCTGGCCCAAAGCAATGGCAATGGGACTAGGCGATGAATCCGGCGACTGTGTGAGTGAGGATACCTATAAAAATAGAGAAAGAGAGAGAGAGAGAGAGAAACTCCATTAGTTATACAAAGTTATTCCTTTTAAAATTCGATTTGCTTTCACTCGTACCTGAGGTATTTGTATTTCTTGCTTAATATTCATATTTGGATATGCTTGCTGATAACCCGGCGACAGAGGCGTCGGCTTTATGTCCGATCCCATCGAACTGCGCAGCGCCTGAAGCGCCAATTGGCGCTGACGCATCACCTGCAGCTTTCGCGCCCGATCCCTTTTGTACATCGGTCCGAACTTGTTCCGACCGCCACGCATGCGATCCGCTCGAACAGCTGCAAGAAAAAAAAAAATAAAATAAATACATATATATTTAGTTAAAAATTATTTCATACATATTGGAAAATATTTAGATAAAATATGTAATTAATACTTTCAAAATATTTATTTATATAAAAAAACAAACATTTCAAAAGAACATCTTTAATTTCAACAAAATGTTGTTACTTAAATTGTAAAAATTAAACTTAATTTATTTAGATTTAAAAAATGTATAACTTTACAATTTAATATTTAAGTGGCTAGTGACTTAAATGTATACAAGTTAAAGTTGTGGCACTAGAATAAAAAATTAATATTGAAATTAAAGAATGCAATTAAATAAAATTACATTAATTAAAAAATTATTAAATTAAGATAAAATTTCAACGCAATTTCTATAAAATATAAAAATATAAAATTCATCCAGAAATAAGTCATCACTTCCGATAACAGATTAAAAAAAGAAGATAAAATGAAAGAATTTGCGGTTTTGAAAATTATAACAAATTTTATGATCTGTTCTACTGTTTGTTATATTTAAGTTGTGCTAGTAAGCGAGTATTTACATATTCTAGACCAAATTTGCCAAAGATAAAGCCATAAATTGAAGGGTTGAAGAATTTCAACAAATAATACAAAAAGTTATTACTTATTTTGAATAGATAAAAAAAATAGTATAGCTCTCTATTCCAAAATGTATGCAAATAAAGATGAGTTCATTATCTTTTTCTTGGTTGCTGTTCATTTATAATCTATTCTCGTAAAATTTGTGTAACTGTTCATTCTAATTATTATATTAAAATAAATTAACCATAGCAATTCAACTTGATATTTTTGTTACCTAAAAGTCTTTCTTTATTAAATCAATGATGGCTTATTTTTAAATTTATAATTATAGAATCACAAGCACCTAAAAAATATGGCGCTGTTTGTTTTAACCAATATTCTGTATTTTTAAATTATATGTTAATTTGTAAATACAATTTTTCGTTTTGTTTCGAAAAGGTTATTTAGAGTCTTTAAAACAATAAAATAAAGGATAACGATTGAAGCTAATTATTGTTAAATTAATGTTCTATTAAGTGAAAATTTAAAGTCATTTAAATCATTAATATACGCAATCTTTCGTTAAAAAACTACAGATAGTTTAAATCATGTACGCTTTACAGAAGTATGTATCAAATCTCAGTGTTTTTCAATATTAATCGCTTTCACAATATTTATCTATTTAACATCCAAGTACTACAAGTTGTAAGGAACTTATGATTATAGTACTAGTCACAGCAAAATATAGTTGTTTAAATTGATTTTACAAAATTTAAGATTATTATAGAAAAGTTTAACTTGAATTGAAGTAAGAATTATAGAGTTAACTATCAGATTTGTAGATATGAATATTGTGCATCTTCTAACACAAATAGCAGTGACAATAGATGGTTTTATCTTGACAGAATATCTAAGGCAAAAATATCCTAGTAGCAACCTTAAAGCCACGCCCATCAACAACAACGCAGCATGACAAAAACAAAGCACAAAATACAAAACAAAATTGTTACATACACAAATACATCTACAAATGCGCATGTAAATGCATATATGCATATGTGTGCGTGCGTGTGTGTGTGCACTACAGCAAACTAAAACGCAATAAAAATGCGATTCTTATGGCAACAGCGAAAATGTGCGAATGACAGTTTGGTGGGGTGGGGGGATTGAGAGGGGAGGTGGGGTTTGTTGTGGGTGCTGTTATGAGTTAAACCAAAAGCGCGCCACAGAAACAAGCACACACACACACACACACACATGCACCCATTTAAGCAGAGAGAGAGGGAGAGAGAGAGAGTGAGAGAGGTCGACATAAATACATAGACGCCGGCATCAGCTGCGAATGATGCAGTCGCAGCAGTAGCGAAGACAGAGCAGCAGCAGCAGAAGCAGAATAGTTGATTAAAAGACGTAATAAACGTGCATTTGGGTGTATGCGGGGTTTTGGCCGGCAGGTGGCGCTGTTACTGACACGCACGCACACACACAGACACTTGCATACAAAATGTGCATTTGAAATGCACACGAAAAATTGCAAAGTCGTTTTTGTTTCTGTACGAAACAAGTAACTGTAATTTAGGTCAAGCGTATTGTTTACAAATAATCAACGCGCGTGTATGAGTATGTAAATACATATGTATACACTTACAAACAGCTCACATATAAAGTGCGCTCTCAATCGCCTAACGCCACGCTGCGTTGCGTCGCTGCGCTGCGCTGCCGACGCTAGCGTCACAACATCACATGGCCAAACGCAGACAAGAGAGTGCAGAGCAGAGCGCTTGCTCTTTTGCTCATTATGCGCTCACTGCTGGCATGGCAACTCGAAAAGCTTTCTATTACGACATTTCATTCGCTCGCCAACTCTTTTACACACAGACACAGACATTTGGACGACTCTGCCGCCGCATTAGACAACTTGGTTGAGTGGAGTAGGTCAAGGACAGTTTGTGAAAACTGGGACAACATGCGCATTGTTGTTGCCGTCGTCGTTTCAAGTGAGAGCTGCTCTCATTCGCTGTAAAAACTCTTACTCTTACTCTCACTCTCACTTCCACTCTCACTCTCACTCTCACTCTCTTTGAGTGTGCCTGTGTGTTTGTTTGTTTGTTTGTGCTTCAAACGGTTTTCCGGCTGAACCATCTTAGGCCAAGCAAATTTATGTTGAGTTTATGCGGGTAGCGCATGTATCTATGTATCTGTGTGTTTGTGTGTGTCGGGCTATTATTTTTATAATATTTATAGGCATTTTATTAACGCATAAATCGCTGGCTAATGCTTTTGGACCCGAGCTTAAGGTGAGTGGCTTTTCCCCACACCCCCACACATTTCACTCAACCTGCTTACTTGTTGTTGTTCCCTTCTTATGCTCAGCTTACATAATTTCCTAGCTTACTTCAACTGTGACATTTATTTACACTTTCGTTTTTTCTGTTTTTTTTTTCCCCCAGATGTGAGCATGTAAAATGGTTCAATTTGTGTTCAAACACAACAAATGTGGTTGAATTTTCCGTTTCTCTTTTTTTACCGCCTGACCGGGAAATCAATAAATGGCCTGTCAGTTGTTGTTTTTGCCCACTGTTATTATATTTAAAGCTCAGACCAAAAGCAAAAAGGAAGACCTAAATTTAGGTCAATGGTGCGTATGAGTAATTTAATACTTTTATTTCATTTTGCTGCTTCCTCTTCATTTTTGGTTTGTCTCTTAACGCTGATACAAGTGTTTGGCTAATTAAAAGTTCTAAATCGTGAGTGGGCAGGGCAATTGGACAAAAGACAAAAAAAAGGGCAGCGCTCATTAAACTGATGTAACGTCAATTGAGTCCAAAGGGGAAAATGAAAAGGGGAAAATTGAGCAGAAGGGCAATTGGAAACCAAGTCATGAGCAAGCTATATGTGTTACTTGATAGTCAAAGCTGAAAAATCAATTTAACTCTTATGTACAATGCGACGTATGATTGATTTCAAGTAGCTTGCTGCTACATATTGTGTATACGCTGTGTGGTCCAAGAAACAAGCAGGCAATACTTAACTTTAAATCGTTTTTATCGAAAAAAAAAAATTAAGCAGTTAATGTTTACATAAAAATGTTACAATTTGTAGAATATAAACAGCAATAAAAAAAACGTTAATTTTTATAAACGTCAGGTAAGTAAGAGTCGATATAAAGAGCTTAATATGCGACTTGTTAAAGCTGAAATGTAGATACTTCTCAAACATTGGATAAGTTGAAGTCTTCTTCGTAGCATTTAGCACCTTATCTAAATTTAAATAAATTAAAAATATTCAGGCCAGTTCCGGCTTTTGTATTTTATTTTTAATTAATGGTTTCCCTTTTAATGTATGATCAAGTATTAAAAATTGCATTTTTTTTTTACCGGATTGAAATAAGCTTAATCATCATAATTCATACGAAAATTAAAACTGTAACAGGTAAAGAAATTTGCAAAAATTCTTGACGAAAGTAAAAACCGTAATCGGCAAGATAAGTTATAAAACTAATAAAAATATAAACAAATTATGTGTAAAATAAAAACCATCATATAATTATGTAAATAATATTATAATGAAAGCAATCCTATTTTTTGTACTTTTAGCCACTTTTTAAAATGGCATAGAATAAAACATTTGTTAACTAACAGAATATAATGTATACACATTAATATAAATATATCCAAGTATCGTTGCCTACTTTCTCGTCGAAAAGTGTTGAAGTATCTCAGCACAGGGTATCAGATAGTCGTAACTGAAGTTGCATAATTGACGCTGTCGTCATGTCTGACTCATTTCTCCCTTAACTCACACACATGTACTTCAATTTGTGTGGCTAACAAATATTTCAACACATATCGTGTGCACTTCCCCTTCCCACTACCTTCCCCTTCCACTGTCATCTTATTTGTAATACGCTTAACGTAATTTAACATTTTCTTCAAATCCCAATTGTTCAACGTTGCACATTGTTAAAAAAGCACGTAATCCAAATTCAAATCCAAATCTTAAATACAAAACAGTGAGTGTGAAAGAGAGGCAAGTACAACAACATATGTGAGTCATTCGCATTCGATTTCAGCAGCTGATTTCCAAAGCTTGAATTTGACAAAAGGCAGCCGCAAGTTAAAGTCAAAGCTAAGCATCAAAAAGGCGTCCGCAATTATAAAAGCGTTGCGCTTGGCAGAGAGCGCAACGAAGGCGCTCAACGCTAGCTGCTGACGAAAGCGTCAAGAGATTACAACAGAGTTGACATAGCAGCAGCGATGGCAGCGACGACAGCAGCGACAGCGACGTCGACGTCGGCAGCAGCAACAAAAACGGAAGGACGGAACGAGCGACAACAACGATGGCAAAACGTTCGAAATAATTCACAGAGTATTAAAAATAAAAGCAAACGATGACAACAACTACAAAAAGTAGCGCTCTCTACATGTTGCATTGATTACACACACACACACACTCACGCACACACAGACGCACGTTTGTATTTATATATCACGTGCACGCACACATTGACGCTGCGGAATCTAGGTCATGAGCGCAAGAGATGGCACTATGATCCAAGTGCGCCAAAGCGGAAATGAGATGGCAATACGACTAACTACATATGTACGTTACAAATAAACTTATCTGACACTGTGTGTGTGTGTGTATGTGTGTTGTGCGAGCATGCGAGAGACTGAGAGAGTGAGAGAGGCGCCTCTCTGTGTGTATTTGCGGTGGAGCGCAGCGCCAAAGCAGCAGAAGGAAAGGCAAAATCAAAGGCTAAGCCAACACAAACCAAATCAAAGCAAAGTCAAAAACAATTATTGACTGCGTTTTATTTTTAATTTTTTTTATGTTCGTGGTGTGGCGAGGGGTGGAAGCTGTTGGGGATGTTGTAGGGGGATCATGCTGTGAATTAAAGAGCTGCTTTGGCGGAAGCACAATGAGTGTTGGAAAATATTCATAAATATAAGATGTGTTGTAAAATAAATAAATTAAACATAAAATATGATAAATAAAATACTTTTCAACAACTAGGGCAAGATATTAAGTACGAGAAAAAAAATATCTCAAGTATTCCAGCGTATTTTCCTTCAACACTTTAACAGCACTTAAATGCAACAGTCACCCACATAAGTATTACACATGTGATTGTTATCGTTAATCTTTCATTGCGCTCCACTCAGATTTCACCAACTCCACTTACACACACACACACACACACACACACACACACACACACACACACACACACACACACACACACACACACACACACACACACACACACACACGGGAAGAGCTAAGCCTAAATATTGGGATTTCATAGTCACTGACTTTATAGATATCCTACTTAGCTCATAAAACAATTGGGTCGCTGTAACCCACATGGCTGCAGATATCATGAAATCGTTGCGTCGCGCTGAAAGACAGCGCAACTCGAATTCAAACTCTAGATGAGACTCTAGAGGCCTTCATGCCATCTCCCCTCGTGAGGTAATACTTAGCGGTGGTTCCGCGAGAGGAAACGGTCGTTTTAGTGGGTGCAAGTCCCACACTTTTCGGCTTTTAATGCTTTTTTCCCTAAAAAAAACACACACACAACACACACACACACACACACACACACACACACACACACACACACACATACACACATTCACACATATGTTTATACTCTCCCATGGCACATTAGTCCCGTTCACCCGCATATAATTTTCACACTTTTCCACACTCGATATTAACAGCACTTTGCATAATAATTTACGGCTGTTTGTTGTCAATGCCCCACCTCCTCTTCCCCCCACCCCCTGCCCTCTGCCCCTATCCCAGCTCAGTCTTATGGCCCATTTAGGCCGCACACTATGAGCAAGTGAGCGTGCAAATGATAAAGCACAAAAAAAATTGCGCGCAGCATATGAACAAACACACAAAATGAAAATGAAAATGAAAAAAAAAAAATTATTACAAAATTCAAACAATGTTAAGAGCGCACACACACACACTCACACTTGCATAGTCAAATACAAATGACTTACGCTCAGACTCATACTTATACTCATACTCTCGCGGCGCCATTTGAAAAGCTTGAGTGAAGTGAGCACTCAGAGCAGAGACACAGCAGCAGAGACGCAGCAGCAGTAGCCGCAGCAGCAGCAGCCGCAGCAGCAGCAGGAGCAGCTCGAATTCGGCACAGCATGCGGCCCTTTTGTATGTTATTTTAAAGCTTGCCTTGCGTTGCAGCGCTGCCGCTGTCGATGTCGCTGCTGTTACGGTTTTTGTTTTTGTTTTTCTTATTTTAGAGCGCGGTTTAAGCGACTTGTGGGTGAGTGAGTGACTGAATGAGAGAGGGCGACTGCTGGGACCACCGGTGCATGCTGAACTGCATGTATTAAATGTACACAAGTTAGTACGTATGCATATTACACATACAATTATGTATGTAATACATTCACATATATATTGGCACGTACGTAATCTGATGTATGTATGTTTTGTTTTGTGAGTGTGCGTCTTTGTGGGCGCGTGCAGCGAAAGCAAAAGTTTTATTTTTACTGGCTTGCGTATGGGCCTTTACTTAAGCTCAGCACGGTGAGCAGGCGAAAGGGATGCTGGGAAGAAAAGTACTAAAAACTGTTTAACAAGCGCAACGTAAAGACAAAAGAAAAATATAATAAATGTTATAAAACAAAATAAAAGTTTTTAACAGGTATTTTTAAAAAAGAAACACAAGAAAATCAAGAACAGAAAGCAGATGAAGATGATTAATTGAAAAGAAAAATCTTGAAAAATAGCAAATTAATTAAACAAAGATAAAGTTTAAAATTAAATATTAGGCTTAATTATGTTTAAATATTCATATCGCATTTGAGACAAACATTTAAAATTTATAAATAAAATACATTCCTCAACAATAACAACAATGAAATACATTTACTTGTTCCATAAACACAAAGCTAGAGAAAGAATGGGAATGAGAGAAAAAGAATGAGCGCAAAATCAACAATTCTGGCTCACTTCATAAAGAAATAGGGAATGCACAAAAAAAAAGAGGGAACTTACTATGAAATACCCTGTAAACTGGTCTAAGATACTTTTTTGCACACATTTGCATTAGGAGATATATATACATTATTTAACTTTTTTATTAATTATCCAACTGTTATGAAATGTGTAGGTTTTTTAAAGTAAGTGTTAACAAAAATTTATTTAAATTTTCAAGACTATAAGCTGAGAGTAGAGTGGGGGAATTAAAATAAGAAAATTCTATGTATCTCTGTACCAACATTAATAGCATAAAATACGTGTGACATACACTTGCTCAAACTGACATACCCCGTTTTTAACTCAAGAGTTATTAATATAACAAAGTCAGCAGTTTGCAAATATTTTTATTTATTTTTGGAGAAACTTGGGATAGGTCTGGAATACGTACGCTAATCCAATTTATAAATAATTCCGACGATGTGTCACAAGAGTCGTGAAATGAGGCGAAAATTTAACCGAAAGCTGTCGATTTTTTAATAATTTACAAATACACTTAAATAATTTGTGTTTAATTGCTAAGCCCTTTTTGATAAGCAGCCGCTTTGGGGCCACTCAAAGTTTCATATTACGAAAAGAAAAACAATTTCCCTAGAGCTAAACAGAGAGTTCTTACTTGATTTCGTTGAGTTTGCTGTTTTCTGTTAGCTTTTCATTCTGTTTTTTGTGTGTGTTTGTTTTTGTTCTTGTGCATTTATAAATAATAAAGAATATCGATTTAATTTCTTTGGTCGCGTTTCGTTCGCTGCCTGTCATACTGACTTTATATACTATACATACGTTTATATAGTTAGTATAGCCTTTGTATACTAGATAATAACGACTTTAACAAGTAACAACAATGCAACATATCAAATTTGACAGTAAAACTGACATGGAAATTTAATCATTCGATGTAAAAATACCAAAAAACCTTTTTTTAAATACAAAAGAAATACCAAAAGAGTTACAGAATCATCTTATTATATTTTCTACCTTCAACAAGCGGAAATTCAATCAAATTTCACCACAAAACGTGAATTCAATACTATAAAATCAAAAATTACTCATACGCAATGTATGACAATAGAATACTCCAAGTAAAATTCACAGTTAAAAAAAGCTGTTAACAAATTATTCACTAGAATGTTGCAAGTGAAACTGACAAAATAGATAAAGAAATATCAAAAACACATTGTCGAGCTGCATTGCATATTAAAAAGCCTTCTTCGCGACAGGGTCAAAACATATCACTTATACGCAATGTTTGTCAACAATTTGAGGGTCAATGGGAAATACATTTCCATGCACCAAGGCTGATTTGAAGTGCGTGTTAAGAGAATAATTAGCTTTAAAAGCTATCGAAAAGACCAGAACACATTTAAGAGTATGTAAAAAATAAAAGTATGCTAGTATTTAAATAAAAGGAAGCTAATTGTAGGAAGAACATTTTTTATTTATTTTATTTTTATTTTATACTATTAAATCTAGTATACAATGAATTTTAACTAGCAATATCAACTGATTAATTCAAAAATCATATCTAGCAAATAGGTTTCTACAGCAGTTTAAAAATATTAATAGTCTACCAAAAATTGCAATTTTAAAAGAAACTTTTTGGTTGAAATAAATGTTTCTGACAGCTTTAATCTAGGTAATTTTTTTCTTTATGGGCAAATGAGAACGGGTAAAAATTAAATGGAATAAATACTTAAAAAATTATTAGGAAGAGCTTAAAAGTATATTTGAATAATTGTGTGTTTTAGGAATATTAGTTTTAAATGAAAAAAGCTATTAATTTTGATACATTTTACAACGAAAAGTTGTTCAGTTAGGCATTCAGAAATTGGGTCCATGGTAAAAACGTAAATTTGAAGATGTTTGAAATTTTTAGAATAATAATAAAAACTCAAAAATGTTATTTTGTTTAGTCATTTTTGTAGGACATATATTAATATATATATAAAATACTTGACAACTTAATGACTGACCATAAGACCTACATAGAAATCTGAAATTTTCACACAACATAGCTGAGATAATTTTGTCGTGCAAAAGATTTAAATATATAATCTTTTTTAATTTTTAGATTACTTTAACTGTGATACCATAGTTTACTTAAATTACATAAAAATGTTAAAATGTATAAATTTTTGGACTTACCCTCCAGTTTCATGCCCACCTCGAGGCACTTTTGGAATCGACAGTATGGACAGCGTTTGCGCTGTGTCTTATCAATGTGGCAGGAACGCTCCGCAACGCATGTGTAGACCTTTTTGTTTTGAACGGTGCGCTTGAAGAATCCCTTGCAGGACTCGCAGGTGAGCAGGCCATAATGATACCCACTCACCTTGTCACCGCAGACGGGGCAAAGCTCCTCAAACAGATGCTTGAAATCGATGGCTTCACCACCGCCGGATGTGGCACTCGTTCCGCCATGATGTCCACTGCCAGCGGTTGTGCCCGCTCCACCGCCCGCACCGCCGCCGCTGCCAATATTGCCGGACATGTGTGAGGCGCCAGAGGCAGAGTTGTTGCCACCACCACCACCACCAGCTGGTGGCAGCAACATGTAACCGTTGCCACCAGAGCTGCCACCGCCAGTGCCATTCAATAGTTGGCCAGAGTTGCCAGCGTTGGCATTGCCATTGCCAGCAGCTCCATTGCCACTTTGTTGCGAATGGGATGAGTTGGTCTCCTGATAGCCTGTCGGGAATATATACTGTGAATCGAAATTGTATATATACGAATATGAAGAGGCATTGAATTGATTCGCTGCATTTGCATTATTGTTGGCAATATTCTGTTGTTGTTGCTGTTGGTAATGTTGCTGCTGTTGCTGTTGTTGTTGCTGGTGATGCGTATGATGTTGCTGCTGTTGTTGTTGCTGATGATTGCTCAATTGCAACGTGTAAGCGCTGTAATCGTTATCAGAGTTGCTCAATGCATTTGTATCGTTATCGTTGTTGTTGTTGCTGCTACTGTTATTGTTGGTACTGTTGTTGTTGTTGTTGGTGTTGCTGTGCGCTGGACTCGCTGGTTGCTGCTGCTCAAGCTGCATGCTAAACGGCGACAGATTCAGCGACGATATAAACTGTACAGTCGCCTGTTGTTGATCCATTTCTAATAACATTTCATGGAATTTTTTATAGTGGACTTTTTGTATTATAATTTTCACTTATTGTTGTTTTTTTTTATGTTTTTTTTTATTAGTATTTTGGACGGTTTTTATCTAAGCAACAATTTATTGCTTATTTTTATTATGAATAATTTGTTTTTTTCTCGTCTTGTTTTTGTTTTCTTCTTAAATACTTTTAGTTTGCAATTTTGTAGTTTATATATTTGTATTTATTTAAACTTTTGCAGCTGCTGTTGGTTATTGTTGTTAACATACGGTGGTCTAGCTTTTGCACTTAATTGTTGATTGATTTTTAAAAGCAACATTTTTGGTGCAACAATGAAACATTTAAGTTATTTGTTTTAAAATGTTTACTTATATTAATATATATTTTTTTAATGCTTTTCAAGCATTTGGTAATTGTTTAAGAATTGTACTTTTAAATTTACTTGGTTTTTTTTAACTTTAGATTTTAATAAATTTCGCAGTACTTTTTGAATATTTTTACACAATTTTGGAAACTGTGTTAATTATTATGTTTAACTTTTAGAAATAGTTTTTAGTATTTATGCAGTTGTGTAATTAATTTATTGAAATTTTAATATTATTCGAAATTCGTTTAGTTATTTATTTTTGTTGCAACAGAAATCCAAGTTGGAATAATTTTTCTGAATAATTTCTGATGTGTTTTTTGCAGGTACTTTGACGAGGTGAGTGAGAAGATACACGATTACATATAGATTTGTATGCGTTAATTTGTTGCCTGGTTTAGGAGGTAGGGCTTTAACTTATTTTGTATATATTTATAGAACTTTTTGCTTTGATTGTGTGCGTTGAAACAACAATTGTAATTGATTTTAAACTTATGATTTCAATTGGTTTTCTTCTTTTCTTTAGTATTTTTTTTTGGGTGCTTCACAACACTGGCCGCACAGGCACATTAATTACTTAATTTTTGAATTCTTACTGTTTTCTTTTATTTTCTTTTAATATTGCACTTTGTTAGACAACAAAAAAAAATGCATTGCTCTCTCTCACTCTCTCAGCGGACTGACAAAATGACACCAAAGCAGAGAGAACATAATCCTGGGGCTGTTTCCTGCAGTGGGTGCAAATTGCCGTTATATTGCAGATGGAAGAGGAAGAACAAGTCGAAAGAAGCGAATGCAATTCTTTGTTTTTGTTTTGTTTTTTTTGTTATTTGCAATTGTTGGTTGGGATGTATTGTATTGTAGTAGTGTTGCACTGTTGTTGCATTTGTTATCTTTAGCTATTTAGGCCAAAAGCGAGCGTAATTTATATATTGTGATTTCTATACACACACACACGCACACACAATCAATTTTCGTTGGTAAGCACTTTTCTTCTTCTTGTTGTTGTTGTTTTACCATATGTAACATATACTCAATGTAGAATTATAAATTTATTTCAATTTTTTTTTTTAATTTGTATTTATTTGTATGTAGATTAATTTGCTATGCGAAAAACACGACCAACATCAACCACGTATCTCGATTGACTAAACCCAAGCAAACGGCGAGGATACCCGCCATACACTAAAGCGCTGCTGCTGCGACGGCGACTGCTGCCGTCGCTGCTGCGTTGTCGATGACAGCAACGGCGACAGCGCTGTTAGCGCAGGCAGCGTTTTTACTCTCGCTCTCAGCAGCAAACGTTGCGATATTACGTATGCGCCACTTGTACGTGTGCTTGTGTGCGTTTGTGTGTGTATGAGTGGGAGCCAGTTTCACTTTCAATGCGCGCGGTCGCTCTCGCTCTCACTCTCGCTCTCTGTCTTTCAGTTTGGTCTCTCTGTGAGCTGCTCTCTTGACTTGCTGCTTTTGGCTCTGCTTGGCTTGACTTAGTGCCCCCCTTTTGATGTTGTTGCTATTACTGCTGCATTGAAATTCAAACTGCGCTGAAAGCGAAAGTGAAACTTTTTGGCCACTGTACAACAGTGGGTACAAACGACGACGACTCATTCTTTTCGGATGTTGTACTAGCGCTCTGTTAAAAACCTACCAATATTATGAAAGCGTTAAGCTTCGCTTTAAAGCTTGTGTTGTTGCAGTTGTTGTTGCTATTTTGTAATTGTTACTCACTTTTTACTTCATTTACCCAAGTGGGAATTTTTCATTAGTTTTTCGGTTTTTTTATTTTTTTTTTTTTGCTTCTTGTTGCCAAGTTGGCGGCTGCGCTTGGTACAATTTTTGTTATTGTTTTTTTCTTGATTTTTTTTTATATTGCTGTTTTTGTTGTTGCGCGTCTCTTTGGTCTCAATTAGTTGTGGGTTTCTGTTGTTGCATTTGTTCATGACACGGTTTTCATGTGGCGTGTTTTCGTTTCCTATTTCTGTTGCCGTTGCTATTGTTGTTGTTGATTTTTTTATATTTTTTTTTTGCTTGGCTCTCAATTTAAGCTTATTGTCTATTTTGGCCTTTTTCAGCATCGTCTGTTAAATTATTTTATGGTCATTTTTAGGTTTTGTTTTACTTTTATTTTAGTTTTTGGTATATGCATGATTTGCGCTTAAGCTTATAACATTTTGTTAATATATAATATATTAAATTGTTTGGCATACATTAAGATAATATGATAATATGTTTCAATATAGTTGAACTGTTAATTAATCATTAATGAGCACTGTAATTTTTAAATCATCTTCCCATTGAGTATATTACTTTATAATTTATATTTACATTTTAAAAAATTATATATAATTTTATTATTTTTTACAGCTTTTAATACCTTGTAATTTGATATTTATTACTTAGTCAAGTAATAAATTGCATTGAAATGCAAACAAATTATTTTTTTATTTATTTATTTATATACATTAATGAAAAAAATAAATTTTCAGATAATTTTAATTACTTTACATTTTTATATTCTAATATAATGATTGTTTTTAGATATAATTAATTTTTTGAAGTCAATCCCAGCATATTTGAGCCCTTTTATGTATTTGTAGTCAATAATCTGTCGTATTTTATGGCATACATTCACATATGCCACATTCTGACCCCATTAACGCGGCGTATACGTAACTTGCAACAGGCATAAAAAACCACATTTTCTGCCTGCAGCCCAAAATAAGGATGAGCCCTGCCCATAAAAAAAAAAACAGAAACAACAATTATATAAGTTCAGCTGCGTTGAAAGGAGTACTAAAAACGAAACTTTCACTCGTTTTACAAAGAAACAAAAAATGAAAGAAAAAAAATGTTCAATTCCTTAACTAAGCGAACGGAACTAAAAGACGACCCATTAAAATGCAACGTCTTGTGGGCAGTTACAAAAATAAAAAATATATAAAAAAGAGACCGCAAAATATTGCCACATATTGTGCAGAGGAGGAGGTAGAGGAGGAGCAAGAAGAGCAGAAGGAGATGCGGAGAGTTGTGGGGAAAACCCCGCGCAACGGAATAAAATGCAGTTGAAATATTGAAAACTAAAAAAACTGGAAATGATAAAGAGAAAAACCAAAAAAAAACAGAAACAGAGGAGGCAGAAAGAAGAAGCAACAGCAGAAGGCACGCTGCACGTGAATATGTATCTCAAAGTAAACACGTTTACGTTTGTAGATTACAAAATTTCAATGCTTGTGGACTAAATAGTGATGAGACTAAAGTCAAGAAGAATATCGATATTGATATTGGTTTCAAAAAATTGGAGAACTGAAAAACTTCAAGTCGTCAATCAAAAAATTTGTCAAGTAAAAATAAACAGTCGAAAAATAGGAGAGACTGATTAATTATTTATCTTTTATTTTTTAACTAAAAATTTCTTTGATGGATCAAAAGAACATCTACTGAAAATTTATAGAACTAATGCCTAATAAACAAAATTTATCTTACTGTCAACTAATAGCAGACGATAAATTTAAAATAAGATAAAGTTAGTAGGAATGATTTAAAACTGTCATTTAAATAATTTAAATTTAAAAAGAAAATACGATTAGGCTTACAAATATTTTATAACTAATTGTTTAGTTATAAAAAGTTTTTAGAATTTAATAAATATAAATATTTTGTATTAATAAGAAATAAATCACCATGGATCGATGCTCGGATGTGTATTTTAACATCACTAGCTGTGGCGCCTCAGCCTCTGTTTTAGTTGCGGCTGCCGATGAGTTTCGCCTGCTTACGAAACTGCAACAACGCACTGAAGATTCAACATACAACATACACAACAAACAACAAAGGTAATTTTCATTTCCTTCCAAATTTGTTCGTGACCGTAGCAAAAGAAAAAAACCCAAAAAAAAAACATAAGAAACAACAACTCAAGACTTGGGAGTCTTTAGGGTCGTCTCTTCCATATGACCAAGGCAGGTAATGACAAAGCACAATGCGTTTTGTGTGTGTGGCAATCACCCAACACACACACACACACACACACACATACACACAAGCACTCGCACACACACAACATTTCACTCTCACTCTCAGCGTATTTTGAATCATACCAAAAAATAAAACAGGTTTGCATGCGAGATACAAGATACTTCAACTACAAGATACGTATAGACGAGAGACCTACTTCTGCGTTTGCAGCTTCAGCTTCAGCTTCAGTTTCAGCTTCCACTTCGCTACTCCATTTAAATGGCTGTATAACTGTTGCCTGCTGCCTTTTTGCCTGTTTTACCTGCGACTAACCAAAAAACTGTGGCTCCCCTCGCTTCCCCTCCCCTTCCATTCCCTTGCCCTTCCTCCTCTTACCAAGCTAAGAAAAGATCTGTTAACTTTAAGTCCGTTGCTTGTTCTCGTTTTATTTTATGTTTCTGTTTCTGTTTCGGTTTCAGTTTTGTTATATATCTTTTTTTGAATTTTTATTTTTTTTTTTGGCTGTTGCCTTTGACTTGTGCGCGCATGCGCAATGACTTTTTCGACAGTTGTTTGTCAATCGCGAGTTGGCAGCTCTGGCAACAAAAACAACAATGTTTGCACAGGCGACAAAATTTAATTGAGTGATATGAAGTTAATATTATGAACAAAAAAATTACGTGTACGTTATATTTAAGTAAGCCATTACGTATACTTAGTGATGGAAATCCAAAATTTAGATCGAGTTTTATATCGAACTAGAAAATCGCTTAAAATTAGTATCGAGGAAAATAGTAGATCAAGTTGCAAATATCGAATTTTCCAAAAAAAAAAATTTTGTATTTTAAAACGCAATTGTAATCATAAAATACACGCGAACTTCTATTAGAAATCTTATTTTTCTTGCATCGTTTTCATGCCCAAATCAAGCTTTGAAAATTTTGTAGTTTATTTACTACGTACGCTCATCAAAAATTGAACGACTAAACTTAATTCTGCAAATTAACTACGATGAGCAAGCCCCAGTGAGTTGTCGATTTTTCATGTAAATCGATTAAATCAACTCGATAGTTCGTCAAAAAAATCATCGAGTTAAAAAACTCGATAATCGCTCCCGTGAAAACCGAGTTGTCGGTATTTCAATATATTTTTACATTACTACGTATACTTAATCACGTACTACAAACTATAATACTATTAATCGAAAACGTAACAACTATCGACAGCTTTACGGAGCAACTTAAGCAACAGAAAAAAAACACAGGAATTATACTTGAATTATAATTTAATTATTATAGTTATATTTAAGTATATATCTTATTGAATTATTCAAAACTATTTAATTTATAAGACCTTATAATTTGATTTATCGGGTTTGTTCGGGTTTTTTACAAAATCTTTTCTTCTCCTTTTTTGTTATAGGCATTTTGTTTTCTTTTTTTTGCATCCTCCGTCTTAAGCTTATCTAATTTATGCAGTTGTTTATTTTTTATATTATTCAATTTGTTTTACTTCAGTTTAATCGCTTTTATTTTATAATTTTCTTTCTGTTAATCCTTTTTCTTTATCTTGTCAATTTAGAAAAATAGTTAAAGTAATAAATATCGTTTTTTTTATGCAAACATTATCTATTATAAAATCTTTCACTTATTCTATCTGTTATTTGAACTTCATTTCATGACGCTGTTTATGTAATACTTTTTTATTGCATTTTGGTATCTTTTTCAACATTTTTTTTATCATTTAATTTTTGTAAGCTTTTCAAATAACGAAAGAAAATAAATAATAACGAAGAACAATATCCTGATGATCAAGGAATTTAAATTTATTTTTATATATTATAAATATATATTTTTATTTCCATTTGTAATTCATATTTCTTTTCGTGTGTATTTTGAATACATTGTCTTCTATTAGTTTAGCTTTTTCATTTGTAAGTATTTCTTTTAATTTAATGTTACTTCTTCCTTTCGTGTCTATGTGTTATTGCTTAATTCCGAAATTAAACCAATTAACCTTCTTCTTGGAGCAATTTCGACATTTTTGTTGGTTGACTGCCAAAAAAACAAAGCTAAATAAATGAGCATGCGTTTTGTCGGCGCTGGTGGCACAAATGTTAATGTCGTGTGGTACCAAACGGACAGGCAACAATTATTTTTGATTTTGTTGTTGCTGTTCGAGTTGTTGTTGCCTTTTTGGGTTTTGTTGGTGCACCGATGACGCGACCTGCGACTTCAACTTTAACTCGGACTTCGACTTCGAACTCGAATTCGACTTCAACTTGCGAGCTTTGGACTCTGTCGGTCAGACGGACAAAAAGACGGATCTGCCAGGTTTTTTTTTGTGTTGTTTTTATTTTTAACTGTTTTGTTGTTGCTCGCTTAATTTCATAATAAAACATTAAACGTATAAAATTTGCTTGGAACGTGCGCAGAATTCAAGTCGAAAATCTCAGTTCTTGTTGTTGCTGTTGTTGTTTGACTGCATTTTTTTGTTTTGTTTTATTTATTTATTTTTTTTTTGGTTTGGTTCAGTTTCGGTTTTGGTTTCAGATTCGAATTTCGGGCTGTGGTCATTTGGTTTTTCGTTGGTTTTCAGGCGCCAAAGGTTTTGTTTATTTATTTTTGTTTAAATTTTTTCCGTTTGCCAGTTGCCGTTTTATTTTTATTTTTATTTGTTTTTTTTATTTTGGCGTTTTACGCAATCTACAGTTATTTTTTTGTTGTTGCTTACTCTTTATATTTGGCGATTTAATTCTGGAAACTTTGTTGAATTCCTTTGTAGGTGGCTAAACTCTGTGACAAGGGAAGGAAGGGTGGCGGGAAGGTGAGGAGAGGGGGCACACACAGGTAAACCGGAGGTTGACTAAGTGTGGTTGATTTTAATTTATGTGTAGATTGCCAAATGTTACGGGACTTTTAGGTACACAACAACAAACGACAAATTTCGTAAGCTACAATTTTGGGCATATGTTTCTTATTATTATTGTTGTCGTTGTCGTTAATGTTGTAGTTGTCGTTGTTGTTGCTGCTGTTGAGTTTTTTGGGTCAATTGTTGGGTTTTTTCTATGGAACTGATGCCATGTGGTAGCGTAAATTAAGCGTAAAACTGTAGACATATTCTAAGAAGGCTTTAAGCTTTAAAATAGCTGCTTAAATTAGCTGAAAGTGAGTTTTCAAAAATATGCTGGAGCTTTTTTAAAGTCAGCTTAGAGTTAAATATGCATATGATAATAATAACAGAGAGTATTTAACTGTTAAGGAGCTTTCAATGTAAATAAATAAACTTCAATGAAACTTGGAAACTTAAAATAATATATTAATATAAGGAGGGTAAATGTTTTGGTCAGCATGTAAAAGAGCATCCCAGATGATTATTCTGCCGATTTGGTTTAAATCGGTATTCAGTGTTCCCATTATTTCCATTGACTCTCTTTCCAGTTCTTCCCATCGTTGCATGCCAGAAATTCTTAAAGAATCCTAACTTAATTTTTTTCCTTGACTGCTCCGCTTGACTTAATCCTTTATAACCCTATTAAAGCTTTCATTCTCATTGTTTCCATTATTCCCATTGATTCTCTTTCCAGTTCTTTCCAGCTGATATTCCAGTGCATCCCGTTTATCGTCGCCCGCAAACAATTTTCAAATGAGGCAGGTCACTTATTTGACGACGGACGCACGTCACCATCATGATAATCATCATCATCATCATTATCATCAGCAGCAGCAACATCATTATCATTTTTATTAAACCGCTGCGAAACGAAGCAAAACAAAAAACACAAACACACACTCAACAACAACAAGAAATACAAGCGGCAGCTAAATTTAGAAAACGAAAAATGTACATACCTATTTACATAAATACATATGTGCATACATACATGTGTATATACCTACACTTTGTGCTCAAAACTCAAACCACAAATATAACAATAACAACAACAACTAGCAGCAGCAACAAATGGCAACAAGAAACCCAAAAAACACAAAAATTATACAAAAACAAAAAAAAACTCGTCTTAACCTGAAACGAAACCTTGTAACATTTTTCCCCAGCTTGGCGACGCCGCTGCTGCGCTGCTTCTCAAGCTTAATTGACGTGCCGGTTTACACACGTTGGTCGGCAACGAAGCGACAGAAGGGAAGAGGTTTGAAGTGTGCAACGACGACAACGGCAACGAATGCAAGCGGCAGCAACAATACTTACATATACACACACACACACACACACGCACTCATACAAACGCAAGCAGCAGAGAGCGGCAAATTGTTGGCTCTCTCACAAATTGCTGATCACTTTTGCTTTCAATATGAAATAATCGACAGCGACGCCGACAGCGGCAGCAAGCGCAGCAGCGGCGCCGGCTGAGCGGGAGCGAGACGAAACGAGAGCGCACGAACAAGTTTTCGCCCACATGCTTCGTTGTCGCCCCATTGTCGGAAATGGAGCGCAGCGAGAGGTAAAATAAGCAGCATGCAGAATGCGCTCTCTCTCTCTCTCCCTCTCTTTTTTTCTTTGTTTGTCTCTCTCGCTGGCAAAGCTGTTCGCTGCTACTGCTCTGCCGCCTGGGTGCGCTTTTTGGGGCTTGACGTTGGGTTGGCATCATTGAATAATGTAATAAGTGAAAGTGTGGCGCTGTATGTGTGTGACATCGCAGTCGCTGCTGGCGTTCGCTGCCACAGTTGACCTACTTTTCTGTTATACAGATTCAGGTCTATGTTAGAGAGATTAATTTCGATTTCGTTTCGTTACGTTTTATTTCGTATTGTTTCGTTTTTATGCCTATGCGAGCGACACTCTGAGCATGTGCGTGGTGTTTCTGAGTGTGTGTGTGTGTGTACTAATAAAGCAGGCCGCTGTGGGCGGGGCTGTGGGGTTGAGGCCAGAGGGCTGGGGGCAGGGCCCAGAGTGTAGAGGCTTACGCTGTGCATTGTAATGGAGAACTGTTGCCATGTTGGTGTAGGTTGACGACAACAGCGAAGAACTCCAACAACAAATGCCTTAGGATAGGTTCGACATCGACTCTATTTTTATGGGCTGCCAACGTATGTTGGGTTTTTTTTATGCCTTTGCCTTTGCCTATGCCTTTAATGTTAATAGGTCAATGGGAAATTTAGTAGGGCGCGTGTGTCGCTGGCTGTTTGGGGGTGGGGGTGGAGGTTGCCGCTTCTTTTAACATGTGTACATCTGTTTCTAAGTGTGTACAGCACACGTCACACACATAGATACACGTGCTTGTTTGCATATAAAATGTTTGTCGGGTTCTTTTCTTCTGCTTCCTTTTGTTTGGTTGCGAAAATGGCGCCCATAAATAATCAAGTTAAGTAGACAGCTTGTAGGCCTGTTTAGTGTTGCCACTCGAGTACACTGTAAAAAATTATTCTAATATTCAGCTACAAAAATTCTTGATTTTTTTCCAGAATCTTCTAGTTAAAACAAAGAACTTGTATATTCAATTAGATCAATTAAGAAAATTGAGAGGTATTGTTGTTATCAATTTCTATTTTATGCATAAAGAGTATTAAGTAAAATTGTGGTTTTTTTTCAAAAACAGACTTTAAATAATAATTTAAATTGATTTTTATTTTTTTACAAGAGTTTTTGAAATTTTTTTTGAATTAAAATCTATAAAGACTTCAATTTGTGAGGAAAATAGTAAAAATCTTCTAAGTCTTTTCATATAATATTTTTATTAATAACTATTATTCTCAGTTCCCTGGTATTTTTCTGTGTAGCTTTTTCTCTATAACCAGACCTATTAAATAACATTTATAAGCTGAGTTTCATTGAAGCGCGCTCGAAAGTATGCTATATATTTTGTAATCAAATTTATTTATTTAATGGACTTATATTAAGGTAACCCTTACCCTTTGGCTTTTTTTAATAAAATTGATTTATTTAAATATTCATGAAAGTCTATTTTAATGCCAACAACACAGTTTAAGCAATCTCTTAACTTATTGAGAGCTTTTAAATCCTTTAGTCACCATACTACTGTTTCAACTCGCATCCTAAACTCAACAAACTCACCTCAAGTTGCGCTCTTATATTTCGAACCTACCTCACTTAATTACAACTCCTGCTTTCTCATTTGCTTCATTGGCAACCCATTAACACAATTATGCTTATCAGACGTAATAAACAGTAAAGAATCGCCTGATCGGCAAATGTAGCTACAAATAAAACCCCATTTAAATGTAAGCGAAAAAAATTCAATTAAATTCATACAAAAGCACAAAAGTCAACAATAAATGAATATAAGCTTACAATGCACAATTAAATCAAAATAAATACAAGCGAAATGAAACTTAAAAAATATATACACATACATACTATATATGTACATACATATAAAGCGATGAGACAACGCAAAATGAGCAGCGCACAAATACAAAGAGAGAGCTATACAAAAGAGAGCGCAGCAAAAAAAAAAAACAGAGGCGACGATTACAACAGCAACAAATCAAAAGCTTGAAATGCGCTGTGTCTAAGGGGGCGGCGGGAGGGTGACGCTGTCGCTGCTTGTTGTCGCTGCTTGCTGCTCTGCTGACGCTTTCGACGCTAGCGTCGCTTTTATACGTAAACGTTAACGCTGCACAAAATATTATTCAAAAAACCTTGACACACTTTTGTGCGCGCGTCGCACACATACATACATACATGCACACACACACACACAAATAACATACAGTGAGAGATACTCGCCCAGGGACGGTTTCGACCGCAATTCGCCGTCGCCGTCGTCGCCGTTGCCTTTGTGAGGAGGTCAGTTTAACGTGTAGATTTGTATTACATTTGTGTGAGTGTGTATAGAACTATATATGTATATATATATGGAGTGCAATTCTGAGCGATGCGCAATAAATTGCATTTAGACTCACAAACAACACAACAACAACTCGACTTTACGCATTTGCTTGCATTTTGTTGTAGCTAATTAAATTAATTAACGCATATAAATTATACAATATTTATATTTATTATATTATACATACAAACATACATATGTATATAATTTTGTTTCTTTATTTATTAGCACTCATTGCAATTGAGGTCAGCTACAACACAACAACAACAACAACAACAACAACAACAACAACAACAACAACAACAACAACAAAAGCTCTGTAAATGGGCACAGACACAGACCACACAAAAATCACTCAGTATATATTTTGGTTTTGTTTTTGTATTTACTTTTTTATTTTGTAGATCTCGTTGACGCTGATGTTTTCGATATGTCGATATGACTGTCTGTCTATTTGTCTGTCGTTGTCAATATCGAAATCGTAACAGGTGCGGCCTCCGTTTTGTACTGCGCTTGCAGTTTTAATTGTCGCGTGCTGCTTCAGTTGCCTCCTCTTATTCTTCTTCTTTTTGTTCATTTTTTTTGTTTCTCACTTTTTTTTTTTTGGTGTCTTGTTGTCTTCTATCAACATAAAGAGTTGCAGTTCAGAGTCTGATATTTAACAGCTGCAGTTGCTGTTAATAATTAATAATGTCAATATCAGAGAAGAAATACAGCGGATTTGACTAAGATATTTAAAAATTTATACTTAATGTAAATTGCAGTTTCTACAATACATTGTTTAAATTTATCAATAAAAAATTGATTTAAAGAATATGGACTTTTTTTATTATATTATACAAAAATAAAACTTTTGAATTCATTATAAATTACATTGATTTTTTCACAAGAAATGGTAGTTCATATTCGTTATCTACGGTCAATTCTTAGATGATTTCAAGGGCTGGGCATTTGAGGCTTAAGAGCTTAGTTAGATTTTTCCAAATTGATTATATCGATTTTGGGGATTATTTTAACAATTTTATTGAAATTTGAAGGCAAATTACATTTTTTTTAGTGTTTCATTTAACGATTTGTGTCACTGTAAACTAAGTAATGATATCTTCCATTTAGTGTATTCTGTATATCAGAAATAAGCACATTTATTGAGAACTTTGTTTATTAAGCTTTATCAACATTTTGTTCATCAATTCATTATATTGTATTTTATGATCTCTATACTATAACTTGCCGTTCTTTCAGCTTTATTTTCTCTTTATCTTAAATTTAAATACTTTTATTCATTATATATTGACTACCTTTTTCATATGATCTTGACTTATATACACACATTTAATTTCAATATCTTTGCTTTGTTTCCCATTGGTCGTAAAAAGTTTTCTTTTTCTTTTCTACTCATTCTCCCTTGCTTTCGCTCATCTTCCACCCTTTTTTTCCCCTCAATATGCTAATTGATGACTAATCCCCTACAATCGTAATAAAAATGTCACATTCCTTCTCTCTCCTTTTCTTTCTCTGCCAAACTATCTGTATTTCTTTTTTTTCTCTCTCTCTCTCTCTCTCTCTCTCTCTCTATTTCCCTATCTCTGTGGCTGTTTGTTATTGTTCTTTTGCTCGATTTAATAATACTTAATTATTATGGCATGCATTTTTATTATAGTTTTTTCTCGGTTTGTGAAAAAAAAAAAAATAAATAAAAATAAAAATACACACTGCAATTCAAATAAACGTCTCACACGCGCGTCAACAGAGACGACAACGGCGACGTCGACGCCGCGTCGCTGCTCTGTCATCGACGTCGTTGCAGTTGACGAAGCTCGAAACTAGGTCACGAGGCCACAAAAACAATTGCAGCAGCAGCGTTGGTGGCTTGACTACAGGGGGCGGGGCAGAGCGGGGGGCAGAGAGGCAGCATTGCAATGCCTGCTTTTATAGGGTGGTTGGGTGGGTGGGTGGATGGTGCGTATAGACAAATGAGTGGAAGAAATGGATACAGTACTAAAGCAGGCAGGGGTTGGGCATTTGTTTTGTGGATTTGACGCTGGCCAGGATGTGGGTCGCCAATGCGAATCGCGAATGCGGCTTAATTAAAAATATTGTTTTGCCGTTTCGTTTTAATTAAAAATAAAAAAACCTTTTCCTTTAAAAAGGCGTTAAAAGATTTGTACAGGCTTGATGCTATTATATTCTGTTATATTAAAGCATTTAATAAAATATACATTTTTTACGTTGAATGTTTCGTTTTTCACATCAACTCAAATTAAAATCAATACGCAAAATTTTGACAGAATGAAATTAGAAGATGTTGCAAATATTTAAATCCGAAAAGTTTACTGAATTATATTAATTGATTGATAAGATTTTTTGAAACCTGCCTAAAAACCAAAACAACTAAAAAAAATATATATTGATTTCGCTGTGATTCAGTTGTCTTTATCATAATAACTTTTCTAAAAATGTTTATTTTGTAAATTAATGTTAAGTATTATTTAACTACCAGCAACCTCCCTTTTTTTTCGTACTCCCATTTTCTATCATACGTAATCTTTAAAATATTTGACAGCTCAATTCATAAATCTTATATTAATAATACATAATGAAATTAATTTATGCAAGCTTTTGCTGAGTTATCATTGGAATTTTAACAATTTGCTTCTGTGCCAAAAACCTACAAATGAATAACGAAAAAAAAAAAAACAAGAATGAATAACTATGTTTTTATTTTACCAAGTCGAAGTGTTAATGCGCTTACAGGCGAATTTTTAGGTTTATGTATTGCTTTAAATTAAATATTTTTAAAAATTTTAAGTGTTAAAATATCTATTATTAAAAAATATTTCTAATTACAGATTAAAATAACAACAAGTTATTTCTTTAGCCAGTTTCACTTTAAAATTGAGATGCTAAACCTTGATCTGGATACACATAGTTTTCGAATCGTTCTAAGTATTAAATCTAACAATGTGAATTTATAATACCCTCTTTAACTATCTATGTAAAGAGCATAGCAAAAAAGCAGCAAAAAATCAATTCAAACATGTATTTATTTGAAGATCTGCATAAAAACCTAAAAAATATGGTGTTTTTTTTTTTAAATTATTGTTTAAGGCCCAAGGCAACTGCAGTCCAAATAACCAACAACAATAGCAACAAATTCCAAACAAAAATGCCTTGTCAGTCTAATTAGGCACATTTCCTATTGTTTTTGTATTTATTTTAATAATTAGCATTAAGCATTTAAATAATACAAATGTCTGTGTCTTTGTTTTTTATTCATAATGTAAAATTTATTAACATTATTTATTTATTTGTTTAGCAAACGTGAATACAATGTACAATGGAAATAAAATATGATAAAAGATAAGAAATGACAAAGATTTTCCATGTATTCAATTTGCCAACATATTTATGCTTGTATATTCATTTTCGTGTTTATGTTCGCTTTGTGAACACTCGTTATTCATTTACACTTGCTGTACATATGAATCTGAAGATGTAAACGGGTTTTCTATCAGGTTACAAATAAATATCGTGAAATTTAAAGTAGATAAAGTCTTATCTTTGGCAAACAACGCGAATCTATCTAATCTGGAGAAAATTATAAAAATTAGTTGATGAAATTTGATGAAAAAAATGTATTTTTAAACTGTTTATAAGAGAGAAACGCTATTCAAATATAGAACAATATTTTAAAACCTAACATACATAGATTTCTGTGGCAGAATAAAAATGGTATTTGATTAAAATGAAAGAAAAAAACTATCCAACTATAAGATAAAATATTTTATTAGCTAATTAAATCGTTTTAAGTCCTTATTTCTATAAAATTTCGCTCTTCTTACTCTAAAAATCTCTCAAAATCGAAATATTATTTTAGTTTTGGTAATATAAACAGCTTCAAAGTGCATTATTAAACAAAAATTTTACTTTACTATTTATACGACCTAAAACATAATTAGTAAACAATATTTGCTTGTATATTTATTCTGTGGCAAGTTCTAAAAAGTAACCACAAAATGCTTTCAAAGTTGCCACAAATCTATCAAATGATAAACAATCACAATTTTTACATCCAAAATAATGAAAATAAACGATTAAAATGCCAAAAACTATTTATAAACAAAATTTTTGCACTACAAGTTAAAGCGGAATAAGAACAAATATGACAGAGAAGACCAGAGAGACAGAGAGAGAGAGAGTAAAGAAGAAAACGAGACCAGACAAATTAAAGCAAAATGGATACAACTTGAAATCTTTAAAGAAGCAGCAGCAACAACAGCAAAAATTGTAAAGTATACATATAAATAATAAAAAAAAGAAATAAATATATAAAAATTTGCTTCGTCTGGCTGCTGACAACGCTGACGCTGACGTCGCTGTCGCAGTTGTTGCTGCCCCGTTGTTAGATATGGTGACCCACTAACCTACTTTATTCAAAACGTTGAAGCTTTTTACGTACTCACAGACACACACACTAATACACTCACACATGCACATGCATACATACAAATGCTTTACTGCTTCTTTTTTTTTTGATTAAAATTATATAAACAAAGTGGAAATATTCAACAACGCAATCGACACAGAAACAAAAAAAAACCAACACGAAATAATGAAAATGAAAACGAAAAAGCTAAAGAAGAGACTTATACAAATGTCTCACCAGTTATCTCCCTCTCGCTCTCACTTTGCGTTAGTTGCGTAGCACCCTGCGTAGAGCGCGTTGAGATAGTGAGAGAGAGAGGTAGGAGAGCGAGAGGGGCACATGAAGCTTTTTTCTTTGTTTTTGCCTTGAGCAATGAACAAACCACAACGAGAGATTCCCACACGGCAACGCTTCAGCGAACACACACACACACACACACATGCAGTCGCAATAGTCAAAAACAATGCAAATACAAAAAATAAAGCAACAAAAACAATTCACGCCTCGCACGCACCTCACACACACACACACGCAAATACGCACACAGTATTGAACCTAACCCAACAAAAAATGCTGAAAATGTGACACACACTTACGCACTCTCATGTATTTGTGTTCGCTCTCCTCTCTCACTCGGTCGCTCTGCCGCCTTTGGAACTTTATTATGCGTGATATTTTTGGCAGCTTTTATGCGTAAAAAGCAATAACAACTACACAACGACAATGTTAAATACGTGAATGTGACGATCGTTTGCGCAATTTTGCTCATTCATCGCACGCACTTTCGTTTTTTTTTTATTGAGTTGTATTTATTGCTGGGTTTTTTTGTTGTACCTCTACCCTTTCCAGAAAGTCTTACTATTTTGTCAGACGGTAAGTAACAGATTTTCTCTCTGAGGTGCAGATAAAACTTGTAATTTGCAGCACTGCCATAGCCCAGATTATTAACAAGAAGATAATTTTTATGGGATAGATTCCTATGCTAATTCTAATGATAATAAAAATTAAAACTCTAATAATAATGCCAATGCAACTTCTAATACATATGGTTATTCTAATGATTATACAAATGTTCATTCTAATAATAATGCAAATGTCAATTCTAATAATAATAACAATTTAAAACAAAACAACAAAATAAACGTGATTGAATTTACCAGATGTAAAATTCAGTAGATAGAGTATCTGTATATTGCTTAAAACCTTTTAGCTGACTCTTCATGTTTTATTTTGAAAAACATTTATTTCTTTTGTAGATTCTCCAGTTGTTTTAAGAGTTGTTGTAGCTTTGTTGTTGTTATGCCTTTAATTCCATTTTGTATTTTGTTTTATTCCATCTGTCGCGACGTTGACTAAATTTGTACATTTTTCCAATCAATTTCATTAATTTTACGTTCAATTTTAATTTGTTCGTCATATTATGTTTTTGTTTCATATTTTATTTCACGTTTTTTTACTTTACTTCAACTTGTGATCCCCGTTTTCCTTTTTAGGGAAAGTACATTTATGTGCAATCGAGGTGCCATATGGTCGCAAAGTTTGATTATGACGTGGCGACCTAAATTGTGTAAGAGGTGAGTAAGGGCATAGATAAAATATCTTTCAGACGATCATAAAAACGATTTCAAGCTTAAGTGACTGTGATATTTATCAATAAATCTTTATGAAATTGGCAGGATATCAAGTTGAAATTAAAAGAAAATAACATATTTAAAATAAAAAAAGCATCTGTCAAGTTAAAGTGGCAATAATCTTATTTCAATTTAGCTAAATCCTTTTAAATTTTAAGCATAGCCTGTCTTTGTATTCTTTGGCAAAATAGTTGCAACCTTCTATTTTATGTTTAATTAGTTATCTTAATTATATAGTCAAAAGTTAAGATTGTCCCCATGACATCGTCAACAATAACATGAGCAACAACAATAGCAACAAGTTGAACAACAACGTCATCAACTATATGAAGTGCATTTGTCATTGCAGCTTTAGTCAAATGTCCTTCACGTAAAACATTCCACGTACAACTAAAAACAACAACAACTACAGCACTACAATTGTTTATCAAGTCGTTGTTGCTTTTATGACTTGGCTTATTTTAATATGAAAATTTAAAACTCAGAGCCATTAAACAAGTCTCGAGTTGCTTGCATTGCGCGTGCGGCTAATTTCAAATTGTATATACCCTGTATAACAAGACATCCCTCTTGCACCACTTAATATATGTACATGTATATACCCTTTAATATTGTAGTTCTAAATGTTGTTGTTAGTGTAAATTTGATCCCAAAGGACGCACACACATCTGCACTTAGTACGAAATGTGAGTTGTTTGTTTTGTGAGGGGGGTTTTTTTTGCGGTAGGGTGGCTCGAGTAGCTGCCTTGTAAACTGGGTCAATGCAATTTAGGTCACCTAGATTTGATTACCAAACACACCACAGCAGCGTGTCAGACAGAGAGCCAGACAATCAAGCGACTCAGTCAGTAAGTCAGTCAATCAGTCAGTCAGTCAGTCAGCCAAAAGCTGTGAGTCAAGCCAAGTAAAGTCAAACGAGCCGAGGGCAAGACGAGAGAAAAAAGCTGATGATGAGCTACTTGTTTTTATCTTTTAACTTGCAACTTTATATATTTATTCTATGTTATATCTACAAATCTATACACATACGTTTATGTATTTTTAGCTATATCTACTTAACTCTGTAACTATTGTACCTTTTTAGCAGTTTCTTGAGTGTACAATTCTGTTAAAATTTAATTTCTATATATAAATCAAACTTAACTATTTCATAAACTAATATTTGACTTTAAATATCTTCACATATATACTTTACCTTTACAAGTCTTACAATCTTATTTATTTTACCCAGTTTCTTAAGATTCCATTGATTGCTTAGATAAGTATTCTTTTCCAGTCAATTAAAACATTATTTACAAACTTGTTTAATTTTCCAACTAATATTATTATCTTTTTACGGATAATACAACTTAAAAAATAATCATAAATCAACATCAACGGTTCGCTATAGAAATCGAGAAACATGCAAGCCCAAAAAAATATAAAAGTTTCACAAAATGTTGTAAAATTTTTCTTTATTTTTAATTTTTTTAATATAACTTTTCCTTGTACATTTATAAGTGACAGTACAATAATTTATATTACAGCTTGTAGTGAAAAAATATTCAATCAAAAAATAATTTGTAATCAATTTCGACAATCAATTAGCCGCAATTCAACAGCAAACCATTTGCACAATAAACAAATTCGAGTGCCAAAAAATCATTTACAAATAGGCCCAAAAAAAAAAACGAAATAAATTCAGTATATTTTCATTTCAAAATTGAACGCAAAGAAATAAATACGAAACACAAAAATTGAACCAAAAATTTTACGCAATTTTTTGTGTGTGTCGACGATTATGTAAGCGCACGTGAATAGCAACAATAGCAATAACAATAAAAAAAAATAAAAAAACAATAAACAAACTAGAAGAGAAGAAAACGAAGAAGAGGGAGAGCAAGAAGTAGAAGAAGAAGAAGCTGCATGGAGAAAAACAGTTTCAATGTCTGTTTTAATTTTGAGTTTTAAGTATATTGTTTATTTAGCTGTAGCTTTTGTGTGTGTGTGTGTGTGTGTTTGTTTGCAATTATTATTACAATGTTTTAATGGCTGCCATGATCTAAATTTTCCAACTTATTACATATTATTGTGCAAAATAATTCGTTTTATAGTAGTATCACTAGCACAACGCTGCGTATGAGTAATTTTTTATATTTCTTTATTTGACATTCGCTTATCAACGAACAAAACGAAAAAGCAAACAAAACCCAAAACGAAACGAAACTAAACGTAACAAAACACGACGTCTTAAAAAATTGTTTTATAAATTATTTTTTTATTTCGTATTTTTTTTTTTGTCTCGGCTATCTCGCTTGCTCCGCAAACGCCAAGGTGTGGTGCGAGCGAGAGAAAAACTTGGCCAAGTGCAGTAGGCCATGCAAATGGCAAAGTGGGTCAGCTATCAACTACGCACGCGTATTTTAATACTTTGCCGACGACTATCAGCAGCAATGGCTGACACACACACACACACACAACACGAACCATCAGCTCGGCAATCTACGATTCGTCGCTGAGCAACAGCAACAACAACAACT
Source organism: Drosophila innubila (assembly GCF_004354385.1). NCBI lineage: Eukaryota > Metazoa > Arthropoda > Insecta > Diptera > Drosophilidae > Drosophila > Drosophila innubila. The sequence goes on from NW_022995376.1 coordinate 21,171,671, forward strand.
GTCGTATCAGCAATAAGCTAAAACAACAACAATTACAAACAACAAATAACATTATAAGCAAAATTTTAAAAAAATACTACAAATAATTTAAATATGAAGCAAAAAAAAAGCTAGCAACATTGTGACAAAGAGAATACAAAAACAAAAACCAAATACCCTATCCAAATTAATATAATGCAAATAATGTGATTTATTTGATTTTTAGAATAAATATTTTTATCTCACTACTAAAGTAACATGGCTTTAAGAGAAAATATATACTTAACTTTATTAACAGTAGCTTAAATATTTATTATTTTTATTTTAAAATATGTTAAGCATTCTCAATATTTGACTCTAATTATTAAAAGTAAATCTTATTAAATCTACCATCAAATATGTTCTTTTGAAAATTGGATGAATTCTTAAAAATTTACTTTAAATTTGTAATCAGCGACCCAGAAAAGCCGCCGAGTAACGAGTTTATGAATCGGATAAATTTTTTATAAAAATGTCCGCCATATTGGATCCGATATTTTGAATTGCTAAAAATTGAGTTTGTTTAAAGATAGAAATACTGCTAATTCCAAATCTATCTGATACCTCTTAGCAATTATAATTATTTGTAATTTAGTTAAAAATAATAAAAAAAAAATAAAATATAAAAAAACAATTAATTTTTGTCTTACTTATAATTTTTCCCTAATATATACAAATTTATTAGTAAATTGATTTAATAATTTTTATTTGCATGTAAATACATGCTTTATTGTTTTGTTAATGATAGTCTTAAGACTTTGGTATTCTCAGCAATAAAAACAATAGTTTTGCATTTTTTAAATATAGCGTTTTAATAAAGCTCATATGCCCTTAAGTAAGGGTACAAAAATTCAAAGTTACATCATATCAGACAGCCAAACACAGATAATCAAACCGTCGGCCGGACAGACTTACAGAGGTGGCGACTCACGCACTTGGACGCTGGGCAGGCACATGGTGTAAATTTATTATTATTTATTTTTTTTTCGTTTTTTATTATTTGTCGTAAAAATTTCAGTTTTTAAAGGTCTTTCGGTAGCTCATTTAAGTGTACATATATGTATTTAATTATGAAATATGCACATGATTTTATTTAAATAAATGACACATAATATTTCACAAAATATTCACATTGACCTCGAGTTCTTCGAGTGAAAAGCTTTGAAGAAACCAAACCGCTAATCACGTGACTTGTGAAACATCACAATTTTAAAAGAAATCAAATCAGATTTTATAATATCATATCAAGTAGGCAGATGTTTCAAAATAAGAGAATATTGACGAGGGTTTGATAAAGATCTAAAAGCTGTAATTACTTTCAAGCATCGATAAGACAATCAATATAACGAGTGCAACATATCCACCAAATTTTTAGAATAATATATATTCAACATATATATTCATTGACTTTAAAATTCATATTCATGTTCATATTTATTTAAAAGATCTTATTAAGAAAAAGAACAAACATTCGATAGCTTAGTTTTCCAGGTTTTCCTGTTTATGATCCTACAATTAATTGAGATTAATGATATCAACAAATATTATTATCAATAGCAAATATTTTCAAAATTATTAATACATATTTTTGAACTAGTAAAAAATATGTAGGCCTTTGCGCTTATAAATAACTCTTAAATATTTGATCACAACTATTTGCAAAAACCAAGTCAACAGTTAGGTAAGACACACTCCATACCTCATTTCTCATTGCTCATTGCTTATCTCTTTGTAAGCGCAACTTACCCATTGAAAAAAATTGCAGTTCAGCGACAAAAACAAAGTTATTTTTAAATTTGAAAGGGTTTAAATTTACAACTACAAAAGGCATAAATAAACATAATTGCTGCATAAATAATGTACACGCTGACATGCAGATAGCCAAAAAGGAAATAGGAGTGAGGGAGAGCGGGAGAGAAAGAAAGAAGGTACATTACACAAATCAGCAACAACAAAAAGGTAAATAAATAAATAAATATCAAGACCTGCCGCAACAATTTTGCTAAACAAACAAAAAAAAAATACGTTCATATAATCATATAACGAAGATGAAATACCCTAGAATATTGTAATGTTCTTAAGAAAGTGAAATCAATTAAAATGCAGTAGACAACAATAATTAGAGAAGTAATTTTCAAAAATTAATATAATTTATTCTTTGTCGGATTAAATAAGCGCAAAAGTAAAGTAGCAACAATAAAGCAAATTTAAATGTATGAGTAAAATTGATAATAAGACGTCACCCCTTCCCTCTCCCCACCGCCCTGTCACAGCTTCTACTGCTGCTGTTTATCAATGCACATTGCGTTGACGCCAGCGTGACGACGCGTCGTCTCAGTCAGCGTCGTCATCGGCGCAGCAGTTGCTGCCGACCCATTTTACCTAAACTGCAAGTTTTGTATTCTCGAGAGCTTTTTGATTGTTTTTTTTTTTTGTTTCTAGCAAAAGCTCTCACATGCGTTTGCTTCGCGTAGTTTGCACTGCAAGCTAGCATGTGTTAAGCATGTATACATATATAATCACTATATATGTATGTCTGTATGTTTGTGTACATGTGTATAAATAGCTTTCAAGCTGTTTTGTATCTGTATCATTATTTTTTGCTATCTCTGTTGATTGCGTTGTTCTGTGCTTTGCCTGAGGATCGCCATAGTTTGTGTTTCTTGCTGTTGTTGTTATTGTTGCCATTCTTGTTGTTGTCGTTGTTGTTTTGCAGCGACGCCCAACTATGCACACAGACTCAACGCACACACTAGCACAGTTAGCTCACACGCATGCATTGCGAACGCACACGCATGCAGTCGCAAAAGCTCAACGAAAGCTCTGCTTGTTTGTACGTAATCGTTATGTGAGTTTGACTATGTGTGTGTGTGTGTGTGCTTGTGTGGCCCGCCTTCAAAGCATTTTAACGTTTTTTTTTCGTCTTAGTTAAAGCAAAAAAAAACTACAAACATTTCTGTCGCTGCGAAGCGTGGGGCGAAATGAGAGTAGGCTATGGTGATAAATAAATGTGCTACAATAAAGGAATTGAAATAAATACTAATGATAACATATTAAATATTAAATATGTATAAATGCAAAGGCATTGTATTTTGTAAATAGCAACATTTATATAAATATTACAAGTTTTTGAAAAGAAAAAATACAAACAGTATTCTACTGTATTCTAAGTTTTTATTGAATTTCTTTTTCCTAAGCATGATCTATCAATTGATTAATTTATTATGTTAACTAGATAACAACAACAAGTACTCTTCAAAAATTTTTAATATGTACTTGGATTTCAAAGTGTAATTAGTTCAATAATAATTTAAGCTTTGGTATTCCCTCAGCATAATTATCGAGAATTTAAAACTATTTAACAGTTGACTGTTTCTTTTATCGTGTAAATGGCTAACAACTTATTGTCAGTGTTTTTTTAAACTCTTTAAGCGAGTTATCAGTGCACCTTAATCATTAAACACATGACGTATACGTAATAAACATTTCATAAATTGTGCATTACGTATACGCTGCGATAACCAAAAGATAAGACGGAAACACACAAAATAACAGCATCGTGTGCTGCTAAAATGTTCTATTACAACGCAGTTAAAGACCACAATAAAGACATTCCCATACATATATGTACATATGTCTTTACTTGATATATTGCCTATAGAATGCGGAAAGTTGCTGTCTCCCGGAAGGCGTCAGTTCAATTTGAGTTAAACTAGACGTTGGCTAGTAAAAAAAAAGAAAACCGAGTAACATACAGCGCATACATATATTCAGTAAATTGAGCAATTAGAAAAGTAATAGCAACAAAAACAAGAGCAACTTGTTTAAGAAGGGTAGAAGAAAATATTTAATTAAATAATGTTATTTTTTGTAATAAAAGACAATTAAAAATGGGATTTTAAAAATATTTAAGATAATAATTTTAGCTTATTTCACATAAAAGAGTTTCTTTTAATAAAAGTAATATATGTATTTATTTATTTATTACAAATAAATATCTTAAATTTTAATGACTGTTCTTCTATTCAATAATTATAAATTGTTTAACATAACAAGAATAATAAAAGGTTTCAATTAAATGTAAAAAAAGCTTAATTAAAAATATTTATTTAGAATAATATAATAATATTTTTTTTATAATCAACGAGATTTGAATAAAAAGAGCGCTTTTAAATTTATACAATCAAGGCTGCAAACCGGTTCTGAACCAAACATCGTAGAACCGGTTCGGTTCAGATTTTTAAGCAGCCTGAACCGGATCATGAACCGAACCCTTGAAATTATTGACTTTGCGAACCCGAACCGCAGCCTAAATTGAAAGGATCGGTTCGAATAAAAAATTATTACATAAATTGTATGGTTTTTTAATATAACGCAATTATTTGAGACTTTGGGTTAAAATAAATCATATTTAAGTCTTCAATAAATTTAAATTATAATCAAAATTTGATTTTTTTTTAAATTTAATTAGTTTAAAATGTAGAGAAAAATGTATAACAATAAAAATATTTTATTTGTATGAAATTGAACCGACGAACCGAACCTTTAACAAAATGTTGGAGGTTTGCAGCCTTGTATAAAATACATTTATTTATTTATAATAAATATATCTTGTATTTTTATGACTGTTCTCATTGTTGTTATTTATAGTTGTTATTATTGTTGCATTTGTGGAATGCGCAAAATAATAATTACAAAAAAAAAATTCAAGAAATATAATGCATGAGAATGTAACTAGGTCAGGGTGCAGGCCCCCACATACATATACACAAGAAAGAGAGTGAGAGCAAGAGAGAGCGTGAGCAAGAGAGCATGCCGCAAAATGAGCAGCATACCAAAAACAAAATAAGGAAAATCAATGCAATTAAAGCTCAAATTCTCCGTTTTGCACTCTCTCTATCTCTCACTCTATCTGGTTGTCTCTCTTGCTCGCTTGGCTGCAAAATGGCAAGCCTTTCCCTCTTCCCTTCCCTCTCTAGACGCTTCACCCACACGTTGGAAAATTGCAATTGAAATGCAAAATTTGTGCAAGCAGCGCTGTTGACGTCGACGTCGCTGTCGTCGCTAGTTGAAAATGTAGCACAGGGTCAACTGGCGACCCATTAGCACACTTTTCCATAGAGACCGAGGCGGAGAGGGAGAGGGAGACAGAGTCAGAACCTCCCTCCTCTCGAGACGGCAGCCACTTAGCCAAAACTCTCAATGGCAATTTTTCAATTTCGAGTTAAGGTCAACAACAAAATGGCCAAAGCAATGCGAGAATATTAACAACAAACAGCCAGACATAGAAATAGCATTAGAAAGAAAGAAAGAGAGAGAGAGAGAGAGAGAGAGAGAGAGAGAGAGAGAGACCGAAAGTGTGAGTGAGAGACAATTGCTTTAAAACAATATTCAAAAGATTGCAAATTAAACAAGTCGGAAAGGCTATAGTCGAGATCCCGACCATAGAATACCCGTTACTTATTTTTATATATATAAAGGAACTTTACAGAAATTACTTTGAAAACATTAATTCGCCATAACTGTCGTTCTACTTGTCCGATCTTGATGCGATTCAGGGAGATAATAGATAATAATAATAGTTAAACGTTAATTACCAGAAAAAAACTTATTTTTTTGAAAACTGTGGGTGTGGTAATTTATCGAGATTTACGGGGGCGGATGGGGGCGTGACCAACATTTGAAACAAACTTAATCTGCATGGGGTATACAGAAATCTGTGTGCCAAATTTGGTTGCTCTACCTCTTATAGTCACTGAGATCCTTTTGTTCATACAGACGGACAGACAGACGGACAGACACACATGGCTATATCGACTCGGCTGTTGATGCTGATCAAGAATATATATACTTTACATACATTCCAACAAACACAATATACCCTTTTACTGATTTTTTAAGTGATAGAAGAATCAAAATGAAAGACAAGTAAAGATGGAATTGTTATAAATTTCCATCTGGCATTACTCATTCGAAAATCAAAGAGGCTATTGAAAAAGAGCAAAAGAAAGAATTTATTATGGTAAATCACAAATATCACCAAGAAAATTTCATTGTGGTAAGTGAAAAATCTATAGTTATTTCCAAGCTAGCTGTTTTTCGAAGATGTAGTTTTTAAAACACATAATTCCAGTGTGATGTACCATATAAATTAACGGATTAAACATTAAGGATTTGGGGCATTGATGGATTTGACTAAAATTCTAATACGTTGATCTTTATTTTGAAAAACTAAAGAACAAAGATAATCAGTGTTTGAAACACCAAAGCAAAAGTTGGGATTCTAAAAAGAACTGTCCAAAAACATAATAGGTTTGTATTGACAAAATAAAGAATTGTTGGAAATAAAAAGTAACAACATGTTTTATCTAAATAACTAACAACTAATTCACGATTAAGCAAAATCTTTTTTCTTTGGAACCAATTTCTTTCTATATGCTTACTTTATACAATGACTTAATAATTACCCAAATTAAAATGCCACAAATAGCAAGTGCATATTTCAAGCCCTCTAATTGCATTTTATTAAAGTAGTTAATTTCATTAAATTGTTTCGTTTGAACGAATAAGTTCTGACCAATTTAGAGGGTGCAACCATTGCAACTTTATCTAAGCTGAATAATACATTTAAAACAATACGATTTGGTATATATTTAATACATTCACACATCTACACTCTGTCGAGTCATACAATATAGTGTGCATATTCTATAGTTTCAATGTTGCATCCTTGGTAGCATTTACAAGATTTCTGATCGCTTGACTAACGCCAATTGTATTTCAATTACAAATTGCGGTTTACATTTGAGGTTTCAAATTGAATAATCCAAGATACAATAACCTATAATGCAAAACAATGTGAATGACCATTCTGGAGGATATTTCGAAACTGTGGGACCATTTAACATTTGTTAATTGCTTTGGAATATTTATGAATAATGTAAGAAATCAATCAACCATGAGAATAAATAAACGTTAGTAATATATATAATGTGGGACTTGTTTTGATGTTATTGATAATATGCTAAAATATATGAAACTAAAATCGATATTATATTAGATATATGTCTGATTGGAAAGAAATCAACTTAAATTTCAAACTAAAATAAAGATCCGTAGTGTTATCGATCTGATTTATCGAGTACAAAAAAAGGTGTTCTATTTTTAAAAGCTATTAAACGCTTAACGTTGTTATCGATAACACACACAATCGATTTAATACCCATCCTAATTATTTCAGTTCCACTTTAAAGCTGCTTAAAGCACAAAATCCTTCAAGGTAAGCGTAAATCCTTTTTCAATGTCAAATCAAAGGCCCAACGAGAAATTAAAAGCTGGCAAAACTTAAAGCAGACAACGTGGCAGACACAATTTGCATACATAAATACAAACATACATATGTTGACCTTGATACAGCACGCAACACACAGTCGGGCCGTGGCAAGGACATGCAACATAGTCCTTGGTCAACGTTGACGTCGACGTTGCCGGCGTCGCAGTCTCAACCTTCGGCCTAAATTAGAACCTTGTAATGCATTTAAAACATATTGGAGAAACAGCAAACGCAACAAATATGCACTGGCAACTTCAATGTCATGCCCCAATTTGCGTCGTCGGCGACCTCGTTAGCTATTTCCAAACTGCAGCAGAGGCAGCGGCAGAGGCAGAGGCAGCGGCAGCGGCAGCAACGACAGTCGGCAGCAACAAGCGGCTGACTTTGACCCATTTAAATCCTTTGAGGTATGCAATAGACGGCGCGACGCGTCGCAGCTAACACAGTCGCAGTCGCAGTCAGCGGCGACGTCGCGACGTCGCAAACATTGCAATAATCTGTGTCAATGTCAGCCGGCGTTGCAGTGGGCGGCGACGCGGCGTTAAATCAACTGAGGCAGAACATAAGCGCAAGCCAAAGCTCGAAGAGCGAAAAGCACAGACAAACAGTAGTGGGGGATGGGGGGGAGAGAGAGCACAAGCGAGAGCGAGTGAGAGAGAGAGCGCATTGCATATACTGATGCACACAGACACGCATACAAGCATGAAACGAACACGCATACAAATGTGACCTTCAATTTCTATGCAATTGATATGTATGTGTGTATGTCTGTGTGTGTGCATCCTTGTGCTCAATCTCCAATATTAGAAAACAAAACGAGAAAAAAAAAACACGAGACGTGCGCTTGACCCAAATTCTAATGCGCAACGACCTTGCTCCATTTTAAGGATTATAGCAACGCCCCTGCACTTGTGGGTATTCCAATACATACACACAAGCACACACATACACATACATCATATATATGTTTGCACGTTGCATTTAGTTATGTGCAACTGCATAAAGTGCGTTGAAGGTCGCCAAAGTGGGCGACGAGACGCCTGACATTGCTGAATGTCAGGCAACAACTATAACAGCAACAACTAGTTGCAACTGCGTGACGCAGCAGCAGCAATGATAGCAACAACAACAACATAAAGTGCTTTATATTGAGTCGCGTCTCCGTCTAACGTTTGAATTGCGTTGCGATTTTCTCTACGCATTTGTCAGATAAACGGATGCCATTTGATGGAATGCTGACATTGGATTTTGCATGCGCTGCTGTACCCTATAGTTATGTCATCAAAAACGGGTATTTACTACTTATTTAAGTACACATTTAGCTTAATAAGTATCTAATTCAATTTAATTAAATACTTTCAATTAGTATCCAATGTAATATTAGTCTCTTTTTTATATTAGAAGTTCTTTTTACTTTGAATATCTTTAGGCACGCATTGCCATATTCATATCATCATAACAAATCTTTTTTTTGTTAAGCATGTTTAAATATAATCAAATCATGTGTGTATAAAAATACATGAAACAATGTTTAATAACGCAAAAAGGAATTCTTTACATTTCTTAAAAAGATTTTTTGAAAGAAGCTCAATTTGAATAAATAGATACTATGTAGTATATTTAGATAAAGTTCAAATTTGATTTCTAGAAATATAACTTTCAAGCTAAATTTAAACGGATTTGAAAACAAATACATCACTAGTCTACAGAGTAGCAGCAAGTCGTTCAGTTGAGGCTTGCATTGCAATTTGCTTGTGTTGCTTATTTTATTTTTTTATTTGTATGCAGCTTGTGCCATAAAAGTGGGTTAGTGGCATTGCAATTGGACTTTTTATGGCTGCGCTGCATGCAACAGCAGCAGAGTGCAAGTTGCAGCATGTGTAGTCGGGTTGCGAGTTCATTTTATGATCGCCCCATGTGGCACAAATATGGACGACTGTCTGTGAAGCTATCAAATTTAACATTGCACTTGGCAAACAGTTGACGGCAACCAAGAAATCCAAAAATAAAACCAAAACCAAGTGCCAAGGATACACAATCTTTGTTGAACTGCAACTCATCGCATCGAAATCAAGTGGAAATGTTCGAATGATGGGTAAATATGCTCATAAAACAAATATAAATATTGTAAGTAAGAGTGGCTTTGAAAATCATATAAATCATCGACATTAATTTTAAAAAAAACTTGATGATTAAAAAAATTAAAATATCATTTGAATATTAATGATAGTTAATAATTGAATTGTAAGATAAATAAATAGCAACATTGGATTTAGCATAAACAAATTTTATATAAAAGACGAGAACTTATTGAGGTTTACATTGCGCATTTTTCTAAGAAAAACCTTCAAATAATTCAAGAGGAGATTTAAAGATGAGTTCAACTTAATGAGTTGCAGTTTTTGACAAGAATACTTTTAACATCCAAACTTAATGCGATATTTTTATAGTTTTGCTACTGAATCTATATTTGATTAAAATCTAACTACTTTAACATATTGCTTGTTCTTAAAAGATTAAAAATTAAATAATTCAGTTTTTATACAAAATATACTCTCAAGGACTTTACATTAAACTAATAAAGATAAAATGTCAGATACTCAGTTATACTGAAGTAGTTTAATGTGTTTTCAGTCAATTTTGATATATTTTATTCACTATACAATCAAATTAAGTTATTTACCTATAAGATTGGAGACCATCTCTATCTAGTTATAGTAATTAATTATAACCTCTTGCCACTATAAGCTTTTGTGTATTTGTTTGTAGTTTTTACACACATATTCCTTTTTTAAAGGTCACCTAAATTTTAAAGTTGATAATATTCTCTTCTAGTATTTACACTAAAAAGTGTTTACAGTCTTTCAATCCCACAAAGACGATTACTTTGGCGTTGCCAGACCGCGTTAAATAATAATAATATTATTATTTAATGTGGTCGTGTGGAATGACACACCTTTACATCGTTCAGAAAAATAATCAGGGAGTGCATAAAAGACCCAAGTAAGAATATTACAATTTTTATGAATTATAATAATTTTTTTATATTATTATTATATTTTTATATTATTATTGACTTTTATTTTCTTTTATTATAAGTTTATTATAAGTTATATTTATAAATTTTGTATAATTTTTACATCGTAACATTATTATTTAATTTTCAGTAATATTTTTAATTATTCACCATTTCATGTATTTATATATTTTGTAGATTCGTCGTATTTGATAACTTTACACTTGTATTTTCATTATTTAATATCCGTAGTATTTCCAAAGCATTTTTCAATTTTGTGCAGCAAGCAACAGAATATTGCAAACACATTTTCAAGGATTTTACGTGGAATCAATCAATAATAGAAAAGTTACTAATAAGATTACTTACCCCCATGATCATCAATCTCTAGACCAAATTCATCCTCCGACATTGACTCATCATCTGAGCTGAGATTAGAGCCACTGAGATTGCCAGCCTGTTGTTGTTGTTGTTGCTGATGATGCAATTGTTGTTGTTGTGTTGTACTTGTTGTATTGTTGCTTGTTGTTTTGTTTGTGGCACAGGAACTGGCTGCTAATTCCTCGATGCTGTGCAACGAGCTACGATTGGCAGTGGTTGTTGTTGTTGCTGCAGCAGCGGGAGCAGCAGTTGTTGTTGTATCAGCAATACCATTACCAGCAACAACAACAACTGATGTATCCTTAGTGGCAACCACCTCAAAGTCCAACAACTGCGCCGTTGTTGAGCTAAGGAAACTTGAGGTGCTTACAACAGCTGCCACAGCAGAACTTGCAACATTCTCCAACGGCTTCAGCTGATGATATTCCATAGTGTTTGACTTTTGCAACAACACGGGATCAATGCTATTTAAAGACTCAACACCATTGACTGTAGCCTGATTGTTGTTGTTGCTGTGGTTGTTGTGATTGTTGTGGTTGTTGCGGTTGTTGTTGAACAATAAGTTGGCAAATGATGGCATTGTGACTGATTCAATGATGACAGCACCATTATTGATGACACCACCGCTAGATGGCGTTGTTAACTTGTCATCCACATTGTTGTTGTTGTTATTTGTGTTGTTGTTGTTGTTATTATTGCTGGGGGTGTGATTGCTATTGCTATGTGGATTTGGACTGGCGAAGATGCGTTCACAGAGTCCACTTAGGGAGACGCCACCATCCAATTGGCTGTCATTGATGGCCTGAAGTGTGCTAAAACTATCAACGGGCGGATTCGAATTGGAATTCTGCTGTTGCTGTTGTTGCTGCTGTTGTGCGTCCTTCTGCAGTTGTGTGTAGGTGATAAACGGAATCATTGGTGTGCTGCCAGCAGCAAGCATTTGATCCTTGTGATGATGTGGCAGCAATTGTTGTTGTTGGTGTTGTTGGTGATGGTGTTGCAGGTGCTGTTGTTGTTGCGGTTGCTGTTGCTGATGGTGATGCTGTTGATGGTTGTTGTTGTCATTGTTGCTAGCTGCATAGCTAACAATGTTGCTGCTGCTGCTCTCGGCCATCAAAGGTACATTAAAGTTATTCATTGTTGCTTTGTACGTTGTTTCGTGATGTTCTTTATTCTTGTTGTTGTTGGTGATGTTCTTCTAGTTGTTGCAATTTCACAGGTAACGATAGTAGTTGTAATTACTTAAGACTGCAAATGACAACAAACAACAAATAACAAATAAATTAGTCAAGTTCTATTTAAAGGTAATAGAGATTGAAAACTTTACAACAATAAAAAAAAGGGCACACAGCGGAAGCTCAACAATGTTAAGCTTTTCTATGAAAGTCAATGAGAAGGTATCGGAATGTAGGTCAAGGTCAAATTGTACATTGTATACAAACTTCTGTGAAAGCTTTGAAGAGAGTTGTTCAGCTTAATTTACGCAGCTTTTTAAGCGAAGCTTACTAAACTTACTCAAAGGTATTATTATTTAAAAAGAAAATAATACTATTTACTATAATCATGGATACTAAGAAATTGGTATTTTTTCAAAGAACTATAATCGTTACATAATTAAGAGATCTTATGATAAAACTATCCACAAACTCCAGTATTACTTGTAAATTAATAAGATATTTTAACTTTCTAATCACCTTTTTATTAATTTTCGTGAAAATATTAAACGATTATATGAACGTATCTTAATATTCTAAGAAAACCAATGTATTATAATTAATAAACTAATTTATACTTGTTTCTCGATTAATGCTTAAGACATTCATTAACTTTTCATATATTTATTTCTGGAAATACCTATAGATTTGAGGTATCAAAATGTAATTAAGAAATCTTCAGATAAAGCCACAACTAACTCAATTTATCGATAAATCAAAACAAGAAATATATTTAAAATTCCCAATCATATCCAATTTTCAATGCATATCACAACTGAATGCAGAGTTCTATACAAGATCGAGGCACAATCAACTGTTTAATTCCCGTTTACATTTAATCCAATTAGAGCCTCCACTTTCAGTTTTCTTATTTATATTTCTTCTTCCCTAAGCTCGACAACATAATTAACTTTTTTATGGTAGAGCTTCTTCCAGTTTGCAAGCTATTTGGCAATTCCAATGGTTGCCAAACCAACTGGAAAGCCCACTACACTGATAAAAAACAATGTTCTAAAATCAAGTCTCAAAGCAACGAATTCTGGTCATAAAAATGCGTCGAAAACATAAATTTCTTAAAGTTAGAAAACACATCTTGGTTTTGAGAACCTTTCAAATAAGACCAAGCTCTTATTATAAGAACAAATGTTTTTGATTTTAGAAATTGGTCTTTTATTTCAGTGTAGTAACATCTACAATTCGTACAGAACTTAATTAACTTCATTCAACTTCTGCCTTGCCATTCTCCTTTTTTTTCGCTGTCGGCATCGCAGTCGCAATGGGAACCACAGCCGAAAAAGCTCACCCCAACTAGACAAAAGACTTGAGACTTGGGACAGTTGATCGCTTCTAGCGTGGCAGGGGCGTAACAGGGAAGAGATGAAACACGAACTTACCTTTTATGCACAAAATATATATACGTATATGTATATATATAATTATAAAATTAAATAGCAATAGCAGCTGCTGCTGCTTGCTGTGACGTCGACAGCGACGCTTTAGCGCATGCGCCGCTACCCCAACAGCGATCACGACAAGAAGAAGACGCGGCTGCTGTTGTTGTTATTGTAGATTTCTGTGTTGCTGTTGCTGTTGCTGCTTTTGGGGCGCTCCGTTTACTTTGCTTTTGCTCTTTGTCGTTCTTAAAACCAGTTGGGACCGAAAGCAAAAGTGCTATTATTATTGTTGTTGTTTTTGGCCCGTTCGCCTTCTCTATTTGTTTGTACACTTCACACGGCTATTCGCACACAGCAGCAGCAAAAGAACTTGCGTGATTCATGTTGCCCCTGCGGCCGCGACCCCGCTACGATCAGCACTGATGCAGTTTCCGCCTGCGCCAGCAGCAGCTGCGACGTCGTCGTCGTCGTCGTAGTCGACGAAAGCTTTTTCAGCATATTTTTTTTCCGCCGCTCACACACATTTGCGCTCACACACTGTTATTCTTGTTGTTGTTTTTATTGTTGTTTTTGTTGCTCTCGCTAGTGTATGTTCTTATTATTTGCGCTGCGCCAATTCTCTTGCTATTTCGTTCTTTTTACGTTTTTCGTTTTCGTTTTTCGCTTTGACTATTCGCTATTCGCTTTTAGTGTTGTTTTTCGCGCATGGAATTTGTTTTTGCATGTCGACGGTGACGGTGGCGTCGGCGTTTGCTGCTTCCTTTTATGTATTAAAAAAACCAGCAAATTTATTGCAATTATGCCGAAGCAGACGACGACAACTTCTTGCACAACACGACAACGACGACGACAGAGAAACGAAGACGTAGACGTCGACAACGAAGAGGAAGACGAGCACGCGCAACAAGCGAAAAGCTCTTCCTACAAAAACAACAAAATGCAATTCCCTATTACACACACACACTCACATACACTTGCGAATAACTCAGATGAGAACAACGCGCACTTAGTACATATATATTCACGCATACACATACACATTTAAAAACATTTACTGGTTGTTGTTGTTGTTGCTCTTGTGGCGCTCTGCTAATTTGTGTTGTTGTTGTTGTTGTTCTAGGTGCTCTGCTCCAATTCTATGACACAACAACAGCACACACACTATACGTACGCATATGTATATACATACATATGTGATAATTTTATAAAAATTGCACTACCGTTATGGGCACTCGCACTGCTCACGCATATTAATACACATTTTTCATTTTCTGTCTTCTGTTGCTGTTGTTGCTGTTCTTGAAGTTGCATTGCGCGCTTTGCTTTTGCTTTTAATTTCACTTTTATTGTGCCCGCATTAGTTGTGATGCCTTTTACTTTCAGCCTATTTGTTTATTCCGCTGTATGTATTTTTTTCGGGAAAAACTATGCACGGCACACGGGACAGACACACATCACACGCAAAAATTAGGTCTGTAGGCCAACACGAACGGGAACACAGTAAGAGTAGCAAAGTTGTTGGCGTAGGTAGAAGAAGAGGAAAGCACACACGCATACTTACACACATATACATCTACATACAGATACACAGTGATAGACAGATCGAGTACGGCGCGGGGCCAAGGACGTGGAAAAAGGCAGGCAGCAGCAGCGACAGCGTCAAAATTATTCTTGGCCTTTAAACGCGCATTTGAAGAACAAGGACGGCAATCATATGGCGAGCAGCGTAAAAAGCTTTTAGGTAAAAGCACCAACACACCGAAGCAACTGTGGCGTAGCTTTTATATAGCTCTAAAGCGCCAGCTGGCGGCATTAAGTGGAACCAAACAGCGTCAGCTTTAAATGCTTTGACCGTTTGAAATTTGAATGCAACCGCAATGAATTATTGCTTAAGCTTAAATTAAATAATTTGAAATAAAGTGTGTATTGCCGTTAATAAAAATGTAAAATTTGTTTTATTTACTGCTTTTTAAGTGACTTTAAAACATGAATTAAATGTTATGGTTTTTGTTTTGTTGCTGTTAAGAAAATAGTTTGCATTTCCGTTTATTTTATTTGTTACAAATAACGTTTCGTTTCTTTTTTTTTTTTATAAATTACATACAATCATTGAACATTGTTGCTGTTTCTCATATACACCTATTTATTTATTTATTTTTTTTATGTATATAAATTGCCAAAAAGTAATTTCAATTATCTTTTTTTAGTTGCACAAGACCTTAGATACCTATTTATAATATTACATCGAAAATTACAAACCTATATGCAAATTTGATTTATGTTAATTATATAAGAAACATGGTATTACTAAGCATACAATATATTGTATATATTATTTTAATTGTTTTCATTTTCTTTATGTGTAATAATTTCATTTAAAAATACATAATACATAAATACGCCTTTGTTGCTTTACTTATCCATACATATATAATATAGTTATTATAAATTTATTGTTTTTATTAATATTATTATTTTTGCTAAAAACCGTAGATTACAATTACACAATTATGCCTAGATATCTATGATCTATATCTATAGATAGATATAGATTTTGATAAGCTTTCTTCTTTTAGCTAGGGGTGCTCTCTGGCTATCAAAACTAGATCTTAACCGATTCGCGTTGCTCTTTTCCCATTTACATATATTTAATTTTGTTAAGTGTGTATTTATGTGTATGTGTGTTTGTGTGTGTATAGCACCTTTGTATCACTTTTGCACTTAGCTCTAATTGTTTTATATAAAAGACTTTGCCTTCCAAAGACAAAGACGTCAAACTGACCACTACTAAAATTACTAGCTAAAATATATAGATATATTTATATATTTTTCATACTAATAGTATTTATAGTAACTTATATATATTAATGTATGTATATATATACTATATTCATTACGTTTCATTATTTTGTTTTTTAAAATTTCATTAAAATGGTTTTAACTCCCAACAAGTTTCGGACGCTCTCGTTGTATTTGATGAGCACAACCTTTGAGGAGCTAAACATATTTAACTTCTCGCCGGCGCACAGCAATTGCAGGCAGGTTGCTTGCTCTAGAAAGTCATCAATTTTGAACTCCCTCAGCAATTGTTTCTGTGTGCTGGCCAGTGTGTTGCTATTTGGACAGATCTAAACAGAGAGAAATAACATTTCAATTAGTTTGATTCATTTTTAATGTTTGTACAAGTGATTGTTTTGACGAAACTAAAAATTTCTCATATTAGTTTTTAATTTCAAGATATAATAAGTAAACAAAGTTTGTTTGATTTCAATAAAGATCAAACTAATTAGATCAATAGTCGCTTTACAAATAAAAATCAGTTTGATAAAAGATTATTACAAGTTTAGATGAATTTAAAATTAATGCTTTATTGAACCGAATCTAACCATTATATTACATTACTAATCGGCTATAAATGTTTTTATAATATCGGTTTTGGTATAGTAAAAATATTTTGTTTAGCTTAGGGTTTCTGTTACGGTTACAAAATATCAATCGGTTAATACCCGTTACAGGCTACGATTCCGATTGGGGTCAAAACAATTACTTGATAACTTGATCCTTGTAATTTATACTTGCCTTATTTAGCAGCGTATCCTTTGATTTGACTTTAAGTAAATTGCACAAATCATTTAAGAGTACCCATTTATCACTGCCCTCATCTTTGAGCAAGTACAGTGGTGGCAAGGGCACATCGGCCTCTTCAAATTCAAAAATATCACCATTCAATTCGTCCGTCAACGTCTCTCGATCGTTATCAACATCATCATCATCATCATCCAATTCATCATCATGATTATAATGCTCAGTATTATCATTCACATTATTCAATACGCTATTATTTATATTCATATTCGTAATCATATTTATATTCATATGCTCGTCTTCATCTTGGGGCTCCAGTTTAACCTCATTCTTGACATTCACAACACTTGTTACATTTTGCTCAACACTGTTATCGTTATCGTTGTTGTTGTTATTGCTATCCTCAGTGCCAGGCTCCAATTTCACCATTGTTACCATCGTTGTTGCTGTTGTTGTTGTTGTTGCAGTCTTTGCACTTGTCTCCCCATTTTGTTTAATCGTCTCCTTGTTCACTTCTTCCTTTGCCTGCAACAACAATCCGTTATTATTGCTGCTGCTGTTGCTATTGTTGTTGTTGTTGTTGTTGGTTTTCTCTCTCTCGTTGTTGCCATGACTTCGTTTTCGCCTTCTTCTTCTTTCTCTACGTAGAGCTCTGCTCATATCACATGCTGTATTCGGTACATTATCGAATATATCAAAACCATTTTCCTTTTCATCTGCAATACATTTAAATAATTTTCGATTATTATTGATGTTTTTTTTCAGTATTATCAAATGGGAATTTTTTATTACCAAATATTTCCCAGGGTCCCTGAAATCTCATCGGTTCGATGTCAGCGGCCGCACTTTGTGCATCGCTGAGGTGAGAGCGCAAAATGCCGCACATCAATTTGCTTGAAGCTAACATGAGTGGCGTTTGACCTGGATAAAGAGAGGGAGAATAAATTAATAATATTATAATTGTTATAATAAGAAAATTCAGAAGTTAAATTTAAATGAGAGTTGTAATTCACATTACAATTCCGAAAACCCATTACCAGCGAATACCACTAATGAGTTAAAAAACTTGAAATAATCTAAAACAGTATTTGATTATATAAACAAAATTAGGCTCCTACTTTTTGTCTAATTTATAATTAAATCTAAATTTGTATTTAAGAACTTAAGAATTATTCAGATTTTCAATTTGTATAATGAAATATAATATACAAATATTGTAATAATTTATAATAAAAAACAAACGAACACAACAAAATATTATTGATTTAAAAATATATCTAAGAATCACGAAAGCGATATACAACAATTTAAACTCATTTATTGTATTGACGATCAATCGAGTTAATTAATTAAACAAATTTATTGGAAAACTTGATATTTGTTACTAGATTGATTATTTGCCAATTGAGCGATAACTAGAATTTTTTTCTTTCGATTATTTCCATTAAAATTTCAAACTCAATTTAAAATATGTATAAATGAAACACCCAAGTAATCTTTTGATTATATTATTTTCTACTATCTCTTTATAAAATACGAAAACTTCTAAAAGTAGGGTACATCTATGACTCTGAAGATAAGGCAAAATAAGAATTAAGAGAAAGTGTATGATGGAAGATAAAGATAAGGGAAAATATAACAAGTACGTAAAAAGAAAGGTGAATCTTTCACTTTGAAGTGAAGGGAAGAGAAATGAAATGGAATAAGAATGAAGAGAAAGTGCGTACTGATGAAAAGAAAAAGAAGTAGCCAATAGGGTGACACATCATAAACTTTTAAGTAATATAAAAGAAATAAAACGGATTAAGATTGAAGACGAAGTGTATGCTTAATGATCATATAGAAGTAGCGAAAAAAAAAGGAAAAATCTTTCAGTTTGGATTTAAATTAGAAATAAAAATTGTAAGAAAAACAAAAGTATACAATAAAAAGATAATATTCTTAAACGTAGGAACTAAATGGGACTATCTTCTATTTAAAAGAATGTAAAAGGAAAGCTGATAAGAACTGAGAATTATCGTTCACTTCAAAAATAATAAAATATAATAATAATATAGGAAAAGATAGAGTTAAACATTTTCCAGTAAAGATTCTTACCTGAATACGTTGCCAGCAACGGATCGGCGCCATAGGACAAAAGTAGACGGACAACCTCCTCGTGATCATTCTCGATCGCGCCATGCAACGGTCGTATTCCCGACTGCGCTGCCACCGAGTGATTGGCACCGTATTGCAACAGAATGCGGGCAATCTCGAGCCAACCTTGGGTGCATGCCTCATGCAAGGGCGTATAGCCGGCATTATCCTTTTGATCGGGATTCATGCCCATACGATCGAGACAATAGACAACCACATCGATTAATCCTTGACGTGCCGCCTTGTGCATTGTACTTTGACCCACACCCTTGTTGAGCACCCATTTCTGAATCTCCCGACACACGTCCAGCTCCGTCTTGACTTTGAGGGGCAAATGGGAGGTGGTGCTGCCCGCTATTGTACTATCCGTATCCTCCAGACGCTCATCCGCTGCCGCCGCTGCAGCAGCAGCAGCAGCTGCTGCCATGGAAGCCGCCTCGTCCTGGGTGGTGCTATGGTTGGTGCTGATGCTGTTACTTGGTGGATGCGGCGTCGGTCGCTTCTTTTTGCGTATATAATCGAAACCAGAGCTACCTTTTCGCCTCAGATACTTGCGCTTATGTGGACAATGGGTGGTGCTGGCAGGTGTCGTTGTCTTCTCGGTGGTGCTGCCGCCGTGCGTCTCCAGCTCATTGGGGTGGTGCCTGTGCCGTGCCAGCTTATTGTTGTTGGCACTCACAATGCGATTCATTTGCTCCAGGAACTCCTCATACTGTTGATAGCTTATGGCGGCGGCAGACTCCTCCCCATCCCCCTGTGTGGCACCCTGTGCACACTCGGGTGGTGCAGACGCAGGTCGCTCAGTGCCCACAAAGATTTCCCGTATGATTTCACGACGTTGCTGCAACTTGGATTCAGTGCGTGTTTTGCTCTGCAACACTTTTGTATCAAAGATGCTAAAATGCCGTCTGCCTGTGGCATCATCCAGTGGCATGGGTGGTGCAGCAGATGCCGGTGGTGCACTGCTGTTGAAATCCTGTGTTGCCTGCTCGTACAGAGAATTGGAGGCGCTGGTTTGTGAGGTTTCACTGTAAGTATGCAAGCTGGCGGCACAGTTGCCACTTGCCACATGAGCGGCAAGTTGCATTTTTGTGGTTGTAGTGGTGGTGGTCGTGGTGTTGCCAGTTGCACCACCATTGCTAGTGACACGACGATGCAGCACATCAATAATTGATTTGGGTGTAAGCTTTTGTTGCAACTGTTGTTGTTGCTGCTGCTGTTGTTGTTGCAACTTCAATTGTTGCTGCTGCAACTGTTGCAGCTTGGCACGCGGCTTGCGTCCACGTCCTGGCTTAAAGCAGGCCAACTCCTGACTGCGATCACGTCCACGCTCCAGATCCGGCAATGAAGCTGCCACTTGTGGCAACTTGTTCAGCTTGTTGATGGAAATTAAACGTTGCGGTATTTTTAAAGCCAACTTATAGCGATATTCCTCTAAAAACAATTGTTGCTGTGGTGTTGTATTTGACTTGCTGTTGCTGTTGTTGTTGTTGTTGCCTTTACTTTTGTTGGCCTTGAGTTTGTGGCCATTCAGCTGGCCAAGATCAACGCCAGCTGCACGTTTATTTCTTAGACGTGTCATCATCATTTCCTTTTTGCCATCGGGCACAAGTTTCCTCACATATTTCCGTTTAATTTTTGTTGTTGAATTCCTAATGATCTTATCATTGCGCAACACTTTGCTATTGGCCAATTGTAGTTCCAATTCCTTTTTACGCTTCGAACGCGTCATTGTGTTTAACGCAATGCGTTGTTGTTGTTTCAGCTGAGGTTTTCTTGTGCTTTTTGTTGGTTTTTGGCGTTTTGTAGACTCTGTTTCCTCCTCTTCATCTGCATCTGCGTCTGCATCTTCTTCTTCATCGTCTTCTTCCTCTTCTTCTTCCTCCTCCTCCTCCTCTTCTTCTTCGTCGTCTTCATCTTCGTCCTGCTGCTCCTCATCTTCGTCCTGCTGCTTCTCTTTATCCTTCTTCTGCTGCTTTTGTTCCATTTCATTGCCGCTTGCACTGCTTTGCTCCTTAGACTGCTGCTGCTTTTTCTGCTGCTTTTCATGCTGTTTCTCAGCACTTTTACGCTTCGCATATTGCACTTTATTTGTTTTGAGCGTCTTCTTGCCTTTTCCCGTATTCTTGCTCTCACTCGAACTGTTGCCATCTTCTTCCTGCTCCTCTTCCTCATCGCTACTTTGTGATTTGTGTGCTTGCTGCTGCTTCAATTGCTTCTCCTTCTGCTCCACTCGTCGTGTCTTACTTTTACGCATCATCAGCGGCTTTTTCTGCCGAGCGGTTTTCCTTTTATGCAACTCGGTGGTGTCACTTTCCGAGCTGCTGCTTTGACCCGCCGCAGGCGCCAATCTAGCGGCAATTCTTTGCTCCTGCACCAGACGCTTCTTCTCTCGCTCCATCTTGCTGAGCTTCTTTTGTGCACCACCATTAGCACCACTGCCACTCAAACCAATGCCATTGTTGGTGGTTGTCGTGTTGTTTGTCTGTTGTGTTGTGGTTGTTGTCGATTCCACATCGGCCAATGTGGGTTGTCTTTTTAGAATTCGAGCCACCGGCAAATCATCTTCACTTAGTTCGAGTTTGATTTGTGGCGTGGCTTTAACGGGCAACACTTTTTGGAGCAATTGCTCGACAAGATTATTGCAAGTGCTGCTCCAATCCAAGAAGCTGACAGTGTGCACATCTTCGGGAGTGGGTGTGGGCGTGGGCGTGGTTGTGGGCGCCGGTTCCAGCTTAATTTGTATGTGATTTGTTTGTTGAGCGGGCAATGGAATTAAGGTGGCAGCTGGCGAGGATGTGAGAGAGGAAATTGGTGTTGCAGTGCTAGTCGGAGCAGGAACTGTCGCTTCTCCTGCTGTTGTGGTGGTGGAACTGGCCGCCGCCAACACGGGTGGTGTAAATGTGAAGCCCTTAAGCTCCGCTTTGGTGCGTATTCTTGGCTCCACCTTGGGCTGTAATAATGTGGCTGATGACTCCACTTTGTGTGGTGCACACACAATGATGGATGACTCCAAACGTTTGGCGGCCAGCGCCTGCTCATTGATGGCAATTACAGGTACCGTTTGTGGTGTTGGTGGTGTTGATGGTGGTGGTGCCTCCAATCGAGATATTTTAGCTGCTGCAGCAGCGGCTTGATTATTATATTCCTGTAAATGACGTTTGCGTCCCAGATAATTGGGATTGCTGCTGTTGTGAGTGGTGGTGCTGCTGCTGCCGCTGCTGTTGGTGGTGGTGTTGCAACTGCTGGTGGTGCTGGGTACACTTGGCATCACTTTGATGCTTGTCTCTGGCGGCAATTGTGTTCGCTTGGCAAAAGGATTTGTTTCCAGCACACTGGGACGCAACTGTTGTGCCGCCTTTATCAGCAGGGGCGTGGCAGCTGCTGCTGCTGCTAGTGGTGCAGGTGGTGCTGTTACTGTTGGTGTTGGTAATGCTGGTGGTGCTGCTGCTGCTGGCGCCTGACGTATCACGGCTGTGGCTGCAACGGGACTAGCACCAGCACCTCCTCCTCTGGCAAAATTTGGTGTTATATCGAAACGTGGCAGCCCTAAACCCGTTACAGAGCTCGACAAAGTCTTTGCTTCTCCCAATTTTCGCAGATATTTGTATTCCGTAGAGTCGGCGGTTTGTTTCACTGTGCGCATGGACAAGTCCAGCGGTGAGTGGGCGGCAGGTGGTGCAGCCAAGGGAACGGCTGCGAGGGCGGGGGGAGGAGCAGGCAGCGCAGCTGGAGGAGGTGGTGCAACAGTCATTCGACTTCCTGGTGTCTCCATATTAAGCGTCTTTTTAATAATCTTCAGATTTAACTCCTCCTCACTGGTCGCATTCCTCTTAAGCATATCATTTATTAATGTCCTATAGTTGGGCTTCGCTGTGGGCGTGGCTTTCTTGGGAGCCACCTGTGGTGGCATGGTAGTTTTACCCACCACCGGCTGACAACAAATATCTGGACCATGTGGATACACCTGCAGTGTGGAGTAGTTGGAGCCGACGACATTTGTGGCTGCCGCTGCTGCACCACTCGGTGGTGGTGTGTGGTTGTACGGTATTGTGGGTGAAGCCACCTGAGCTGCTGCCGGTGAAGTCGTGCCATGATGATAGTACTGGGCATAGCTGGCGGTGGTGCGTTGTTGTTGTTGCTGCTGCTGCTGCTGCTGTTGTGGTGTTGGTGGTGCCACAACTGATGTATGTTGCTGCAGCAGTTTGCCATATTTGGTAGGATAACCATGTGGCGCAACGGGTGATGGATCACGCGAACTGACAGCCACCTCTTTATCCGCAGACGGTGGTGGTGGTGGTGGTGCAGTGGTTGCATTGTAGGGATTCTGATAGAGCGAGGCACGCGTTAAAATTGGTGGCTCCGATTCCAATTTGCCATAGCCTGGCTTGCTATAGTAGTTGTTGTTGGCGGTGGTGGCGGAGTTGGTGGTGGTGGCACGTGCATAGCTGCCTGCACTGGAGTTGCGTCTGTAGTCGAGACTCGGAGCTGGCGCCGATTCTCGAACATATTTCTCAATAGCACTGTGCACGGTATTTTGAAAATTCTCTGTGCTGAACTGTGGCATTGGCATATACAGACTCTGATGTTGTTGTTGTTGTTGTGGTGCAGGTGGTGCGATTACTGTTGCTGCTCCTGCTGCTGGGGCAGCTGCACCACGCTGCTCAGTGGGTGGCTCGTAATGTTGCGGACATTTGCGTGCATAGTTGGGACTCGGCTGTTGGTCGGTGGTGCCCAACAACGCATTGCTGGGATTGACCACATGATGATCCATCAGCTCATAGCGTGTGGCAGTTGCTGTTGCAGTTGGTGGTGCATAACTTAACACCTTGGCATACTTCAAGTTGTCCTCGTAGTAGCGTTGATTGCTGCCATTCGCTGCACCACCTGCTGCACCACTGACGCTGCTGCTTATTGCACTTGGACGTGTTGCTGTTGGCGGCGGTGGTGCCTTGTTGTAGCTGTAACGCGGTTGCTGTTGTTGTTGTTGTTGTTGCAACAAGTGGTGCGTTGACGGTTGAGGTGGTTGTGACTGCTCCTCCTGCTGCTGTGGCTGTGGCTGCCAGTAGCTTGTACTATACATGGCGCTGTTGTGGTGCCTTGGCACTGACGCACCACTTGCACCAATTGCTGGCATTGTCGTCTTGTACTGCCATGTGGCATGTGGCAGTGGTTCAGTTGACTTTTTGCCAACAATCAGCTCACGATTGGAGGTGTAATATTTCATATGGGGATCGATACCTGCACCACCAACACCACCACCACCACCACCTGTCGCAGCAACTGTCGGTGGCATAACAGATGCTGCTGCTGCACCACCGCGTGGTCCTAGCACATAAGCGGGATGCGATTGATGGTAACTGCTGCTGGTGGTGCCGGTGGTGCCAACGCCGCTGACCAACGATTGTTGTTGCTGCTGCTGCTGCTGATGGTGTTGGAGGTGATGATGTTGTTGCTGATGGTGCAAATGCGGATGCGGTGGCAGGTGGTGTTGCTGTTGTTGTTGTTGTTGCGGTGGTGCGCCTCCTGTGACTGTTGCTTGTTGTGGTGGTGGTGGTGCTGCTGCTGCTGGCGGTGGTTGGTGATGTAGGTGGTGGTGTACGGCATGTTGTTGATGCACATGCCCATGAGGATGTTGTTGTTGTTGCTGTATTTGTTGTAGTTGGTGGTGCGATTGTGGATGATGATGCGTTTGATATTCGTGATGTCTGTTTGGTTCCATGTTGCCTGAAAAATAGAAATCGGAAAAAGAAAATAATT
Source organism: Drosophila innubila (assembly GCF_004354385.1). NCBI lineage: Eukaryota > Metazoa > Arthropoda > Insecta > Diptera > Drosophilidae > Drosophila > Drosophila innubila. Next base: position 21,196,508 of record NW_022995376.1, read on the forward strand.
AGTAAATTGTTAAAAGATTGCATGTACAAAAGAGTTTTAAAAATATCTTGGAGTCTTTAATCTTATTTCAAGTGCTTATAATGAAACCCTGATACATCAAAGGATAAAAACATTCTAAAGAAATGATACTTATAGAAAGTTAGCTGTTTAGGTATATACCCAAATTTTATTTAAAAAAAAAAAAGAAGAACTAAAAGACTTAAGAAAAAAGAAAGATCTAATAAAAAAAAGGAAAAGAATGCACTAAGAAAATACTTGAGAAAACATTAAACAAAAAGATTAAGCAATGTTTTTTCTTATCCTAAAAAATATAACTGGTCTATTAAATCACCTAAGAAAACCGAGTAGTAACCATATGGAAAAGAAATAGTATAAATAATGCTTTTAAGAAAGATAAAGTTGAGAGAGAAAGCGAGATAAAATATATCAAATAAATAGATTTAGAGATTTTATTCTAACTTAAGAGCATTTAACTTAACCATAACTAACTAACTAACCATATAAAAATAGAAAAAATTAAGAATAATATTCAGTGAAAAAACAGAAAATAATCAAAGACTAACGATGAATGCCTAGAAAATAGTTAAGAGAGGTAAAAATATATGAATTGATTATTAATTGATTGATTAATTGATCTTATATTTTAACTTTAATAATTAAAACTCGTTTTCAATAATATATACTGTGCTGAATTATTTTAAATAAAGTATTTATTAATATTTATGTGGTTATGTATCAAGAGAATTCCTCGTAAATCTGATAGTTAAGAATAAAATCAAAAATTGATTAAACTAATAAATTTTGAATTTTAAATTTGGTATTAAGAGAAAGCTGAGTGTTGAATAAATTCTCAAATCTCTATCTTTTCCATTTTCTATGATCGCTAAGTACTAAAAACTATTAACTTAACAATCTCAATAGCTTAAGGCATATTAGCGCTATAAAAATTCTATTTTGATCACTTAAAACGGGTTTTCTAACTGCAAGCAAAAGTGAGATTATATTTAATAACAGTTATCGCGTTATATAATAGGAATATTCAATGTCAATAACGTAAAAACCCGATAATTTGTTGAATATTTGTGTAATAAAAAACATTTTTTGTACGTTTTATCACTTTATTTAAAAAAAACCATATGACCAAATTGTAAGGAAATTAACAGAGAGTAAAATAAGATGAAATTTTTTCCTAATTCCTCTCTGCGGTTGAACGACTTTCTTAAGATATATGCCTTAAAAATAAAACGTGAATCATACTTTATTTTAAATCATATTTTGATACTGAACTTTTAATTTCCTAGAAATTTATAATAAACACAGACTTGCGTCATTTTCAAAGGGTTTAAGTACACTACATACAATATGCTTAGAGGAACCCCTATAAAAGGTAACAAAGTATGATTAACAATTTTTCCATTAAAACCAGCAGAATATATAATTATTTCATTTAAATTGAAATTGTCCGACGTTTTGATAAGGGAATAAAATATCAAAGTGCTCGAGTTATGTTCGGTTTGGGATTAGAAACGTTAAAGAATGCTAAAAGATAAGACTGAATACGATCCACTTCAGTTCTAGGGCATTACCAGTTCTATTAAGCTTAGAGGTAAAAAGAAAAATGGGAACAGCGTTTCCCGCTGTCCCCTAGAATAAGAAACTCACGTGTCGCTGATAAAACTATCAAAAATGTAAACAAAACTTGAAAAGAATACACACACACACGACCTCGCAATCATTTCGCAATATAAACAAAAATAAATAGTGGAAAAATAAAAAGGAAAAAAAAATGGTAATAAAAACACAAAACTGAAACTATTTCTGTTGAAATTTTCAATTTGCCATTTTGTTTATATTTATACATTTCTAATGATTTGTTATACATATACGAAATTCTTCCCTGTTGTTGTTGTAGTTGCTATTTGTCATTTTATTTATGCCAACTATTTTTAACATCTCTTTTTTGTTGTTTTTGCTTTTGGGGCGTGTTCGACATGGTTAATTGCCATTTGTTTATATATGCGAGTTGAAAAGTTGACGTCTAAATTTATTGCTGCAATCTATCAATATTAATAAATAAAAAACAATAATATTGTGAAGGTTTTCTGATGAATGACGTTGTCTGATTTGGTTAATTAAATGCACTTATGTATATTGCTTATTTATAATTTTCAACTTAAAATTATGTATCCTGTAGCCTTTAAATATGGTAGTTAAAATGGGGTAACTAGATGTCATTGGGTTTCAGTTGATTTTGCTATGTTTATATAATCTACATCTGCATATTAAAAAAAAATTTTGGCGTTATAGCTTAGAAACAATTACCCGTTTCATCGAATCTATTTACAAATTAAATGACTATCAAAGATTTCCTTACATAGATAAGATTAAAAGCTAATTACTTTATATAATTTAAATAATAATTAATTTGTAATTTAGTTTAATTTAGTTATAACTCAATTTATATTTTTGGTTGCCTCCAAATATTGCAAACAGTGCCAAAAGCTTATCCATTCTTTTTTTAAAGTTTAAGAAATAGATTTATTTTATATTAAAGGGTACAAATTACAATTAAAATTGCTTCAATTGATTCTTCACATTTCTTTGGTAATTGTAAATGTTTTTGGTAATACTTATACTTGTTTTTATTGTAATTGTGGAATATTTATGATTTCAATATTTCTATAAATCCCATTATAAAAATAGTTTTTTGAAAGCTTTCGACAAACAAATGAAGATACAACTTTCTAAATGCATATTAATATTCCAAAGAATACACTAATGTATTCCTTTTAATTATTTAAAAGTCATCTACAGGTTTTTATTATTCTTGAAGTGTGTCTACAAATAAATCTATACAAATTATTAGTATTATATTTGATAATGCCGCTAACTAGCTAAACAGTAATGCATATTTTTATTTAAATTTTTCTTTAATAGCTGTGTATGTCTATTAAATCAGCTCAGAAGATAAAACTTGTTCATATGTTGTTCGTAGACATTTCAATTGACTTTTAGTGCAAACAAAAATCAATTATATTTGATTTATAATCAAACAGAAATATAATAAGTAAACGAAGAGCAATGAAAAGGAGATGAAAAGAACAAAATTCGTTGGCCCCAAAAGCAGAACTCAAAGCGCAGCTGTCAAACAAGAAGAAGAAGGAGAAAAAGCGGCAGCAGACGCAGCAGCGGTGGATGTGGTGGGCCGTAGATTGTAGAGGTCAAGGCTAAATATATTTTTGTACGTGTATGTATGTACATATGTGTGAATATGTAGATGTGTGTGTGTGTGCCGCTAGCAAAAGTGCAAATAAGTTGTGACGCATTTTTAATTTGTTATTGCAAATGATATAAAATTATGTATAAACATATGTATGTACATTTGTATGCATACACTATACACACACACACACACACATGGGTAATGTGTGAAAGACGCGACGCGACGGGCAACGTCGTGAAATGCAAACGAAACGAAATGAAATGAAACGATACGAAACGAAGCCGCACAACAACACACAAAGCGACGTAAGAGCACAACGAACTTTTGCAAAATGTGAAATTATAAAACAAAAGCAGCAATAGCCACAACAAAAACAATAACAGCTAAATTAAAATGCTAAATAAAAGCTATAAATATATATATATAAAATACATTTAACAAGCACCAATCACTGACAACTATCTGTTTGTTGTCTTTGCCATTTTGTTTTGTTTTCTTTTCTCTTTTGCTTCTGTTTTTATAAACTCCAACTAAAAATCAAACTGGAAAACACGAAGGCCAATTGAAACGAATGCATATCTTTTATGCTGTTGGCAGCTTTGAAAAAAATGTATTTCTAAATGAATAAAACAAAATTCAAATTCAATTACAAGGCATTTAAAAGTGAAATTTGGCTTTTAATGAAATGCAACGTTAGTGAAACTGCAATGACCTTGATCAAATAAATAATGCTGTTCCCACGATACGTTAAACGACAACAAAACTAGGAAGGTGACAAACAATTTAAAAGATTGCTTATCGATTAATCATTAAATCGGATCACGACATCCTCTAGTTTATTTCATTTTCCATATCAATCTCAAATAATTATTAAATTAATAGCTTTAAGCCAATATTTTAGCTGTTCTTTAATAAAGTAAACACCAACAAGTACATAATTTATAATTTATTTGAGCTTGGTATTTTCAAGAATTTTCTAGAACCTTTAAATGTAATATGTTTTATTTTTTTAGGTAATATTTTGTATTTTTTGTACACACTTAAATCTAAATTCAAATAAAAGAATTCCATCTCTGTTTCCATTGAGAATCGTTATACCAAAACATAAATATTTTAAACTTTTATTATCAGATTCATGACCTATTCCCTAGCCTTATCTACGATTATTTATAAAGTTGATTCGGTATAACAATTTGAATTTACATATGTATGTATGTGTATTCTAGATCGAAATATCTACATTTCTTTCTTATGAAATTTTGTTAAGCTTATTATTCATGACCAGGAAACAATCAAAGACTATAATTCATTTAATAAATTTAACCAAAGAAAAAAGCAAACAAAAAAGGTTATTCCTTTGTTCAAGTTTGAACTCAACTGCTTGAATGGATCGAAATGAATTTTAAGCATACATGTGGGCGTTTATAAAGCAGGAAGAAGCAAAAGAAATAGATTGGAAAGAATTGTTTTTTATTGAATTATTAGTAGCCTTTTAAAAGTGAAAGGCATTAGTAAATTGGCACTACCTTATCAAAATATGTTAGCCAAATGTAAAACGTAATTTAGATTTATAACTGGAATATTGCACAAGTATGTGATAAATAAAACCTTGTGTTAGCTGTGACAACAATTGATAATAATACTTGCTTGCAATTGATATAAAAAAAAGAAGCTATCAAGGATAATTGTTATCAATTTTGTTGTTCAATTAATGACACTTCAATAAAATATAAACGAAAGATACATTTTAATGATTACATTTTGATGGATTTGTAAAAGGGAAAATGTATAAATTGTAACTGCGTTCATTAGTTATGACTAAGTCTTTAATTTAATTTTATTGTCTTATATCCAAGCTAGTTGTTTGCTTGTTATATAATTTAATTTTATATAATTTAATTTTTTTATCTTACATCCCAGCGAGTTTGTTTTTATAAATACTTGATATTTAATTTTTAAAAAAGTATATATACTTTATATATATTTTTATTATATATATATTTATATATATATTGATATTATCAAAATATTGATAATTAGTTGGAAAGATATTAATTGTTTAAAAGTATTACTAGTTATGCTTAAGTTTTTTATAACGATTTCAGATATAATAAATATTATAAATGGTACTTTAAGCTATAACTTATAAGAGTAATTACTTAAGTTGGTTCCATGACTAAGCTATTTGTGCCTCATTACAATGTATAATTTCAATTTACATACATTTATAGTACATACATGTGTATGTATGTACTTGTCTGTGTATTTGTACACATGTGTAAGCATATTTCATGTATTTATAGACCTCCAAAAGAAAATGCGTGCAAATTGTTTGATAAAAAAGTTTTTTAAAAGCCACAACAAGAGCAACAATACAATTGTAATGCCGAACACGAAAACGAAGTCGTCTGAAGCCGAGTCAATGACGAGGAGGCTAACGATCGGCAGCCGAAGCTACAATTTGTTTTTGCTGTTTATTCGCCTTTGGGGGCCAACGGCACATGAACGGAACAAAACGAAACGTTAGCGTCGCAGCAGTAGCTGTAGAATTTATGTCGCCGTCGCTGAGGCGCACAAAATGTTGTAATACACAAAGTTGTCGGTCGAGAGTGGGAGAGACGGAGACGTACAGATGTGGACTGTTAATGTTCTTTCTCTCTTTTCCTCTGCTTCACTCATTTTTTATTCTGTCTGTCTCATTAGCTTCTTAGCACTGCACTGCTCTGCATACTCTAACTTGTTTAAAAGTTGCATAATATTTACACATAAAATTATTGTTAATTGCAGAAGTGATCTTCCCATCTATATTTCTGCTAGTAAATAAATATTAATCTGGCAAATAAGGGAATTTGAAATGTATTTGTATAATAAAAGTAAAAAAAGACTGATTGTTGGTTTAATCAAAAGTAAGAAAATTATCAGATAACGAACATAAAATCCTAATCAGAGAGGTCAGCTCAAAGTTGAATCTAAAATAGTAAAATATTCCTCATTAAAAAAGTGTATGTGCAAGGACAATAAATTAAAATAAGTGCATTAACGTTTTTCAAAACTTCTTTCAAGAAAACTTAGTTTATTTTACTAAGAAATCTTTATTTAATTTTATTTTAATTCATGCTTTTTCGTAGTTATTAAAATTTACGCTTTGCTAATAAGACTTTATTAAAACATATTTTAAATAGGTGCACATAAATACTATGCTAAATGATAGTCTTATGATTGGAGCTTGATAAAACTGTCAAGTTGGATTAAACCGGAAAGAGTATTAGGTTTTTCTTAACTTATTTAGATGTTTGCGTAAAGCGTGTAAAGATGATGACAAAATCAAAAAGCTGCAACAAAAACAACAACCAGAACGGGGCAATTTAAGATAACAATGTCAACGACTGTTGTTGTGTTGCCCGCGGATACGCCCCTCCCCTCTCCAACCCATCATCATATGAGCACGACTGCGACGCCGACAGCGGCAGAGCCGTAACGTGCACACACGTTTTGATTTCGTTCAATACGCAAGAATGAGAGAATTGAGTGGAAGAGGGAGAGCAAGAGAGAAAGGGATAACGTGATCAACAATACAAATAGCAACAAATTTGTCGTTTGTTGTTGTTAATTTTATTTCAATTTATTAGCATTTGTTGATGTTGTTGTTGTGGTTGGCTTTTCATTGCCGCCTCATGAAAACTTTTCTGGTATTTTGCTTTGAAGTAATTTGTCATCAAATGATTTAATTGCACAAATTATGAGTTGTGAAATTGTGTAGAAAGGGATGACAAGCAAAAGATACATAATGCTAAAGCGGAATGTGCAAAATGAGATATGACAACAAAAGATGTTCAAACAAATTGCAAAACTTATCAATAAAAATGCAAATAAAAAATTAAATATCAGCTGATGATGAGATATGCATAAAGAACAACTTCAAAATCAAAATAAATATATAAAGTGAAGGTAATTGAAGACGAAGACAGAAATTTATAATAAAGGAAGAGAAAGTAAGAGAATGTTGGTTTCTGTTTTCCTTTCTTTAAAATTTGAAAGACCTTAAGTAATAGAAGAATCGTGTCTTATGCTTAAAAAGAGATATAATGATTTGTTGGTGAATTAGCAAAAACTATGTTATGAATTTTAAAACAGAATAAATTAAATAACGATCTAATAATTTTTGTATTATAAAATATTTGAATTTTATTTTAAATGTTTATTAATATCTTTGTCGACAAGTTGAAATTAATTAATTGAAAACTTTTGTTTGGACAAACCTATATGTAAAGAAGACTTTAGAACCAGCGAGTGTATCTATTGATCAAGAACAGAATTAAATTAAATCGTAAAACTAATTAATCCATAGTGAATATAATTGACTAAACTGTTTGTTGTTACACTTCTTAAACGGAACCTATTAAATTAACCATGAAATATTTACTAATATTGTTGTAAACAAAACATTTTTGCGCATTGTCTCGCATGATGTTTCACACTTCCTCACAACAAAATGTTATTATATTTACATAGTATAATTAAACCCAAAGTCCGTGTTACAACAAATGTGTTACACCATTGACAATAATAACAACACAATACATGTGACACAAATTCCATTTGCATTAACCATTTACTCCATTTTGTTCACATTATTATAAGTACACTTCCCGTAGTTTTTCTGCTCTGTGTTATTACCGTGCACATTTTCCGTTCTACTTTATTCTTGCGACAACAACAACGATGGATAATCATGAAAAATTATGATATTGTTGGTATACATTCTATAGAAATAAAGAAATTAAATGATCTGATGAGAATTTGTTCTTGTGGAACGTTACAGGCTCAAAGAATGATCTGATAGAAAATTATAATATTGTGGGCGTTACTCGACAAATTACTCGTGTAATAGAAACTTTTTAGATTGAAAACAAGATATCAAGCAGTTAGAGAATTTAAGAGGAAGAAAAGTAAATGAAAAGAAATGAAGAATGCGAAAGGAAAAGAAAGTTTAGACTAGATAATAAATAACATTAATTAATGAATAACCCCTATTTGTAATTGTTATTATAAATAATTTAAAATTTACACTATTTAGGTGGAATTCAAGAAGTAACAGATGTTTCTATTTAGTTGAAGTTGTTTGCTTTGAAGTATTAATTCTATAAATAATTAATTAAACCAAAAAGCACATTCCTGCTTAGAGTTCATTGCCATTTTGATAGCATAACATGCGATCTGAAAGTTAAGCTTATTTTCTTAAGAATTCTTCTACCTCTTCCCTTGCTTCTGTAGGTTTTAACAGGTGTTACCAAGAGCCCAAATATTTGTCTGCAATTCGATGACAAATTTAAATGGCTTTTCTCTTTAACATTTCGTTTTTGAATTGAATTTCATTACTTCAAATGAATGATTCATTGAGAATGTTTATAAACATTATAATGTATTCGCGTCAAATTGAAAACTGAACTTGTTTTCTGTCAAGTCAGCAACTGAGTTAAAAATTTAAGGGTGTCTTAACACACACACACTGACGTAGATGTGTGTGTGTGTAATACTCTAAAAATAAACGTTGGCAAATAAAAGTTGCAAAAAGGCTAAAACGGGCCAAGACAAATGTGTTTATGTGTAGGAAAAAAGTAAATTTGAAATGATTGTTGTCGTTGTTGTTGTTCGTGTGGAAACCTTTTTTACGAACTGCAAACGACAGTTGAAATGAGGTAGCTAAATTTCGAAGTTAAAAATAAGCAAAGACATTTCTAATGGGAAATGTTGTTGAACTATAACTGTGCTTATATTATGTTTATATAGAAGGTTTTTATACTAAATATTGTGATCACATCTTAATAATGTCAAGTAGTTATATGTTTTGCTATAAAACAGAAATATTGATTATTTCTTTTAAAGCTAAAAGTATCTACTTTAAAAATATATTTATAAAGATAAATCAACTTTACTTTTACTATATTACTAGTTGCGATATAATTATAATAAAATTAATTCGCCATCTTTACCCAAAAACTATTCAATTGAAAAGCTTAATAAGTATAATCTGTCTGCAATCGAAGAGGGTTTAATCAAAAGATTAAGCAATCACAATTAAATTGATTGAAAATTATGCTATAATACTATAAAATTAAATGAAGTTCGAGCTTGAAAGTTAGCAAAAAAAGAAACAGAGTTCAGGCAGCATAACAACCCTTTTATTATGGCAGTTGAATGTGGTTTCTCAACAGGTATTTCAACCCTAAGTTGCACTATAAATGAACTTAACCTGCATATACATACATACACACATATCTTGTGTATCTGTAAGCGTGTATGTGTGTGTATAAACGTTAAAGTTTGTTGCCAACTCATGATATAGGCAAACAGTTCTTCAGTTCTATTTTGTTTCGAAATAAACCGGTTGGCCGGAACGTTGCTGCTGCTTTTGAGCGCTTTAACAAGGCAACCCCAACAACAACAAGAAAAATAATGCTAAAGAAACCGTTTAAGCGCACACAATAGCTATACAGATACAGCTAGAGATACACATAAAGATACAGATACATCTGTATAAGTATAACAAAATAAAAATAAAAAAAATCACTAATTATCAAGCTCAACGAATCGCGCACAGCTGTACAACAAATCTAAAACAATTCTCCATTCTGAGTTCTCACTTCTCACTTTTGTGGACAGCAAACAAACAACAAATCAAACACACACACACACATAGGCAGAACTTGGGCAAACACTGTCAGCAGTTTCTGTTATTGTTTTTGTTATCAGCTCTTTAAAGTGTTGGCTGATTTCAAATTACAGATTAAATAAAACAAAAAGTAAAAAAAATCTACAACTAATGTGGCGTTTGCTATTTGACGAAACGTTTTCTCTCTATTTACAGTTTCCATCTCTTTCTTTCTGTTTGCATTAAGTAATTTATGAAAAGTGAATAAAAATAGTAAAAAAAAAATACAGCAAATGTGATAAGCAATTGGAAACTAAAACGTGACTATGACGCTTTACAATAATAACAAAATACAAAACAGAATAGACATTGAGGTGAAATTCTTGCCTAATTAGGCATGAAATTTTCAGCTGTTGCTGGGGTAACGATAAACAATAAACAAGATTACTTATATCGATAAGTTTACCTTTTCTGTATGTGTGTTGTAATAGAAAAAACTGCTGACGGATTAGATTAAGTAAGTTATGTATGTCAAATTTAATTCTTCGAAAGTCTTTACTGAACAACAGAGAATTTCGTTCTTAAAACTCAGTTACAATATATCTTCAAGATAAAACTAATTTCTTTCTCTCAATGTTCTTCAACTCTTTTAGATTTACAAAATATTTTTAGATAATACTTCAAAGCACAACTTGAACCATAAGATATTATAGCTTTAAGTAAAACTGTAAATCAAACTCAATTGGAAATCATTTAAAAAGCTCAAAATGAATTGATTTACGATGTTTATCTATTCAACTTTAGTGATTTAAGAGCTCAACCTATTAAAGTCCACTGTAAATTGGGAAACAACAAAGCGTTAAGGTGTTTATGCTCTTGCTATCCATAAAAAAAAAATAATAAAAGCTGTGAAACTTTACAAGAAAACCAGAAACAAAGGCCAACGTTTTGTGCAGAGGATTTTTATTGGACATGATTCATTTAAGATAAATCAGTATAACTCTAAAAAAAATTGGAAAAAAGGATGGAAAGAGAAATTAAAGTATAAAATAACTTTAATAAGCTGCTCATTGGATTTCCAACTTGTTCTCCGAATATATTGAGCTACTTGTAAGCTATTTAAATCAAATTTAACATTTAAAATCTGCGAAAAGACAAGCATATAAAGGTTGCTTTAGGTTTTAATATAATAAAGAAGTTTGATGGTTTTAAATAGTAGTTCATACTAAAGATACATTTTTGAAGATACTCGAAGCAAACTAATAATATTTAAGAAATGGTTACTGATATTAAGATATCTTAGTAATAAAATAAAACTCTTTCAGGTGTTTTCATCAAATTAACCTTATTAGTCCTTTAATGAACTTAAGATATAAAATGCAAAAATTCAAACCTTAAGATACTGTAAAGTGTTTGATAAAAATAAAATTAAACATCTTTTATTTGAAAAAAAAAAATGTTTTTCATGAATTTTTTCATATTTGATGGTTGTTTATGGGTTTTTAAAACAAGTTAAAAGTTTAACTATGTGAATTTTGTGTCAATAAAACTACTTGACTTTACTTTATTTTTATTACTGTTACGTTTTGTTTTTGGATTCTCAAAATGTGCTTAAAAGTTGCTGCAACATGTGCTTAACGCATTATTACAGTTGCTGTGCTCCAATTTAAAACAGAAATAAAAAGCAGCCAAAAAATATTAAGCACAAATAACGGTAAATAAAGCCACCTGTGGCCATATACAGCATACGCACAGATACACACACACACACATACTGAGACACCAAACTAGCGCTTATTCCATTTCGTTTCTTTCTCTCTCTCTCCCTCTCTCGACAATATGCAGAGAGCTTTAATTAAAGCGCGCCCTCATTAGATTTGCACAAAACATTTTTATGTTTGCATAATTTAAAGTGAAACGTGTTCAAAATTCATTTAAAAGCAAATTAAAAGCACATGGAGTCGAGGAGAGAAAAAAAAACACAATGCACAATAACAACAACAAACTACTCACCTCAAATAATTTAAATAAAAAAACGCAGCGGCGCTTGGGGAGAGCCCTTGAAAATATGTATGTTCAATTATTGTGCTGCTGCGTTGCTGCTGCTGCACTGCCTTTTGTTTCCTCTGCTGCCCCCTTAGTTAGTTCCGCTGCTGCTGCGCTGTTCTGCTGCTGTCGCGTGTGTGCGTGTGACGTTGACACCCACGCGTGTTGCCTTTTGTTGCGCTCTTTCTTTGAAGCTCTTTTTTTTTCGTTAAGACTTTTACTGTTATTTCACGTTGCGTTCACGTTTTGTGTAACTGCTTTCAGACCGTTTGCCGGGCTGCTGACTGTGTTGTTGTAATTCCTTTTAGCATTGCTTTTCACTTTACTTTTTTCTTTCTTTTTTAATTTTATTTCTCACACAGTTTGCAGAGACGCAACACAAATACACAGAGGCAAACACACACACACACACGCCGATGATACACGTAAAAATTTCTCGCGCAGCAACTTTTTAGTTGTTGCTTCTCTTTTTGTTGTTGTTGTTTCTTTCCACATATATGTTTGTATGTATGTATTTGTATATAAAAACCAGTATTTGCCTTCTTCTTTCACTTATTTCAAGAAATTGTTGAATAACGGTTTTGAATTGGTATTGCGTGCTTTTCTCGTTGCTGTTGTTGTTTTATTAAATTTCACTTTGCTTTCTCGTGTTGCTTTGTAAGTAGTTACGGTTGTTGTTGCACACATAGTTGTTGTTGCTCACACACACACACACGCACTGTGCAAATACTGGCTGTGTTTTAGTATTTCTTTTAGTATTTATTTTTTTTGATAAACCTGTCCTGCAACGTCGACGTCGACGTCGCCGCGCGGCGTCTGCTTCTTCTTATTGCACATTTGCTTCACTTTATGCACACCTATTGAGAATACTATATAGATAGAAAAAGAGGGGGGGAGGGAATATATGAAACACTTGGTATTTATTGAAATTTATTTATTTAACACAAAAATTCAGTTTGCATTTTATATTTATAAAAGCAGGCAACAAGCCAGACAGCAACAACATCATCATCATCAGCTGCAGGCGTGTGTATAGTATAATTAACGACGACGCAAATATTCCAAAAAGTATGTTGTTTTGCTGCTGATGTTGTTGTTGTTTTAAGCAACGTTCATTGCCACTCACAAATACAAATACACTTAAACGAGCACACAGACAATGAGACAGCAAACACACACACTCAGACACTGTGGCAACGCTGCTGCTGCTCTTCAGGCCGTTATGTAGGGACGTCGACTTCGCTGTCGCCTTCGCCGTCTAGGATGTGGGGCGGAGCGGGAGGGGAGCAACGAGCTTTCGTGTTTCAAGGGAACTTCATTTCTATACTTTAGGCGCCCCCGCAGCAGCGTCTTGAACGAAACAAAGAAAAATTTCACTTGTCTCGCGCCACAACACCAATATTATATACATATATGTATATATATACAGCAAAACACACACACATACAGACTGGCACACCCCAATAAAACTTGGCTCCTATCGAAAGTAACTTCAAACCACATGTTAAGAAGCTAAAGGGAGCATTGCAAGGTAGTTTGGCAGGGCTTCTGTTATGGCTCTGTTAACGCCCATTTCCCTTTCCAACGCCCATTTCCAAGAACAACGTTGCAGAAGGCCTTCTTGTAGAAGGCAGTACAGCAGGCCTGCGGCGTTCGCTACGAACATAATGCTTCCAAAAGGCATTGCTTTGGAGTGGATAAGCAACGTTCATTAAAACACAATAAATATTGAAAATGCATATATATTTGCTTAGACAAATGTGATATATAAATAATAACATAATGAAAATATTTATATTTAAATCTATAAATAGTATATTTTCCCCCCAGTGCGTTGTCTCGTCTTGGTTCGGTTTTTTCTATTCCAAAGGCGTCGGCTTGGTTTTGCGTGTGCATTCACACTTTAAGAAATGAAAAAAAATTAATTACTTTAAGAATTAAACTCTGTATTACATAAAATAGTATCTACTCGTACTTACATTTCAATATAAAGTCGAACCACGCATTTTTACGTATTAATACATACATAAATCATATATTTGACGGCTCCTAAATAAATAAATAAAATATTATAATATAAATATAAATAAATAAATGCAATGTATAAATGCAAAAGAAATTACTATATTTTTGTACTTACACAATTTAAAAATAATATTTTTCCAAGTTTTCATATTTCAAAATCACTTTGCAAACACGTGCGCGCTCGACGGCAGCTTCTTCTTTTTTGCGATAGAAAAATTACAAGTATATGAAGATCATCCACAAAAGAATAAAAGAAACAAAAAGAAAAAACTGTAAAAATTGCGCTAATTATGCTATGCCCGCTCTTTCGTAATAGTTAACAGAGTTTGTGCCTGTCTTTGCGAAGGCGAGGGCGTGGCAAAACACATAGCAGAGCAGCGAACGTTTTGAAAGACCTGGCGTTTAGCCTTCCAAAGTCAGCAAATGCAACGTACTCGTATTGCAAGGCTATTTTGAGCTCTTTTAGCACCCTGTCGAGCCATATACTACTCATTTTGCATGAACCATAAGGTTGCCAGAAGGAATTGCTTGACGGAACACGTTGCTCCGGGTTTTACTGGGACGCTGCGCTTTTGAATGTCAAAATTCAAATTTTTCTAAAAGACATTTGATTTAAATCATTTACACGCACACACACAAATAAACTGACACAATTACAAAATTGTCGGCCGCGCTGAGTTTTCTACTTTTTTGAGACTTCTTTTTTTTTGTATTTTACACAAACACTAGCATACACACACACACACATCCACAGAGAAACATTATTATTATAATACACTTCACTACACACTACGCCTAATTGTTGTTGTTGTTGTTGTTGTTGCTGCTGCTGTTGCTTGCTTGCTTCGCTGTTTCTTGTTGTTGTTGGCCTACTTTGTGTGTGGGGTATTTTGTTGTTGTAGTTGTTGTTGTTCAGCTTCTCCTTTTGCAGCAAAAGAGACACAGAGAAGAGACTGAGACAGCGACTGCGACTGCTGACTGCTTCTTCTGGCTGCTACGTCGTTGTTGAAAAATTTCACACGCGCCGTTTTTTTTTTGTGTCTTTTTACGTAAAAAAAGAAACTTTTTACGAAATTGCCATTGAATTTCGATTGCACTTGCACTTAAATTTCTTACTTATTATTTATGTATATTTGTTGCACTATATTATGTGTATGTATATATAATCGTTTTCACTATATATATATTATGTATATATTTCATTTTGTTATAAAAAGAAATCACTACTACTTCAAAAAACGAGAGAGACGAAGACGAACGAACGTATGAAGAATGAATGACTGACTGAGAAAGTGACTACAAAAGTAGAAGAAGAAGAATCGGGTTTGTTTGCGGCTGCCACCCTACAAAATTTTTCGATCTGGCAACTTGTTCTAATTTAATCAAAAAAATGTAGTTGCAACTACAAAAATTCTACTAAATTTAAATTTTTCTTATTATTGAAGCCAGAATTTTTAAAATTTTTACAGAATTTTTGTTGGAATTTTCTCGATTTTATGACATCTTTTTTTTTAGAATTAAATTTTTTACTTCTCTCCCCTTCAAACCCATATTGAAATTTATATATATATATTTTTTTTTAATTTCTAATTTGAAATATTCATCAAAATGTTAATTATTTTGAAATTTACTTCATTTTAAAATTTGCATTAACTAAAATTTAAATTTTCCTTTCAGTATTTATTTATTACCAGATGTTCTGGTATATTTTAGGTATAACATTTAACGAAGTTGCTCCTCATTAGCAATTTGCTCCACACTTAACATCTGCAAGCGGCGCGCAGTTTTAATTTTTTTTAGTTTTATATAATAAAGGTTAACTTTTAAATGAACGCTGTGAGCTCGTTGTGCCGCAGAGGGAAAAGTTTTGAAACAATCTTTTATTTAATTTAATTCAAAAACTTGAATAAATTATACAAAAAAAAATTTACGCTTTTAAATTAAGAAATATAAAAAAGATGTCAATTTTTCTTTTTAAATTTTCTATTTAACTTTTTTTGAAAATTTACCCAAAACCAAACCGTGCCAGTTCGGGTATTTTTACTGGGTGGCAGCCTAAATAGTATGTTGTTACTGTCCGGCAGCACTGGTCGCCGCCTATAAAAGCAATGAGTACTGCGCTGTACGTGTTTTAGTTAACAAATTTAGCCGCATAAGCGACAGCGCTTTTCAACATTCAAGTGCTTTTGCATTCGTTATAAATTCTGGTTATCAAACAGCAACAAATAAGGCAATAAACATGGCTGCACGCGATGCCGCATCGAATCAACTGCTCGACTATAAGAATACCTTAAAGGTGAGTTGTTGATATAAAACGGGACCAAATAATTCATACACATAAATTTAACAATAAAGAAGGCGCAAAAAGAAAAATTTAAAAATAAATGTAATTTATGCAAATGTGAAAACAATAATAAATCCGGAATATTCCAAAAAGCCGCTTGCAAAACTGCAGAAGCAGCGCAGTTGACGCTGCGCCAGATAAAAAAGATGAAGAAGAACGAACGGGGCAGAGAGGCAAAGTTCAATTACTTTTCATACATTGTTGCTGTTGATTTGTATTGAGTAAGGCGCAGTGTTGCTGTCTCTGTTACTCTGGTTTCTTTTCAGATTGACTCGCATTTAATCTTTCACTTTCCGCTCTAATGCTTGGTTTAAATCCAAACTTAATCTTATCGTTTCTGTTGATAACGCTTATCTGATTGGTATATAAATCAATTAGCTAGATTTGCAAAAGGTTGAATTATGTAAATATATATATATTTAATTATGTATATCCTCTTGGCACCTGCCTGCAAAATAATATAGTATTTATTTGTGTTAATTTTCGCTTTCATTTTGTGTTTATTTAGAGAGAAATTTTCCTAAACTCTTATTAATATTTTGTTAGTGTAATATCCATTAAAAATATAATAATTTGTACACAGGAAATTCACTAATATTTTATTTCGCAAAAAATATATTCTTAAATATTTAATTATAATTCTTTCTGATATTTGGAACAATGTAATAAAGTGAAGTACTTACATCCATTGGATTAAATATAAAACAAATATAGTTAGTCTATTTTATTTGCAAAAAATACCATTTCTTGTTACTTTTTATTTGACTTTTATGGTTCTTAGAAAAACTTAAAAAAAATTTAACAAGATCTCCATTGCCTTAAACTATTAAAAAAAAAATTAAGTTATTTTATTGGCAATACAAAAACTTGACTAAATGTAATAGTTTAGTTTTTTCCAAGCTCTTTTATCTTTATATCCAGTTTAATTTAGCATATCGCACTTTATTGTCATTTAATCAATTGATAAGCGAAATTAACTAGTGCATTTTGTGAAGCGAAACTTGCCACCATTTGTGGCAGCTAGTTTAATCAACATTTTTAATATACATTTTAATTGAGAGCCCGTTTTTTGTTCCACGTAAGACTGCTGTGAAAGTGCTTTTAATAATTAATATATATTACATTTGTATACATATAGAAAAAAATCAATTTAATTGACTTCAGCAAAACCTTGAAGCTTAATAACCTTGAATAAATGCACTTAGAAAATTAATAACAAAATATTTCTAGTTGATTTCACACGCAAAACTTTTAAAAAATTACTCAATTCATAATTATTATTGTTTAGTTCGCTGCAAACAAATAACAATAATAAACAAAGACGTGCCAAAGTCTGCTTGCGGGAAAAAAAGCTATTACATTATTTATTTTTCTATATATTTTTTTTTTTTTTGCTATTGAAGTCTAGATGTCAATGCACTTTGATGTTGCATAAACTGGTTGCAAGCAATGGTTGCAATAAGTGCCGTTGAACTCGCCACGCATGCGCCCAAAACAAGTTCAATAAGAGTTGGCAAAAAGAGGGAAGCGAGGGGAGCTTGTTAAGTTATTGTGTCTGCGTGGCACGATCAATTTGGATTCACATTTGGTTATGCAATGCTGTTGGCACTCGCCTGCTAACTAAAGTGTGTATGTGTATATAGTATGTGAGAATATGTTTCCAAATCGCAATGGAAGTGACCCAGAAAAAGGTGTTCGTGTTGTTCCGTTGCATGACCTTCTATAGAAACTAGAAACTAAATCGAGCACACAAAATTGCATTTTGTCAGGCATTAATGTGGTCTTGCCTTTGTTTTTAGCCCCGATACGGATTCGATAGTCTAGCCCCAGTTCCATGTGCATCGGAATGCCCAAAATAAGAAATATTTACATAGTATAATTAGTCCAAAATATCCACAAGCTATTTTGAATTAATTGCTCAAGCTATCGGATTGAAAAGCAAGCATTAACATTACTAAAATCATCAATCATGGATCTCCGGTTTGGGTAACACATTAAATGAGGGAATTCCCCTTATTGTATGAATCAGATCTTTGTATTTAAGAAATTTGTAAGGGACCCATTTAAAATGCTTGTATTAAAAAAGTAATAAAATGTAAATCTTCACTAAATCAATATAATAGATCCTATATTTTAAAGTATTTTTACTCTTCCAAATATTTTAATATTTTTATGTATTCCTTTATGTAAGATCCATTCTTCTCATATTTATATTTCTTTGTAAAACAAAAATTCTCAACAATATTTCTAAAAGCTATTAAAAACAAATGTAGCATGTGCAAATATTTTTTTACATATTTGGAATTAATTTAACAGGATTCAGCTAAGTTCAATTAATAGCGCAGTAACTTTACCATGCAATTGAAAATCAAATTGTATCGTATTTTATATATTTTATTTATATAGTTGTGATTCATTAAATATCTAAAAAAACGTTCGTTCACTTATTCAATTAGTTTAAAGTAACTATATTTTAACTTTGCTTTGGTTGGCATTTCGTTCTAGTAATTTAAAAACTATAAAAGTAAAAATGAATATTTGAAATTCTAAACTGTTATAGTTTTCATTTGGTCTTCATTGCATATTTCATTAACTGTTTCATTACAATGTTATGAACAATCACATTCACTTTCAACTAACCGCCTTTTAGTACTCCGATCTATCAGATACATGCTTTCTATATTTATCGTTTACAAACAACCTGTAAGCTTCATTAACTTGCTACCTCAACAAAACAACTTGCAATTAAAATTTCACTTTGTAGCTTCATGTTTTGCATGCAGAGTCTATCGATCCATAGAGGTCTTATCAGAATGCTCTTTATACTAGGGTGTATATATGTATATATTCTCTGTTTGATTCATATTATCTATCCAATTGTGAAGTGGCACCACATAGAATGTTGGTGTTTCAAAGTGCAAACATTTCTGATTGCAAATCGGAATGGAAAATAATGAATAAACAACAGATATATAGTAGAAATATATACATTCTAGCAAAATACAACTTGCACGTTGCAATAAAAGTCAACTTTGGGAGCAACTGAATTTATTTAGTTTTTCGCTTCATTAATATGCCAGAGTCATCATTCAGCTGTATATATATAGATATAATTGTAATTAAGTATATAGGCAGTGCTTTGTGTGATAAATGCCTGCGTTTTTTTGCATTGTTAGTCAGTTGTGTATCTTTTTGATTGTTGACAATTTATTTTCGCATTCAGAATTACTGATAAGCTGCTCTGGGGAGCGGCAACGACTGCACCCAGGTTCAAAATCATAAAATCTACATTACTTATGATGAAATTAGAAGATTAATTTGTAGTTTTTACTCTTAAGATATATATACACATCTCTCCATGCAATGTCCATCCTCAATGGGGTGTGATAAGCTCTGAAAAGCCAACCAATCTTTATGTTTATATTATTTCACTTGCACTAAAAACAGTTTCGCTGATTAGATTAGATTATTTCAGCTAATACTTTGTACTCGATTATATAACAGAACAAACTGCAGCTACAGATTTTGAGCTTTATAATGCGTAAATGAATGCCAGCAAACCTTAAAATGTATGACTCGATTCTTCCAGAAATAACTCAAGTTTTTTTATGGCATTCCATTTTGTTTGACATTGTTAAAAGTCAAAAAGGTATTTCAGGAAATTAAAATACGATAATAATTTTGTACTTGCATAAACATTCTTATAGCTTAAATCGTAAATAAGACTTGTTTTTGATGTTTATTTAAAAAGATGCAAACAAGGGATATTAGATAAATGTATTTTGATAACCTAAGATAAAACGTTAATTAAAACATCGTGTGAACCAAAAATTAAAAAAGTTTTACACTTGAGCTTTAAATAAACATTTATATTTAGTATTTTGATGGTTTTAGTTTATGTTTAAAATCGAGTATTTTACTCTAAGTAATATTATAAAAATGGAAATATATTTAATTACTGCATCGCAATTTGTACTTTAAAAAATTAGAACAGTTACACACCCACGGAGTATACAAGCTTTATAACATTATTTGATTTATTAAGGCTACACAAACTATTAACATAGAGTAACTCAAAATTTACTAACTGCAGAGCTAGCTCTGTTTTTTTTTTATTTGTTTATTCAAATATAATATATATAAAAAATAAATGAAAATATGTTGCTTAAGCTGAAACATAAATTAAACCATCTCCGTTTCAAATTTGTCTATATCTAATAAGATGAGAGTCACTGTATATAATGCACTTTAAATCTAACTATTAAATAATTTTTTTCTTCATTTATTTTCAGGAGTCTCCGGGCGCTATTACAACTGGCAGTGGTGCCCCAATTGGCATTAAGGATGCCATTCAAACGGTGGGACCTCGTGGTCCAGCACTTCTGCAGGATGTCAATTTCTTGGATGAGATGGCCCACTTCGATCGGGAGCGTATTCCAGAGCGTGTGGTGCACGCCAAGGGAGCTGGTGCCTTTGGTTACTTTGAGGTGACTCACGATATAAGCCAATATTGTGCCGCTAAGATCTTTGAGAAGGTTAAGAAGCGCACTCCATTGGCCGTACGCTTCTCCACCGTGGGTGGTGAGAGTGGTTCCGCTGATACGGCACGGGATCCACGTGGATTTGCTGTCAAGTTCTATACGGATGATGGCGTTTGGGATTTGGTGGGCAACAACACTCCCATTTTCTTTATTCGCGATCCCATACTGTTCCCGAGCTTCATCCACACCCAGAAGCGTAATCCACAAACGCATTTGAAGGATGCTGACATGTTCTGGGATTTCCTGACTCTGCGTCCCGAATCAACGCATCAGGTGTCGTTCTTGTTCAGCGATCGTGGCACTCCCGATGGCTATACCCACATGAATGGATATGGTTCGCACACCTTTAAGCTGGTTAATGCCAAGGGTGAACCTGTCTATGCCAAGTTCCACTTTAAGACGGATCAGGGCATTAAGAATTTGGATGTGAAGACCGCTGCGGATCTGGCTTCATCTGATCCAGATTATAGCATTCGTGATTTGTACAATCGCATCAAGAACTGCAAATTCCCCAGCTGGTCGGTGTACATTCAGGTCATGACCTTCGAGCAGGCCAAGAAGTTCAAGTATAATCCATTCGATGTGACCAAGGTTTGGTCCCACAAGGAGTATCCATTGATACCTGTTGGCAAAATGGTGCTCGATCGCAATCCCAAGAATTACTTTGCCGAGGTCGAACAGATTGCCTTCAGTCCGGCCCATTTGGTGCCCGGCATTGAGCCATCGCCGGACAAGATGTTGCAGGGTCGTCTATTCTCCTACTCGGACACGCATCGTCATCGTTTGGGACCCAACTATCTGCAGATTCCAGTCAATTGCCCTTACCGTGTTAAGGTCAGCAATTTCCAACGCGATGGCTTCATGAATGTCACCGACAATCAGGATGGTGCTCCCAACTATTTCCCCAACTCGTTCAATGGTCCCCAGGAGTGTCCACGTGCCCGTGCTCTCTCCACCTGTTGCCCCGTGACTGGTGATGTCTATCGCTATAGCAGCGGCGATACGGAGGATAATTATGGCCAAGTTACCGATTTCTGGGTGCATGTGCTCGACAACTGCGCCAAGAAGCGTCTCGTCCAGAATATTGCTGATAATTTGAGCAATGCCAGTCAATTCTTGCAGGAGCGTGCCGTGAAGAACTTTACCCAGGTTCACGCCGATTTTGGACGCATGCTTACGGAGGCACTAAATCTGATCAAATCGTCCAAATTCTAAATAATTTACACCCAGTGGGTTTCGCTTAATACAATTTTGAGAGTACACCTTATTATTGCACATTATTTCCATCTCCCACTGAACCTTTTTCTTCGGTTGCGGGCAATGTTTTTATGGTTCTATAATGCTCTTTCCCCATGCGTGTGCCTTATTTTAAAATGCTAAATTGTAGCTGTAATATAAAACACATATATGTTATCGATTTGTAATAAATCTTTCTTTTGATATAAAAAGAATAAATCTGTTTAAATTATGTCGTTTCAAATACCAAAAACGGTGCGGCACCAGAAAAATAAAAGCCGATAGTTTGAGACGTCTATTCCATAAAATTCCAATAATCATTTTAATATACATTTCCAAAATGTATCTCTTTATGTATTTTCCTTAATTTTGATGCTAAAATGAAATTTTGTTCAGAATTTTTTTTTGAATTTTTGTCAATTTCCAAAATTGTCAATAATTTTCAAAAATTCATTAAAATCAACACCTTTAATTTATATAATTTCGAAATTTAACATTTTCTTTAAAAATCTTTAAAATCAAATAATTGCTAAATTCAGTTCACATTTAAATTGTGCGCCGCTCACATTTCTGAATATCTTCGTATTTGTTGAAGCAAAATTTGGATCCCGTGGTCTTTCTCGTTGCCCTCTTGCATCTTGCAATTATGTTATGGAAGCATTATCATTATATCAAGATTAAACACATCATCAGATTCATCCCCGTCAGACTCTTGCGACTTATCATCATCGAAACTTAACTTGCGCCCACGTTTGGCAATCTTCTCTTGGTTGTCCTTTTTTATTTCCATTACTTTGTCTATCAAATATGGATGACGTCGCTGCAAAGTTGAATGTTTTAATTAATTAATTTCATCTTAACTGGAAAGTGTACATGCACTTGGAAGTGGGGGGGTACTACTTTCTCTGATGTGCTGGTGGAAATTGCCTGTGCCGTTTCCCAGATTGCCGCGAAACCGGTGCTGTGATGGACAATAAACGCATTCCACGAGCCCTTTGGGTTTTTGATTTTAAATATACCTCCATTCACATTTTATGGAATCGGCTTTGTTTCGTCGGGCCATCTCAAGAAAAGTCAAATTTTTCTCAAGTGTTAAAAAGTTTTCCGAAATCGTTTCTGTTCTGTTCAAAAAGCATCGTTAGTTCTCCCGGCGTGGCGTCCTTTTAAATTGGGGCTGCCACCCTAAAGAATTTCCCGATCTGGCTGCTTCTTTTAATTTAATAAAATATAAAAATCAGCTGCAACTTTGAAAATTTGACTAAATTGAAATTTTTCTTATTTTTGAAGCTAGAATTTTGAAAATTTTTGCAGAATTTTTGTTGGAATTTTCTCGATTTTATGTAATTTTTTTTTTATAATTTAATTTTTAACTTCTCTTACCTTAGGTTGACGAGTTTCAAACCTTCATTAAAATTTATATACTTTTTTCTTGAATTTCAAAATGTTAATTAATTTCAAAGTTATTGCATTTTAAAATTTCCATAAACTAAAATTAAAATTCTCCTTATCGATGCCTATCGATATATCGATATACAAGAACAATTGGTATTTATTTACTACTATCGCAGTATTATTTACTATCGATCCGGCAGCTTTCAATGTTGCCAACTGGCCGAAAAAAACTCAGCTTTGCAATTTGAGCGAAAAATGGGTTTGAACTTTTCCCGGGAGTCAAGGCTGCCACACCGTTTTTGGGTTCAAGGCTGCCACCCAGTTTTTGACCATTAAACGATAAACGTTTGATACAAAGCAAATTCAAAATCAAAATTAAATATTAAAATAAATAAAAACTTAAATTTGATTTTTTTTATCAAGTATACGGAATTAATAATGGATACACAAATATATTATAATTCTCAATACGTAAATCAAAAACTGAAATTTTGTTTAAAAATAAGATTTTACCCACAAATTTAAATAAAGAACTCTAGCTAATGTTTATATACTTTGAGCTTTTTGTTTTATTTGATGTTTACAACTATATAAAACATTAATTGTTTGCAAATTTACACATTATCATTTAAACTTAAAACTAATGCTATTTGTGTGCTCATTTCGGTATGCATTCAAATATTGAGTAATTTTTTCATTTGATTTTTACTAGTTTCCGTTAGCATTTAACAAAATGGAAAATAAAAAATATAAAGAATTCAAAAACAAACACATTCTGTCAGTCTAGTAGATGTAAGAAAAAAGTATAGAAAATACATTTCAATGCCTGTGTTAATAACATTCACTATATAACTTTTGATAATTATGCTAAATGCAACAGTTAAGTAAGATTAAAAGTATGTATTTAAGCAGAGTTTTAAAAATGGTTTATATGTACGTATGTATGTAAATTTAAAGGCTGTTAGTAAATGCATTAGGATGCTAAACGGACGCCCCCTTTCCTCCTAATTAGTGTTAACTTTGACATAATCTATACACAAGTTGCTATTCAAATGTAATCCGTTTACAGTATTCACTCGTTTAGTGTCACAGAAATGCAGTCATTGTTCGTGGGGTTAAAGTATCATTCACTGTTGAACTTTCTAAATTCGTTAAAAATAATAACTGTTGTTGTTGTTTTTGATGGATCAACTTTATAATTAACTATCGCCCCGTGTAGTAGACCTAAAAAAACATTTTTCAGCAAAGGCACTTTTTAGTTCATGTTTTTCTTTGTACAATTTCCCTCACGCCGCGTTTTCATGGGTATTGTGTGTTCACTTTTAGACTAGACAACTAACTAATTCATTACACTGTTTGATTCAAGGCCAAATTGGTCAATATGCGAGTCCCATTGACGGCTAACTCGGCCAACGGCTGTGTGTTATTGGCAACCAGATTGCCCAACACATTCGAGCTGCTGGTTGTCAAATCTGTTAAGAATTCGGTGTTGTTGGTCAACAGACGCGTTGCATTTGCGGCCATCTCAAGCATATGCGTCTTATTGAACGCAATTTCCGTCAATAGACGTGTCTTATTTGCTGCTTCTTCGGCGGCAATTTGCGCCCATTCGGGGAACGTATCAAGATTGGGATAAATGACCATTGCCCAGGTTTGACAGAATATGAATAGCACAATTATGGTAATAATCGTTGGACCAATGCCGGCTATAGCCATATCCTTGCTGCGAATGTGAGCATATCCAGCGACAAGGGCGTTTGGCGGCGTGCTCACCGGCAGATGGAAGGCCATGCTGCAGGCCAAACCAGCTGGGAATACCAAATACAATGGATGTATTTTCAATGCCAAGGCCTGAAAAAGAAATTAAGTATAATTAGCAAATCAAAAGAATAACTCTTTAGTCACATTCACTTACCATTTCACTGAGCACAGGAATTAGAATATTGGCCACAGCCACATTTGAGCTAAAGGCAGTCAGGAATACTGCCACCAGAATGACAACCAGAAGCAACGCTGAATTGGGAAGCACTGAAAGACCACTCATCGAGCTGCCAATCAAGGTGGCCATGCCACTCTTTTTGCTGCCCGCAGCCAAAGCAAAGCCACCGCCCAGCAGGAAGATCAGTCCCCATGGCACACGGGACTGAATGAATTTCCAGGTGATTAGGGAAGGTGTCGCTGCCTTTGGCACGGGTCCTTTACGTGTGCAATAACGCAGGAATGCATAATTGGCGGGCAGCATGAAGCACATGATCACCACGAATATCGTTGGCATGGAGTTCTTAATAACACTGAAAGTAAAACAATAAATGTTATTCTAGACATGTTTGTAAGAATTAATATAAAAAAATAAGAATAAGATTAAAATAAATCTAATATAATAATAAAAAAAAAAATAAACTCCAGAAAATATTATTAAATGTAAGAATATTTCTATAAGAAATACAAGAACAAATACAAAATAACCTAAGACTAAAATTTCGAAAGAAAGAAAATAAGAAAAAATTAATTTAATTAGTATAATCATAAAATTAGCTTTGATTTCTCTTTTGAATATTCTTTTAAAATAGTAATTAGTATACGAGTGATTTAATTCAAATATTCTTGATTTTGAATTTTTTTCCCCTTATTTTATTTTGCAAATTAAATTTTTTGTACTTTTGATTCCCTTAATTTATTTTTTTCTAATTTACAGGGGTCCTAGTTTCCTGTTCCAAGTTTTTTTTCCACTGTTATGGAATTCTTTTACTACTATTTGTTAACTCATCATAAATATTTACAATAGATTCAGAACTTACACGGCTGGCAAAATTTCCGCCCAACCCGTAAAGATTCCAGGTTTGCGTGTAAAGTACATGATCACCATGACGATAAACAAGATCATCACTTGAATCTCGTGCATGCTCATGGGTCCTAGCTCCTTGTAGCGTTGATCAATAACCTTCTTGGCCACATGGGCATTATCTTTGCCAACTTGCACCTCTTGGGCTTCCTTGCTCTTTGGTCGCCACAGACCCATGAAATGCCATTGCAGGAACACATATGTGAGCAGTGTATAAACCAACATCGAGGGCACCGAATAGAACATGAATGTTGGGAAGTCCATTTTCTCTGTGGCATTGGGGAAAGCCGTATCGTAGAGACCCTTAAATGTTAGATTTGTGGCAGTGCCAATGATGGTGCCACAACCGCCCAAAGATGAGGCATAGGCAATGCCTAAATAATAGCACTGTGTGACCTTTGTGGGGTAGGGAAGTCTGTGAAAACGATGAGAGTGAGTCAAAAGGGTAGTTGCGTTTTTTTCAAAAAAACTTACTCATCCTCATTCTTCTTCTTGTTCTTGCCGCCAACCATTTGATATTCCGGCTCATGATAGATCTTGCAGACGCCTTGCTAAAGGTTTGAGAAGGATAATATTTTATAATATAATACTGAATAAGTAAGAAAAAATGTTATCATCGACACCCCAAAGATGTCTTCCCAAAAATAAAAGCATTTTTATTAAATTTAGTTTAGATATCTTTACAAATCAAAAAAGTTCTTAATAATCAAATTTTAATTATTGACCGCTCGTTTATAACTATCAGATTGTTAGCAAATGTATCCAGAATGTGTTATATATAACTAAAGTGTAAGTATATACTATACACCAATTGTAAGATTCTGTGTACCTCTTAAGAAATTGTATAAATCTATATTAAAGACGTGATTTTGGAGATTTTTTTTTTATAAATATGATTGAGATATATTTCAAAAAGTATTGATTCTATATTGATCGTTTTCCTATGACATCTAATTAAAACTATCAACTTAGCAATACAAAAATGGACATAGCCTTAGAGGGACTAGTTTGCCCAGAAACAGACAGACAGCTCTACCCTCAGCTTAATGAAGATTATTGATATTTTAAGAGGTCTACGACGCCTTTTTCGATGCAAGGTAATCATAATGTGAATATTTATTAAGTAAACTCACCGATTGCAGCTCCTCGAGCACAGCTTGGATAATGGGACACATCATGGCTGTGCAGGCAGCATTCGAAATCCACATAGAGATCAACATGGTCACCATAATCAGGCCAAAATGTAATCTAAAAGTTAAATGTGCATTATTAGTAAGAATTCAGTTTATGGGTATTCACTGCTTACCTTCTGGGACTGCAGCCCACCATTTGGATTACTCTCAAGGCAAGACGTTTGTGTAGACCACTGTATTCTACGGCCAGAGCAACCATAATGCCGCCCATGAACATCACCAGCGTATCCTTAAAGTACGTCATGCAAGTCTCCTCAGAGCCCTAGAAAGCAGAAATTATATTTTAGAATATTGTATGATTTTAAAGGATATTTTACTTACCATTATCCCCATTGTGGGAAAGGCAACAATGGGTATCATGGAGGTCACATAAAGAGGCAAAGCTTCGGTGACCCAAAATACGGCCATAATTAGCAGAATGTACATGCACCGGTATTCCTAAAGATAATAAAAACATTGTCTCTTAGAAAAATACAGTCTCAAAATCTTGCTAAATTTTATTTACCGTCCCACTGTTGAATAAGATAATGGGCAGACAGAGAATGGGCATTAAAAAGACAACCAATCCCTTCCAATGATTGGAAAAGAATGAACCGCAATCGGCGCGCGGTTCGACGGGTTCGCCTGCTTCACTATAAAATGAAAATTTTGTTAATTAATTATATGTTGTTAAATAAAAAAATATTTAAGTTTATACTTACAGTTCCATTTTAAAGTCAGGATAAAGCTGTAATTAAAAAAAAATAAAAAGAGAAAACCAAATTAAGAAATTGATTAAAAAATGCATGTCTTAAAACGAGCCTCCCAGCGAATTTTTCCACTTGTTGCCATGTTCTCAATTTCAACTCAAATTGCTCCATTAACATCGTTTATAGTTCGTTAAAAACCCATTCATCAATATTGAGACCCAGAGAAAATGGGACCAAAACCAATTGAAAATCAAGCGAATTGACACCTAAATTATTTTATACACGTCAACACAAAATAATAAAATCAAAACAGAATATATAAATGCGACTCTTAAATACCATGTAATAAAAATATTTATTTAAAAAAGTATTGGCCCTCTATTAAATATATAATTTTATCCAATTATCATAAAGTATTCTGCCTAGCTTATGAAACCTGTCTAAGATGAGAGCTATAGTTTAATAAGAATTGTACAGAAGTATTAAAGTTTTCGAATGTCAACTAACGCTACAAAAATGTAAGAAATTTTTAAGGAATTTTAAAAAAAGAAAAATAATTATGGAAAATATAAAATGAATGCAGAATATTTTAACTGTACGTAAATCAAAATATACACACTACAATAGTTATTTATATACGTGGGTATATATTATAATAGACTATAACTTCTTTCTTAATTTACAGGGTATACAAGCAACAAGTTGTCGTCGCATGATATAATTCCTTTCGCAAAAATTGTGCAGGCGAAATGGAAATGGAATTTGGGTGTGCGTGTGTATGTGTGTGTGCTAGAAAATTGTCAACGTCAATTTCAGCTTTGGTTCTTTCAGTTTCGTACAGTTCTATATGTGGGTATATAAATATTTCATAAGCGCATATTCATGACGACGTCGCGACGTTGGCCTCCATTCCACGTACGTCATCGCCCCGCTGACTGTTAGGTAATAAATGTGCGAATTCTCCAAGCAGAAACCCAACACAAATGCAAGTACAAATACATTAATATATACAAATTCATTATATAGTATATATGTATCCCTTAGTTTGTTTCCATGGGAGGCACGTCCAGTTTTTGCCTATCACAGACAATCAATCAATGGGGTTGAGAATTAAGTTCAGTTCAGTTCAGTCATAAATAAGCAAACCAGTTGACTTTATGTAAGCACACACGTGTGTGTTATTGGCCTTTAGAATAAATGTATCGACAAGATACAAATGCATATATTTTACTTAGTCGCTGTGTGGCTCACATACAATACAACACCCACTAATTATAGACAACCCAACGGCGCCAATGTCAATGTCAATACTATAAAAGCTAAGATATATACATCTGTACATGTCTCAATATGAGGTGGAAAAGGGAGAGTGATAAAAGGCGTTGAAATAAAAACAATAGCGTGCCACATGCAACGCGTAGGACGTTGACTGTAATGGGATAGCAATGTTTAGATGAGGTTTAAAAAGCTTTCAAAGTGCCAACAGATTGTTGAGGTTGGATTTAAGTAGTGACTGATGAATCATCCAGAAAATGAGGGAGAGAGAGTAAGTATTTCCTCACTTGACTCCAATTAAAATCAAGGACATACCAGTAAGATTTAAACAGCGCGGTTTGCTTTTAACTCTCAACCTTTTGTAAAATATATTTATATTAAAAAATGCCAATAATCCTTTCAATGCCAAATCGAATTGCAATAAACATTAGCTAACACATAAAAATCACTTTAAAAAACATTAATAAGTAACACTCAAATAGTTACAAAGAAAAATGTACTCTCACAACTTTAAATACTTTTTTAATTAGATAAAAACAGCTTTAAAGTACATATAAATAAACTTTAGGAACTACTTAATTAACAGTGAACGAACACGACTGCTACACAAAGTCAAATTGGTGAGAAAAAATGCAATTGTGATAGCTTTATGTTTGAAAGTTTTATTAATAATTTTCTGAGATCTCAATCAATTTAAAACTCCCATTCAAAGTCCACTTAAAATATCGCATCTATTGCAAATAATTCTGCTTAAATCAGACAACAATCTTTAATTTTTTTTACCTTTTGTAATTTACTTTAATCAACTCTTTATAGACTTAATAATGCTCAGTTTAGCACAATTTTCGAACAATTGTTTATTGTTTTAATGTCGGCACTTTTATGATCTGTTTTCCAATCTTTTTTTTAACACATATTTTTATATGATTACTGTTTACATTGTAATTGTATTCGTGTTGTTGTTGTTTGCTTACAGAACCGTAGCTCGATCTATAGACGACAAAATTTACATTTAATTTTCACACTACAAACGCCATGCAATTTGGAACGAAACACGAGAGTTGATACAAAACTCGTATGTTTAGTCTAGTACTTGAATATAATACCCTGTAGAAATTGGAGACGATTCTTTTTCTGTTTAAGGTGCATCTAAGCTTGTCGGCTTTCTATTCTGAAAATTTCATTGAGAATACTTCAAAATTTATGTCTCTATGTATAGGGCAACTCCCCGTCGAGCAACCTCGGGTGTAAGCTCTCTTACTTGTTTTTTATAGAGAATTCTAGTAATACTAGACAGAGGGACGTGTCATTATTACATGCACTTTATGAGCAATAAAATATATTATTGACTTAAGCTCTACCAAATATACTATAGAAAGTCATATCTGTTATTGTGAGGCGCGTGCAAATTGTTGAAACTATGGCCTGTGTCAAAAGTCATTTGTTATAATTGAAAATATTTCCACAAGTTATTAAAAAAATTATGAAAGCACAATAATGAATGCCAGCACGTGCTAAAGTTGAAGAGGATCACATCCGATTTTTGGTGTAACCGCATTTTGTAACTCTCTAAAATGTAATATTATGTCATAGATGTGTTCATTCTAATGTTGTTGAATGTGTGCTTGATTGATTACAATGTTGACAGGAAGCAGAGAGAAGAGAACAAGACTGTCAGCCTACAAATTGATAAAGTCGTGCATATAGAATGTGGACTTTATTAAGTATATTTTAGATGTTATTTACTATCAATTGATTGTGCCTATCTACGTCAAATTGTACCCTGGGTATCAATCAAAATTCAATATGTACAAAAAAAAAAAATTTCTATGATTGTCGGTAGATACTTATCTGCTTGTTCACAATGAATTGAGGGTAAATATTTACAATCAGGCTAAGAGCATAAAGCTTATGATTTCAGGAGCTCACTAAAGTTAAACAACAATTAATAACTCAATAAATAAATGAATTTCATCTTTAAATATTTCCTAAAAACGATTATAAAGGTAAAATGTTTGATTACATTTAAAATTTTCAGAAAGTTTTAATAATATTTTTTAGACTAAGGGTAAAGTGAGGATTTTAACAAAATATGTTTTAATTAAATAAAATAACAATTAAACGGAAAATGATTATTATGTACTCAAATATATAACAAAGGAGGGAAATGACTAATTGGAATTTCTAGGAACCTTAACCATTAAATTTAAATAACTATTTTCAAGATAAGATTACATTGAAACAGTCTGTTAGAAATAATACACAATACAAGGCTTATAAACTACTTTTTGACCATTTTCTCTGTAAAATCTATAGACAGTTCTGGGAAATATAATATAATATTACTTAAGATTTCCCTCGGCCCCTCAAACAACCATATATTGTTTTACAATATCTGTCTGTATATAAGTATTGAAGCTTGATTTGATTTTAATTCTCATACTTTTGTTGTTGTTTTCTAGTCGTATCTGAAAATCTATGAAGTTGTTGCTAGACACGTCAATCAGATCTAGAATCTAATAATACACTGCACACCCAAACTATTCACTTTTTAGAAAAATTAATTTAATTACAGTGAATTCTAAACTATTGATTGAAGTGACTAAAACAATTACAAAGGAAATACAAAGCATTGTTATATTTCTGAAGTATTTTATAATTTTACAATAATTTTAGCTAATGAAATTGCAGATGTAGTTGAGATATACGGAGAATTGTCGCTAAGTTTTCAAAAGTGAAGTGTTTACAAGTTAATTGATTTAATGGGGCCGCGAGTCACATTCTGTTACAGTGTTTTGGGAGCAAGGTTTGTCAAAGAGAATTGTTGGGGCTTGTCAGTTTGTCATGAACAAAAATAACCCTCAGTTAATCACGTTTTCAATTTAAAAAAAAATATACATATATATTTAAATATATATATCTACAATGGAACAAGATTAATGCGGGAATTAATGTGTTTTTTCAGTATATGTACTTGTTTTATATTTCGGCGCGTTTTCATGTTAAGTTAACGGGAGTAAACTGGTTTAAGCTAATTCGACTGGTCAAAAGCTGAATTGTAATTATTTATCAGATTTGACTCGGCCATAAATAACATTACTCCACAGAAGTGGGACAAAAGAATTCCCAATAAGACACTAAAGACGTTCTCTTGCAATAAGCTTGAAATTATGATATTGACATCGGAAACAAAGAAGATTGTGTCTTAAACAGGTCTTAAAATTGAATAAAATCGTATTATTTTTTGCAGGTTTTTTATGTCTTTTACGGTTGCATAGAAAGAGGATAGAAGAAGGCTAAAATACCTGTCATGTATGTAGATTCCAGAATCTCCTCTCTATGTTTATAGCCACTTTTTGTTAAAATTATAAAGCTTCTTCCGGATTTCTGGTAAGTTGATTTGATGCTAGACTTTACTTAACATTCGAACTTCTGACTGTATATGTTGGGTATAAATACAAATAGATTATTGTTCTCTTCATTCAGACTTGAGTAGTGTCTGAAACAGGCAACATTTATTTCTAGATTCTTTTTCTTTTTCGAAATATAAATTTTTTTATCTCTATACATATTTTTTACATATATCCCGATTTAAGCCGGTTTCTAATTATTATCATTTGATGCGAATTTTTTTGTAATTAATTTCACTTCAAAAATTATTTGACAGATATATGAATAATTATTTGGTCATCACGTGTAATTGCTTATCTCAGAACCCAAATTTTAAAATAAACAATTCCAAAAATGCATTTACGTAAAACTTAATTATTGCAAATTTATGAGCTGATTAATCTTTATATAGTATATAAGATAATAAACCCGAAGGTAATTGCAAAATAGCCGGTCTATAACTTGAGTGTCATAAATAATTATGAAGAAAGTCTTAAGCAATAACACGTAAAATAATAAAGGTTAGAATAAAGATTTCTAAATAATGATAATTTTAATTTTTTTTTTAAATTACTTACAATTATTTGTTAAATTTTAAGTTTTAATTTGATATTTCTCAACTGTTATAATAATAATATACTTTCATGTACTTTTACAGGGTGTTTGTAGAAACATCTATTTCGCTTTTGAACTTTTGATAAGGATTTTCATTTAGAAATCCACTTATGTGTTGCTTATATACTTGACTCTAAAAAAAGCTAAACATGCTTCGGACTTTGGACCTCTTAATACACATATAATCTGCTTTTTCGTGCCAACAAAAACCGATTAATAAACTCAAAGTACACCAAATTCAGCAATAACTAATGCTTAAATTAATTTATATTGTGCGAAAGAGTAAAAAATGCAATTGACTGTACCTGTGACAACAGGTAAACTCATGTGCTCATTAGCGTACCGACAGTTCTCAGTTGGAACTGAAAAGTCACCTTTATGGCATCGACAATCGACAAACCGCATAAATTTTATATGGAAATTTCAATTGTGGTCATTCACACGGTGAGCGCACTTGACAACAGCTTTTAATAGAGCTGAAATCGGAACTAAAATCAAAGTTGCAAGTGAAACCTATAACATAAACACATTGTAAGCACTTTAATACGCTTGTTTTTTAAAATGCGTTTTAGCCTAATAAATTGTTATTTATTATACATTTGTCTTTTTTATTAGACCTTTAGAATGTTTCATGCAAATTAAGATGTTTTTCTGCGCATGTGGAAACATGTGATGATTAATTGCGGAGTAAATATTTGCAGTTCGAGTTATCGGCAATGCACATTCTATTTCTTGAACAGTCTAATAAATCTTTTTTGAGATAAAAAATACAGTGAAATAATGTCACCTATAATATACCCTTTGGTGTCAAAATATATCTACAGAAGTTGAAGCTTAATCAGTCCTAAAACTAGGAATTATTCTTTTATCAACAAAAATAATAAGGAGATACTAAATATTATATTATAGTTAAACTGAGGTTATTGCACCGTATGCATTATAAATTATTAAATTAATATGTATATATTATCCATAATTTTCCATATTTCCTGGTCATTGAAATTTGGTCGAATAAACACCGATAACCTCCGATAAACATTGATTAATTTGCATTATAAATTATTTTAGCATATCAAACTTTACCTTCAATACACGTTTTCCTGGCAAGTGACTAGAATACAAAATTTAAATTAACCCTGTGACACATACATACTCGGATACTGAAGCTTCCATAAATGGAATTCTGATTGTAATAGAACAAAAAAACTAAAATAATTGTGCCAATTAACATGTCATGTGAATGATCTTGAAATTTACATATTCAATTTTAATTTCTGAGTTAAACTATAGAAATATTTGCATAATAATGGTGGTTTCAATTGCTTATTAAACTGGAGTATACAAAATTTGAGAATGACACATTAATTTTATAAGAAATTGTTTTCAAATAATTTTTTAAGCATTAAAAATTGATTGATAATTAATTTAACATATTGCATTAAAACCACTAAAGTAACCCAAAAAATAATTCTTTTTATCTATAAATATTAATTAGCTAGTCTGTAATCTTTATAATTGTGTCATATCACGATTGAACCTGCAATTAGCCACATAATCTATCTAGATATTCGGGTATTCGTCAATGTACGTTCAATGACCATACACAACAATCGACGCATATCGTAATCGTAGTATATCCAACTTTATATGAGATACGTCAATGAATGAGGTGTGTATTTGATTAGCGGTCTCATTAGGTGTGAATCAATTGACAAACAAAATCACGTTATCTGTCCGCACAGAGAAAGAGGTGTTAATTCAATTTGTGTAAAAATATTTAAGTTAAACAAGCATTTGATTTATATCTCGTTTATTTAATGAGAGTGGAAAGGTTTACAAAGGTTAATCAATACTTTGAAAGCTGCTTTATATATTTATAGTAGATTAAACTCGGTATTTTATATGGAATGTGTAAAGTACGTTCTTGTTACCTGCTTATACAGAGTTGTATTTAAACAACTGTGTTTAATCAACAATTAACGATTACAAATTCTGTGTAACTTCTAGGCATAAAAAAGTTAAAAATGCGGAAATTACATATTTGTATATATATAAAACTAAACAAAATGGAAAGAGTTTAATATATGTGGTTAAGAAGTTCTCGTTTGTACGGCAGAAATTTTATTTTACAATGGATCGCAAATCTTCACATGCAAAGTTGGTCGATAAATGTTCTAAAAATGTACACAAGAAATTCAAATAGAAATATGTTTTTAAGAATGCGTAGATACTTTTCTCTTTTTCATTGAAAAACATAAACTAAATTTTAAAAATTAGTTGTTAATTTTTTATATAAAATTAAAACTTCTATCTGAATTTTTTATCGCCAGCCTTAACAGACTTGGCCTTGAGAATGCAGTTGACAACGCTCTTAGAACAGTGTTCTTAGCAGCTGATCAACTCGCTTCTTAGCATTGATAACACGAATTCTAGATTTTGTTGTGTGTCAATAAAAAGTAATGTTGAACGGACGGACTTACATAAGAGTTGGCGCACAGCTGGATTCCGTTTTGGGTATTAATAGAAAATACATACGCAGGTTAAAAACAGTTCAAACAACACCAACAATCTTAACAACCCTGCTCAATACCCTTTGAACAGTAACTGAAGCCAGAAAGTTCAATGACACCCTGGAAGCTCGAAACACAACCTAAAATTACCTGTATTATTGCTAATTGCTGTTTTGGATGCAATGCAAATATATTGTGAACTGCAAAACAACAAATATAAAAGCAAAATGTTGCTTTAAGTGTTTGTTTTTTGTTTTGTTTAAAGTTTAAACAATAAATCACCTGATCGTGTGCAGCTTTTTATGGAACAAGCCTAGACATACTTTTATGTTTGACTCACAGATAGTTGACATAGTTAGTTATTGATACTTTTACTGATAAGCTTCCACTGCTCAATGATTAGACAATGTTTCGGAGTGTGGACAGTTCATGAACGCGTTATACAATAGCATGATTAGTGTGATCTTCAAATACTTATATCAAAAAAATATTATGATCGATATATCCACATTTAGAAATAAAAATATAATAAATACATGGTTTATAATGATTGTACCATTTTAGCAAGGCTACGATTTTAGAATGCGTTTTAAAACTACAATTTAATCATTTTGAGAGTAGTTCTGATTTAGATATCAAATTATAGATACTCTGGGATTCTTTTCAGAACTTTCAATCAATCTTGAGCTTTTATTATTCCTCTACAAATCTCCAATGAATAATATCAGAATTTATAAAACAGATCAAAGGCTAAATTCTTTAAAGAATCATATTAAAGAAGAGTCTGTATGATACTATAAATTTATTGTGATTTTTATTGTGAGTTTCTATGCAATTTTGGAGATTTAAAATATTCTAAGTAAATGTATGATCGTGTACACGTGTTTAAAGGGATTTTGACCAAAATACACAGCTGTTAAATTCCACACACACCATGCAAATATTTTGTTAACAGGTAAACAAATTGTGATTAAACTTAATGGTATAAACATTTACACACCTACACTCATACACACACACACACACACACACACACACACACACACACACACACACACACACACACACACACACACACAGAGAAAATGGTCTCGGTCAAGTCAACAAAAGTACTAGGCAGCTGCTTTGCTTCTGGTTCCGTTTGAGTAGAATCGGTGGATGGAATCGAATAATATAGGAAACACGCAAGAAAAAAAGACACACACACAGGCAAAGTCAAAATTATAGGGAGTGCGAGAGCGTGTGTGTGTGTTGGGGAAATGCAAGACATAAAACAAAAATAAAGAACAGAAAAACAAACTGGACAGTTTTACCATACAAAAGACTAAGAAAGCACGGTATGAAGGGGTTCTTAAAAGCTATACATATGTGTCTATATACGATTTCTGTTACTATTCTGGATAAATAAATGAGGGATCTTTCCATGGGTTTCTTCCGTTCACACACTCACTATGAAAATGCAAACGTCAGTAGTATTTCTTCAATTTGTGGCGGCACTTTTACAATATTCTAACCAAAAATTTAAAATATACACACAGCGCGGTATTTTTATCGCCGTTACAATACATACAACATACGATTCATGTACACATACATATGTATGTATATATACATATATTTTTTTTTATAATTACTGTATTTATATATATACAACTCGTATATACATATATATAAATTCATTAAATTTCACATGTGCGTTGTTCTATTATCTCGTTCTATACTTATGTATTTTGTATTTGTTATTTACTTTTTTGGAACTTGCAGCGTGTCTGGGCAGCGGTCACAATATTGTTGGATTCCAAGATACGACAACGAAGAACGGTAGACGGAGGACCAGACGATGACCAGAACACGCCCGTTTCGCATACGTTACAATGCGCGACTGAAACTCACTCGAGAAATCGCTCGATGGGACTGACGCTCGAGCCAATTCGAGTCTGTGTGAGTCTCTGAGACTGTTGTGGCCGGCATAACAACAAAACACAAACATAACACGACACTTTACTCGTGTGTGTGAGCACACAGTGGTTGAAAATGTGAGGTGTGAACAACAAATCTCAACATTTTAGCTATATAGATAAAAACCATTTTTAAAATATGAAACAAAGCTCACATTAAAATGTACCATACCAACTATTCGTAAATATTTTTTTATATTGTTTAAATTAAATTTATTACTAATAATTATTATATTTATTCAAAGCCTTTAAACATGTATTTTAATTTTATCAAATAAGTCACGCATAGAAATCTGTGAAAAAATTGATTAAAAAGATTTTTTTTGGCTTGCAGTTCAACAAATAGTTACCACTGTGCGACGCAACAAGTTGAGCCTATTGGGAAATGCAATGTAAAAAAGACTGCCATGTGCGCGAGAGACTGAACGAGAGATTCGATTGCTAATTAGAGATGACAGCGTGAGCATGCTAATTGAGTTAATTATTGTTGAAGTTCCTTTATATTTCATATTTTTGTTATGCCATTTAATGGGGTTTTTTATTCAGCGGATTAAAACTTTTGTAAATATATTAAACCGAATTTGTACGCAAGAAAAGAATAATTACAGTCCAATTATATTAATATAATTAATTTTATTAACTTAAAAACTTCTTGAAATATCGAAATAGTTTCTAAATAAATATCGAATAATTATTTGGCTAACCATCTTTGCCACTTGTTGCACGCCCATCACTACTTAACAAAGAAACTTAACAGCAACAGGCAAACTAAACAGTGGCAACGCCTGAAGCGGCAGCAGTCACAACTCCACGGGACGAATGATGGTGTGAAGGGGACGTAGATAAAACGTGAGAGCATGCACATACACATTGTATGAAATTGTAGAAGGAGATGCAGAAGGAGAAAGGTTGCCAAGAGAGCAATATCTGTCAGATCAAGCACAATAAATGGAACACTTTACCAGAAAATACCAGTAACAACGATTAGACGACAGAAATGGAAAACAACATCAACAACAACTACAACATCGGAAAAAAATGTTGACAAACTGCATTTACTAGACTACTAGCCGGTGGACACTTGTATTGCAGGAAATGTTGTCGTATCTCGTATCTGCACTCAGTAACAAATTGTATAGCCTCTACCATTTACCACACCCCACCTAACCCGTTACCAATCCAACAGGGAATGAGGTGATTGAGTTGGGGAAGGGGGAAGAAGAGACAGGGATTCATATGCATAAAGATTATGCATGGTCTCTGTATAACAATAACAATGTCTTATCAGTAATCGAAAATACGCGTTGTCCACAGGCAGTAACTGCAACTGTAAACATGTGTAACGACTTCTACAATCGATGGCTGTACCACGGCAGTACCGAGGGAGAGACCCAGTTACAGTGAAAGTGCAACAGGTTGTTGCCTCAACAAGCTTGCAATCAAAACTGATCATATATCATCAACCGTTATAAATGCATTTCTTGGGAAGAAGAGTTTCAACTTATAAGTAGTTTCAAGGGAAGAATCACTTCCAAAATATTATAATACCGAAAGATTGAATAACTGCCTCACCAAAATCCCTAAAGCTCAACTAACTTAATTTATGTCTAATGAATTCTAATTGTTATTACTGATTCCATAAAAAAAAACTTACTAGCATGTGACTTAACTAAAGC
The DNA here is from genome assembly GCF_004354385.1 of Drosophila innubila. NCBI lineage: Eukaryota > Metazoa > Arthropoda > Insecta > Diptera > Drosophilidae > Drosophila > Drosophila innubila. The sequence goes on from NW_022995376.1 coordinate 21,236,115, forward strand.
ATATAAAACCTTTGTAGCTTAAAACCTGTCATATGATTTAATAGCAAGAAATTAAGTCGTTTATAGCGGTATAGAAAAAAAAGTGTAAGTAGAATAATTTTATTTAGATAAATCTAAAATTAAATTTCACAGTTGCATAACAAAATTCAACTAAAAAAAAATTAATTAAGTATTAGGTTATGCAATAGATAAATAAATATTGTATTGAAGAAAAACATTACGACTAGAGTATTAAAATAGTTTGAGTGGACCAGCTATTCTGTACCTTCTGTTGATTCACTCTACACAAACGTACAGTTTGTTTAATTCAATGTCACTTAGAATATTGTAGAAATATATCAATAAAGATCGGGCATTCAAGCAATTAAAAACAAGGACAATTTGTACACAAATATCAAATATTTATCTCAAACAATCGATAAAAGAAAGCTTTTGAATATGAATTCTATAAATAGTAAACTATATGTTTAGAGATCTACAAGTATTATTGCTGTTCATAACATATACAATTTCCCAAGTAAATTATTAATTTGATCTAAAGCAAGCCGCAAGACGAGAGCAACTTTTTATTTAATTCGCTTCAATACACAATTAAATGTAGTATACATATATAAATTATAACTAATTGAATATATCTAGTCACACTTTATTATATCGTACTATACTATACTGAAGTGTCACTGTATGTAAAAAAAAAAAAAAATATTTACATATATGTACCAAACAGCTACAACATGTTCGATGTCACTCGGATTGGTTGCAACTTTGAATTGATTTTTTCAAAATATGTCCAAAAAGATATTAATAACAGAAAGGTCAACCCAAAATAGGAAAAGCTATAATAAAAGGAAATTACATTGATATTGAAGCTTTACAAGAGATCATATAATTTCCAGACCTTGAAAACAACATCGGGATCGCAGTACAGTCTTGTTAATGTTAACCAGCTAACTGGTCCTTCGGCAAGTTTCTATATTGGTAACAAGCACTAATCACAGCCTCGACTGTCTATGACTATTTATGGGCAAAAGTCTGTAAACAACTTGGCTTTAATGGAAGCTCTTTGAGTTGCGTGAAACCAGTTAAAGAGACTCGAGATGAACCCAACTTATGACAAGTATTTTATTGGTCATCAATTTGTTAAGATAAAATGGCAAACATAATAATACCAAATTAATTAAGTTTGACCCAGTTTGAATGTCTTAATAAATACGACGAAATCTAAATCAAATTTGGCAATAAATATCAAACAGGAAAACAGTTCTTAAAAATATTGTCGTATTAGATAATAGATACAAAGATCAGACAAACAAAATAGCGTATTATTGTATTATGTATGAAAGATAAATCTATACACATCAGCTATATTTGTATTTCGGACTTTCGTCAATTGTTTTGGATTTTATACAACAAGTGCGTCATTGCGTCAGACACGTGAGATCGCGAGGTTGAGGTTAGCTGGCAGATCATATGGAAAACTTTTAACAAAGAATGTTTCTTATAGAACACAGTATACAAATGTACTCAGAGAGTGCTTGAAATATTTATAAATAGCACAAGTTTTACTCTGAGCTATAATGCTGGTGTGTTGGACTTTAACTATATAGTACACTCCATCAGGTGTTTCTATGCATATTAGAATGGAATATGTACCCCAAGAAGATGTTTTAGAGTCTAGGATCATTTTTTTATCTTTACTAAGTTTAGATATAGAATTTTAAATTAAATATTTTTTTTTATAAATTTAAAGTTTTTGAATTTGTAAATTTAAAGCAATAGATTTTATAAAATTACATATTCTTGTTATTATGGAAATATCTGAATAATTACTATCTCCCAATATTCGTTGACTAATTATCGGAAAGTTCAAGCGTAGGATAGTTAATTTTATTAATCATTTTATCAGTTGCATGCTTAAATTAATTTATATCAATTAGCAGCAAATTAAACCATACAACCTTGAGGGACAGCACACTATATTTATTACTGTTATTTTAGGGACTGTCATTAACTTTTGTTAGACAACGCCCTGCTAGACTGATAAAATGAATGGGTGGCAATAATTTTAGTTCGTGCTAGTCTCTGATTAGGGGCTAACAAAAATTACAGAAAATGAGCTAGAATCTGCCGAGATTATAACAAAAATATTTACACTTCAGCTACTTCACAAGTATTCAGTTATCCTATCCCCATATATGAGTCGGAACTCCAAATTATCAGGCGTGTTTAACAGACAAATTATATTACTCTTTCGCAAAAAATTTCAAAATGATTTAATCCCTTTTATCAATTATCATTAAAGACCTTGCTTGGCATGTTAATTAGTTTGCTTATGGGGAAAATGTATTTTCGCAGAGCTTATCATGCGGTATTACGACTGTTTTCTTTGGTCAGGTGGTTTGCGGTTAGACACAGATAATAAACGACGCTCAGATTTTGTCCGATAACGAAAAAGAATTGGACTTCGAGATAGAAACGGAAGGAGCAACGTCATCAACTGAATTTTTCGTAACCATTTTAACAATTAGATAATATAATTATAAGATATTTGCAGTCATGGGATTCTCCAGTTCCACATTAAATAGCTGATAGCAACACTCAACTGATGAAATCATTTGTTGTGCTAAGGAAACTTGAAAGCGTGTGCTTCAGTATGAAATTTTAGATAATAAAGTTCGCAGTGTTCTCCATATTGTAAATAAAGCGTAAAATTCAGATACTGTATAGGGGTTTTTAGTTCTAAAAGCTGCAACTTGAGAGAATTTGAGGGAAGTACTAGAGAATTCGATGTGACTAATTGAGTTTAATATACTGAGTTATTGACGTAATCCTAAGGAAATTAAAATAAAGTAGAAAACATTGACCGATGTACAGAGAATTGAATTCAGTAATATTAAAAGCTCTCAAGTTTCTAATCAATGTATTTTCTATGTATTTCTTTTGCCAAAGTAACTCATTCTACTGACCAACTTGTAGCAGTTTTACCTATAAAATCAGTTGGTCTTAAGGGGCTTGTCATTGCCTAATGACCCAACACGAAACACACCCACGTACTACACATAAACTTTGTTTTCAAGGTCGCCAGGGTAAGTTAAATTAGTTCTCACTTATCGTCTTAAATGTATAAGTGTTATATTAGCCACTTACCATTTTGGTAGTTTCCTTAGCCATGGCTATTTATATTTGATTTCTTATTCCCTTTCTATGAATATTTTGAGAATTGTTCGCACAAAAAAATTATTTCATAATTTTTTTTTCACTTTCTATTTGCGGCACTACGTAGACGTCCACCGACCAATTCTACGGGGTCTTGACAACTGTTTTATATTGTGTTCTGCGACGCTCGATGACAATTTTGCGAATGCGCCATACATCGCATTTTCTTTCACATTCTCCATCTTATATTATACTTAGAGTCGTCAAAAGGCAAAAGCAAATCTTCGATAAGCGTGTTTGCCGAGAGTGTTAAAAAGTTTCCAGTTAAATGTGTGCGCAAGAGCGAAACAGAGACAGTAACAGTGTGTGAGTAATTTTAGGCAGTGCATGTGTGTGTACGTGTGTGGGTGCGGGTGTGGGCTGACATCGCTGCCACTGACCTTCTTTCTTTTACTACAACTCACATTGACCTTAAATTATCCCTTGCCCTTTCGTTCACTTTGTATTGTTGACCTGACGTTACCATTTCGTTGAATGATGAAAACTCATTCATAAAACGCCAAATATTTAACGTAAGTTAGTGACGTCAGTGCAAGACATTTGGCAGTCATGCGAACAGTTATTTAAGTTTATGAAAGGTGTAAAACAGTTGAGCACACACCGCAGCAATTGGGCAAATTCCATTGACTACAAAGTTGAGCAATAATATTAACTAGATATTGATAGCTAAATTAATTCTATAAAATATAACATACATATTTTATAAAAAGTAATAATTTATCAAGCTTTTAAGGCATAAATATTGTTAAATTAATCACAAGTAGTTTAATTTAGTCTATTTCAACAAATGATCATTAAAAATTTCTAATTGCATCATTTATATTTAAAAATATAAAAAAAGATGTTTTAAATTAGTTTTCAGTTATTTTAAATGCGTTTCAAATATATTTACAATGCTGCCAACTTTCTTGAGGTACTAGCAGTGCTGCCAACTTGTCTTATTAGTCATGTTGCAACAAAAAACGGGCTAGCAGGCTTGGCTTCATATTCTGATCGATTTCCAAAATAGGCTTGATTCAAAAGCAAAAATTAAAATTTTTTAAATTTTTGAAAAATATTTGTTAGAGTTTTATCAAATTTTTGGACTGGTTGAAATTAAATTAATTTATACAACTTCTCCCCTTGAGGCACCGCAAACTTCCAGCATTTATAATTCACCAATATTTTTTTATCTAATTTCGAATTAAAATATTTTATTGTTCATTGACAAATTATTGCTTAGAAACATAAAAGATTTTCAATTGGCCGCCATTTCATTTTGTGATACTTTTAAGTGAGTAGTGGCGCCATCTATGACTCGAGCATGGTTTTAGCTTAGGGTGTGCGACAAGCGATGGCGCCACTTCAACAATTAACATTTGATTCATATATTACAAGTAAATCAAAAAAATTCTTTAAAATTAAATTAAAAATCATAAACTCTTTAAACTTAAATTTAATGTTTAGTATCGCAAATGATATAAAATTTAAGAATTATAAAAATTTGTAGTCGATCAAGCTATTGTTAAGACATCTCTGTGGTATAGCGTTATGTATTATATATAGGGATTAAATAAACAAGATATCATCAGCAGAAAAAAAAAGTTTAAAAAGATAATGTAGCAGATTAAGGAAACAAAATTAAACTCTAATTAATTACAACGAGTTATAATCAAGTTGAGAGAACAGGAATAATACAAACTGTGTTTCAGAATCCTTTTATCATAATGAAGTTTATCTGTTGAAGTAAATATCATATACAATGTGAATAGAGAAATCTGCTTACAAACTGGTTTTGAATGCTAAACTACAAATTGAATATTAAATTTCGAGTTGCGTCTAGCGGAAGTATGGATATATATACACATGTGTACATACAGCTTGATCAACGTACTGCAAAGTCATCTTCATAATCATCCATAGCAGCAGCATCCTGGCAGGATCAAGAGCAGACGCTGCAACAGCAACGGTTCTTCCCCCGTTAACACCCATTGCAGTATTTTTTTTTAGAAGCCGAACACAACCCTATGACTAGAACGAAAACTAATAATAAAAAACCGCTGCAGTTGCGCGTTGCTGTCAGACGACGATGATGATGATGATGATGATGCAAGAGAGCAGAGGGCAGAGGAGCGCAGCAGCCTGCGCGTCAGCCTCATTGTTCTGCCGTCGATTGGGCAAGAAGGATAACGAACTCTCCGGGGCAGGAGCAGTCACTCAGTCAGCCCATTCACAGACATGCAGACATTCTGATTCCCATTCCTCATCTCATTCCATTCATTTGGCCCATGCAATCAGTCGCTACCGAGGTCGGGTCTCTCGGCCTCATCCTCGTCTACCCTTTTCACGGCATTGAATTTCCCCCTTTTTTATTTAGCAGCGTCGCGCTTTGTTGTTGTTTTATTCGCCTCGTCGAATGCGAGGATTTTGCAGCGTCCTGCAGTTTTTGGCATACCCTATAAAACGCAGTCTAAATCGGTATACTCATATGTACATATTTTAGCAAAGGTTTTGTTAACTATGACGAAAGTTAGGCATGCCAATAGTTATTACTGTATGGCTTATGTAATATAATATTTTAAGTTAAATAGTAGATACTATTTCTTATTAAATTGAAAATGTAGCACAATACAATATTCCATAAAGCTTGAACTACTTACTAATTTATTAATATATTTCAACTATTTCTATACGATAATTTACTTTTTCAATATCTTACATTTTAAGTATTAATTATTTTCGGTCCTTTCTATTAGATATAATATTTCGTATGTATTCCATTGTTTATAGGTCAAATGTATATATTTTTTTAGTAAAACCCTTCACACTTTTTCTAGCAATCATTTTATTTTTGTTTCTTATTGTATGAAATTTCCTCATGGCTTATTAAAAAATTAGTTAAATAAATTATTAAGATTCATGTAACTTAATTTTTTTTAATTTAAAACATATATGAATATTATTTTCATATCTTTCTTTTGCTTATCAAGCTTCTCTAGTTATTTAGCTTTGTCATAACTTTTTACAGGGTAGCGAATAGTTGACTCTTAGTTTGAATTTAGCATTCTCAATACTTCTTTTGGCGCAGCTGCTTTGGTTTTACTTTGTGACGTGATTTCTTTTGCTGTAAGTTGATCGGTACTTGATGATGCTGGCAGATTCTCAAGAGATTTTCAACTTTTAAGTTGGAATACTTGGCGTAGGTGTTGATTGGGTTGATTGATTCTTTAGCAGATTTACTGCGGGCAAGTCAATAGCTAAGTAAATGCCAGTCTAAAATTTCAGTTTCCGAGAGTTTCAGTTGCGCTGAGATCCTCCCCTTTCGCCCTATAGAAATGTGCACAAAACCGTAAGTAATTGCTGGGATATGCGTGCAAATATTTTACGTTTTTGCCCAAAAAAATACCCAAAAACCTATCGAGGGGTAACCCCTCGTTGTTGTAATTAAAAAAAATTTCAGGTTCAGTGTGCAAAGGGCTAGATGAGGAGCGTGATTGTGCAAATGTTTAGAAATGGAAAAAAACACACTATATGAGAGATTTTAATGCACTTTTCCAACTATTTTGTTGGATTTTTTTTATCAGTTTTATGTAGCGTTTTTTATAGAACAATTGCTTGATTGACTGTTTGATCATTGTTGCATTTTTGATACTCTAAATAGTTTTTTTCTTTCTGTATTGTCTGTAATTAGTTGCGCATCTTTAATCTTTTTTTATTATTTCCTTTGCCTGCTGTTTCTGGGTTGACAATAGACGAGGGGCGAACATCCCTCCCAAGAAACTTCCTATTTCTTGTATTTTTTAGGATTGTCTGTAGAATTTAATTCCCCATGTCCCTGCTTGATCTTTTACCTGGTTTTGAATTTCTCATAATTTCTCGACAGTTCATTCACCTTACAAAAAGGAGAAGAAGAACTATTTTGACGAAACTCTAGGAAATGAAAATCAAAGTTATTTGTTTTTTTTTTGCAGTTTTATTTTATCCGATTGAAGATAAATTTTATTATTTATTTAAGAAGGTCGACTAAAATATACTGACATTTGAAAATTCGATTCTTTGCGAAGTTAGAACTGACTTCAAATAATTTAAGGCTATCACTTGATGATAATTCATTATTAACAAGTCTGAAGGATAACATGCTGAAATGCATTTGTCTACAATATCTTTCTCTATCTCACTCAATAATTTCTATGTTTTTGATTAAATATAAAAATAAGTTTTATTATATTATTTTAAAAATCAAAAAAATACAAAAATAATTTCGAAAAGGAAGCGAAATTAAAACAGGATAGTAAAAAAGGAATCTGTGCAAAAAGCGCGCCAAATAAAAAAGAAGAGACTCAGCAGGCAAAACAAAAGATGAAGCGGATCAATCTGCAAGATACTTTACAACCAAGTGTGAGTTTATGCCTGTGTATATATGTGTGTGTATGTGTGTGCCTCAAAAGGTGTGTCAACAAAGCGACGCAAAAGAATCTCCGAGTGAGTCTGGCGCGGTCTGGCGGATTATTGTGCAAGGACAACATCATGATCACTTTGGTTTTATAATAATGACGATGTCCGTGTGTGTGTGTGTATGTGTGTTTGAGAATGTATCTGCGTGTGTGTGCACACACAATAGGGAGCGCAGCCCGAAACCAAAAACCTCGTCGCGCTGCGCTGGCAACCCGTTTTTTAGGGTTTTTTTTAGGGTTGCCCAGGGGGATGATGTTCCCTTTTTGCCGCGCAAATTACGATTCACCCCTTTGTAAAAAAAAAAACGTAAAATAAAATAAAGGCGAGAGGCAAGAGACGATCGCCTCGAACTTTTTTGCGCGCTCGACGCGGCAACGAGAAATTTTTTAAAAAATTTCAAACGCAATCGGCGATTTTAGTCGTCAAAAGTGCGTGGCAGGACGAGCAACGGGCGCCAAAAAGAAGCCAAGAAATTTTTTATATAAAAATCATAAGTAAATTATAAAATCAAAAACAGACACTTGACAAATCTTGAACAAAGTGCGCGTTAAATTTAATATCTTAAAAAAATTAAAAACATAATTAAAACAAAATATTTGTAAATATAAATACCAAAATACTCGAAATTAAAGCACGTGCTTTTTGCGCATTTTTGGATTTTGCGCATTTCAAACTTTAAAGTGTAAACTGGAGAGAGCATGAAAGAAAGAGCGAGCGAAAGGAGAGAGTAAAAAGTGCAAAACGCCGACAAAGAAAAGCAAAATAACGACATAAAAAACGCAACTACAAAGAAAAAGCAAAGCCAAAATTTGTATTCGTAAAAATAAATAAAACTTAAAAAAAACAAAGACACATTTTTAGGATTTAGCATTAAAAGTGTGCAAATTGTTTATACGAAAAACACAAAATAATGGAAAAAAAGTTTACCAAGAAACCATTAAAATCAGAGACAGAAAAAAAACAATTGGCGAAAGACAACAAAAATTTAAATTTGTGAAAATTTTTTGGTAAGCTTTTTAGCAAAAAAAAAAAAACAGTAATTCAAAATTGGCAACAAATATGGGCAAATGTTTATAACAATTGATGGGGTCTGTTAAATGCGTAACATTTTCACGTGTGTATGTATGTGTGCGTGTGTGTATGAGTTGTTAAAAAATGGCCGTTGTGCGTGCGAGTGAGATAGCAACACGGACGTGTCCTTTGTCCGGGCTGTTGCTTTCCTGTTGAATAAATTTAGTTAGCACACATAATAACTATAATTTCATGATTTTATTTTTTCTCTTATTAATAATAGCTTTTTTAAATGCCTGTAGAACAGGAGAGTGTTGTAAAATAAAAAATTGAAGACTTTTGTTACATAAGACATTTTACAAAGCATCTTCACTTTTGGACAATATTAACATGCATAATATATACTTGCATAATATTACTAGCTTTTACCAATATTTTCCCTTTGGGCACGAACAATTCTTTTATTAATTTCTTTCTCAATTTCGCAGAGTTTTTAAAATATTTCAACGGAATGTAAAAAATTTTCCTATTCACCGAATTTAATCACTATAATCGTGATTGTCATTTAATAGTAAGAAAATTTAATATGAAATTTATCTAAAATTTCTAGTTTTTAGCAACTAAACTTTATAACCAAATCAGATTTTATACATAAAGCAACATTTCAGATGTTGCTAAAATGACTCCGAATTATGTATGGAAATTTTTAAATTTTTTGGAAGATTTTTGGTGAAAGAAGCAGAAATTAGACAATAATAATATTCTTATACCAAGGTCTACTTCAACGAAATTAATGGTAAAAAATTTCTTATGATCATAATAATAAATATTAATTAAACGAAACAAGTCGCATAGCTTTAGTTCCTAAATATCTACAACAAACATATTACAACAACTACTTTTGGAAAAGTTTTCCGAAACTCAATTGAAGTTGTGAAAATATAACTTATTTTCATGATGTTTTAGAAAGTTAAATGAACAAAAGTCATGTAAAAATAAAACTTTTGCATTGGGCAAGTTTCCTATGTTTTTTCCTCTGTTGTAGAATCAATCTATCTCTTTAAAATACTTTCTTGGAAAGGAGCAATTTAAATTGAATTATCTAAAAGTTTCTTTAGTTTTTAAAAAAGAATGATCGAAAATTTTAAATATATATATTACATTATGCTTCTCTAATTCTTGGTTAAAGTTGAGCTTACTTAAAGTTGTTTATTTATGGTCCTCAAAAACCATATTAAAAATTTTAATACCATTTTTATAATTTCCACACCTAAGAAACTGCAAATTTATGTAATGTTTTAGTAATTTAATTGACTTTTTAAAGCAGTTTTATGAGTTTTATGAGTTTTATGTACGCCATTTTACAGCAGAAACGTTGAACAACCCCTCGCTGGTAACTCGATCAGAGACTGACCATACCACAAACACAGAGAGAGAGAGCGAAATTCGACCTCTAACCAACCCCTAATACATAACAGCCAAGGGGTCTACCCTTACTACCACCAACAATCGAATGGTCAAGCGAATTGAAGCAAAAATATAACAATAACAAATAGGCAGAGTGAGGTTGTAGGGGTGAGAGACTGAAATGTACAGAACTCAGGGAAAATGTGAGGGAAGTAGTAGATGGGAAATTGGGCAGGCCTTGAGCTGGTCAGTAAAGTGACCAATGGCAACATGGAAAAATGGCAAAGTTGAGGCATGTTATCTTAAGTGCAAAATAATGCAAGAAAATTAAAATAAAATCTATATTTGCAATTGGCCTTTAATTATTATAAATGTATACAAATGTCAACACAAAATGACTGCAGGCAAAAAAATGGAAAACTATTTGTCTATTCAAAAATAAGAAGGTGAACTCTACAGAAATATACATCTATGTCTCTAACTAAACTCTGTATAAAATTTTATATTTTTGCAGATTTAATACAGTTGAGAATTTTTGAAATTTCTCAAATCATGTATTTGACATTTTGAATCACTTTTCAATTCATCTGTTCATAGATTTTTACTTGAAACCTTAGACTTATTCTTCGGTATATGATATGATCTGGTATAAATTTAAAATTAAGCATGTATTCGAATCATCGTACCGATCCTTTTTCAAAATTTTGAATATTTGCAGAATTGGTAAATTTTTTTAAATATATGGTTTATATATTAGATCCAAATTTTTAAATTTTATAACAATATATAGTTAAGGTTTCGCAAAAGTTTGATTTGTTCAGACGAATAAGTTTAAGAAGTGTGATTTTTAAATAATATTTTGATATTTTCTAAACACTCTTCAATGTATGTGTTCATAGATATTAATTATAAAGCCTATAATTAATTTTTCTTGCACTGATAGTGACATAATCTTTTATTATTTAAATACATTTAAATTGATTACCTTAAACTAATTCGACTACCTCCATAGGGAATAAAGGTTATTCAGATCAATAAACAAACAAATATTTGTCAGCTATTTTAAGCAATTAAAAGCTGTGTCTTTATGTCAGAAGATGGACAGAGGACAGGTCGAGGTACAGCTAGGGGTGGAGGAGAGGTAGGGTTGGGTGGAAACGTGAACTTTTTGATGTTGTGGCTGACAACCCCATGTGGCATCAATTGAAAAGCGTGAAAATGCATTTTCCATGTTAGCTGCTATTCAAATTGCTTAATTGCGCATTAAATATGCAGAAAAGTAGGCAAAAAGTATAAAATACAGGTAGAGGCATAAACATACACATGCTCATGAATATATATGTATATACTAGTATGCAGGACGATGACCAAATTGTCCTGCCTCAAGTCTATGTGTATGTGTGTGTGTGTGTGTGTGTGCTTGAGTGTGGAAATATTTGTATCAACAAACATTAACTCGCTTGACAGTTTTCTGGCAACGCGCAGCAACTGCAGCCCCGCCCCCTGCCTTCCCCCTGATATCTCCTCTACCCCGCAAAGTGACACTTGATTTGCCACACACTCACACACACACTCTCAAAATGAGTTCCTCATACAAACATATAGCAGCTTTTACCCTTACGTAACCAATTTGAAAAAGGTTAAAAGTCAACAGTAGAAGAAGTCATAAGGTAGTGGAGAAAGGGGAATGGGATTCGAGGAGGAAGGACAATTGTAGGAGGCATCTATAGGCTGCCTGCCGGATGCTGTTTTTTAATTGACGAGTCGAGCTGAGAGCTGAGAACTACGGCAAAGTGTCAAATGCGGTAAATCAAGTACGTATGGCCTTAATAGATTTTCCATTTGTGTCCATTAGCCACACGAAATACGGAAAGACAGTCAGTCTGACTATATATATACTATATACATGCCAAAATATTATGGAACAATTCGCAGGGCATCAGTATATTTACTTTATATTATGACTCTCAAAATTGAAATGGAAATTGACAGCTGTAATATAATTTAACTTATAAATATGTTGGTAGAAATGGAATAAGGGGGGAGCAGGAAAGAAATGGAAAAAATAATGCGTGAAATCTGATTTATTTAAATTTCAGAACTCCTGTCTAGCAAAATTACAAAATTACGTATTAATTATGACAGTTTACATTTCTTATATATATTAACTTATATTAATATTATTGCTAATACAGTCGAACTTTCCTAACTCGAATCACGATTATCCAAAGAAAAAGTTAGACTTATGGAGATTTCGAGCTATTGGGTTTTTTCTTTAAGTTTATTAAAAGAAACTACAATTCATTCATGTTAAATTGTGATGTTTTTACAAGCTTACCTAAAAAATAAAAGATCAGAAACTAGTGAAAACAAACTCATACATTTAAATTGTGAGCTGTTAAATTTTTTTTATCGTTAAAGTTAAACAAAACTTTTACTCTTACTTTACTATACTCTATTTTGTTCTAGTTAGAGAAAATTCGAGCTATAGAAGTTCAATTTAAGGAAGTTCGACTGTATTTTGAATCAAAAACGTTGGAAAACATCTTATATATTTCAGTTGGTATTCTTTATACACGTTGAAGGTTATAACATTTAAGAATTTTCTACTTAAATCAAATTTTTATCGGATTATTTCCCAATTTTTATGCTTAGTCATGTTATTTAATCCTTAATTTAAGAATTATTTCCTACATACATGCTTAAAAATTCATGCTAAAGTTTTAAGCTTGTTTTTTAGAATGTATTTTTTTCTGTGTATATTTTTTCTAGAAATCAATATAATTCAATAAAAAAACATCTTTTATACATATATTTAGAATAAATTTAAATTAACTTGGTAGACTTAGAGATACCCTGTAACTAATATAACAGATATTTTTCAACAATATTTTTTCCAGGAATGAAATATAATCTGGAATCATAAATTAAATATTTTATGCCACTATCAAATTAATATTTTTGGGAAACATTTTTACATTTTAAATTTTTATTTTAACTTCAAAAATGTTTGGTTAAATATACAAATAAAACCCTTCAATATTTCCCATTTGCAACACTTTCCATTCAGTTGAAGACATCGCAATTGTTTATATAAACAAGATCTTAGCTTTGATCAACTTTAAGGCCATTCAACATTCCAACTCAATTAACAAGTTACGAGTCTGTGTCTGAAGATGTCAGGAAACTTTTGTCCAAAAGCAAAGGTTAAAAAAGAATCAAGAATATTTTGTAGCAAATCAATTAGAAAAATTTCCAAAGTTTTTCCGCGTTGAAAATGTTTTGCAAAATGTTTTCTCGTAGACAAAATAGAAAATGAGGTGATAACCGCAGGAGGATAGAAGGGGAAGGACAGGTAAACATGTCCTAATGGCTGCTAAGGTAAGCGGGGCTGACTGACTGACTGGCTGTCAGTTGTATTGTGCTGTGACTTTTTAACCTAATGAATAATAAATTGGGCCAATTGTCACGCAAAAACAACAACTCAAGCACTGCCGGGTTAAGCACAAGGATAAGGGTAAGAATAACTGTAAGGATAAGTCTCAGGCATTGACTTGTTCGCGTCTTGCTCTTGGAATTGTTTCAACTGCCAGCCAACAGCCAACATATCCAAATAGTAGACACATTTTCCAGCATTTCCTCTTGTTTGTTATTTTTGTTTTCTTTTGCAAATGTCGCCTTCGATAGATTTTGGCATTTGTTAAGTTGCGCCAACTCGCTGGGGAAATTGCAGCCAAATGTGGCAAGTAGCTGGCGGCAGGTGGCATGCAACATCATTAGCTTTAGGTGTCAGCTTGCATTTGTTTTCCCATTCCCAGATCCATAACAAAAGTAATTAGCATATTGAAATGTTTCCGTGGCTCATCAATAATTTAGAATGACTTCAAGTTGCACGATTAAACACTTGCAGCTTGTTTAGTTTTTGCCACATGTAAAGTTCGCTTGTTTCATTAAATATTTAATTGCAAAAATCTTAGGCCTAAACAACAATATATGGTATGGGGTACGGGTTATAGGGATGAAAGGGTAAAACAACCTCTTAAAAGCGTGTCAACAGCTTGTCAATCACAATTTGGCAAATAAAATGTACATGTCATTCAAATATTTAGTTTGCCAATGTGTTGATGTGGTTGTAGTTTGGTTGATTGAAGGCTTGGGGATTAACTGGAAGAAAGAGGGAAGCTCTGAAGTAAAAAACAAGTTAAAGGGTTACTTACTTATTTTTCATAATGTCAACAAAGGTGTAAAAACGAAAAAAACTAATTTAAAATTCATTATTTCTATATTTTTACCTTTTTAATAATTTAAAAATTTAATTTCTCTTCCCGCATCAAAAATTAAATAAAAAAGGCTAATCCGAATACCTTTTTTTTGTATTATAATTATCTAGAAATCAAACAGTTGCCCAACATCAACCTCAGCACCAATTATAGTGCTAATCTAGAGCTATAAGTTTCACCTTTTGTCAAAATAAAAAAAATATGTTTTCACTTTGAATGCCCAAATGTTAATAGCTAATATGAAGCTTTACATTTTTAATGAAACTAGCTGATTATTATATGGAATTAAGAATGAATTGGCGAGCGAAATTCTCTTCAAACCTCTAATGAACAGCAGAGAAAGAAAGATTGAGAGAGATAAAGAAAAAACTTTATTTATTTATTTTAAGTTAAAAGTAATTTGGGATTAGGAAAGATGGTTTAAAATAGCAATTCAAATAAATAATGAAGTATAAACTAAAATTTAAAGCTAGAAAAATAAATTAGAAGTGGGAAAGGTTAAATATCTAAGCGATTTACAACAAAATTAAAAAAATTACAGTAAAGTTAAATGTAAACTTAAATTTCTAAATTCTATTAACTGAATCCTAACAAAATTAAAGTATAGTTGTGTACAACTTAAAATCAGGTTGCTGCCCAATACTATAAAAGTTAAAAAATATTATATTCACCAATAAATAATCGACATTTATCACTCTTTCAAATAATTTCTGCTAAATAATTTTTTCTAAATCATCTGTCGATGTCTACTTCAATCAACACAGATATGTTAGAGTTCTTGATGAAGTCGGTCAAAAGCTTGTAGTGTTTGCTTGTGTTGCTAAAATGTATTGTAATTGTAATTAGAAGAACTAACAAAAACATTTAAACAATTAGCAAACTATTTAACTGCCTTTTAGGCATATATTTTTGTATATAGTAAATCATAAATATCTCATCTTTAGGGGCGTTACAAAGTTCAATTTGATAACTACTATTATATGTAAAACTTACAACTGGCATAATTTACGCTTGCGCATTTTGAAGCGACGACAACAACAACGCAAGGCCAACGCTCATTGGCTGTTGATTACAACGGTAAAAGCCGAGTCCAACGGCCGACTTCCATTTCCGCCTCGTACATCACGTATACGCCGCATGGCCCCAAGGAATCATGCTTAGGGTTTGTTGTCACGACTTTACCTGTCGTCGTTCGTATCGCAGTTGAAGCTCGTGTGACGTCGTGCTTGCGGCACAAGGATCACAGGATACAACGTTACAGCATCCGCAACGGAATTGCAGTTCAAGTGCAGCACTCACACCGTGCAGACGTCTTTGCTCTGACAAATGAAGCAAAAGTAAACTTAAAAATATTGTGAGAAGTGCCAAAAGTGTTTTGAATTGTGCTCAAATTTGTAGTCTTTTTGGAGAAGTCAAGCAAGCTATAATACGACGCCTATATCATTTTGATTGTTGCTCAGAAAGCCCGTCATTAAATACTTGGCTTTCGAGTAATAATCGAAACCAAATAGGCGATCCCAACAACTCTTAACTAGCTGACCAAGTTCAAAAGGTGGGTTCATCTTTAAATATTCCTTAAACTAGTTACTAAGTTATTAATTTGAATGAAAAAGATACTTTATTGCTTTATTTAATTTTGCTTTATTGTTAATTTCAATTATTTAAATTAAGATTACATTTTCTCTTAATAATTCATTAAGATTATAATAATATACCTTTTAGTAAATATCGACATACTTCTATATTATATTCTCTAATTTATCTGGTGGAATGACCGTGTATATAAATCTATTTTTTTTTAAATTTCTTTACATAACTAAAATTTCAAATCAAAAGTAAGAATTGAATATTTATACACTATATTGATAAGAAAAAAAATTTTCCCCATCTATATCTCTTTTCATTTTATTATATATTTGTCCTATTACAAATATTACGATTATAATTAAATATAAAATTTTTATTATTTATTTTTTGTTTTGTGATTTATAAAGTTCAATTTCAAGTTCAATTTTTTCATATTCCACTAATAATTTTATTTGAGAAATATTTTTTTATTTGACTTTAATTTAAAATCTCTCAAAGAGTTCTAAGACCACTTAACTTTACACAGAACAAATTAATATTGCTATTGATGTACTTAAATGTTAACACTATATTTATATATATATTTAACACTATATATATTTAATCAAGTAAAATATAAAGAAAAAAATCTGCAATCAATTCTTTATTTTAAAGAAATAACATATAATAAGTTCTGTTTTCAATACAAATCTGTATTAAAAATAAAGCGTAATAAAGCATAATTACTTAAACTGAAACTCTTAAAATTTTCTGTTATATCTTTTTTAATTTCTTAAGTATTTTCGGTAATAATTCCCACAAGCCACCCGCATATAGATCTACGTGTTAAAGACTTCCTCTAATGCAATTAGTCATCAGCAACAAAAATAAAAGAGAAGAAAAAAAAAATAAAGCTGTCGTTGAACTGTTTGGCCCAAACGACAACAAATGTGACAAAAGGCGAGAAGCGACCTTCACATTGAATGCGTCTACGCGAATTTTGGAGGCGGGTGTCAATGCACCTAAACTCGTTTTTTTGAGGCAACTATTCAGTTAGCACTATTATGTATTATTTATTTTTGTTAAGTCGTCAACAGACAATGTTTTTATACCGAACTTACGGAAAATTAGCATTTCGCACACAAAAGGTGAGGCGTCAAAAAAAAAGAAACAAAAAACTGACTGCGATCAATGAACCTGCTAATAATTGTCGGATGGGCGATACGTTTCTGGGTTTCTGGCTTACTGGTTTTCGGTTTCATTTGAACTAATTTCGAGATAAGCGTCACATGTCTCACTTGTCAAACGAGTTGAATAAAATAATCAATTAATATTCAATCTTTATTTGTGGTCTATGGAACTAATTTGTTATTTATTTGTTCCTGCTTCAATATCAATTCAATTCCTGATTGTCTTTTGAGCTGACATTCAATTACTCATTCAATAAATATTCCATAATATTATCAAACTGCATTCAATGCGCTTCCACCTGCATTTTTGGTTTGTATTCTGCCATTGAGGATTTTCTGACGCTTCAATTTTATTTTATTTTAAGGGCAATGTTAATGTCAAAGCAATAATTAACATTTCCAGCATTACATTGATAACGTTAGCTGAGTTTCAACATTGAAAATCAATTATGTAGGCACGTCGTCTCATCATTATGCATAACTGCATTCTCAATTAGCATAATATTGATGATTGGGCCAAGTCCAACTTCTGTTGGAAATATGACGGTTAAGGCTATTTACACACATCCATTACGTAGCTTTTAGGTTTGTAGTTAGTTGCATCTATAATACAAGCAACTAATTAAGCAACTCTTTCCGGTTCCGCCTGAGATTCAATATAAATTATACATATTAGAGATAAATATTACTTTTTTATTAGTTATTGATAAGAGTGTCTTAAGGGAATTCTAAATTTTTAGAAATAAGCCTTAGTTTTAAAGGGATTTGAAACTATAACCTTAAAAAATACTGAAAGTTTGAAAGAACAGTATTATATTAAATGTAAAAAATAAAATTTAAATACCAAATTATTTAAACAATTATAATAGTAATTGTAAAAACATTGATAGTTATTATACAATTTTTTACTAATTTTAACATGTGCTTGAAAGAAATAAACGGATTCATTGTTAAAAAAAAAAAATAATAATAAAAATTAAATGAATACAAAAATAACGTGTGTAAACATTGTATTATATAATAAGTCACGATGTACAACTGTAAGGTAAGTACGTGTTATTAATTATGTACAACAATAACATATTAAATAAGGATAATGGGCCAATAAACTTGTTGCAACTCGTACAATTGAAAGTAAGTAAATAAATACACACGAATAACCACAACTATTTGTCACCCATTCAATGTCATGAACTTCATTGGGTCATAAAACGCAAAACACAAAAACTTTTTGTTGCTTTTGTTTACATTTCAGTTTCGTTTTCATTTTCGGTGTATTCGGCATCTCCTTAATTGTGTACACACTGACAGCGCAAGAGTGGGTGACAGCGAAAGAGAGAAAGAGAGAGGGTGCTGACGAACCAATCGAAATGCCAAAACGTGTGCGTTTTGCGTGTGAGTGTGTGTGTGTGTGCGTGTGTGTGATGCAGCACATGGGCGACATGGAGGTGCAGTCGTTAAGCGTAAAGCTCAGAAAGCTTAGCAGCAACAGGTGTTTGAGATACTTCCGTTCGTTATCAAAAAGCTCGAGCCGAGCGTTTGCTAATCCGCATAGAACAGCAGCAAATAAGTCAGTGGAACAGTCGACTGTTCGACCCATATATAAATTAATTGGCACACAGAATATTTCAGACAGTTCGGTGAATGGTTTCGCAACGGCAAACGCTTAACGGTTAATTTTTCAAAGCAACCATGTTGAAATTAATAAACGTTTTAGTTGCTTTTTATGTTATAAAATGTGCGCAGGCGCAAATTGCTTGTAAGTGCAAAAAGAAACTTAAGCAAATACAAAGTTTCATCTACAGTATGTGAAGTAACTATTTTGAAAAAACATAAAAAAGTACATACTATTCAAAAAAGTTTGTTGACAAAATCGAAAATTTACACATTTCTTTTTTAAAGTTTTTAAAATAGTTAAGTTCAATGTAAAATATTTTTTATTAATTTTAGTATTAATTATTATTAAAATTCAAATAGTTACCGGTCTGCCATGCACTGTGCGTAATCCTAAAATCGTTGGCGGCAGCGAAGCAGAGCGTAATGAGATGCCTTTTATGGTGAGTCTAATGCGACGCGGTGGTCACTTTTGTGGTGGTACCATAATACATGAACGCTGGATTCTGACTGCTGGTCATTGCATCTGCAATGGCCTACAAAAGTTCATGAAGCCAGCACAAATCCAAGGTGTTGTGGGTCTGCACAGCATACCGGAGTATCTAAATGGCGTTGGCAACGGTCCGGATGCGCAGCGAGTGGATTTCAAGAGTATTGTGCCGCATCCACAATATGACTGCAATAATGTAAATCATGATATTGGTAAGTAGCTGAAGATCTTCATTGAAGGTGTTAACAAATTTTTTAAAAATATCAGTATTGATATTTTGAAATGAAAAAAAACAATAGTTTGTACAGACCTCTACAATCTGTCGATCGTTAATATTAAAAGTGATAAATCCGTTAAAATTCGAACAACAATTTAAGGAAATATCATGTTTTTAGCTACATTAATGGACCATACGACCGAACGAACCAAATAGCTGAAAAACTTAATTTACGATCAGAGATTTAGTTCGCTTACCAACAATAGTGAATAGTTGAAATGAATTTAATTTAAACGATTCTTATATTAATGTATATTCTCACTCAGCGCTGTTGGAACTGGTACAGCCAATTAGTTTTTCGGCCCACATTCAGCCCAGTTGTGTAAGCTCGGATAAGGAGCAACGCATCTTGGAGCAAGAATATGGCACAGTCTCTGGCTGGGGCTGGACTCAGGAGAATCAGGCGGAGGGCGATCGTGCGGATGTTTTGCGCAAGGCAGTTGTTAAAATATGGAACAATGAGGTCTGCGAGCGTTCCTATCGTGCGTTGGGCAAGTCCAATAGCATTGGCGACACCCAATTATGTGCGGGCTACGAAAATGGCCAAATCGACTCGTGTTGGGTGAGTATACAACTTTTGAATGGAGCACAAATGTTATGCGGCACATTTTTTTCAAATGAATTTTGCTAGGCGGATTCCGGTGGCCCATTGATGTCTAAGGAGCATCACTTGCTGGGCGTTGTATCAACAGGCATTGGCTGTGCCCGTCCAGGACTACCAGGCATTTATACGCGAGTCAGCAAATACGTAAGCTGGATACAAAACGTAATGAACAGCAGGCACTAGCCAATAAACGCTGGTCAACTATATGTGATTAAACTGTGATACTTCGTTTTAAAATTCAATTAAATATTTAAAAAAAAAAACGTCTTTTTACTTTTTTTGAAATAATTGGCATCACCTTTGCTGCCATTTGTAATAGAGCTGCCAGCTCGTTTTTAAGTTAGTGTTGCCATGTGTAAGCTACAGTGACAACTTGCCACTCCGGCAACGCCAATTGTATTCAGCTGTTCATAAACAAAATAAAATGGACGACTCAGCACTTACAAGGTACGAATAAAACAAATACTTTATTAATTATAGCACCTATTAATTTTTTCTTAATTATGCACAGCAAGGCAATTGCCGAGCTTATGCGCGAAATGCCAGGTCAGAATAACCTGTCGTATCTTAAACCACAAGAGCGCAAAATAAATCCGCTCGGTAAACCGAACAAACGATTTCTGGGGCGAACCATAAACACTGCACTGCGCCACAATAAACGAGAAATTGAACGCACACATGCGAGCTGTCAGAAAAAGCTCCAGGAACTAGATGATAGAAACGAGAGGCGTAAAAGAAATAACTTCTACACCCGTGACACTAGAGAAGACTTGGATGGAAGGAGCTCGCGTAAAAGTCGCTCTCGCAAGAAATCGAAAAAGCGTCGCACTCGCGGTAACAGCAAAAACAGTAGCAGAAGCTCATCGAAAGAATCTCGCAGTCGTAGCAGAAGGCACAAAACGAAGCACAAAAAGAAGGACAAGAAAGTGAAGAAAAAACGTCGAAGGCGCAGAAGCTTCACCAGCAGCGAAGAGGAAGAGCAGCAACAAAATGTTGAAAATCGTGAAGCTATGACGGCACCAAGTTCCGAGTACTATGTACACTCAAATAACGTAGCACTGGCAGTTGCCATGGCTTATAGTCAAGCGATGTCCGCTCAACAGAGACAAAGACAAGCAACTGAACAATTACCACCGTCCGCCTCTTCATTAAGTGATATATTAAATGAACTGATGTCGGATGAAGAATTGGAACCAAAGGCTCCGCCGGATGCAATATCTGTTGCCTCGTCTAGCGATGAAGTGCAAGACATACTCACTATTGATCTAAGCCCGCAGGAGGAGCAGTCTTCGGACAGCACTGACTCTGACTCCGATACTGAAAGCACCATTATCAGCTGCATATCACTGGAAGATAGTGCTGAAGATGAAGACATGCAGCCGAAGAGCAGCAGTGATATAGAAATAATTGAAACTGAAGCAAAACAGCCAGAGGAACAACTGAATCCAGAATGTGGCGATATGTCAACTACTGTGGATTTGACTGAAGATTAGCTAAATAATTTAGAGTTACTTAATCAGGGTTTATAATTAGTACAAAATATTTATATACTCGTTATATTATTGAAAGTTTATAATAAAAGTGTACTATTTATATAAATTATTTATATTGATATAATAACAAGTAAAGTAATTGTTAATAACGGGTAACGAATGATTCAACATAGTTAAGGTATCGTCGGAGAGTGTATAAATGACAACAGGTTACTCTCTCCCGCTCTTCGCTCTTACGAGCGATCTGTCAAATGACGCTGTCTTGTCATTTTGCGACCAGCTGATTTTCTATTTTCGACAACATCACAGCAAAATTTCAACGAATTGTGTTCAATTAGCATATTTAATTGCATTTAAATAGGAGAAAATTAAAGTTTTCATAATGTTTGGAAATCTGAAAAAGAAGCTAAGCAATGCGATACAGGAGGGCATTGTAATCTCCGAGAGTCTGCAGCAACAGTATCGTCAACGTGTCAGCAGCAACAGCAGCAGTCAAACAAGTGCAGCGACAACACCAACAACGCCTGGAACTTTGGGAATGGGAATGAACGAGAGCTTCTCTTCCAGTCGCAGTCACAGCAGTTCCCATTCATTCAGTGGTCAACTGGCGGATGGTGTACCAATCCAGCTCAATGTTGCAGCTGGCTGCAATTTATTGGCCAAATACGAGGATGACTGGCAGCAAATACATGCATCCAACGATGAGAACGCAGCACGTGCAGCTGCCGTCGCCACACAAATAACAAATGTACAACAACGAGCGAGTGGACAGCATACGACCATTAATGAGCTCAACAGTTGTCTTGCTGGTCTACCTGCATTAATTGTCAAGCTGCGAGCTAGTGCTCAGACGCTGGAATCATTGGAGCAAATGGGAACGCAGCTGGAATTCGAATTGGAAAAGTTGGAGGATCTATGTGAGGAATGTGAACTGCAGGAATTCGTACTGGAGCAGCAGTTTCAGCTCTCCAAGCACAAGCAGAAGAAGCTCAATGAACTGGAGCACTACAGACAAAAAGTGGCGGCGGAACATCAAGAAAAGATGCGCGCCCATGAACAACAGCTGCGTCAACTTCAAAAGGAACGTCAAGCTGTTTTCGATGATGCATTTCGTGGCGATCTCGAGGAGTACAAACAACGCGGACAACTCACAAGTATTTATTTCGTTATCTCTATAAAATGTCAAATACCGAATTCAAAACTCTCCCATTTTGCAGAAATACCGACAAAAACAAATAGACAGACATCTTTAGATGATGTGGTTCTGGAACAAAACGATGTAGAAGCTAAGGATGCCCTGGAGCAGTTTCTTAATGGTTAATAATTAATTAGCCCACGCCTTGAGTCATTAGTGCCTTTAGTACAATATGCATCATTAATATTGTATAATTTTAATTTTAATTACAAGTATAATATGTATATATGAGAAGAACTTTGTACAAGGCTCTTTGGTATTTATTTTCTGCTCGATACAAAGTCCAATTCCGGTTCTTTTGTGTTATTTGTTTAATAAACAAACACAATTTGAATTATAAGATTTTGGTTCACAGTTGCCAAGTAAGCTATTTTATAGCTAGGTATGGCTATTTCAGAGTTCGTTTGCTAGAAAAATTGTAATATTGCTATTAGCTGGAAATCTGGCTATTTTAAATATATGTTCAGCTAAGTTTTGCTATTAATATTTTTGGTAAAACTGTGCAAAAGTGCGACAACAACTAATTTAGATGCTTTCCAGACAGAAACAGCTATTTATTTCTCTAAGAAGTTGGCAACAGTGTTTTGGTTGCAATGAGACCTGACACTGCCACCTGGCAGAAAAGCAATTGCCAAAAGTTCGCGCCGTTACAGATTAAGAATATTTTTTGTATAGCTAGTTCTAGCCATTTTTTATGTTTGCCACCTTTTGTCGTTTTTGCAAAGCATAAATCGCCACCTGTGGTTTTGTTTTAAAAGCAACACTACCAACGCTTACTTGTCTGCCATCTGCTCCATCTATGTTTTGTTCTAACAAAATTTGATGTTGGATAATATTAAAAAAATGTGACACAGATGGCGCAGCGTAGCTAAATTTAAATTGTAGGTAATGGAAATTGCAAATTACAAAACTTTGCATTCATATCTGAAAAAAGGAAAAAAAAAAAAGAAAACCCTTTTTGGAAATGTACTTATTTTTTTTAAGTAAAAAAATCAATCCAGATAGGGAAGCTTTACTGGAGTGGCAGCCCAAAAGACAACGGCACTTTTCGTTCTTTGAACCAGTCGTTCTTCAGAGTTGGCGCCACACATAGCGATAAATTTAAACTTATTTATTGCAACTATCAAAATGCCATAACTTTGCAATGAATTAATAATTTTAAGAAAATTTAAAATTCGAAATTACCTTAAATTAAAGAAAGCATTATAATGAAGGTTCAAATGGAGAAAAGTTACAAATTTTAAAAATTTTAGTTTCAAAATTAAGAATATGTAAAAAAAAAGGTGGAAAATTGACCCAAGATGACACTTATTGCCAGATCGGTGAATTTAACAGGGTGGCCTTTCGGTCAGGCAGCACTTAGGCAGGTGGCAACGTTGTGGATAGAAAGAGACTACCAAGACCTGTCTGTCCTGTGGATTTATAAATTGTTTTATTAATATAAATGGTAAATATTTAATTGTTTTGCATATTTTGCTTAAGGAAAGTGTTAAGCAATCTTATTGGCTATTGCCTTTATGTATTTGGCGATGTAAAAAGACGAGCACGCGCAGGCTGCTGCCGTCTGCGATGTCGTATCAGCTGCTGCTTGGCAGTAGTAGTTGTGACGGGGAAGCGTACAACGATACCGATACCAATTGCAAGCCCAGTTCTTGGCCAATCCGAAGCCGGTGTTTTTGATATAAAATATAAATTCAATGCATGAAGAAAAGTAAAGTGCTAAATAACTACAAGCTTGCAAGTGTTAAGTATGCACATGCAAGCGTATAATAGCAGTAAACTTAATAATATGCATACACTTGCATTAAAGTCTGTGCATGTGTGAAAGTGTTTATATATATATATGTTTGCTTGTGTGTGTCTTGAGTGTCCTGTGCATCCCGTGTAATTTCTTCGCTGTTGAAAAATCATTTGAAGGGGAGAGAGACTGTGAATGCTGCCGGGCGTTAGGTGGCGCTGCTTCACAACTTTCGACCAAGAGTATCCTATGAAATTGTTATTTCCTTCAAAATAACACAATTTCACCAGAAGAAAAAAAACTTAAAATTGAAATTGGGCAATGTTTGGTATGTTTTTTTTTAATAATTAATTTATTAATTTTTGCAGCTTCAAATGTTTAATGTTTTCGTGATATGATGATGATGCTTCAATGACTGTCCTGCGCTGAATAACAGTGGTAAGTGTAAAGTATTTCAAATAAGTAATAAATTAATAATTTAATAATTTACAGCTGCCAATTCGTGTAATACCCAAATTTATATAAGCCAAAGCATTTAAGCCGCTTTAACGTTTGATAAAACAGGCCAACCAACTTCTCGCGATCAGATCACACAAGTCATGCCACGGGGTAAACGTCGAGCTCCAGAAATCGGTGACAATATGGATGGTCAATCAAAAAGAGCCCGCACCAGCTACACAAGCATTTCAACACAACAAAGCAGCAGGTGAGCTCTATACTATTGATCAAAGTCTTATCACTTGAAAGGAGTTGGTCTATCAGAAGTATCTAGTATTATCTTACTAGTACGCTAAGAGTTACGTAAAACCTATCAAAAGCGTGTATGATTCACCTTTACTTTGAATAAATTAAAAGAGCTTTTGATACTGTTGACTCATAGGTCAATTAAATACTCGCTGCTTTTGAGTTTATTAAGTATTCAAAGAAGAAGTAAGATTCCATCTACTTAATTACCAGCTTTAGAGATAGACGCTTTGTGCATCTGTTTGTCTCCTAATAGGAGCTTAAATATCCTTAATAACATGATCTTTATCTTTCTTAGACTTCTGTAAATTCTACAATTTCTAATTCGTTATCCATCGAATACTTGACCTTTCTTAATATTCTACGTATTCATCATATCTGAGTATAATAATGGTATTTTATATACATATGTAGCTATGAAACAATACAATTGTCGCATTTCATCATAATAAATAATAAATTCTGTCGCTATTGAGAAATTTTATAATTTCAACTTTCGATGAAATTCAATTTATTGAAGATAGTATATGCATATGTATACACCTCAAATTCTAAATTCGTCTGGAATATATTAATTAAGGTAGAGACAATGTTTTCTGGTCGCTGTGTAAAATTAAATTTAGAATATCTGAACCTTAATCATCCCAAGATTGAATAGATAGTTGATTTTCAGCCATTAAGGGCTTTTAAGAAAATGTTCTTCCCAACCAATTGAAAAACCCGAATTACATTCATATTTAGAATTTCTTTATTAACTTGGCTTGAATGTTAGTGTGTTCTTAAATTAAAAAGAGGTGCAGATAAATTGAAATGATTAATGTTTAGTATGCGCTCAATTGAGATAATAATAGAAGATATTAGTTTTGAAACTTAAAAACTAACATTTAATCCAACACGCAAGCTGTCAGAATATTAAAACTATACTGTCGTTTTTATTTTAGATGTTTTTGTTAGAGGTACAAAAAATATATGTTTTTTTTTATTAAATAAATTAAATATGGTGGTAAGTGTACCTCTAATAAATACATTAAAATATTAGATTTTTTTGTAATAACTTTTTGGCTAATTTGTGTAAATATTTAGTCGAATATATGTTTGTTTATATGTTCACATATTAATGTATTCATAATATGTATATTAGTTAGTATTTTAATAATATTAACTATATGGAAGACTTTTTGCAATTCTCATATATATGTATCGCTTTTTTTATAATATAACATTAATATTTTTGTTGAACGATGCCCCACAAAATTTCGTCTAGATTTCGAAACATGATTACAATATTTGTTGGTTGCTTTTCTGTGTTTTAAATATGTAAATACTGATATGTAACAAATAACGGTACAAAGATATGAATCAATTAATTGAACAAAAATGCGGCACAAAACTTTTCAATTCACTCCATCTAAATTCCATTTTATTCCATTGAACCGTATTGAACCTTCTTGATTTTGAAGTATCTGCAAAAAAATAAAAGAATAGTTATAGTATTGTAATAGACTGGCAAAGTCAAAAGCAATTGCACATATTGTTAAGTTAACTGTAACTTAGCTGAGGGATTACTTACCGCCAACCGCCGTAACCGGAAATGGTTAGGAGCACCGCAATGGCCAGTGCTGTGCCGACGGCGAGAGGTGCCGTCTCATCGCGATAGGATCCGGTGGCACTACAATGGAAAGAGGGTCCCCATTTGCCGCTATCTTTGAACATGAAGCTCTGCATGTGCAAGTCACGCAAATAAATCCGTGCAATATGTCCCGATTGATCGCCAGAATCATGAGGAGCATACAGAATGACAGTTTGCTCCTTGTCGCAGACATAGGACTTGCCCACGGGCGTAGGGAAATACATGGGCGTGTGGGCCGGCGAGGTTAGTCTCACATTCAAATTGGGTCGATCGGGATGTTCGAAGAGGGGATTCGATGAGGAATAGCTTAGTTCAAAGAGATTGATGTACCAGCCTTCACCGCCCGATGACTGTGTGTGTTTGTGTGTGTGACAGAAATGAACTTTTGTTAACCTTTGACCTTAATTGTAATACATGAAATCAATAATGGCCTCCTCCCACATACCTTTTTGAATGTCATGGTTAGCGTGAAACCCTTGAATTCCATGGTCATTATCTCCAAATTAGACTCGACGCATTCACCGCTAAGTACGGGATGGTCTGGCATATAGAGATCCGCTTCGACATCTTCATTCAGCTTGTTGCGATACCGAACACTAATCAGGCCATCCACCTGCATCAGAATGCAGGTGACACCGTTGGTGGCATTTAAGCGATAAAGCGATGTGATCGCATCGTGATTCTGCGACGAAGCCTATGAGAAAATCCAAGAATGCCAAGAAATTCTGCATATTTTTCATCCATTAATGTCAAGAGTCAGCACTTACTGATGGCGATTTCGTTGTGTATTTGGATACCCTCGGACTTTTCGTTGTAAACGCGCTCAGCTGTAGTCCTTGAGCGGTGGCCACTGTAAAAAGTGTTTGCGAAAAGTATGCGCACACATACAGACAATACACAATTACACAATTTCAGTTTCAGTTTTTTATTTTCAAGTCACTGTGTCAGGACGACTATTGATTTTTGCCCCCAACCCACTGACGTTCTCTTGGGTAATTTTGCTTGCCTTCGAAAAAAAAAAGAAAACTTACCCAGGAAAGCAAGTACCATATAACAAATGATATTGCACTCAATTCCATTGCTCATCTTATTTCCAGGCAATTTCAACATTATTTTTTCTCAAGTTTAACAATTAATGTGGAATTGAATGAATTTTTACGTAGTAATCTTTACTTCCCAATGGGCCAGCAACACCGTGTGTCTCGCTGTGAGTCCTGCGCACAACTGTGCCCCATCATTGGAATCTCATGTTGTCCAACCTTCACGTTTCGACTCCCGATTCCACTCGACTCTTCACTTCGTTTCAACTCTCGCTTTCAGTGGACTTTCTACCGCGCAGTCGCCTAAATTCTCTTTTGAAACATTTCTGTTTTTATGTATGCACAGTGTTTGTGGTAAATATCCGCCCACTCCCTGTAAAATGATTACTAAATGTGAATTGACAATCGAATTCCAGCAATAAAATTAAAACATTTAATAAAAATATTTAAATATTCGTATGTAACCAAATAGTTTTTTTTAATTTGAATTTTCTAAATTTATTTATTATTTTATATGTCGATTTGTGCAGTTTTCGTGTCGTGTAGTTGGCATTACTGTTATGCATGAATTCCACTAAATATGACATCACTCTCTTAGAATCCACAACACCCTCAAATATTTACACTGTGATATTCACATACACAATCGTACTTCTCTTCCCATCAGCTGCTACAAATATCATCAACAATAGATCATGAGTTAAGCGGTAGACAAACAGAGAGAGAGAGACAGAGAAAAAGAGCGGAAATTAAAAACTTTCACTTTCTTTAATATAAATTCTAAATATTTCTTGCCTGAAATTTACTAAAAAAAATAGTTAAATTGTGTTTAAAAATTGATTTGTTTAATTTTTTAAAAATATATAAATTGTAGTTTAATAATTGCAATGCTTTTTCTGCTTTATTTGCCCATTCGATTGTCATTTCTTTGCTTGTTGATTTGTTTTGTGCTCTTGGCATTGGCATCCCCGACAAGTTTACTATCCGCTATTTTTAGCTGGGAAACAGTGAAAAATCAGAGAAATAGAAAAACATTTTGAAGAATACGTCAACAAGGGGCGAATGCTTAGGCAACAAATTAAGTAGTTAATGCAAATCAAATCAAATCACAAACAATCCATACTTGATATATTTTATGAAATGGCTAAGTGCGCTGCGACCGAAAATATGTACCCGGAAATTGAATAAATAAACCAATAATAATTTGTAATATATGTATTTATAGACGCCATATCAGAGCTGAAGATGGTTTCAGTCAGAAGCGCTGTCTCGCCTGGTTTCATGAATACACTACACCCGATGAGCCAGATACGCTGGGTAAATAAATTATATATATTTAGTAAAATATTAGTTTGATATTATTATTTTTGGTTTTTAGGGCCAGATGGCATGGAGAAGTTTTGTGAAGATATTGGCGTTGAGCCTGAGAATATTGTGATGCTGGTGCTCGCCTACAAAATGGGTGCCACACAGATGGGATTTTTCAGTCAACAGGAATGGTTAAAGGGTCTCACAGATCTCGAGTGTGATTCCACAGCGAAAATGGTTGTGAAACTGGACTATCTGCGCAGCATACTCAACGAACCCAACTCCTTCAAGAGTATATATCGATATGCCTATGATTTTGCTAAGGTGAGCTGTCAATATCTGCGTTATTTATTTTTTTGTTTCATATATATTCTGTAATTCTAGAGTACTTGTAATTTCTTGCATTTCGTTACTAACAGTAGATTAGGAATTAAGCATAAATAATTAATTAATAATAATAGACAATTTATAGCAAATTCATTTATGGAATAAAACTGACATGTTGTTGCTTTTGCAGGACTCGGATCAGCGGAGCATGGACATTGCGACGGCCAAGGCAATGCTGCAATTGTTGCTGGGCAAGCATTGGCCGCTATATCCTCAATTTGCACAATTCCTCGAGCAGTCTAAGTACAAGGTTATCAATAAGGATCAATGGTGCAACATACTCGAGTTCTCTCGCACCATCTGCATTGATTTATCAAATTATGATATTGATGGCGCATGTAAGATTTAATGAATTAATTATATTCAATTATTTAATTAAGATATTAATATATATATATATGTATATTTCAGGGCCCGTGATGTTGGATGAATTTGTCGAATGGCTGCGTTTACAACGTGGCTTAGTCATTGTCAGTTCAGGATCCAGCTGAGAGTTCCTGGACCGTGTACTTCTAGTTAAACTTTAGAAATTCAATAGTGTCCATGATGAGATCAGCGGGAGTAAGACACAAACAAACAAACACATCCAAATACAGAGAGCGGAACACACACACACAAACACACACAATAATCACAGCCCCTCCCATTACACACGCTAACTCCCACACACACACACACCCACACATACGTACACCCACACAGAGACACAAGGCACTTGAGACTGCGTAAAACTGGAAAAGCAAACCAACTATAAAACTACACTATTGATATATTTAAATATATTTAATGTAATAATTTAATTGTAAACAACATTTAAAAAAACAAACAACATAAAGTGTTACTTTTAAGGCATTCACTGAATCAGAAAATGGGCAAGAAAAGTCTTCAAACTAATTAAACTACAACAATGATGGCAGCAGAAAAGCAATAATCGAAAAAGGATAAATATACAAAGGGGAAAAGATAATTGCAAACAAACAACAAAAACTTATACGTACATTAAACATACTGAAATCGAGTATATCATTCACATAGTCAAAGCGAAGTTAGCAAAAGAAAAATAAATAAATTAACGTTTGTTTAAGCGTGTGAACAGGCATGAAATTAACTAAGGGGAACTGTAAAGTCTAAAGACTTTCTAATAAATGTATTAAATAAGATTTAACTTGTGTTATTAGTACGCGTCACATCAAAAGGCAATGCAAAATTTAATTTTTGCTCAGTTAACCATCAGAGTTTCAAGGAAATTAAAAGTGATTTTGGGCTCTCCTTTCTTGCGTTTTTCAATATTGTGTTCACTTTTGGAGATTTGTCTGAATTTTGTCGAATTTCCATTTTTTTTAGAATTAAAGTATACAAGTCCTTTTTCCGAGGGCAGCCGAAATTCCAACCGTCTTAAACGTTATTACCTTAATTTTATTTCCTTTCGGATTAAAAATATTCATCAAATCAATAATTTATGACTTAATGAACTGCAAAAGAACTCACATTTGAAAAAATATTTGCTAAAGCTGTGCAAATAACAAATTTGGATGGTTTCTTGACAGAAACAGCTAAGTTTCCCCTAAAAACTTGCCAGCACTGGTGTGGAAGACTTCCCCCAGTTACAAGGGCTGCCACCGATCTGGCAGCTTGCTCTAATTTAATCAAATTGAATATTTGTTGCACCCTTCACCTAATTTTGAACCTTTTTTAATATCGAAGATTGAGTTTTTTTAATTTTTGCATGATTTTTGTTAGAATTTTGTAGATTTTTTCATATATTTTTAGATTTCAATTTGTTACTTCTTTTCCCTGTGGTTTGTCAACTTCAAACAATCATAAAAATGTTCTCCTTAATTTTATCAAATTTCAAATTGTTGATATTTTCATTAAACTAAATTTAAATGTTCCAAGCGTTCTAATTAATACTGATTCAGTATTTATTATCTACTATTTGATATATTAGAACAGTCTGGTATATTTTTGGTATAAAATTTAACGAAGTTACTCCTCATTAGCAATTTGCTCGCCACTGAAGTTTAATAAGCGTGTATGGTTAGCTTTATGATTTAAAACAACAATTTCTCTTTACGAAAATAGTGCATTTTATTTTTACCGAAAATCTGGTATAAAATTCAAATTTTTAACGTCGAATGTACTTATTTTCCTACACTGTAGAAACAGGGTTGCCTTAAACGTGTTATCGTCTGTCATTTAGTGACGCTGTCGAAAACTACTCAAACTGGCATTCAAATAAAATAAACTGTTTCGGCGCGTTCTCCGCTTTGTGCCTGCAATTCGTGCTGTTCTGTCTCTGTGCATTTTGTTCTTGAACATATTTTTGTTATAAAATTATTATATTAATTTATTTTGGCGGCGTGCACTGTGATTGCTTTGTAATAAGCAAAAAAGAAAAAGGAAAGGAAGCAAAGAGGAATCAATAGAGAAATAAAGAAAATTTATAGTGCACCAGCCAACTTTCCAAGAAGAAAGTCAAGCCGAGAAAAATGGCCGCAAAACCAGAGGACAAGAGCACGGATATTCCGGATCGCTTGTTTGACTCAAATCATCGTAAGACTTACAAGCGTATGCGCTTCTTTGGAAAGGTAAGAGTTGCCCAAATACTCTACATGGATTCTATATAAAAGAGCTGGTTAGAGAGATGAGCCGCCTGCGCAGATTTATGCAGCTGCTTTCTCACTTCCTTGCGCATTTTATTCCTGTTGTTGTTTTCGCGCTATGCAGCTGTGTGTGTGTGTGTGAATGCCTTTGAAATTAACATGTGTCAGTGTATGTGTGTGCGTGTGAGAGAGCGCACGCACTGACAGTGTTGTCAAAGGCGCGACGGCAACCAGTTGGTTCTTTTGGCGCGTACTAAACACAATTCTATGTATTCACAATACATATGTATGTAACCATGTGCAGACATACATATCTATATATATATGCATATATTTGTACATAATTTTGAATAAATTCGTTATGTAGGGCGGCTTTGCAAAATGCTACGAGATCATCGATGTGGAGACTGACGATGTCTTTGCCGGCAAGATTGTGTCCAAGAAGCTGATGATAAAGCACAACCAAAAAGAGAAAACGGCACAGGAAATAACCATTCACCGTAGCCTTAACCATCCAAATATTGTTAAATTTCACAGCTATTTTGAGGATGTGCAAAATATCTACATTGTGCTGGAGTTGTGCAAGAAGCGCGTAAGTTTTTCATATAATATAAATAAGAAATGTTTTATTCGGCACGCCAATAATTTGATACCCTTGCAAAGCCTTTTGTTCAATAAATGATCAATTGTTCCTATTGCAGCGATATGATATAGTGAGGTGATTTTAATAGATATCCAGATAAAACCAAAAGATTTACCTACTAAAGATTTATGTTTGTCCGATCGTTCCTATGGCGACTATATGATAAAGTCAGTCACATACTTGTTTATCAAGCTGTAAAACCGAGAGACTAATATCGACCCTCTGCAAGGGTGAAATTATGTCTCGATTATGCCTTTTTCCTTAATGCATACTTAACAAATTAATAATATTGCACATTTTGCTTATACTTTCAATTTATAGTCGATGATGGAGTTGCACAAGCGTCGCAAAAGTATTACGGAGTTTGAGACCCGCTATTACATCTATCAGATAATACAGGGTGTCAAGTATCTGCACGACAGTCGCATCATTCATCGTGATCTAAAGCTGGGCAACCTCTTTCTCAATGACATGTTGCACGTGAAGATCGGCGACTTTGGTCTGGCCACACGCATTGAGTACGAGGGGGAACGCAAGAAGACACTTTGCGGAACTCCCAACTATATTGCACCAGAGATTTTGACCAAGAAGGGTCATTCGTTTGAGGTGGATATCTGGTCAATTGGGTGTGTGATGTACACTCTACTCGTGGGTCAGCCGCCATTTGAAACGAAAACGTTGAAAGATACCTATTCGAAGATCAAGAAATGCGAATACCGTGTGCCAAGCTATTTAAGAAAGCCGGCTGCTGATATGGTAATTGCCATGTTGCAACCGAATCCAGAGAGTCGCCCAACAATTGGCCAGTTGTTGAATTTTGAGTTCCTTAAGGCGTCGCAGGTGCCCATGTTCTTGCCCAGCTCTTGTCTAACGATGG
Organism: Drosophila innubila; assembly: GCF_004354385.1. Taxonomy (NCBI): domain Eukaryota; kingdom Metazoa; phylum Arthropoda; class Insecta; order Diptera; family Drosophilidae; genus Drosophila; species Drosophila innubila. The sequence continues at coordinate 21,269,862 of NW_022995376.1, forward strand.
CGCCTCGTATTGGCATCAACGATGTCATCGAGGATCCCAATCAGCGTAAGCCATTAACGGAAATGAATGGCCTAAGGGACGATACGCGTTTGGAGTCGACATTCCTCAAGAATAATTTGCATGATGCCATTACTGCCTCGGCGCAGATGTGTCGCCACAACGAGGACTATCGCGGCGACATAGAGAGCTTGCATCAACAGCTCACCAGTCTCATTAATAACAAGGTCAGTATGGGCTTCTTTTTTAATATCAAAGCATATTCACAAGATTACTATAATTTATCTATTTATACAGCCACGTTTATTGCAAGGCAATCTGGGCGACGAGAATACCGATCCTGCTGCCCAGCCACTGTTTTGGATATCAAAATGGGTCGACTACAGCGACAAATATGGCTTTGGGTATCAGCTGTGCGATGAGGGCATCGGCGTAATGTTTAATGACACCACAAAGCTCATTCTACTGCCGAATCAAATCAACGTTCACTTTATCGACAAGGAGGGCAAAGAGAGTTATATGACAACGACTGATTATTGCCGGACGCTGGATAAGAAGATGAAATTGCTGTCATATTTTAAGCGTTACATGACGGAACATCTGGTTAAGGCCGGCGCCAATAATGTAACCGTGGAGAGTGATCAAATATCGCGTATGCCTCATCTTCATTCCTGGTTCCGTACCACATGCGCGGTGGTCATGCATTTAACCAACGGTTCTGTTCAGGTAAACCTATTAATTTGTCTCTGTTTTAAAAGCTAGTTAAAAATTTAAATTGTTTTGTTATAGCTTAATTTCTCGGATCACATGAAGATCATTTTGTGTCCACGCATGAGCGCCATAACATACATGGATCATGAGAAGAACTTCCGGACATATCGATTCTCGACTATTGCACAAAGTGGAGTCTCCAAGGATCTATATCAAAAGATGCGCTATGCCCAAGAGAAACTTAGAAAAATGCTCGAAAAGATGTTTGTTTGAGCACAATATAAAAATATGCACAGCAGCCGGCTGACTTCATTATCTTTATGTTTATCTCTGTCTAGTTTAAGCGAATTTATGAACCTCCGATTTGCCACGCAACTTCATGCTCCCAATCATTTCATCTTTGTTCGCATATTTGCCCAAATTGTAGTTGCTGTTCAAATTGGTCCCCTTTTGTAATTCTTAAGTTAAAGTTTCTATTTTTGTTTTCGTTTACTTCAACATCCGTTACTTAAATTTGAATCGCAAAAGTTTGGCAAGTTTCAAGTCCATTATATATATATATCTGTTTAAATGTTTTAAAATAACTAAAAAAAAATTAAAATTTAATAAAATATATATAGATTGTAATCTAAATGTGTTTGTCGGCATTTAGTGTTGTTTTTTGTTCAAAATAAATTAACCTATGCAAACAACACTAATTTTGGTTGTTGTAACTGTTGTTTTAAAATACTGCCATCTGGCGGAAAAAATCTATTTTTATTTAATGTTGCCAGACTTAGAAATCTGCTTTAGATCATCCTATTTTAAAAAATATTAAAAACTCGAAAAATTTCTGCAAACATTTTAAAAATTCTATCTTTAAAATTCAGAAATTATTTAGAAAAGGGATACAATTTTTAAGCTACCATTTTTTTAACTGTTCCCAAAGTGGTACATGCTGCCAGATCGTAAAATTTTGCGGGGTGACAGCTTTTGGACCGAGTGGCAACGCTTATTACACATTTTCGTATTGATTTTATTTTCTGAAAAGTCCAAGACAAAAGTTGCGGAATACATAAATTAAAGGGTCACAAAAAACATTTGAATAGTTGCATCTAAATGCAATTTAGTGTACAAAAAAGCCACATTTTCAATTATGGGCGACAATGAGCAAAAAGCCCTTCAGCTTATGGCTGAGGCGGAAAAGAAGCTGACACAACAAAAAGGTTTTCTCGGCTCACTTTTTGGGTGAGTAATATGTGCGATTGTAACAATATTGTACTATTATTGTTTTGCCCATTGTTCGAATATGAACTGTGTTCCTTTATTTATATTCTTTGGCTGTGTAAATGCATACTATGTATGTTTGAGTTACTACGCACTATTTTATGTATACGCTAAGTAGATACTCTTATTTACGTGGTCTACAGAGAAAGCTGTAACCATCCCCCATGCAAAAGCATGTACGTTGACTCCCATGTATAATTCGTATATGCTATTTATTATTTAAAAACATGCTGTCTCTGTATATTTATGTACGTATGTATTTAAATCCTGCAGCTCCTTTCAAATATTTGATTCTGTCGAACTTTGAACCAGACAACAATTACGTCTACCACTTTGAAGTGAATACAGTTAGTCAAGAAATTTTTTTGACATAATATAAAATGTACATATTTTATTTTTAATAAATTTTTAATTCTTTTTACATTATATAGTATGGTTCTTAAAACAAGATATAAAAAAGTACTATTTTTTAAATTATTTATTGAGTTTGTTTTTATTTTTTCTAAAATATCAAAGATTGGGATTTTAGTTCTGTGGAAAAATTAGCTGACTAACTGTATGCAAGTATTTTTCAAGTTGACCTAAACACAAAATAGAACCCGATTTAACAAAGTGAATCAATTCAATTGTTCATTTATTTTATAATCAATAATTTCTTTATATTTTAGCGGTTCCAACAAGATCGAAGATGCCATCGAGTGTTATCAGCGGGCTGGCAATATGTTCAAGATGTGCAAGAACTGGACTAAAGCCGGCGAATGCTTCTGCGAGGCAGCCACTCTGCATGCCCGTGCTGGCAGTCGTCATGATGCTGGCATGTGCTACGTGGATGCGTCCAATTGCTACAAAAAGGTTGACATTGATAACGCTGTCAATTGTTTGATGAAGTCTATTGATATCTACACCGATATGGGACGCTTTACAATGGCTGCCAAGCATCATCAGAGCATTGCCGAGATGTATGAGGGTGAACCCAGCACCTTGGTAAATAACTTTTTGACTACTGATTGATTTGATACTGATTGCATTTCTTTTGTCTAGGCCATATGTATACAGCATTATGAGCAGGCAGCCGACTATTTCAAGGGAGAGGAATCGGTTAGTTCGGCCAACAAGTGCATGCTAAAAGTAGCTCAATATGCTGCACAGCTGGAGGATTATGAAAAAGCAATATCAATATACGAGCAGGTGGCTGCCTCCTCTCTCGAGAGTTCACTTCTCAAGTACAGCGCCAAGGAATATTTCTTTCGAGCCGCTCTCTGTCATCTGAGCGTTGATTTGTTGAATGCGCAGCACGCGATTGAGAAGTATGCGCAACAGTATCCAGCATTCCAGGATTCCCGAGAGTTCAAACTTATCAAGGTACATATTGCAGTTGTGGAATCAATTATGTGGAGTGTTTAGGTTTACTTTACCCTTTTATTGCAGGTCTTGTGCGAGCATCTTGAGGAGCAAAACATTGAGGGCTTCACAGAGGCAGTCAAGGATTATGATAGCATCTCACGCTTGGATCAGTGGTACACAACAATATTGCTTCGAATTAAAAAGGCCGCCGATGAGGATCCAGACTTGCGATAAACAATAAAAATCTATTAATGCATATAATTACATACCTATAAAACTAATTAAATGCTTTTTCAGTTCCATAAAAATGATAAAAAAAAAAATACCTATATAAATTAAATATATCTACATATATATAAAACACATGAACTCAATACGAAGATAAAGTGAAGAGCACTTTAATTCAACATACTAAGCTACTTGAAAGTACATAATTACACATTTAATATGCTCAGCACCGTTTTGAAATTGAAATTGAAGATTTTAACTCTATAATTTTCAGTCAACTGCAAATAAACTAGCAAAATTGGAATTGTTATAAAAATGTTATGATGTTTATATGATTTTGTTTAAAATATGTTATACTCGTTAGAAATGTCTACATAAATAACTTTAAAAGCAAAAATCGTTTATTTATTTAGTTGTATATTTAAATTTTTAAGGGATTCTCTTTCTTTCTGTTACGTTTTTAAGCAATTACCAAAATAGTCAATTGACAAAAAATTCGGAATTTCTATGATATAATAAAGTTCAACGATTGCACCTAATCAAGGATAACACACTATGTAAATCTTCAAAAATAATTACATGATTTAAGTACATTAATAACTAATAAAATGAAACATTTAATCGTATGTAGTTTTTGAATTTCCATTTTAATCAAATAAAAAAAGAGTGAAGAAAAAGAAAATTACGAAAGATTGTTAGTAAAAGTATATGAATATTAAAAGGAAAAATAATATTTAAATATATATATATATATATTTACGAATAACCAAGTAGAATTTAACTTGGTTTTTTTGAGGGTCGCAGTTAAAAAAAAATTTGAAAATTCCATCTCAGAAAAAATTATTAATGTTTGGTAAATCCAAAAATATATTTAAATAAAAAGTAAAACCATTTTAAACTGTTTCGGTGTGTAGAGACTTAAAGATAATTTTGATGAATTATTAATAGTTCGGATTGAACGTTTAACAATTACGATATATAAATTATCTAACGGAAATGCCGTAGTTCTTAATTGGAAACATGACATATACTATATATAAAGCATATTACACAATGTTATAAATACATAAACAATATTTAAATATAATAGATTGGAACGTAAAAGTGCTTTTAAAAAATAATAAACCAAATATAAAATCAATTTCTTGTCATTGTTATTATGACTGCTAAATATTATCAAGTGGTCAGATCCTGCCAGATTTAAACACATAATATGCTTAATAATATAATTTGTATGTATAAACTATTGCAAATACATACTTGTTTATAATAATAGGCACTTCAATAAAGATAAAATATAAATACTTTATTCGCCTTTAACCTGAGGAATTGGTACCTCAATAGTAAAAACTAACAGTGTTAAGTGTCCTCATTAGTAACATCTTTATTCTTGCGTTAAAATACCATTAATTCGCATTTATTTGTATTTTTAAGTGTTAATATTTTAGTTTGTCAGTTACTTAAGATAATTATTATTTTATTTGTGCTCGTGTTATATTTAGTAATGTGGGAGAAAATATATGCTGGCGGCAAATTACAATTGTTCCAGGTAACTATAATTAATAGGCATTAAATAAAGTAATGATCATTAATAAGTCGAATTGTGGAAGCGTGGCGCTCTAGTTATTATACAAGCATTCATTCTAAATCTATTTATTTTATTATACCATGTACTAACGTAACATACACTTGATCAGCATCAACAGATAAGCCATTTTAAACAGAAATGTTCGATATAAAGTTAAAAGGTTACAAATTTTAAAAAATTAATGAAAATAGTAAAAACAATTGAGAAAGCAATGTATGTTATGTAGTACTATTCTTAGACTATCAAAAAATAAAATTAAGACAAATTGGGTATTAAAGCTTAAGTATAGTATATAGTCAGATTTTTATTAAAAAATTTTATAATTTTTTTAAAATGAATTGCTGTACCGGTACATGCCGCTACAAATACCGAAACCGAATAGACAAAACCGAAATAGAACCTTTTACCGATAAAGTTGGTAAGGGACGTACCGAATCCGCAATTCACATTTGTTTCGGTTTAATTCGCTAAATTTTAATATTAACAAAATTATTTTTTTTAAAGACTAATATAGGTTATTGTTCTGTAGTCTTAACTGGTATTTAAAGTAGGTCGATTTCATTCATTTGACAACAACAAAGCAGAGTGACTAAGCTATCAGGATATGTAGTTGTTTTGTAAACGGGTTTTTAATTTCATTCAAGTTCACAAAGCATTCGCATTGAATGGTAACAGAAGCGTCACAACTTCATTTTATCAACTTGCTAGTAATTACAACTTATCTAAGTTCACATCTCAAGCGACATGCTCGTAAGCAGAGCTTTTTCTCTCACACGCGTGCTCCTACGCGCTCTCTTACTCTCTCTCTCCCTTTGCGATCACAGTATGTGTGTAAGTATATTTATCAGCATGTGCTGTGCTGCCTGGTCTAAGGCCAATGCCAGTTGCTCCGTCGTTCTCCGTGAGTTAAGTACGGCTTGAGCTCTGACTCTGAAGTAATAAAAGGTTTATCGCCTCACATTCACACATATTTATAAATAAATATATACATATTTTTATGATTAAACGCAATAATATTAAAAGTGTTATATAAACATATGAAAAACCCAGTGCACAAACGCATCATTTATTTTGTCAGACATATATATATATATATATATATATATATATAATATAAAATATATATACTTGTATCTGTATTTAGAGTGAATTTCATTGCAATCCGGTTTGTGGATTAATCAACAAATCGACAAAACCAACAACAATATGTGCTGCGACGTCAGTGACTAATTTAAATTCAAAACAACACAAAAATCCCAATCAAAAGACAAATCCAATAAATAATTCCGTTCTCTTTTAAACAATATTTCTGAAAATATAGTCTGAAAATATAATATGCTAATTCAAAATTAAAAAAAAAAAACGCTTGTGTCTTTATAGAATTAACTTGATTACTCAGTCTCAGTAAAAAAAAAACCGCAAGATGTTCATAACAGGTAAAGAAATAACCTAATTTTTTTCTACATTTATACGTTATTTTTTGTTTTCTTAGAATTAAATTTTAAAAAATAAACCTACAATCGTTGCAGTTTGTGTTTATATAATTTGTATATCTAAGCTGTACAGATATTTTTATAATATATAATTTAACTCATATTATGAACTATTCGACTGATCGTTCCCCAGTATAACTATAACCAAATTTCTTTATGCTGTATGTATAGGACAATACTAAGTAAACAATCTGTTAGATTGATTATGTTATCTCAAGAAACAACAAAATTTTCCATACGAAATGTTGATTTTTGACCGAAACACATTTCTGGATTGTAGGGGGTGCCGAGGGTGTTCTGCTAGGGTATAATAATCATTTATATTGAGTTTCTGCAAAATGTGTAGGCTAAGGTATACAAAATTGATTCAGCTTGTAATTCTTATCAGAATAGTATTGTTAACTTAACAAACTGTCAATTATATATATTTCAAAAATTATTTTCTTCTAATAAATAAATTTCGGACCCAAAAACCAACATCTTAACCTTAAAAAACTATTATTCTTGAATATATGAATCGTTTAAAGATAAAGTAAAATTTTCGATTACTCAATATAAAGTTGGATTATATCTATCGTATATATTTTCGACATTTTTCATTTAGGAATCATAAAGTGCTGAAAAATGTTTATCAACATTAAATGAAATGTAATCAACAAATAGTATATTTGGAATTTACCAACCCTTGTATATTTCAGATAGCATGATGCGACTGCTTGGTGGGTCGCTATTTTTAGCGGTGGTTTGCTTTGCCCAACAACCATTTCCTCGGCTCTCCGTTGGCAATAATTTGGAGGCGCTAACTCCACAAGCTGCATTCCGACCTAATAACGATCCCAGTTATGCATTGCGTTCCGAATTCAACGTTGACACGCTGCGTAAAATTTCACTAGGTGCTCAGCAGTTTGGACTGGATCTATTATATCGCATCTCAACCCAAGTTGAAAAGGCCAATAGGGATTTTATGATATCACCATTTTCGGTATGGTCGCTATTACTAATGCTGTTCGAAGGCTCTGGGGGCGCGACATATGACCAACTGCGTCAAGTACTTCGCATCAATGTCGATGCTGAGGACTTGCGAGCCGTTTATCGCATTTGGAGTACATATCTGAAGTATGAAATATACATGTGTAGTATTATTATGGTGGTTTTCAATGGATCTTTTTTTCAGTGTGAATACCAGCACTATTGAAGTGGCTTCGGTTCAAGCTCTATATACGGATAAGAGTTCCCCGATTAAGAGCAGTTATCGGGAAGCGGTGCAGTCATACGGAGTACAGCCCGTCGAGGTGGACTTCTATGAACCAGAAACGGTTGCTCTCATCAATGACGCATCCAATCGCAACACCCGTGGCCTCATACCCTACACAGTGTTGCCACAACAAATAGTTGGCGCCAAGATGTTCATGCTATCTTCCCTCTTCTTCAAAGGTCAATGGAAGGTGGGTTTAACTACTAATACAAGAATCCAAAATAACAATATAACAAATTTAAAAACCATTTAATAATGGGGTAGGATGATAAATCAAAGATGCTTCACCTAATGTAAATTATCAATTCATTTGTTTAGTACTTTAAATATTTTTCTTACTTCAATTTCTTACTTTATGTCTTAGTTCAATTTTTTATGTAATGCTTCCTGTTAATTCCATGCTTGTATTTGTTTCCTTAAATTTTGTTCTAAGATTTGTATCTTTATTTTTGGAATTCTAATTAAATGGATCTCTTTTCCAGTATCCCTTCAATGAGTCTGCCACACGCATGGAACCCTTCCACGACGAATCTGGTGCAGTTATCACCCAGGTGCCGATGATGGTGCAGGAGGGAAACTTTGCATATGTTACAAATTTGCAGGGATTGGACGGTTATGTCCTGGAGCTGCCGTATGGCACACAAGATCGTCTATCTATGATTATTGTGCTGCCGAAGCGGGGATTCAAGCTCAACGATATTGCGGCTAATCTACAGGAATTGGGTCTGGGTCCGATTCTTGAGCGCATTGCCAAGTTTAGACGTGAGGCGCCCGAAGATAACGAGGTGGAAGTTCTAATGCCCAAGTTCGTGACAACAACAGACTTTAAATTGCAATCAACACTCCGCGATGTAGGTGAATTCCTAGGATTATTATTTCATTCACTAAATGCGCCTTAACACCTTTGCAGATGGGCATTCGGGATATCTTTGATGAAAGACTCTCAAATCTAAGCAGGATGGGTGACGGTTTATTTACCAAGTTCTGTGTACACGCAACCAAGATCATTGTGGATGAGAGGGGAACCACAGCAGGAGCTGTAACATCCGCTGCGCTTAGCAATAAGTCAACGCCGCCAAAATACCAGTTGGATAGACCTTTTCAATATATGATTGTGGAGAAGTCGACAAATCTGCTGCTCTTCGCCGGTCAAGTGAGGAACCCAAAGGCGACTTAAGCTCTGTCTGTTTATTAATGTCATAACTTAAATAAAATCTTAAAAGAGGCGCCAGCTCATTTCTTCGCTCGGCCCGTTGCCTTTTTGCCACCAATTGGTTGCTGTTTGTCCTTGCTGGCTTTGCTGGATATTAGCGGGTGCGTTTCTGTTATGGTAAAGAAAGGTCAGTGTTGATTGCCATTTGGCGTCCCAATTAGGGGTCCACTTACCATCGGTGGGTGCATCGGGAAGACTGACATCATAATGTTGCATGCGTCTTCGTTTAGACGCCATAATGTCGTCTTCATAGTCTCGTGAATCGTTGCCCATTATGTTTGAACTGGACTCCAAATTATCTTGCGCTGTCCAGCCATCCTCGGGGTCTTCCACCTCGGGTGCCATGGGCAGAAACTGTAAAGCATTCTCGTCCTCGCCTTCCTCGTCGGAGGAACAAAACGCTGCCACTGGTTCCACTTTTTGTACATCCACCTCGATCTCCTCATCCTGCTGAGCATCGGCATTTAAATCTACTGACTTGTCCTCATCCGCAATATCGAACTCAGATTCACGCTCCTCGTACTCCACATTCTCGTCCAGCTCTTTGAAGTCGGGTGCAAACGCGGACCAGTTTTCCACCTGATTTTGTGCCCAAATCGAAACCAAACCGGAACTAATACTAGCTATAATTGGACGCACCGGATGCCAGACAACATCCAACAGCAGTTCACCCTTTGTACCATGCAGAATCTTGACGAGATTACCAATTGACTTCTCCCAAATATACAGAGCATGTTGACGTGCGCTGCCAGCACAAATGTATTCCCCATCTCCCGAGAAGCAGCACTTCTTCCATGTGGTTCTATACGGCAAAGATTCACGTGACTAATTGTAAAAAAGCAATGGATACAAATCACCTACTTGTTGACTAGATCCTGTAGCTTTTGTATGGGTTCTGGTTCGCCATCCTTGCCCAATGCAATAATCTCTTTGGAGTCATACACGCGTATTACTCGATCGGATGTATTAATGAGGAATGCACTGTAAGAGAGCGAAAGAAGGAAAGTGAAAAATAAAGAAAGTTTCCTGGCTGTACAATGTACATACTCGCCTCGACGGGCAAACTCAATGCTCTTGACCGCCGTCGCACTTGAGGTGCCCACGATAATGCGAAAACTGGCCACGACTTCAAAGGTTTCCACGTCCAGCACAAGGATCTTTCCCTTGGCATTGCCTGTGTATATGTGTTTACCACGTCGGTCGAATGAGGCAACTATATTTAAATCTCCCTGTAAAAATCGTTAACTATTAAAATGATTGCAGAAAGTGAATTCACAAGGAGCTTACATCCGAGTCCAGGGGAAGACAACGATGTGATCCGGCAATTTTGACCAGCACAGCAGCATAGCGCATGGGACAGACAAGCAAACGGCTATCGTTGCGTGGATCAAACTGAACTTTCAGCACTGGCGACGGAAATCGATATTTGTGCTCCAATTCTCCAGTGAGAACGTCCCAAATGCAAACATTGTTGTCTGTTGACGCGGACAGCAGCTAGAAATAATAATACACAGCAATGTAGAATATAGTGCGATTCATTTAGGGTACATTTGGGTCACCTTATGACCATTTCTCGTCCAGCTAAGACTACACACGGGATGAACATGTGCAGATATTATTTTGGCAATGCCGCGAGTCAGAAAGTCCCAAATAACAATTCGTCCATCGTTGCAGCCGACAGCAAGCAAGGTGCCGTATTTGTTGAAAGCGCATGTAACTGCCAGCGATATGCAATCCAGAGAGCCATCAAACTCCTCGGGATAGTTTTGGCCAAAGGATTCTGTTTTAAAAATTGCAATTTAAGTTTGTTTTCAATTAAAAAAGCGCAAAACTCACCGAGTAGTTCCAAATTCATGTTTGTGTTTCTTCTTCTTTTTTAATTCCTATTCACTCACAATCAAATGCATTTTTACAATAATCGTTTTAATGCACATATCGATAGTTCGAACATTGTTCCCATTTGACGCGTATGATCAACAAAATGATCTGTAATAAATATAATAGAGAAGTGTTTATGCATTTGATGAATTTCTTATGATTTTCCGTCCGGATTACTGGTTAAATCAAAAGAAGTTTACTTAACCACTTATCTTATCGATATCGTATTTGGAACTAGTCGCATATGAACTACATTTTTGGCATTTGTCATAGCCACTGCTGCCAACTTCACTATTTTATAGCTACTCTGGCCATTTTAATTTTTTGATGCCAGAAAAATTGAAATATTGATAAAAGCCGGAAATCTGACTATTTTAAATAAATATTCAGCCTTGTTTTGCTATTAGTATTTTTTTCTGAAACCATGCAAACGTGTAGTATTAAAATTTAGGTTCAAATTAAAAAATTGTTGCGACATGACTATAAAAACAAGTTGGCAGCACTAAATCAGCTGTGCTATCTTGGCCTTAGCCATTTTGCATCTTAAATTCAGCTATTTTTCGGATACTTTCCAGCCACATACAGCTATTTTTCTTCTAAAGCGTTGGCAACAATGGTCATAACACTCTTTTCAACATTCGGTCACACTAGATCTGAGTGGGTTTTGTGCGCACGTTGTACGTAAAAGTTTTATAAATCGATTAAAAATGATTATAAATCATCAAAAGATTGCAAACTAGTTCACCAATAACTACTATAACATATATTCTTTCAAATAACAAACAATTTGGCATAAATTTTTCATTTTTAATGTGCTTGCGAAATGATTTTTGTGTCGACGTCACCTTTGGAGCCCCCCGCTCCCGCTCGTCTTTCTCTTTCGCGTTCATTCTTTAGCTCTCATTCTCTCTTTAAGTGAAGTGAAATAATAAGTGATTTTCAACTCAAGTTTAAATATCTTGTAATATGTTTTTATTTCGTATAAATACACATTTGAAATAGTTGTATTTTGTACGTGTGAACTAAAAATTGTATTCAAAATTTGTAATAATTCTCCTGCTTTGACTTTCTATTAGCTGCTATTTCTTTTTCGTCACAGCTTTCTTTACTTAACTTACATATGTATGTACACAACATTTACATATACATATTTATGTTTTGTATGTAATTACTTTTTAGTGTATTCATCGCCAACCACGTTAAAAGGAAGAACGTGAATGTGAATACAATAAGGCAACAAAACAAATTCAAAAAAACCAAAAAAAAAAAAACAAAAATAAATAAATAAAACTGAAATATAACAACAAACGTCGTTACATTTCCATTTTCTGGCAGTGCATGTGAACGAGAGTCGTCTACGTTGTATCCCAACTTGCACAAAGGGTCGTCCGTAAATAAATAGCAATAAATAAGCCAACATGTCTGGAGAAGAAACGTCTGCCGATCGCAATGTCGAAATATGGAAAATAAAGAAGCTCATCAAAAGCCTGGAAATGGCACGTGGGTGAGTAAACTTACAATATATATGGACATATGCACATAACATTTTGTCAACTCTGCATAGAATTATGTATTTTATTTTATTTTCTTTCTCCCTTGTTGGGAAATTTCGTTTGTGGGGGTACACACCACACAATTCATGCTATAGGAGATTGGGGGCGAATTTGCAGCGCGCCGTCGCTGTACAACAACTGACAGTGGAGTGAGTCGAGTGTCCGATTGTTGAGTATATTGCACTCACCCATTTTTAATGTTGGCCATCAATTAGCACTTGCCTATTTAAATAATTGGTGGAACGGGACATTGCATATTGCATTACTTAAGGCCAGAAATTACATGCTAATGCTGTATTTTTTTTGGTTTGAATTGGTTAAAATTGTCAGCGATTTGGTTTAAACCGCTTCGACTTATGTGCGTGGCTGTCGTTGGTAACAAAACAAAAAAAGTCCCATGGTATTTGTACGGCGTTGTCCCATACTCACACACACATGCACACAACAACCATTCACTCTCAGCTGTGCACTCTCTCGCGCTCTTTATTTTTGCACACAACTTTGAGAGCAACACGTTTTCTTTTGTCAGGTTTTTATCAGTTCAAACCAGACCGAGCCTGAAGCAACGCAACCAAACAGTGAGTAATGCGTGAAGCCAATGCTAATGCTTTGTTGGCAACACAAGCAAAACGTTGCAACTGTTTAACAATGAACTCCTTTCCATGCCAATCGTCAAATACAAGCTGCGTGTGTGTGTGCGTGTACATGTGTCTGCTCATTTTCTCACTCAATGACAACGCTCGCTCTTTCGCGCTCTCTCTCTTTTGGTCTGCCTGCTGCATGGCATTCTTTCCACTCACGTTTCCTGTAAAAAGGTCAAATTTGTATGTGTGAACCATAACAAATTCTACATACTGTATTGCAATTTGCCATTCACAACGATTCGGAGCCACCTGAGGCGGTTGTGCTGTTGATATTTGCTGATCTGGGGTAATTTTTGAAAAAACTAGAGCGGCTAGCATTATATTTATAAATATTTTAATTTATAAACAATGCAATTTTTAAATATTTCGCCTAATGATTAATATGCTTATATATATTTGTAATTTCAGAAATGGCACCAGCATGATTTCATTGATTATTCCGCCTAAAGATCAAATTTCTCGCGTCAGCAAAATGTTGGCCGATGAATTTGGTACGGCCTCCAACATCAAGTCGCGTGTGAATCGCCTTTCCGTCCTGGGCGCAATCACGTCGGTGCAGCACAGACTTAAGTTATACACCAAAGGTTCGTTAGTTCGTTTTTGTGATTTCCAATTAGAGTATGAATCAATTAACTAATGCTTTGGAATTTTAACAGTGCCTCCCAATGGTTTGGTCATTTATTGCGGCACAATTGTCACAGAGGAGGGCAAGGAGAAGAAAGTGAACATTGATTTTGAGCCATTTAAGCCAATTAATACCTCTTTGTATCTGTGCGACAACAAGTTCCATACGGAGGCCCTCACTGCCCTGCTGGCCGATGACAACAAGTTTGGCTTCATTGTGATGGACGGTAACGGCGCTCTCTTTGGCACCCTTCAGGGTAACACACGCGAAGTGCTGCACAAATTCACTGTTGATCTGCCGAAGAAGCACGGACGTGGTGGTCAGTCAGCGCTTCGTTTTGCTCGTCTGCGTATGGAGAAGCGTCACAATTATGTGCGCAAAGTGGCCGAGGTTGCCACACAGCTCTTCATTACGAATGATAAGCCCAACATTGCTGGTCTCATTTTGGCTGGTAGTGCGGACTTTAAAACTGAGCTCAGTCAATCGGATATGTTCGATCCTGTAAGTAACACTCCATTCAACACTCTACTCAACAAATAGGATTGTTCCACTGGCTTCAAACGACAAATGACGAGTGTCATTCGATCCAACCCGATCCAAACAAATCATAATTTGTGTAACTCTTTCAATCGTCAAGTCACATTGCCAGTGGAATCACTTGTCATCCCGAATGATCCTTGAAATGTATGCTGCTTTTAAGTGAAGACCGATTTGTAAATAAAACTAATGCAACCTTTTTCAATTTTTCAGCGTCTACAATCGAAAATCATTAAACTGGTGGATGTATCTTACGGTGGAGAGAACGGTTTCAATCAGGCCATCGAATTAGCCGCTGAATCGTTGCAGAATGTCAAGTTTATACAGGAAAAGAAACTCATTGGTCGTTACTTTGATGAAATTTCACAGGTATGGTGACAAAACTCAACTAATAAGTAGCAATAATAATTATTTTAACAAATAAATTGCTATTTTAAGGATACTGGCAAATATTGTTTTGGCGTGGAGGACACTTTGAGAGCCTTGGAACTGGGCTCTGTGGAAACATTGATTTGCTGGGAAAATCTGGATATACAACGCTACGTACTGAAGAATCATGCCAACTCGACGTCAACGACAGTATTACATTTGACGCCCGAGCAGGAAAAAGATAAGTCTCACTTCACGGACAAGGAGGTATAAAAAAATAAGTCGATTTAAAAGAACGGAACTTATGTATTAACAACTCTAATTTTTTGCAGAGCGGCGTTGAAATGGAATTAATCGAGTCTCAACCGCTTTTGGAATGGCTGGCGAACAACTACAAGATGTTTGGCGCTACCCTGGAGATAATTACGGACAAATCTCAGGAGGGTAGTCAGTT
This sequence comes from Drosophila innubila, assembly GCF_004354385.1. Classification (NCBI taxonomy): domain Eukaryota; kingdom Metazoa; phylum Arthropoda; class Insecta; order Diptera; family Drosophilidae; genus Drosophila; species Drosophila innubila. The sequence continues at coordinate 21,285,017 of NW_022995376.1, forward strand.
TGTGCGAGGTTTCGGTGGCATTGGCGGTAAGTAAAGCCTACACAAGCAAATATAAATATATCTTCAATCTAATTGTACATATTATTGCAAGTGTAAGCTACAAAATTAATTACGTATCTACTGTTTACATTCCTTTACCTTCATGCTGCTTTTAAACGTAAAACTCTAAATGTAACTTGGTCCACTTGACGTCGCTCCTTGTGCATAACCATCAATTTTTTATTAAATTCTATATGTATATAGGAATATTGCGCTATAAAGTAGATTTTCAATCGCTACAAGCCGATGAACCGCTGGAGGATGTTGATCTCGATGATTACTAAACTAAATAAGAAAAAGACAAAAGAAAAACTCAAAGAAAAAGCATTCGCACTGCATAGATTTTCGGATCTCAACACACAATTAGTTGTTTGTTATTGGTTTATTTTCTCTTTCTTTATTATTAATTAAGTTCTTGTGAAACGCCATAAATTGTTCAAAAATTGATAGGAACCAATTTACTTGCCGCATAGTTTTTAAACATAATTCAACGTAGCCAGTTTATTATATATATATATTCTGAAATAGATATTCACCTCTCCGTCGTGTTTTTTATATTTACCAAACAGTTCATATTTAGGGTTGCTGCGAATTACGAAACCAATTAAAAAGTTAACAATTTAATCTTTGAGAGCTCGAAATAATTATTATTTGGAAGTTGATCAGATTTTATATTTAACGTTAGTTTTTTTTCTTTTCTTTATTCGGTTTTAGTAATTCATTAATTTCTCCTAATGTTAAATATTCTATTTAGTCATCTAAAAATTCTTGTATTATTTCAATTAAATTTGTAATAATAATAATTAAAAAACGGTTCTCAGGCGTTGCTCCAATTTCGAATTCAAATTCTGAACAGCCATAAATTTGAATCCCAACGGAATTGGAATTCAGGTCAACTCAGTGTATCTTTAAATTACAATAGTTGAGAATCATAGTTAAGAATCAAAGCCACATACTTAAGTTTAAATATACTTATGTATATATGAGTATAGCAGAAATGCTTTTAAACCAAACGTATAAATATTTAATGACATTGAAATATATAATTCGCGCAACAAATAAGCAATTAAATTTAAAAATGTATTTACAACTAATATTCACGACATTATAAAAGTTGAATTAAAAAAATATTAAACTGTCGACCTGCTCTGCTGACCTTTATGATTATCGTTAAAATAACAAAATATTGATCGAACCTAAACTCGTATCTGACAGGCATTTAAAATATTTACATAGGCAATTTCTTTGTTTGCATTTCTCACAATTTAAAAGCGAAACTTTCTAAGTACACACAAACCAAACAATTTAAACAAAATGCGTAATAATAGATGAACAAACAAAACCTGAATAAAATGAATTAATAATATACACCTCCCGGTAACGTAAACAGAAAGTTGCATTTTTAACCTTATATTGTGGGTTGCATTCCGAGTTATCAATTATATAGAGCTATCCACAGAAGTTCCCAATTGACGCAGAACGAGATATCGGAATGGTAACTCCAGAAATTATCAAATTTCACGATAACTCCAGTAATATTCCAACATTTATTTTCGATTTAAATGTTTAAATCACTTTTATTTTTATACTTATATACCACTTATGTGTTGTGCTTTTTGTTCAAATTTCTTATTTATTTATAGTTATTTATTTAATGCATTTTTACTTTGTATATTTAATGCATTATTTGTGAACTGGTGATAAATAATTCCATTTTGCTTCTCCCAGGTATCTTGCGCTACAAAGTGGATTTCCAGAGTATGCAACTTGATGAGCTGGACAACGATTGCTTCGATTTAGATGACTACTAGATAATTCCGCAGTTATATCCACCATCGATGGCAAAATTGAAAACTGTTAATTCTTAAAAAAAAAGAGAATCGAAGAGAGCAAATAGAATATTTTAATAATATTGATAATACCAGAAAAACAAAAAACAAAAACCGAAAAGAGCACACAATCCTTCTTCCATTTTAACGTTGTTGGCGAATAAGAGTAAAATTGCAAATAATACATACCTACTATATACCATAAATACAAAAAATATAAAAAGAATATAAAATGTTAAATCAAGAGAAAGCAAAAAATATACAAATGATGCTGTTTTACGTGAAACTAAAAGTCTTTAATACTATAAACATGATTTTTTATTTATTGGCTAATAAGAATATACACATATATTTGTAGTTAATATTCACTGAGCTCTCCTAAACGTTCAATCTCATCCAATATAAAATCCAATTCACCGGATTCCACTACAGGAAAACAAGTCAAGACCATGCGGAAGAAGTTTCCCAGTTTTCGGCTGCTAAGCGGAGCGTAGCCAACCATTAAGGTACCACTGTAGGCCATCTGTTCCTTGATTTTGGGTGCGACCTGTTAAAACAAATGTATTAAAATCAAATTTTATAACTTAAACGCATACTTACAGTATATAAGCGAGTCCACCATTCTGCAGTCTCCTCAGAGCTGGTCACTCTCATGCACTTTGGTATATACCAGAAGGCAACATTGGAGTATTCGTGTTTGTCTAGAACAAGCCTGAAGCGATCTGGACGCTCACGCAGCTTTTGCTCCAACAAGCGAGACATATCGATGGCGTGATCAACCAAGTGACCATATTGTCCATATCCGCGTGCCTTGAGCATGAGCCAGAACTTGAAGGCGTCTATTTTACGGCCACACTGGACACTCTTGTTGCCCGTGTCGTATGAGATGTCATAGAACTTGTCCTGCTGGAAGAGATAGCTGACCTCAACGCTGTTGCAGCTTGTCAGCAAATCGGACTCACGGGTGACAAACAGAGAACACTGCAATGGAACGCCTAGGGTTTTATGCGGATTCCAGGCAAAGGAATCGGCGCGTTCCAAGCCCTTCAACAGTTTACGATTCTTGTGAGCCAACAGAGCTGAACCTCCCATCGCTCCATCTACATGCAGCCAGAGTCCGTGACGCTCAGCCACATCGGCAATAGCATCGATGTCATCAAAAGCGCCCAATACCGTTGTGCCGGCCGTGGCGTTGATAAAAAATGGATCACAACCGCGTGTCTGTGCTTCTTTAATCTTATACTCCAAGTCATCCAGTGACATTTGACCCTTGTCATTGGTAGACACGGAAATACAGTTTTCGACACCAATGCCCAACCAATGAGCGGCCTTCTTCAGACTGTAGTGCGAATCCTCGGAGGTGAATATGACCAGGGGTCGCAATCCAAACATGCCAGTGGTTTTTACGGACGGAACATGCTTATAACGAGCCAAAACCATTCCATACATGTTTGACGAAGAGCCACCAGGCGCAAATATACCATCACCATTGGTATAACCGATCAGCCGACACACCGTTGATATCACCTCCGTCTCAATTAGGCTGAAGACAGGCGCCACCTCATAGGTATAACTGAAAATAGAGTAATTCATCAAAAAAAAGCCTCACAAGAGGTAAAAGTCTTTAAACGGAGGCAATTTCAAAGCACAATATTTCTAATATCCAATTTCAAAAGAAAGAATATTCAAATTAACAGGGCAACTATTCTTAAATATAATAAATATTCATACAGAAAAATACCTTAAAATGATCTGAAATTATTATAATTTTCATTACAATCCATATCTCATGAATCAGTATATCAAAAACTCTAGAACGAGGTTAGTTAACAAAACTCAAATCCATACCATTCGATCGGTTTATAGATCGATCTGATCGGACTATTGTAGAAAATTTTCCATTCTTAATACGTGACGCTTCATTATAGTTGTAAGGGAATATTACCTGCTGCCGTTTAACGCTTCGGTAACCCAAGCTCCAGCCAATCCAAAGGGATCTACTTGACCAAAGAGTTGATTGTGAAAGCGTCCATGCGAAGTCTTGACGGAAAACTGAATAATCTGTTGGCATATCTGCTCAATCTCCGGCAAAGTGTGCACTTCCCTTTCCTTGATTGTCAGATCTATCAGTTTCTAGAATTATTAGAGATATGTATGAGATAATACTATAGACATTGTATTACTACTTATAACGATTCTATGCTAGAATAATTTTTACATTCGTCTAGAGATTACGGCTGCATAATAAACTCTTGCAATGATTTCTTATCGGAATCTGTCACAGATGATGTGACGCGACGTCTAGACTTTGTTCCAGATGAAGGGGGGTGGGGCCACTCACCTTCAGTTCATTGGGCTGCTTAAAGTCGACAATTTTCTGTTGCTGCCACAACGCTGGATCGGCACAAAAAGTCTCCTTCTGCTGTACCAGATTAAAGACATGCTGCAGTATCTGCCAATCGTCCATTAACCTCTTCCGCACCCCATCGACAATCGATCTACTAGTATCACTTGTACCTTCCATAGTAACGATATTTGTGACCACACCAACAACCACCACGTCCAGCTGTTCAAATGGAAATGACAAGTTCGTAGCTCGTAGCGCAATATTGGACCTGATTTCGAGCTGTGATGTGCCTTGGTTAATGAATGCTCGTTAAGAGTTGTAAATTAATTGAATAGTACGTGTGTACACACACTCAAACATATTTGCGTACACACAATGTTCGCGTGTGCGTGCATATGTATATGTATGTATGTACAATTCGTGCGGGTATGCTAGACCTTTTTAGAGTGAACCTTATCATTTATGATATTTATTATCAAATTGTTTTCGTTTTCTAGATATTTGATAATAGCTATCAATCAAATTAAGATTTAAAATGTACATAGTTTTTATTTTCTTCTTTGGGAACATTTGATTGTCGTACCACTCTAATAAATTGTTTTATCCAAGTATTCCACTTAATCATGAGCTTCGTTATTTATTGTATAACGTGATTTCACTTTGCATTTCAAAATCAAAGAACAATAAAATCATGAGCTTATCATCGGTTTATTAATTAGTGTATATACTTGTAGATAGGTCTAGTTTACCCTCTTGTATGATACTTAAGTAACTTAAGGAAAAACTTAACTAGATGACTCGACAAGTTTCTCGGAAGGTATATAGTAAAAATGGGTCTATTGACTTTGATTGGATTTATGCATGAAATCATAAAGAAACCATACTGTACATATATTTGCTGCCCTAAAAGTGTTTTGAAAAGCTCTCAATGAAATCTAACAACTTCAGATTTGTTGATTTTACAATTGCCGTTAAAAATTTGCATGCAAAAAAAAAATCAAATACTGGGATATATCGATATGCATTTTGGTTGGTGTAATGATATCGATAATAATATGTATGGCATGCATCGATTTACATATTGGAAGGATATCGTTATCAATTTGTATATTGATAACTAGTAGTGCTATGAAACTATCGATACTTGTTGTGCATTTTATCGAAATTAGTTAACAGCTGACAGCTGCTCATCTCCAAGCCAAACAAAACGTGAAATTTACTAAATTTACACAAAACGTATAAACTTTAGCCATGGGTCGTGCAGAAGTTGGTACTCCCAAGTACCTCGCCAACAAAATGAAGGCGAAGGGCTTGCAGAAGTTGCGCTGGTATTGTCAGATGTGCGAGAAACAATGCCGTGACGAAAATGGCTTCAAGTGTCACACAATGAGCGAGTCCCATCAACGGCAGTTGTTGCTCTTCGCGGACTCGCCTGGAAAATTTCTACATAACTTTTCTAAGGAGTTCTCCGACGGCTATATGGAACTACTGCGTCGTCGCTTTGGCACCAAGCGGACGAACGCAAACAAGATTTATCAGGAATATATTGCGCACAAGGAGCACATACATATGAATGCCACACGGTGGCTAACGCTCTCGGACTATGTGAAGTGGCTGGGACGAACGGGTCAAGTAGTGGCCGATGAAACGGAGAAGGGATGGTTTGTCACATATATTGACCGCAGCCCAGAGGCCATGGAACGGCAAGCAAAAGCCGAACGCAAGGAAAAAATGGAAAAAGATGACGAGGAGCGCATGACGGAGTTTATTGAGAAGCAAATTAAGAAAGCGAAATCCAAGGATGGTGAGGATGGCGATCCACAGGAGAAGTTTACGGAACTGAAACGTGAAGAGGAACAGCCTCTAAAGTTGGACATACGATTGGAGAAGAAATTCCAGCCAGAGTCAATACTGGGCAAATCTGCCCTTGTTACAAAGCGCACAAGCAACGATCCCGATGAGAAGGTTTTCAAGAAACCCAAACCAATGCCAGCGGAGAGCAGCAGATCTGCCTTAGGTGAGATAATCAAAATCGAGGAGAAAAAGAAGGAGCGAGCAAATCGAAAGGATTACTGGTTGCATCCAAATATAGTGGTCAAATTCATATCCAGCTCCATGGGCGATAAGTTTTACAAACAGAAAGCGGTTGTTCAGGAAGTTATTGATAAATATCGCGCAAAAATTAAGTTTTTGGATACAGGCGATAAGCTTAAAGTTGATCAGGTAAGTTACGAACACATTTTTACTAAATACAAGATTATGTTCATCATTATATCTTTCAGGCGCATCTGGAAACTGTAATACCCGCGTTAGACAAGGAAATTCTAGTTGTTAATGGAGCCTATCGCGGCTCTGAAGCGTTGCTTAAAAAGCTAGACGAACGCAAATATTGTGTTAGCATAGAAATACTTCATGGTCCACTAAAAGGACGTGTTGTCGATAATGTACAGTATGAGGATATATGTAAGATTTATGGCACGTAACAAGCTGCCAACTACCGACTCGGCTTAAGCTTAAATGTTAAAGATTAATTTATGCATATAAGTAATTAATTTACGTACTAGATGATAAGTTTGAAATGAAATTTTAAAGCGTTCTACTCAAGATATTCATAATGATTATTTGTATAAAATAAAATAAACAATGTTTGGGCACAACGTCGCGACGTTAAATATGACACAGCTGTTGACAATGACCTTTCTTGATTTGGGTAAAATAAACTACTCTAGTAAAAACATATGTTCATATTTTGGTGTTTTTTTTTTTTTTTGGCAACAATACAAACAAATTTGTATAAAAACTGTTCGACCTATTTGCAAAATTTTGAATGTAAGCGTGAAATGGGATTGATACTCCGGAAACAGTTCAACTCCGACTACGGAACAGCAAGTTATACGTCAAATTATTAATATGCGCATAACATTTGTTTATCTAAGAGCTCTTATCGTCTTTCTTGTCAGCTTAGTGGAATCATTAGAAGCTAACAACGCTACGACGAGCTGGTGGCAAGGTATTCCCTATGCTTTAACGGATATTTTAACAATGAAAATGAATATTTTCACCGCATTGCCACTTGAATTGGCCGCAACAGCTATAGACACCTTGTGTAAGTATTAAATGTGAGTTTAATTTATGATTAACTATACGAATTTCGAAAAAACGTACTAAGATTAGGAAATAAAAATTGGTAAATAAAAAGTATTTCTGTGACATCGTCGAATGCTATTATAAGAAAAATTGTCGGAGAAAAATTAAGAAAGCATAAAAAATCAAATATATTTTATAAATAACGGGAGATTCCACAACTTTGAATATACCGGCTAAGTTTTAGAAAAAGTCTTGAAAAGAAAACAAATAAACATAACATTTGTCGAACCATTTATTTAGATTTATCTGAAATCAAAGAGTTATTTTTAAACTTTCCTCTTCTAGTATAATGTTTTCGTAGGAATGTTATGTATTTGTACTCTTAATATATATTTTTTTAATTTCCAAATATATGTTTCCCTTTCTTCCGTTCATACTTTGGGCTCTTTAAATTTTATTTTGTTTTTAGAATTTGTTTCTGCTTTTGTAACTTTTACAAAAATATTCGAAATTTGTGTCTCTACCTATATTACAGGTTCCTCTACCTTGGTTATGGGCAGTGTTCCCCCGCAAATTACTCCTGATATATCCAAGATGCACTTCCAGTACATGACGCCGTGCCTCAACTACAGTGTTCCATTGATGGAAGCCGAAAAACTTTGGATGCACCCAAAATTTAGAAAGAATCGAAAACTGGTTATTCTAGCGACAGGCTGGACAAATACCGTCAACGAATCGGGAACTATAGCAATGATATCGAAGGCCTTTATGTGTCGACCTGGTGTCAGCTTTGTGGTATACAGTAAAGTCTCCCAAAAATGAACTGCATATTTACAAGCACCATTTCAGATTATAGACACTGCCCATTATGTAGATACCCTATACAAGTGGTCGGCATTGAACACGGATCTCATTGGAGAGCATCTGGCCGTCGGCTTGCATCATTTGATAAAAGCGATGCCTTGGATGGACATTCATTTAATCGGTGAGTTTTCAGTTGATTATAACGGCAAGTCATGAGGTTTAGAAAAAAAAAGAAAATAAAATATTCAAAGTATTTAGAGTACAATAATAAAGAAAAAAACACTTGTTTATTAAAATTAGGAAAATTTAGCTTTGGTTTTTTTTTTTTATTTTGACTGTATTTTAAATTTTCTATAGTTACTTACATTTTTATTTCATTGTGCAAATACTTTTAAATTTTTAATTTCCACTGGTCTTAATTTTAGCCTTTGCAATTATTTCCCATAATATTCGTATTGTTTGCCAAAGTTCTTATATTATTTTATGTACTTCTAGGACATTCGTTGGGTGCACATATCATGGGCACTGCAGGACGAACATTCAAGAAACTCGCAGGGTATCTGGTGTCCCGCATCACAGGTCTCGATCCCGCTAAGCCTTGTTTTCGTTATTCAAAGACGCTGCCTGGCCTAAAGCAAGGTGATGCGAGTATTGTGGACATCATACACACAAATATTGGCATACTCTCCAAACGTGAGCCAATGGGAGATATTGATTTTTATCCTGGAGGTGCACATCCCATTAAGCCCGGTTGTCTGACCATTGGCTGTTCCCACACCCGTGCAGTCGAATACTTTGCCGAGAGCGTCTATCCGGAGCATCAGAGGAGCTTTTTGGGCATCAAGTGCAGCACTTGGTCGGATCTAAAATGGCGCAAGTGTTCGTCCAATATGACCTCGACAATGGGCTATATAATTAATCGAAAAGCGAGCGGAATTCACTATGTTGATGTCAATGGCCGGAGTCCTTTTGGCAAGGCTTACAGCGATTTACTTCCAAAACATTTCGGCTGTGCCAAAAATAAGTGTTAGAAAATTCAGGTACATTTAATTAATACTATATTTATGGTACCGTTCAGAATATTATTTTAATAAATATGTAGTTAGTATAATTTAGGTAGGTAGTAGACCTCGAATTAGTAAACAGGCATAAAATTCCGTGGAACAAAAAGAGATTAAAATTTTGCTCCCCTGTGTTATTTTATAAATTTTTAATAAAGATTAAAAACAAAAGTTAATTCAGTTTAAAGGTTAGCTCATCTGAGAATAGTATATCCTGAATTTTTCCATTTACCCAGATTTTATATAGGGTTTCAATTTTTTAAACTCGTAACGTTTATTCGCGATCCCTGCTATTCATATAGCTTAATAATATTTTTTTTATTCTTTACCCTATGTATACATTATTATACCTAGTTAATCAATAATTTCGGTTAGATCTAGATCATCATCAAAGGCCTCGGCAATGCCTTTTTGGCTCATATATGCCTTCTCCTGTGATTCGGCAATTTTCCATAGTTCATCATCGTCGTCGCCCGTTAGCATGGACCTGTTGGCGGCACCTCTGATTGATGCTCGGAGTTTGTTATGTTGTTGTACAGGTCCCGGAGTGCGGTTGGATTTCTGTCTGTTTCCCATAAGGATCTGGCTCTCCTCGAAGTAATGGTTAGGATGATTAATTGTTGGCTCTACCGTCGAGTTGTGCGTGAGCATAAAGTATTTGCCACAGGCGAATTGATAGTGTCCTCGCGAGACGAAAAACAGCACCTCCTCAATGGCACTGGGTGATAGGCCATAGGAGGATAGCTTTGCTTTAACCGCTGGTGGGTCCAGTGTTTTGTATGGGCAGCCGTGACAGTCGCCAGGGGCGGCCATCTCCTTAATGATCTTTAAGCAGGAATAGGGCGTGTAGTTAACCATTGAACCCTTCTTGCCGTAGTTGTGGTTAATGTTGTACTCGTAGCTGCGTGCAAACTTATCCACGTCCATTTTCTTGGTGAACTCCTCGCGCCAGAAGCGAAGTGAATCCTCGAGGCTAACGCCAATACCTTTCAAGAAAAGACCATACTGCATGCGTCCGCCGTGTTTAATGTGGTGTTGGCTGCGTATATGATCGTGACACATGCGCATGCACAGCGGCATAGATGTTTTGGAGAGCTGGTCCAGTGACTCAATCGGCACCGAAGCATCCTTGCATACGGTGTAGTCTTTGCCCGTGTACGAGTTGTGCAAGGACTTCAGCATACGGGAGATGCGCTCGTCAGCCTCCACGTCATTGATAAAGGACTTGGCTGCCTGCATGCCACGCTCAATTTCATCCATTTGTCTGGCACCCACAATCGACACCAGGTCGTGGGTATTTACATAAGCAAAGCCCGCTTTTAGATAGCAGCGTCGGGTTCTCACTAAATCCAAGACTTGTGTGAAGGGCACTTTGTAGAACTCCAGCAGTTCGATCTTGGCCACACTCTGGCCCACAGTGCTCTCATAGAGACCATCCTTGACCTCGTCTTTCTGTTCTTCGGACAGCGGCAGGATGTGAAAACTGTTCTCCTCGAGAAATTGCTTAATTTCACTTGTGGTCAGTGCCGCAAATTTGTACTTGAAAAACTCCATTTCACGTGCCACAAACCATCGCAACAAATCCTCTGACCGACAATAGGCTAAACGCAATATGAAGTGCGACAGATAATCCCGACGACGCATTTGAAGATCAGACTCCTGTTTGTTGTTGCCATTGGTGCACATGCGCAAATATCCCCGCAGTCCATCCCGAGTCATTTCAGAATTCACATATTCCTTCCAGTCATCAGAGAGTAAGCGCAGTCCCTTTGTTGTGGCCCGATCGAAAACACGCAGCAAACGCAGCCGCTCCAGTGCGAGATCTTCGAATTCATCGATGTGCACGTCCTCCGTTGGTGGAAAGTGATAAAGCATTACATTATGTGGATACTTTGTTTCAAGGCTAACAACTTCCACTTTAATATCGTGTCGTGCCCGTTTCTTTAAATTAAAATCCATGTTGACTAGTCAAATTCTATTTAATCGAATTCTTTTTGTTGTGCTGCTTGCAATATTGGCGCCAAAAATATATGCTGCAACAGCTGTAGCACATATCGATAAGAAGTATCGAAACCTTGGCGCCGATCAACGATATATCGATCGATTTTTGCTATGGCGCCAAAAATATATCGAAACAACTGTCACGCACATTTAAATATTAAAATATACATTGCAAAAATTGAAATAATTAACACATACTGTCGCAGTCGGTTTTTTTTTTACCAGTAAATTGGATTGCTTAAGCTCTGACACGAATAACCGAATCTGCATTTAAATTTGGTTTACGTTATCATCAGATTAAAAGTGATTTTCTTAAAATGTACAAATATCGGGTCGAATAAACTGTGTATGCTTAATATATGTAAATTAAATTAAAATTGTTTTATTTGTGTATGTATATTATATAAATCAGGTACTTAATAAGCTGACTAGAATAGTTAAATACGTTTGGGATAAACTTTGATGCCTCTTCTGTATTTTTAGGCCTTGGAATCTTTTGTACCAATGCCAATAAACTCCAGAGACTTCCTTAAGCGCTTCCAGAACAATTTGCGTTCCTCCATCGTGGGCTGTTTACTACCTTTACTTGGCCACTTAATATAGGTTTTTATATCCATTAAATACTGCAATGTTTTTGGCCTTTTTCTTCGTGGAATATCCTCCAGGAAAACAAGTATCAAGTGCTCCTTGCTGACTTCAAAGATGCTGTGCAGATAACCAGAAAAATCATTAAGTTATGTGTGAATAAGAATATACATATAACGTAAGGAACTTACCGATGTTGGGCCAAATACATTTCAAATTGACACCAATGGCTGAGCAGAAACTTTGATGATATTAATAACATTAGAGAGCGTGAACGATCCATGCATGAGATAATATTATCCAATATGGTTACGCCAATCTGTGTAAAAAAAAACATAAATTATATTATAATGTTAAGTTTTTTAAGAGAGTATATTAAAGCAAACCTGAAAATCCCGTTCGTGAAGGCAAATTGATATATCTCCAGATTTTTCCACATTAGGCAGCAGTTCTTCCAATACCCATTTCCTATCATTTTGACAATAGCTTATGAAGATGTCATAGATTAAATTGTGATCCTGTTCGTTAAGATGATGGAACTTATCGAGAGACTCCTTTGAAGCTCTCGATAAAAGTGCCGCAGACTTAAGCGATGCATAATAATAATGGATGTGCCAACGCTTCAGATAGATGATAAATCCCAAAATGCATGCACCGAGAATGCTGCCAACAACGGCAGTTACTATCTTAATGGTGTTATGGATTTGCGATTCCACATCTGTCCAAATGCGAACCTGACAGTTCAACTGATCCACCTGCAGTTGTTCCGTCTCATTGAAGCACCAATAATTTTTAGCATCATAATCCAATAACTGAAATTTCAGAGTTGTATCATTCAATGTCTTTTTTGCTGGGGGAGGGCAGACTGTAGTCCGGAAGTCTTCGGTTAGAAAGCGAAGTTTTCTTATCTTATTCAGGTGCTTGAAGTCCTTGATGTTTTTATAGCTTTCAATGAGCCTTGGAATAAAGCGACTCTTCCAAAAACTTTGCTCAATGTGCTGGCTAAAGATATTACTTAATTGAGTCCAATTACTGTCATTTGAGAAGAGTAACTCTGCCGCAAGGTGCTGTAGAACCTCGTAGGAGCAATTGGCTTCCTTATTATTATTTGCAGCCACTTCGACGACCTCCCGTAGAATACAGTTGCACAAGAAATTGTTATCTCCGAGACTGAGATACTCGAGTGTTTCGAAATCCTTTAACATCTCTGTGGTGAGCATGTTGATGTTGTTGCTGCGCAAGTTGAGAACCCGCAATGCCGAATTGTTGCGAAACACACTCTTATACCAATTGCCAATGTGATTTGAGCTGAGATCAAGTACCTTCAAGCTGGCCAACGAGTGGAATATATCGCCAGACAAGGCGTTTATATTGTTACCAGCCAGGCCAAGCACTTGAAGATTTTTCAGGGGTTTTGACCAACTTAAATCCCTTAGATTAGAGTGCTCAAAGTAAAGACACTTCAGTGTGTCTCCAATCCCATCGAAGGCATCATCTACAATGTTGTACGATACAAATGAATTGCCAGATAAATCGAGCCCTTCGAGGACTGTGTTCTTGAAAAGGCCGTTGCTCATCATCGGGAACGAGGTATAACATAAACTGAGATACTTTAGTTTATTTCCCAGATGTGTGAACGCAACCGCACTATTGCGTGTAATTTTTGAGTGCGATAGATCTAGATATATAAGTTCTGGCAATAGTTTGAAGGCGGTTTGATAGATCTTTAGACCGTAAACTAGATTCAATATCACTTCTATTGTGGGCATCGAGAATTGGTAGTTATAATTCAAAACGTTTGTAAACGATAGATCCAAATATTGCACTCCCTGAAGATAGTAAAAGGTATCAGCCTCTAAGGTCATTATCTTGTTGTTCGATATAAAAAGTTTCCGAAGGTTTGTCACATTTCGAAATGCCCGTCTGTTCACATACTCGATGCTGCAGTTACTGATATCAAGCTCCAAGAGATACGGCAATTTGGGAAAGCTAGCCCAAGCAATGCTCTCCTCTAAATAAAATTAAACAAAAATAAATTTTTTTGGGTTTTTCAAAATAAACATAATTAACATAAGAGCATTTCCAGGAAAAGTTCAACGACAAAATTTCAAATTGCCAAAAACTCGTTTTTTAATGTAATTATCTTCCAGAGATATCACATTAACCTTTCAAAAAATAAAGAATGTCAAAATTTTTTTTTTTAAGTTTTAGTTACTTTTTTTTAACTTAAAAGCCGTTCCTGGAAATACCCATAACCAAAGTGTAATTGTATTGTGTCTTACTTGATGTACCAAATATCTTGTGCATTATCTGAAGTTTTCGTATATAATCCTCATAGATGAAATCGTGTGTGTTTGATGTGTTTGTTTGTTTTTGCGTGTTTTCTTGGTTTAAAAAACAATCCCGATCATATAGATCAATGTTTTTTGTATTATTTGCGAGTAATTCATCGCAATTATTTTGTGTAACATTGGTCGGTTTAGTGTCTTGGAAGAACCGCTCAATAGCTGAAATTGCGCAAAGAGCCTGTAAATCAGTCTGAATGTGTCCTACATCTACGTTCTGTGTAATCTGTAGAAATCCGACAAGCTTATGTATATACATATGTACTTACCCTCGGCATCTGCTGAAATAGCCGCAAACTGATTTCCTTGCAATGATAAAAACTTGAGTGATCCCTTCATTGAGCTTAGAGTCAAGTAAGGTGCTGAGTTTAGCCTATTGTAGGCAGCCGAGAAGGCTTGTACTCTTTGGAAGATATATCTGCCAGCCGTCTTCGTTTTGTGCAGCAAATCCAGATCGTCAGATATATTTCCATACGAAAGATCCAAATATCTATTTGCCGCTGCACAATTTTATGAAATTCAATAAAAATGTAATCAATGCATTTGGTATTTCAAATGAGATATATAAAATTTAAAATTGTAAAGCTCCTAAAAATTTCATAAAAATAATATCCATACAAATATCCAAGAACTTAAACCAAATTCCACTTTTATATTTTGAAATATTTAAAAATTCATATAAAAAAACAACAATTCGATGTTTCATTGACGATGCTTGAAATTTTCTTTAAGCCGATGTTCAGTTTTATTTAACATCACTATTATATATCGTCATTGGTTTTCATCGATATTCCGCATACATCGATACATTCCACTATATAAAAATAATTAACCGTCAATGGGATCGATCAGTATCTATCTCTAAGTAATTGCTATCAAACGATTATTCAAAACACATGTTTGACCGCGATATAAGCCACTTCTTTTTGCAATGCTGGAATATTGTACCAACTGTGAAATCAGGAAAGCGGATTTATTGTCTCAAAACATATGTTTCTAGAGTTTCGGATGCAAAGAAATCCTATCAATTCAAGCTCAGATGCGAGAAAAGCCAAGAATATATTTTCATAAGAAGAAACTATATATATGATGATGCATTCTGATAAAAGTCATTGCATATAATATGTTACGTTAAACGTTCAAAACAAAATAGAGCAATAAACGATTTTATTAAAAAAGTTAATTAATGCCGAGCCAGAGGTGTCTCTATAAATACTGAAAAAATGCTGAAAATTTGATTATTGGTAATAGAAGAACTTACAGTATCTGGCACTTGCAGCTTTAAGTGTTCCATTGGGAAATGTCCACCATAAGATATCCTGTTTTATAGTATCCAAAAGACATGTATTTCCATCGTCAGTATCGTATTTAACGAATAGCGATTTAAGATCTGTGTCCCCTAAGGTATCAGTGCTATCCTTTTCATCACCATTGTCCTGCGAAATACTCGAAAAGGCCGCAGTTAAGCTTTCTCGCAAATGGGAACCTTGTTTGCGACGTCTCTCAATAACTTCTAGAGATTCTATGGATTCATCAGGAGCTGCATCCAAGTTATTTTCTGGTAAGTTCTTAGTTTCACCGTTAACAATAATTATACCTCTCGGTGCGCTCAAATTTATCGAAGGTGATTCATGTAAAATCAATATAATTATAGTTATTTTAAAAAGCATATACATTTTATTGTTCTTTTTAAATTATTATCGCTTGCGAAATAGAAGTTGAATTAAGCGAATTGGTTCGAATTTTCGACCTTATCAACAATATGTTTCTTTTCATTTATGTTTTTCTTCTTTCTTTAGTAGTTAGTATTAATTCCCTTTGCACTCTTGTTAATTTACGGCCTTATGGTCATTAGTCAGCTTTTTTTACACCAAATTTCTTTGATTTTTTATTACTCGTAGATTATATTTAAAAATAATGATCGACTTTTGAGGAATTAACGTAGGATATACCTCACTCTAGAGAGCTGAAACTCGACTAATGGTCAGAAATCGGAAACACTTGCTTTGTGCATATGAGTATGAATAACTTTATTATACTACGATAGGGCTTATCAATTTTGGCAATATTTTCTTTCGCTTTTCAATGGGTTTCAGTTATCAGTATAGCGACTTTATGACACTAGCGCGCCTCTTTCTCTCTCGCTCGATCTCTTTCGGTTTCCTCCCACACCTTAAGCGACTTATCAAATATGTTAATTAATGTCGCATTTCTCTCTTTTTAGCCAAAAATTCTCTTTTTTTTACCTAAGTCAAAGAGAGAATTGGCAAACAAAACCATTTACGAACTTGTCGCTCGTAAATTAACTGTATTACTTGAAATTGAAGTAAGTAATACGAAATAATTTAGATTATAAATTGTGGACTTGATTCGCTTACAGATATGAAACAATTGATAAGGTATTGCTAGTTGTTTATAACAAATCTGAGATTAGAATTGGATTTTGTATTTATTTCAACAATTCCCGAGAAAACTTGCAAATCTCTAGCCACATTTATAAGAGTTTTGTTAATTTTATAAAATTCCTATAATATTTCTATTATTTATGTAATGTAATACATTGTCTGCTTCTGACCTGTTTCGTGTGTAAATAGACATAGTTTAATTCAATTTGAAAACGCCAATAAATGAAAAAAACAAACGATTTGTAAACAAAGTTGTGTTGAAGGTATTTTCGTATCGATGATTGTCATTTTCAACGATGCTTAATCGATATTTGTTAACAGTATCGCAAGCCAGTAATGCAAATGTTTCCACTGCGCGCAACCGTAATTTGCATTTTGAAAATATTGAAAGGCAAATTTTATAAAATTTATTATATAATTAATATATTATTAGCAAGCCTTACAAAATGTTTGTTTTCCATCAATATGTATTTATTATATCGTGACACGATATGAATTTGTATTGGTGACACGAGTATCGAGCAACTTTAGTTTATGCTAACGTTCTGCCACCCGCCACCCACCCTCCCTGCTCTTGATTTCTGAATTAAAACTCAAAACAGACGCCGTCGCAATACTCGTTATACTACATAGCGTGCAAAGTAAGTCCAACCACCCAAACCACCCCGCTGGGGTGTAATGTCCTGCCACCTCCGTGGCTGGTTAAACAACCACCTTCTGTTTCTTGCTCTCTCTCTATCTCGCTCTTGCTCGCTCTCTCCCCTCTCTCTGTGTTGCTGTCACTTCAACGTTGGCCGGCCGCAGTCGGCACTTACAGAGGACATTCTGAAGGGAATCCTCGGATAGACGAACTCGTGTTTGCGCTCGTCGTTTGTTTGTGCTTCGCTTGCAAGATTCGAGTCGCGTGCCTTTCAGTTTGCACGCGTCACCCGCCGAACGTGGGTGAAAGTCCATTTCAAGCCGCAACGTTTTCGGGTTTACACATCGAAACAAACATACGTTCGGCCGTACAACGTGTTGTTACTAACGTATCCGTCGGTCTTTGTGAGTCACCTAACAGAAAAAGCCGGGAAATATTGTTTATCTGTGCAACTCGTTGTAGTGTCCTCTGAATTGTTGTCTCAAATGCCACTTGAAATTTTGTGAAATTGGTGAAAATCGTGTGTTTTGAAATCATTGTGAAAATGGTAAATGCAAACAATGGTCCTTCTGATTGCCATGACGTCTTTTTCTGTCTGTAAGCATTCTAACAATATGTATTATTACAGTCACAAGTGTCTTCTCCAAATGGCACTTTAGCTTTCTACTGACTTTTTGTGTAATCCACTAACTATTGGCTGGAACTAAGAATGCAGCTTTTAAGAAAGGTAAGCGATCTCTATTAACGGTATGCCAAGTATGCCTGAAAGAGTGTGTGAGAAAGAGAGAAAGGTGTCTAATTCTATTGCTGTTTTTGTTGTTTATTGGTGGTGTCTTTAAAATCACATGCAATTTGGGGTGTTTTTTAACTGAGGAACAGGTATGGGATAATCAATTGAAAATGTTTCAAAATAAAGCTCTGTTTAAGTAAATCGCTGAAAGGTGTGATAAACCTTTTTACATTATGTCAGGAAATGCACATATATTGTTTTTTTTATTTTTAAAAATTAAAAAAATAAATAAAATTAAAATACTTTAAAATATTTTTAATTTTTGAAAAAAAAAATGTGTAAACTTTATATTTTGTCAAAAGGTTGCTTAACTAGCTGTATAATGTTAAACTCGAACAGTATAAATTAGTTTCGATTTATACTTTTACCTTAAAAATCCGCTTAGATTTAATAGTCTGTAATGAAAGTGTCTAACCCCCTTTAATAACATAAATTGGTGCACAATATCTGAAGATAATTAATACCTACATGATATAGCATATTACAGACCTGAACAGGAGGCCAGACTGTCGAATCGGCAGGACGAACAAAGAGAAAAAGCAAATAATTTGTTGAAGAAAGAAAAACACAATTTTTGTCTGTTGGTTTGTTGCTTTCCTTGACTGAAACTGCACAGCTGACCTTAGTTGGGGTTGGCCAAAAATGGACAGAAACTGGCGAGGAAAGCCACAAACTGCACACACATCGTAAGGTAGTAAAATAATGAATTACTGACATGCGATAGACAGGAAAGAAATAAAGGGAGTGGGATAAAAACATAGCACTAAGTGAAATGTGTTCATATTTAAAACGTTGCTAACAAGAAATGCATGTAAAATGTGAAAATTACGCATATTTTACGTTTAACACTCATAAAATGTTACAACATTCTTTTTGATGGGTGATGAAATCCCAACGAACTGTAAAAGTATTTAAAAAAGACGCAGACATAACTTTTTAGTGGTTTTCCAAATGAAAAACTGTTAAAAAGTGCAGAAAATTCCTTACTCAGGTTGCTAAACGCGCAAGGGACACATGAAGGCGATATTCTAGGGGGAGCTGGTTAAAAAAAATGTAATATTTTACCCCACTGGTAGAAAATGTATTTAAAGTTTAACCTTCGCTTGTCATCATGCAAAGTTTGCATAACACAGAATGTAAAAGTTTTCGTTTGCTTTTCTTTAATTTAATTTGCAAATAGTTTTTACCGCGTCCAAACAAAGCCAACAGATTGTTTAAGTTGTTAAAGTCTGTAGTAAGTACAAATTCTATGGATATTTTAGCTTAGCAGCTGTCTCCCGATGAAATGTGAAGGAATAAAGAACATGAGACTGACACAAAAGATTATAGTTAATCTACTGCGTTTGCTGTGTGAGTATTATCGTTTTGCCAAAGGCATATAAGGTACAGTACTTCTTGTTTCATGTTCCGCCTGTGTATTGTATGCAATTATTAACATTGCATACCCTACAAACATTGCTACAGGGTAAGGTCTGCTGTTTCTAAGCCAAAAAGTCGCTTAGCTGAAATATTCTTTATTATAATTTTTTTTTATCGGTTGTGTCCTAATTGCAAATATACGCAGACTGTATAAATGACTATAATTGTGATTGTTTTATATGCTTAAAATTAATCAAGTTACTCTGTAAATCCAGGCTTAAATTATGTCTTACATTGATCAACAATTTATAATATAGATCGACTGCTAATATCATATAACCTTTATTTCATGTATCGCCCCCATCCGCCCCGCAAATCGCGAAAATCGTTTGTTCGTCTGTACAAACGAAAGAATCTCAGAGACTAAAAGAGATAGAGTAACCAAATTTGTCACACAGTTTTCTATAGACTCCAAGCAGGTCTTTCCGCCCCACAAATCGCAAAAAACCTACATACCCGGAGTTTTTAAGATACAGTTTTTATAGTAAAAACCGTTATCTATTAATATTATCTATAATTTCACTTAACCGCAGCAAGATAGGACAAGTAGAACGGGAGTAATAGCTAGCCAAAGTTATTAATAAAGTTATTATTTCAATACAATCACCTAAAAGTATGCAGTAGTTTTTAATAGGTAGTAATTTCTTTAAAGTACTGTTATATATATTGAAATAATTAGTGGGTATGCTATGGTCGGGATCTCCCACTTGTTGTTTATATAACAGGTATTTTACTTGCTATCTTTTTGTTTAACTTTAATGCAAATGCATATGCCCCACAGCGCTAAAAAAATAGGTATCCTTGGATTAGTAATTGGTTTAGCCAACAATTTACATTGTCTCGCAGGGCTTCTGTGAGTTCTCCGCCCCCCCTTGCCCTAACTATGCATATATATGTACATCAACCCACTTCACTTTGACGGACGTATCGTATAACAGAGTCTGAGTACTGAAAGGGACGTTGTTTTAGAAGGCTTCACTGTGTATTTCATTTAATTGTAATTTAAACTTAAACTCTAACTAATGCCAGAATTTACGCACTGTTTACTTGAGTTGAGGTCCACTTTAGAGAGTCGACATTTAAATGTAATCCTTGGGCTTGAATACTTGTAGTGAGAGTTTCTTGGTCCATATAATAATTTCTTATTTAGTTGAAATAAGTTCTCGCTTTTTGCTCACTTTCCAAGAGTCATTCAATTTTGCTTGATGGGCTTCTAGGCGCTTTTCGTTTCCACTTGAAAAACTTGCACTGTACTTAATTGCATAAGTTTTTAGTTTATTCTCTGTTGGAGTAAAACTTTCAACATTATGCTGAAAGCATTTGACATTTATTTGCATTTTTGTGGCTAAACACAACTACTGAAAGTCTATTTCCCATGACAGATATCAAAGCAATTGACTTTAAGAACTTTTACTGAGAAAGGCAGTTATCTAACTACCTGGTTGAGTACAGAAAATCGAAATCCTTTATTTACAGGACATCAATTTAACGGAAGCATTCTGACCTAAGCAAAAAAAAATATCTTCTTTTAAATCTTAAGGGCACAGAATTCTAGGAAATTGGCTTTAGGTTGTGGATAAGTAACAGGAATAGAAAGCTTTTAAGATAAGAACAATTGTTTTGAATAAGGCAAAGCTGCTCCTGTCAAATGCACAGTAATTGCAATCAAAAATCAAGAATATTGTCCTAAAAATCTACAAGATAGAACAGGAGTGTCCCCTACAAATGCCCACTTGTGGGAAAGTCAACTCCTGAAATTTCCAGGACAATAGCTTATAAAATTAAGCTGAAGTGTCGCATCCTCTTACAGGAAATTCTTTCGAACTCAAAATCCAATTTACATGTGTGCCATAAATTTACAGCAATAAAATTCAATAAAATATTTCATTACAAAAGATACAAAAATTTAATTTACTTCTGGTACCACTCGACGACACACACATAAATCGCAGTCCCTGTACTTCTTACTCCTTCCCTGATTCCATCAGCTACTTGTGCTTCCCCATGTGAGGTGTTGAACGGTTTGTTGGTTTGTTGCTTCCTGGTTCACCTTAGTCTCAATCTTACTTGACTGTTTCGTTTCCCTGTGCCTTCGTCTTATTTATGAGTTGCCTGCCACGCTGCGCTGCCACGTGGGGGAAGGGAACATTCCTGTCTCTAAAGTGTGGCAACGATAAGGAGGTGCCGTCTATGATGTGTCTGACGGCAGTCGCTTCTGCCAACTTTTGGTGGGTAAAAGACTCACATTTCTGCTCGTATTCAAATTGGATTTATCCGCCAGCCAAATTTTACGGACAGCTGACGACAGTATGTAGATTCCAAGAACTCGGACCTTGTTTCTCGACAAATAGAAAAATTTAATGATCCCTTTTGCTGATTACATTTTTGCGTTCAAATTATTTTATAATTTTATTCATGAGTTTACACAAATTATGAAAATGAAAAACACGATATTGAAACTCATTTACTAGCATCGTTTAATTAATTGGATACTTATACAACAGCTTTTGGTAAGCACTGTAAACATGCTTTAAGTACTTTGCATATATAAAATTTTAATTATTCATAGTCGTGCTTAGTTATAAACAAAAAATTGGTTAGTAAAACTTCGTTATTATACAAGAAAGCTTTAAATTTTCGAACTGAAATGTTAATAGGCATACCGATTTTACTCTTTTGAAAATCATCCATATCGTGCAACTTCACTGATATAAAATATATAATAGCATACTTATTGGAGCAGGCTAGTTACCTTGAATTTAGTCGAAAATGGTTTTTAAAAAATACAATTAAATCTATATGTACACATATCATAGATTTGCCATGAAATCAATGGATACGTGTTAATCGTTTTAACTTCCAGGGTATTAAAATTTCATATCAAGTGTCGACTGTCAGTTAAGCATCAAATTCAAAACAAAATTCAAACATAATGCAGCATAATAAATTTAAATTATTTTTGTTTGTCAGCTCAGCGCCGTCTCCGGTTAATAGAAATCAATTCGGTGGCGCCGCAAAGTCGGCCTTAAAAATTGATTATTCAGCAAAAAAAAAAGGAGAAAGAAAGGAGAAAGTGGGGAATACAGACAGCTTTTTGGACGTCAATGACATCTAATGAAGTCGCACCACAGCCCAGCATAAATCTAAATAAATACTTACATATGTATAGGAAATCGGGCGTAACAATCACTAAATGAGATGTGGCTACACAACCCAATCCAATCCAACCCAACTCAACCACCAAGCTACCCAACCTTACAAACCACTGTGACGTCTCTAGACGGGATTCAGTTCCTAAGACAAATATGAATCTCGGTTTTTGTTGTTGTTATTATTCTGGTATTTTTTTCTCGGCTTTCCATATCGTGATTTCGTTTTTGGCCTAGATTTTTTGCGTGGTTTCATCCCCTCACAATTGACCCACAATTCAATACTATTCTCGCTGAATTGCCCAGTTTTTTATCTGCGGTTTCAAAAATCGATTGCAATATACTTAATGGCTTGACTGTGTGCAATAACAATTTGCGGTAATAATTCATAATATGCGTTTAAAAGCATTGTAATATTGGCAAATGCTACAGGCTTTTAATATCACATTGTTTGCATCTCTTTTAATTAATTAATTATCCTTGCCAAAGCCTTTGTGTACATGCCTTCATGGTAGTCTGTCTCTTCAGTGGAGAATTTGACTTGCAGGAACCCAGCCATAAGATTAGGGACACAACAGCCACAGAATCATGTTTAATATCAATTGACAACATGGCAAAGCGACTTCACTGCACATTCAAGTGTTGCAGAAGCCAAAGAACATTTACAACAAATACAATAAGACTATGAAAATGTTAACACACATGTGTGTGTGGGATTGTGTGTGTACGGGTGTGTGTAATGTAATAAATTGTTGATGTCTATGCTGTCTTAGTTTATGGCTCAGTCGCTTGTTCGACTGTTCGCTTCAAAGCTTCGTCAATTGAAATTGCAGCAGTGGCGTAGGCATACTAAGAACAATGAAATAAGAACACAAAAATCCTGGCAGATAGTTTTCGGATATTTATATGTCGTTGAGATATTCATTTTAATGCCATAATCGTTAAGAGTATGACGCATCAAGAAGCCATCTTTGATAATTAAAAATTATTAAAAGGCCACTCTACAGATTGGAGGGAGTGATTAACTTCTACATAGTACTAACCAATGTTTAACATCAACAGCTCTTGAATAATTTTATCATCTTGTTGCTGGAAATTCAGCTTACATCTATCTGTAAAAACTTTGAATTTATTTGAAGACAAAAATTTCGAATTGTCCAAGTTTTACAGATACCTAGATAAACGTGGTATTTAAACAGCGGGGGAGAAGGCCCAATTTCTATATCTTTTCTTATTAAAAATTAAAAAGAATATGTATATGTACAATATACTTTTATAAGGTTGCCAAAACTGATTTTATAAAATTAAAAATATCTTTGTAAAATTATTATTTTTGCAATCATTTTTTAGCATACTACCACCATTTATCGAGTTTCTCTGTCGCTAACAAAAAGTCTTCAGTTAAATTGCAGTGTATTTTTTCAATGCTAAATCAAAGTTAATCCTTAAAATTTGCTACTATCTTTAGATTACTTAAAATTGAAGGCCCCCTTTGGTCTACGTCACTGAACTGTGCTCATTGTTGAATCTGCTAACAAGCTGCTGATATGCCCAACGCTGAAGCTAGTCAAATATTGAGTAGTCGAGCGACAAAACTCATAAAGCTTGAGCCAGTGTTAGCCCAAGGAGCTAACACACCTTCCAATCCCCCACAGGCCCCCTATCAATTGCGGGTGGGGGGTCAGGGTCCTTTCAGCATTCGCTTGCATGCAATCCAAGCATTTGCCTCCGGCTGTCTGGCCATATGTGCATAGAGAACATTGTATATTATGTGAATAGGTATGTGCATATACGAGTTGTTGCTTTCTGTTTCTTATTTTTTTTCCGTTTTTATACCCGTTACTTAAAAAATAAGTAAAAGGCTATATTGTGTTCGTTGGAATGTATATAACAGGGAGAAGGAGGCATCCATAAAGTATATATATTCTTGATCAGCATCAACAGCCGAGTCGAAATAGCCATGTCCGCCTGTCCGTCTGTCCGTCTGTGTGAGCGCCTAGATCTCAGAGACTATAAAAGATAGAGATACCAAATTTGGCACACAGATTTCTATTTCTATTAAAATCGCGAAAAACTACCATACCCTAATTTTTTAAGATAATACAGTTTTTATGGTAATTAACGTAAATCTCATAATATTATCTATAATATCACTAAACTGCAGAAATATCGGACAAGTGGAACGGGAGTAATAGCTAACCAAAGCTATTTATAAAGTTATTATTTCAATACAATCACCTAAAAGTATGCAGTAGTTTTTATTAGGTAGTCATTTCTTTAAAGTACTGTTATATATATTGAATAAGTAACGGGTATCCTATGGTCGGGATTTTGACTATAGCCTTTCCCACTTGTTTCATTTATAAGTATGTGTTTGCCCCCTTCGGCTGTCTGAGTTGCTTTAAATGGAACTCAGTTGTAGGGAGAGGGAGGGTGACAGGTAACTCACCTGGCGCCGTTGTATGACGACAGCTACAACAAGTGGAGAGCACTAGGGATTAGCTCAACCACTGGACTAGTGGGTGTTGTAGGCGTTGTGGGCGTGCCAGCTATTTTAATATTCCTTCAGACTACACTTACTTTTGATAAGGGA